>NW_028322240.1:10000000-10606666 GCF_059928025.1 Delphinapterus leucas | reverse complement strand
TTCTGTTTTGTAATTCAGTTCATGGGTAGCCAAGTTTACATTCCGTGTATTAGTGATATCTTATGATGTTTCTTTTTCTGTGTGACTTATTTCTCGTAGAATCATCATACCTGAATCCACTCATTATGCCGCTATGGGCCTGATGACGTAGATTTCATTGCTGAGTGATATTCCATTGTACGTGCGTACCACAACTTCTTTATCCATTTTTTAATTTCTGGGATATTTTACTTGTACCGTAGACGAGGTTCTTGTAAACAGAGCCGTCCCAAACTCTGGGGTGGCTGTGTGTTTTTCATTTTAATTTCCCTAAGCTATAGGACCATAAGTGGAAGTGCCATAGGCTGTGTTGCTTTGTTTCCTACGTGTTTCTGGAAACACCATACACTTCTCCAGAGTGGTTGTTGGCAATTTACATCCCGCCCATCAGCATGACAAGGCTCCCTTTTCTCCATGACCTGTCCTGCCTTTCTGGATTTTACACTTTTTTCAGATGGCCCTTTTGACCGGGCGGGCAGTGAGACTTCATTGTAGTGCAGATTTCCTTTACATGCTTGCTTGGTTGGCCAAAAAGGGCGTATGCGTTTTTTCCTGAATATATTCAGGAAAAAACGCATACGCCCTTTTTGGCCAAGTGCATCGTTGTCGACATTCTGCCTCTTTTCCTATGCTTTTAGTACAATTCCAGTCTACCCCCTGAAATCCTTTTCCTGAAATTCTGCCCCGCTTTCAAGTCCTCTTCGAAGACTTACTTCAATACATTTTTGGACAATAGCTGTCATTCATAACTCTGCAGGTTTGTGAATTACAGCGCCCCTGAGCTCATGTCTTCAACTCGCTTTCTTGTGAGCTGGCCGCAAAACCGCAGGATTGCTTCAGGCCATAATCTCTTTCCGGCAGGGCATGCTGAGCCTTTGTTTAATTCCTCTTCCTGGTCGGAAATGAGCGTTCCTTTTGCCCGTGCAGGCACCTACAGCTAGTCTCTCATTGGTTCTCCCTATTCCTGTACATCTTGCGCAGAAATTGCAAACTGTGCCAAACAGGAGGTTAATGGCACTGACTCTCCAAGAGGGGAGAGTGTTAGTAAAGCGTCTGGAATGGTGAACCCGAGTACAAAGGGACGAAAACTGAGATGCATTTGAAAACGTTTCCCGGTCACACAGTGCACTGTACTGTGGGTTTCCCATGCATGTTTTAGCTGAAGGAAGAATCCCTTAAACCTGGAGAGTTGGGAACCATGGAATGGGTACCATGCAGTATGACTTCAAAGGGTCTGCATTTGCTCACCGAACCTCACCAATGCTATCAGCCCGAAGTCTCCAGCCTTATGTCTCACCCAGCTCTGGGTGTAGATGTGGTAAATCCAGGTTGCATCACAAGCCCAGAATGAATTATTTAAGAATTGCTCTCTATTTCACTGTCATTTTGTTTGGTTTTTGAAATTTATTTTGATAATGGGATTTATCGGATTTTCACTGCTGCGTTTAGGCCGCTGTACACACGCTTGATTTCCTTATGGAGACATATAAATCCATGGGTTTTAAGATTCTTACTTGTCAGGTATCTTCCCAGGCGTTGAATATGGGGTGTTGAGTCCATTTCGTTGAGCAAGGAGTAGGGCTTGTCTATTATATATTTGGCTTATGGAACGGTATCTGTGCTAATTTCAATCTCTGGTTTTATGCAGCACCCCAACTCACCTTTCCCCATAAGCAAGCATAAGTTGGTTTTCTAAATTTGAGACCCTGTTCTGTTTTGTAATTCAGTTGATGTGTAGCCAAGTTTACATTCCGTGTATTACTGATATATTATGATGTTTCTTTTTCTGTGTGACTTATTTCTCGTAGAATCATCGTACCTGAATCCACTCATTATGCTGCCACGGGCCTGAAGACGTAGATTTCATTGCTGAGTGATATTCCATTGTACGTGCATACCAGAACTTCTTTATCCATTTTCTCCTTTCTCGGATATTTAACTTGTACCGTAGACAAGGTTCTTGTAAACAGAGCCATCCCAAACTTTGGGGTGGCTGTGTGTTTTTGATTTTAATTTCATTAAGCTATAGGATCATAAGTGGAAGTGACATAGGCTGTGTTGCTTTGTTTCCTACGTGTTTCAGGATACACCATACATTTCTCCAGAGTGGCTGTTGTCAAATTACATACCGCCCATCAGCATAACAAGGCTCCCTGTTCTCCAAGACCTGTCCTGCCTTTCTGGATTTTACACTTTTTTCAGATGGCCCTTTTGACCGGGGGGCAGTGAGACTTCATTGTAGTGCAGATTTCCTTTACACGCTTGCTTCGTTGGCCAAAAAGGGCGTATGCGTTTTTTCCTGAATATATTCAGGAAAAAACACATACGCCCTTTTTGGCCAAGTGCATCATTGTCGACATTCTGCCTCTTTTCCTATGTTTTAAGTGCAATTCTAGTCTACCCCTTGAAATCGTTTTTCTGAAATTCTGCCCCGCTTTCAAGTCCTCTTCCAAGACTTACTTCAGTACATTTTTGGACGATAGCTGTCATTCATAACTCTGCAGGTTTGTGAATTACAGTGCCCCTGAGCTCATTTCTTCAACTCGCTTTCTTGTGAGCTGGCCGCAAAACCGCAGGATTGCTTCAGGCCCTAATCTGTTTCCAGCCGGGCACGCTGAGCCTTTGGTTAATTCCTCTTCCTGGTGGGAAATGAGCATTCAATTTGCCCGTGCAGACACCAACAGCTAGTCTCTCATTGGTTCTCCCTATGCCTGTTCATCTTGCGCAGGAATTGCAAACTGTGCCAAACAGGAGGTTAAAGGCACTGACTCTCCAAGTGGGGAGAGTGTTAGTAAAGCGTCTGGAATGGTGAACCCGAGTACCAGGGGACGAAAACTGAGATGCATTTGAAAACGTTTCCCAATCACACGGCGCACGATAGTCTGGGTTTCCCATGCATGTGTTAGCTGAAGGAAGAATCCCTTAAACCTGGAGAGTTGGGACCCATGGAATGGGTACCATGCAGTATGACTTCAAAGGGTCTGCGTTTGCTCACCGAACCTCAGCAATGCTATCAGCCCGAAGTGTCCAGCCTTATGTCTCACCCAGCTCTGGGTGTAGATGTGGTAAATCCAGGTTGCATCACAAGCCCTGAATGAATTATTTAAGAGTTGCTCTCTATTTCACTGTCATTGTGTTTTGTTTTTGAAATTTATTTTGATAATGGGATTTATCGGATTTTCACTGCTGCGTTTAGGCCATTGTACACACGCTTGACTTCCTTATGGAGACATATAAATCCATGGGTTTTAAGATTCTTACTTGTCAGGTATCTTGCCAGGCGTTGAATATGGGGTGTTGAGTCCATTTCTTTGAGCAAGGAGTCGGTCTTGTCTATTATATATTTGGCTTATGTAACGGTATCTGTGCTAATTTCAATCTCTGGTTTTATGCAGCACCCCAACTCACCTTTCCCCATAAGCAAGCATAAGTTGGTTTTCTCAATTTGAGACCCTGTTCTGTTTTGTAATTCACTACATGTGTAGCCAAGTTTACGTTCCGTTTATTAGTGATATCTTATGATGTTTCTTTTCCTGTGGGATTTATTTCTCGTAGAATCATCGTACCTGAATCCACTCATTATGCCGCTACGGGCCTGATGACATACATTTCATTGCTGAGTGATATTCCATTGTACGTGCGTACCACAACTTCTTTACCCATTTTTTGCTTTCTCAGATATTTAACTTGTACCGTAGACGAGGTTCTTGTAAACTGAGCCGTCCCAAACTTTGGGGTGGCTGTGTGTTTTTCATTTTAATTTCCCTAAGCTATAGGACCATAAGTGGAAGTGCCATAGGCTGTGTTGCTTTGTTTCCTACGTGTTTCAGGAAACACCGTACACTTCTCCAGAGTGGCTGTTGGCTATTTACATCCCGCCCATCAGCATAACAAGGCTCCCTGTTCTCCATGACCTCTCCTGACTTTCTGGATTTTACAATATTTTCAGATGCCCCTTTTGACCGGGGGGCAGTGAGACTTCATTGTAGTGCAGATTTCTTTTACACACTTGGTTGGTTGGCCAAAAAGTGCGTATGCGTCTTTTCCTGAATATATTCAGGATAAAACGCATACGCAATTTTTGGCCAAGTGCATCATTGTCGACATTCTGACTTTTTTCCTATGCTTTAAATGCAATTCCAGTCTACCCCCTGAAATCGTTTTCCTGAAATTCTGCCCCGCTTTCAAGCCCTCTTTGAAGACTTACTTCAATACATTTTTGGACGATAGCTGTCATTCATAACTCTGCAGGTTTGTGAACTACAGTGTCCCTGAGCTCCTTTCTTCAACTCGCTTTCTTGTTAGCTGTCCGCAACACTGCAGGATTACTTCAGGCCCTAATCATTTTCTGGCAGGGCACGCTGAGCCTTTGTTTAATTCCTCATCCTGGTGGGAAATGTGCATTCCATTTGCCCGTGAAGACACCTACAGCTAGTCTCTCATTGGTTCTCCCTATTCCTGTTCATCTTGCGCAGAAATTGCAAACTGTGCGAAACAGGAGGTTAAAGGCACTGACTCTCCAAGTGGGGAGAGTGTTAGTAAAGCTTCTGGAATGGTGAACCCGTGTACCAGGGGACGAAAACTGAGATGCATTTGAAAAAGTTTCCCAATCACACGGCGGACGATAGTCTGGGTTTCCCATGCATGTTTTAGCTGAAGGAAGAATCCCTTAAACCTGGAGAGTTGGGACCCATGGAATGGGTACCATGCAGTAAGACTTCAAAGGGTCTGCGTCTGGTCACCGAAGCTCACCAATGCTATCAGCCCGAAGTGTCCAGCCTTATGTCTCACCCAGCTCTGGGTGTAGATGTGGTAAATCCAGGTTGCATCACAAGCCCTGAATGAATTATTTAAGAATTGCTCTCTATTTCACTGTCATTGTGTTTTGTTTTTGAAATTTATTTTGATAATGGGATTTATCGGATTTTCACTGCTGCGTTTAGGCCGCTGTACACACGCTTGATTTCCTTATGGAGACATATAAATCCATGGGTTTTAAGATTCTTACTTGTCAGGTATCTTGCCAGGCGTTGAATATGGGGTGTTGAGTCCATTTCGTTGAGCAAGGAGTAGGTCTTGTCTATTATATATTTGGCTTATGGAACGGTATATGTGCTAATTTCAATCTCTGGTTTTATGCAGCACCCCAACTCACCTTTCCCCATAAGCAAGCATAAGTTGGTTTTCTAAATTTGAGACCATGTTTTGTTTTGTAATTCAGTTTATCTGTAGCCAAATTTACATTCCGTGTATTAGTGATATCTTATGATGTTTCTTTTTCTGTGTGACATATTTCTCGTAGAATCATCGTACCTGAATCCACTCATTATGCCGCTCCGCGCCTGATGACTTAGATTTCATTGCTGAGTGATATTCCATTGTACGTGCGTACCACAACGTCTTTATCCATTTTTTGCTTTCTCGCATATTTAACTTGTACCGTAGACGAAGTTCTTGTAAACAGAGCCGTCCAAAACTTTCGGGTGGCTGTGTGTTTTTGATTTTAATTTCCCTAAGCTATAGGACTATAAGTGGAAGTGCCATAGGCTGTGTTGCTTTGTTTCCTACGTGTTTCAGGATACACCATACACTTCTCCAGAGAGGCTGTTGGCAATTTACATCCCGCCCATCAGCGTAACAAGGCTCCCTGTTTTCCATGACCTGTCCTGCCTTTCTGGATTTTGCACTTTTTTCAGATGGCCCTTTTGACCGGGGGGCAGTGAGACTTCATTGTAGTGCAGATTTCCTTTACACGCTTGCTTGGTTGGCCAAAAAGGGCGTATGCGTTTTTTCCTGAATATATTCAGGAAAAAACGCATACGCCCTTTTTGGCCAAGTGCATCATTGTCGACATTCTGCCTCTATTCCTATGCTTTAAGTGCAATTCCAGTCTATCCCCTGAAATCGTTTTCCTGAAATTCTGCCCCACTTTCAAGTCCTCTTCGAATCCTTACTTCAGTACATTTTTGGACGATAGCTGTCATTCATAACTCTGCAGGTTTGTGAATTACAGTGCCCCTGAGCTCCTTTTCTCAACTCGCTTTCTTGTGAGCTGGCCGCAAAACCGCAGGATTGCTTCAGACCCTAATCTGTTTCCGGCAGGGCACGCTGAGCCTTTGTTTAATTCCTCTTCCTGGTGGGAAATGAGCGTTCCATTTGCCCGTGCACACACCTACAGCTAGTCTCTCATTGGTTCTCCCTATTCCTGTTCATCTTACGCAGAAATTGCAAACTGTGCCAAACAGGAGGTTAATGGCACTGACTCTCCAAGTGGGGAGAGTGTTAGTAAAGCGCTGAAATGGTGAACCCGAGTACCAGGGGAAGAAAACTGAGATGCATTTGAAAACGTTTCCCAATCCCACGGTGGACCATACTCTGGGTTTCCCATGCATGTTTTAGCTGAAGGAAGAATCCCTTAAACCTGGAGAGTTGGGCCCCATGGAATGGGTACCATGCAGTGTGACTTCAAAGGGTCTGCGTTTGCTCACCGAACCTCACCAATGGTATCAGCCCGAAGTGTCCAGCCTTATGTCTCATCCAGCTCTGGGTGTAGATGTGGTAAATACAGGGTGCATCACAAGCCCTGAATGAATTATTTAAGAATTGCTCTCTATTTCACTGTCATTGTGTTTTGTTTTTGAAATTCATTTTGATAATGGGATTTATCGGATTTTCACTGCTGCCTTTAGGCCACTGTACACACGCTTGATTTCCTTATGGAGACATATAAATCCATGGGTTTTAAGATTCTTACTTGTCAGGTATCTTCCCAGGCAATGAATATAGGGTGTTGAGTCCATTTCGTTGAGCAAGGAGTAGGTCTTGTCTATTATATATTTGGTTTATGGAACGGTATCTGTGCTAATTTCAAACTCTGGTTTTATGCAGCATCCCAACTGACCTTTCCCCATAAGCAAGCATAAGTTGGTTTTCTAAATTTGAGACCCTGTTCTGTTTTGTAATTCAGTTCATGTGTAGCCAAGGTTACATTCCGTGTATTACTGATATATTATGATGTTTCTTTTTCTGTGTGACTTATTTCTCGTAGAATCATCGTACCTGAATCCACTCATTATGCGGCTACGGGCCTGAAAACGTAGATTTCATTGCTGAGTGATATTCCATTGTATGTGCGTACCAGAAATTCTTTATCCATTTTTTCACTTCTCGGGTATTTAACTTGTACCGTAGACGAGGTTCTTGTAAACAGAGCCATCCCAAACTTTGGGGTGGCTGTGTGTTTTTGATTTTAATTTCCCTAAGCTATAGGACCATAAGTGGAAGTGACATAGGCTGTGTTGCTTTGTTTCCTACGTGTTTCAGGAAACACAATACACTTCTCCAGAGTGGCTGTTGGCAATTTACATCATGCCCATCAGCATAACAAGGCTCCCTGGTCTCCATTACCTGTCGTGCCTTTCTGGATTTTACACATTTTTCCGATGGCCCTTTTGACCGGGGGGCAGTGAGACTTCATTGTAGTGCAGATTTCCTTTACACGCTTGCTTCCTTGGCTAAAAAGGGCGTATGCGTTTTTTCCTGAATATATTCAGGAAAAAACGCATACGCCCTTTTTGGCCAAGTGCATCATTGTCGATATTCTGCCTCTTTTCCTATGCTTTAAGTGCAATTCCAGTCTGCCCCCTGAAATCGTTTTCCTGAAATTCTGCCCCACTTTCCAGTCCTCTTCGAAGACTTACTTCAGTACATTTTTGGACGATAGCTGTCATTCATAATTCTGCATGTTTGTGAATTACAGTGCCCCTGAGCTCCTTTCTTCAACTCGCTTTCTTGTGAGCTGGCCGCAAAACCGCAGGATTGCTTCAGGCCCTAATCTGTTTCCGGCAGGGCAGGCTGAGCCATTGGTTAATTCCTCTTCCTGGTGCGAAATGAGCGTTCCATTTGCCCGTGCAGACACCTACAGCTAGTCTCTCATTGGTTCTCCCTATTCCTGTTCATCTTGCGCAGAAATTGCAAACTGTGCGAAACAGGAGGTTAAAGGCACTGACTCTCCAAGTGGGGAGAGTGTTAGTAAAGCTTCTGGAATGGTGAACCCGTGTACCAGGGGACGAAAACTGAGATGCATTTGAAAAAGTTTCCCAATCACACGGCGGACGATAGTCTGGGTTTCCCATGCATGTTTTAGCTGAAGGAAGAATCCCTTAAACCTGGAGAGTTGGGACCGATGGAATGGGTACCATGCAGTAAGACTTCAAAGGGTCTGCGTCTGGTCACCGAACCTCACCAATGCTATCAGCCCGAAGTGTCCAGCCTTATGTCTCACCCAGCTCTGGGTGTAGATGTGGTAAATACAGGTTGCATCACAAGCCCTGAATGAATTATTTAAGAATTGCTCTCTATTTCACTGTCATTGTGTTTTGTTTTTGAAGTTTATTTTGATAATGGGATTTATCGGATTTTCACTGCTGCGTTTAGGCCGCTGTACACACGCTTGATTTCCTTATGGAGACATATAAATCCATGGGTTTTAAGATTCTTACGTGTCAGGTATCTTGCCAGGCGTTGAATATGGGGTGTTGAGTCCATTTCGTTGAGCAAGGAGTAGGTCTTGTCTATTATATATTTGGCTTATGGAACGGTATATGTGCTAATTTCAATCTCTGGTTTTATGCAGCACCCCAACTCACCTTTCCCCATAAGCAAGCATAAGTTGGTTTTCTAAATTTGAGACCATGTTTTGTTTTGTAATTCAGTTTATGTGTACCCAAATTTACATTCCGTGTATTAGTGATATCTTATGATGTTTCTTTTTCTGTGTGACATATTTCTCGTAGAATCATCGTACCTGAATCCACTCATTATGCCGCTACGGGCCTGATGACTTAGATTTCATTGCTGAGTGATATTCCATTGTACGTGCGTACCACAACGTCTTTATCCATTTTTTGCTTTCTCGCATATTTAACTTGTACCGTAGACGAAGTTCTTGTAAACAGAGCCGTCCAAAACTTTCGGGTGGCTGTGTGTTTTTGATTTTAATTTCCCTAAGCTATAGGACTATAAGTGGAAGTGCCATAGGCTGTGTTGCTTTGTTTCCTACGTGTTTCAGGATACACCATACACTTCTCCAGAGAGGCTGTTGGCAATTTACATCCCGCCCATCAGCATAACAAGGCTCCCTGTTTCCCATGACCTGTCCTGCCTTTCTGGATTTTGCACTTTTTTCAGATGGCCCTTTTGACCGGGGGGCAGTGAGACTTCATTGTAGTGCAGATTTCCTTTACACGCTTGCTTGGTTGGCCAAAAAGGGCGTATGCGTTTTTTCCTGAATATATTCAGGAAAAAACGCATACGCCCTTTTTGGCCAAGTGCATCATTGTCGACATTCTGCCTCTTTTCCTATGCTTTAAGTGCAATTCCAGTCTATCCCCTGAAATCGTTTTCCTGAAATTCTGCCCCACTTTCAAGTCCTCTTCGAATCCTTACTTCAGTACATTTTTGGACGATAGCTGTCATTCATAACTCTGCAGGTTTGTGAATTACAGTGCCCCTGAGCTCCTTTTCTCAACTCGCTTTCTTGTGAGCTGGCCGCAAAACCGCAGGATTGCTTCAGACCCTAATCTGTTTCCGGCAGGGCACGCTGAGCCTTTGTTTAATTCCTCTTCCTGGTGGGAAATGAGCGTTCCATTTGCCCGTGCACACACCTACAGCTAGTCTCTCATTGGTTCTCCCTATTCCTGTTCATCTTACGCAGAAATTGCAAACTGTGCCAAACAGGAGGTTAATGGCACTGACTCTCCAAGTGGGGAGAGTGTTAGTAAAGCGCTGAAATGGTGAACCCGAGTACCAGGGGAAGAAAACTGAGATGCATTTGAAAACGTTTCCCAAACCCACGGTGGACCATACTCTGGGTTTCCCATGCATGTTTTAGCTGAAGGAAGAATCCCTTAAACCTGGAGAGTTGGGCCCCATGGAATGGGTACCATGCAGTGTGACTTCAAAGGGTCTGCGTTTGCTCACCGAACCTCACCAATGGTATCAGCCCGAAGTGTCCAGCCTTATATCTCATCCAGCTCTGGGTGTAGATGTGGTAAATACAGGGTGCATCACAAGCCCTGAATGAATTATTTAAGAATTGCTCTCTATTTCACTGTCATTGTGTTTTGTTTTTGAAATTCATTTTGATAATGGGATTTATCGGATTTTCACTGCTGCTTTTAGGCCACTGTACACACGCTTGATTTCCTTATGGAGACATATAAATCCATGGGTTTTAAGATTCTTACTTGTCAGGTATCTTCCCAGGCAATGAATATAGGGTGTTGAGTCCATTTCGTTGAGCAAGGAGTAGGTCTTGTCTATTATATATTTGGTTTATGGAACGGTATCTGTGCTAATTTCAATCTCTGGTTTTATGCAGCATCCCAACTGACCTTTCCCCATAAGCAAGCATAAGTTGGTTTTCTAAATTTGAGACCCTGTTCTGTTTTGTAATTCAGTTCATGTGTAGCCAAGGTTACATTCCGTGTATTACTGATATATTATGATGTTTCTTTTTCTGTGTGACTTATTTCTCGTAGAATCATCGTACCTGAATCCACTCATTATGCGGCTACGGGCCTGAAAACGTAGATTTCATTGCTGAGTGATATTCCATTGTACGTGCGTACCAGAAATTCTTTATCCATTTTTTCACTTCTCGGGTATTTAACTTGTACCGTAGACGAGGTTCTTGTAAAAAGAGCCATCCCAAACTTTGGGGTGGCTGTGTGTTTTTGATTTTAATTTCCCTAAGCTATAGGACCATAAGTGGAAGTGACATAGGCTGTGTTGCTTTGTTTCCTACGTGTTTCAGGAAACACAATACACTTCTCCAGAGTGGCTGTTGGCAATTTACATCATGCCCATCAGCATAACAAGGCTCCCTGTTCTCCATTACCTGTCGTGCCTTTCTGGATTTTACACATTTTTCCGATGGCCCTTTTGACCGGGGGGCAGTGAGACTTCATTGTAGTGCAGATTTCCTTTACACGCTTGCTTCCTTGGCCAAAAAGGGCGTATGCGTTTTTACCTGAATATATTCAGGAAAAAACGCATACGCCCTTTTTGGCCAAGTGCATCATTGTCGATATTCTGCCTCTTTTCCTATGCTTTAACTGCCATTCCAGTCTGCCCCCTGAAATCGTTTTCCTGAAATTCTGCCCCACTTTCCAGTCCTCTTCGAAGACTTACTTCAGTATATTTTTGGACGATAGCTGTCATTCATAATTCTGCATGTTTGTGAATTACAGTGCCCCTGAGCTCCTTTCTTCAACTCGCTTTCTTGTGAGCTGGCCGCAAAACCGCAGGATTGCTTCAGGCCCTAATCTGTTTCCGGCAGGGCAGGCTGAGCCATTGGTTAATTCCTCTTCCTGGTGCGAAATGAGCGTTCCATTTGCCCGTGCAGACACCTACAGCTAGTCTCTCATTGGTTCTCCCTATTCCTGTTAATCTTGCGCAGAAATTGCAAACTGTGCCAAACAGGAGGTTAAAGGCACTGACTCTCCAAGTGGGGAGAGTGTTAGTAAAGCTTCTGGAATGGTGAACCCGTGTACCAGGGGACGAAAACTGAGATGCATTTGAAAAAGTTTCCCAATCACACGGCGGACGATAGTCTGGGTTTCCCATGCATGTTTTAGCTGAAGGAAGAATCCCTTAAACCTGGAGAGTTGGGACCCATGGAATGGGTACCATGCAGTATGACTTCAAAGGGTCTGCGTCTGGTCACCGAACCTCACCAATGCTATCAGCCGGAAGTGTCCAGCCTTATGTCTCACCCAGCTCTGGGTGTAGATGTGGTAAATACAGGTTGCATCACAAGCCCTGAATGAATTATTTAAGAATTGCTCTCTATTTCACTGTCATTGTGTTTTGTTTTTGAAATTTATTTTGATAATGGGATTTATCGGATTTTCACTGCTGCGTTTAGGCCGCTGTACACACGCTTGATTTCCTTATGGAGACATATAAATCCATGGGTTTTAAGATTCTTACTTGTCAGGTATCTTGCCAGGCGTTGAATATGGGGTGTTGAGTCCATTTCGTTGAGCAAGGAGTAGGTCTTGTCTATTATATATTTGGCTTATGGAACGGTATATGTGTTAATTTCAATCTCTGGTTTTATGCAGCACCCCAACTCACCTTTCCCCATAAGCAAGCATAAGTTGGTTTTCTAAATTTGAGACCCTGTTCTGTTTTGTAATTCAGTTTATGTGTAGCCAAATTTACATTCCGTGTATTAGTGATATCTTATGATGTTTCTTTTTCTGTGTGACTTATTTCTCGTAGAATCATCGTACCTGAATCCACTCATTATGCCGCTACGGGCCTGATGACTTAGATTTCATTGCTGAGTGATATTCCATTGTACGTGCGTACCAGAACTTCTTTATCCATTTTTTGCTTTCTCGCATATTTAACTTGAACCATAGACGTGGTTCTTGTTAACAGAGCCGTCCTAAACTTTCGGGTGGCTGTGTGTTTTTGATTTTTATTTCCCTAAGCTATAGGACCATAAGTGGAAGTTCCATAGGCTGTGTTGCTTTGTTTCCTACGTGTTTCAGGATACACCATACACTTCTCCAGAGAGGCTGTTGGCAATTTACATCCCGCCCATCAGCATAACAAGGCTCCCTGTTCTCCATGACCTGTCCTGCATTTCTGGATTTTACACTTTTTTCAGATGGCCCTTTTGACCGGGGAGCAGTGAGACTTCATTGTAGTGCAGATTTCTTTACACGCTTGCTTGGTTGGCCAAAAAGTGCGTATGCGTTTTATCCTGAATATATTCAAGAAAAATCGCATATGCCCTATTTGGTCAAGTGCATCATTGTCGACATTCTGCCTCTTTTCCTATGCTTTAAGTGCAATTCCAGTCTACCCCCTGAAATTGTTTTCCTGAAATTCTGCCCCGCTTTCAAGTCCTCTTCGAAGACTTACTTCAATACATTTTTGGAAGACAGTCTGTCATTCATAACTCTGCATGTTTGTGAATTACAGTGCCCCTGAGCTCCTTTCTTCAACTCGCTTTCTTGTGAGCTGGCCGCAAAACCGCAGGATTGCTTCAGGCCCTAATATGTTTCCGGCAGGGCATGCTGAGCCTTTGGTTAATTCCTCTTCCTGGTGGGAAATGAGCGTTCCATTTGCCCTTGCAGACACCTACAGCTAGTGTCTCATTGGTTCTCCCTATTCCTGTTCATCTTGCGCAGAATTTGCAAACTGTGCCAAACAGGAGGTTAAAGGCACTGACTCTCCAAGTGGTGAGAGTGTTAGTAAAGCTTCTGGAATGGTGAACCCGAGTACCAGGGTTCGAAAACAGAGATGCATTTGAAAACGTTTCCCAATTACACGGCGGACGATAGTCTGGGTTTCCCATGCATGTTTTAGCTGAAGGAAGAATCCCTTAAACCTGGAGAGTTGGGAACCATGGAATGGGTACCACGCAGTATGACTGCAAAGCGTCTGCGTTTGCTCACCGAACCTCACCAATGCTATCAGCCCAAAGTGTCCAGCCTTATGTCTCACCCAGCTCTGAGTGTAGATGTGGTAAATCCAGGTTGCATCACAAGCCCTGAATGAATTATTTAAGAATTGCTCTCTATTTCACTGTCATTGTGTTTTCTTTTTGAAATTTATTTTGATAATGGGATTTATTGGATGTTCACTGCTGCGTTTAGGCCGCTATACACATGCTTGATTTCCTTATGGAGACATATAAATCCATGGGTTTTAAGATTCTTACTTGTCAAGTATCTTGCCAGGAGTTGAATATGCGGTGTTGAGTCCATTTCGTTGAGCAAGGAGTAGGTCTTGTCTATTATATATTTGGCTTATGGAACGGTATCTGTGCTAATTTCAATCTCTGGTTTGATGCAGCACCCCAACTCACCTTTCCCCATAAGCAAGCATAAGTTGGTTTTCTAAATTTGAGACCCTGTTCTGTTTTGTAATTCATGTGTAGCCAAGTTTACATTCCGTGTATTAGTGATATCTTATGATGTTTCTTTTTCTGTGTGACTTATTTCTCGTAGAATCATCGTACGTGGATCCACTCATTATGCCGCTACGGTCCTGATGACGTAGATTTCATTGCTGAGTGATATTCCATTGTACGTGCGTACCACAACTTCTTTATCCATTTTTTGCTTTCTCGGATATTTAACTTGTACTGTAGACGAGGTTCTTGTAAACTGAGCCGTCCCAAACTTTGGGGTGGCTGTGTCTTTTTGATTTTAATTTCCCTAAGCTATAGGACCATAAGTGGAAGTGCCATAGGCTGTGTTGCTTTGTTTCCTACGTGTTTCAGGAAACACCATACACTTCTCCAGAGTGGCTGTTGGCAATCTACATCCCGCCCATCAGCATAACAAGGCTCCCTGTTCTCCATGACCTGTCCTGCCTTTCTGGATTTTACACATTTTTCAGATGGCCCTTTTGACCGGGGGGCAGAGAGACTTCATTGTAGTGCAGATTTCCATTACATGCCGGCTTGGTTGGCCAAAAAGGGCGTATGCGTTTTTTCCTGAATATATTCAGGAAAAAACGCATACGCCCTTTTTGGCCAAGTTCATCATTGTCGACATTCTGCCTCTTTTCCTATGCTTTAAGTGCAATTCCAGTCTACCCCCTGAAATCGTTTTCCTGTAATTCTGCCCCGCTTTCAAATCCTCTTCGAAGACTTACTTCAATACATTTTTGGATGATAGCTGTCATTCATAACTCTGCAGGTTTGTGAATTACAGTGCCCCTGAGCTCATGTCTTCAACTCGCTTTCTTGTGAGCTGGCTGCAAAACCGCAGGACTGCTTAAGGCACTAACCTGTTTCTGGCAGGGCACGCTGAGCCTTTGGTTAATTCCTCTTCCTGGTGGGAAATGAGCATTCGATTTGCCCGTGCAGACACCTATAGCTAGTCTCTCATTGGTTCTCCCTATTCCTGTTCATCTTGCGCAGAAATTGCAAACTGTGCCAAACAGGAGTTTAAAGGCTCTGACTCTCCAAGTGGGGAGGGTGTTAGTAAAGTGTCTGGAATGGTGAACCCGAGTACCAGGGTTCGAAAACTGAGATGCGTTTGAAAACGTTTCCCAATCACACGGTGGGCCATGCTCTGGGTTTCCCATGCATGTTTTAGCTGAAGGAAGAATCCCTTAAACCTGGAGAGTTGGGACCGATGGAATGGGTACCATGCAGTATGACCTCAAAGGGTCTGCGATTGCTCACCGAACCTCATCAATGCTATCAGCCCGAAGTGTCCATCCTTATGTCTGACCCAGCTCTGGGTGTAGATGTGGTAAATCCAGGTTGCATCACAAGCCCTGAATCAATTATTTAAAAATTGCTCTCTATTTCACTGTCATTGTGTTCTGTTTTTGAAATTTATTTTGATAATGGGATTTATCGGATTTTCACTGCTGCGTTTAGGCCGCTGTACACATGCTTGATTTCCTTATAGACACATATAAATCCATGGGTTTTAAGATTCTTACTTGTCAGGTATATTCCCAGGCGTTGAATATGGGGTGTTGAGTCCATTTCGTTGAGCAAGGAGTAGGTCTTGACTATTATATATTTGGCTTATGGTACGGTATCTGTGCTAATTTCAGTCTCTGGTTTTATGCAGCACCCCAACTCACCGTTCCCCATATGCAAGCATAAGTTGGTTTTCTAAATTTGACACCCTGTTCTGTTTTGTAATTCAGTTTATGTGTAGCCAACTTTACATTCCGTGTATTAGTGATATCTTATGATGTTTCATTTTCTGTGTGACTTAATTCTTGTAGAATCATCGTACCTGAATCCACTCATTATGCCGCTACGGGCCTGATGACGTAGATTTCATTGCTGAGTGATATTCCATTGTACGTGCGTACCACGACTTCTTTATCCATTTTTTGCATTCTCAGATATTTAACTAGTATCGTAGATGACGTTCTTGTAAACAGAGCCGTCCCAAACATTGGGGTGGCTGTGTGTTTTTGATTTTAATTTCCCTAAGCTATATGACCATATGTGGAAGTGCCATAGGCTGTGTTGCTTTGTTTCCTACGTGTTTCAGGAAACACCATACACTTCTCCAGGGTGGCTGTTGGCAATTTACATCCCGCCCATCAGCATAACAAAGCTCCGTGTTCTCCATGACCTGTCCTGCCTTTCTGGATTTTACACTTTTTTCCGATGGCCCTTTTGACCGGGGGGCAGTGAGACTTCATTGTAGTGCAGATATCCTTTACACGCTTGCTTGGTTGGCCAAAAAGGGCGTATGCATTTTTTCCTGAATATATTCAGGAAAAAACGCATACACCCTTTTTGGCCAAGTTCATTATTGTCGACATTCTGCCTCTTTTCCTATGCTTTAAGTGCAATTCCAGTCTACCCCCTGAAATCGTTTTCCTGTAATTCTGCCCCGCTTTCAAATCCTCTTCGAAGACTTACTTCAATACATTTTTGGATGATAGCTGTCATTCATAACTCTGCAGGTTTGTGAATTACAGTGCCCCTGAGCTCCTTTCTTCCATTCGCTTTCTTGTGAGCTGGCCGCAAAACCGCAGGACTGCTTAAGGCGCTAACCTGTTTCTGGCAGGGCACGCTGAGCCTTTGGTTAATTCCTCTTCCTGGTGGGAAATGAGCGTTCGATTTGCCCGTGCAGACACCTACAGCTAGTCTCTCATTGGTTCTCCCTATTCCTGTTCATCTTGCGCAGAAATTGCAAACTGTGCCAAACAGGAGTTTAAAGGCTCTGACTCTCCAAGTGGGGAGGGTGTTAGTAAAGTGTCTGGAATGGTGAACCCGAGTACCAGGGTTCGAAAACTGAGATGCATTTGAAAACGTTTCCCAATCACACGGTGGACCATGCTCTGGGTTTCCCATGCATGTTTTAGCTGAAGGAAGAATCCCTTAAACCTGGAGAGTTGGGACCGATGCAATGGGTACCATGCAGTATGACCTCAAAGGGTCTGCGATTGCTCACCGAACCTCATCAATGCTATCAGCCCGAAGTGTGCAGCCTTATGTCTCACCCAGCTCTGCGTGTAGATGTGGTAAATCCAGGTTGCATCACAAGCCCTGAGTGAATTATTTAAGAATTGCTCTCTATTTCACTGTCATTGTGATTTGTTTTCAAAATTTATTTTGATAATGGGATTTATCGGATTTTCACTGCTGCGTTTCGGCCGCTGTACACACGCTTGATTTCCTTATGGAGACATGTAAATCCATGGGTTTTAAGATTCTTACTTGTCAGGTATGTTCCCAGGCGTTGAATATGGGGTGTTGAGTACATTTCATTGAGCAAGGAGTAGGTCTTGTCTATTATATATTTGGCTTATGGAATGGTATCTGTGCTAATTTCAATCTCTGGTTTGATGTAGCACCCCAACTCACCTTTCCCCAAAAGCAAGCATAATTTGGTTTTCTAAATTTGAGACCCTGTTCTGTTTTGTAATTCAGTTCATGTGTAGCCAAGTTTACATTCCGTGTATTAGTGATATCTTATGATGTTTCTTTTTCTGTGTGACTTATTTCTCGTAGAATCATCGTACCTGAATCTACTCATTATGCCGCTACGGGCCTGATGACGTAGATTTCATTGCTGAGTGATATTCCATTGTACGTGCATACCACAACTTCTTTATCCATTTTTTGCGTTCTCAGATATTTAACTTGTACCGTAGACGAGGTTCTTGTAAACAGAGCCGTCCCAAACTTTGGGGTGGCTGTGTGTTTTTGATTTTAATTTCCCTAAGCTATAGGACCATAAGTGGAAGTGCCATAGGCTGTGTTGCTTTGTTTCCTATGTATTTCAGGAAACACCATACACTTCTCCAGAGTGGCTGTTGGCAACTTACATCCCGCCCATCAGCATAACAAGGCTCCCTGTTCTCCATGACCTCTCCTGCCTTTCTGGATTTTACACTTTTTTCAGATGGCCCTTTTGACCGGGGGGCAGAGAGACTTCATTGTAGTGCAGATTTCCTTTACATGCAGGCTTGGTTGGCCAAAAAGGGCGTATGCGTTTTTTCCTGAATATATTCAGGAAAAAACGCATACGTCCTTTTTGGCCAAGTGCATCATTGTCGACATTCTGCCCCTTTTCCTATGCTTTAAGTGCAAATCCAGTCTACCCCCTGAAATCGTTTTCCTGAAATTCTGCCCCACTTTCAAGTCCTCTTCAAAGACTTACTTCAATACATTTTTGGACGATAACTGTCATTCATAACTCTGCAGGTTTGTGAATTACAGTGCCCCTGAGCTCCTTTCCGCAACTCGCTTTCTTGTGAGCTGGCCGCAAAACCGCAGGATTGCTTCAGTCCCTAATCTGTTTAGGGCAGTGCAAGCTGAGCCTTTGGTTAATTCCTCTTCCTGGTGGGAAATGAGCGTTACATTTGCCCGTGCAGACACCTACAGCTAGTCTCTCATTGGTCCTCCCTATTCCTGTTCAACTTGCGCAGAAATTGCAAACTGTGCCAAAGAGGAGGTTAAAGGCACTGACTCTCAAAGTGGGGAGAGTGTTAGTAAAGTGTCTGGAATGGTGAACCCGAGTACCAGGGGCCGAAAACTGAGATGCATTTGGAAACGTTTGCCAATCACACGGTGGACCATACTCTGGGTTTCCCATGCATGTTTTAGCTGAAGGAAGAATCCCTTAAACCTGGAGATTTAAGACCCTTGGAATGGGTACCAGGCAGTATGACTTCAAAGGGTCTGCGTTTGCTCACCGAACCTCACCAATGCTATCAGCCCAAAGAGTCCAGCCTTATGTCTCACACAGCTCTGCGTGTGTATGTGGTAAATCCAGGTTGCATCAAAAGCCCTGAGTGAATTATTTAAGAATTGCTCTCTATTTCACTGTCATTGTGTTTTTTTTTCAAAATTTATTTTGATAATGGGATTTATCGGATTTTCACTGCTGCATTTAGTTCGCTGTACACACACTTGATTTCCATATGGAGACATATCCATGGGTTTTAAGATTCTTACTTGTCAGGTATGTTCCCAGGCGTTGAATATGGGGTGTTGGATACATTTCATTGAGCAAGGAGTAGGTCTTGTATATTATATATTTGGCTTATGGAACGGTATCTGTGCTAATTTCAATCTGTGGTTTGATGTAGCACCCCAACTCACCTTTCCCCATAAGCAAGCATAATTTGGTTTTCTAAATTTGAGATCCTGTTCTGTTTTGTAATTCAGTTCATGTGTAGCCAAGTTTACATTCCGTAGATTAGTGATATCTTATGATGTTTCTTTTTCTGTGTGACTTATGTCTCGTAGAATCATCGTACCTGAATCCACTCATTATGCCGCTCCGGGCCTGATGACGTAGGTTTCATTGCTGAGTGATATTCCATTGTACGTGCGTACCACAACTTCTTTATCCATTTTTTGCTTTCTCGGATATTTAACTTGTACCGTAAACGAGGTTCTTGTAAACAGAGCCATCCCAAATTTTGGGGTGGCTGTGTGTTTTTGATTTTAATTTCTCTATGCTATAGGACCATAAGTGGAAGTGCCATAGGCTGTGTTGCTTTGTTTCCTACGTGTTTCTGGAAACACCATACACTTCTCCAGAGTGGCTGTTGGCAATTTACATCCCGCCCATCAGCATAACAAGGCTCCCTGTTCTCCATGACCTGTCCTGCCTTTCTGGTATTTACACATTTTTCAGATGGCCCTTTTGACCAGGGGGCAGTGAGACTTCATTGTAGTGCACATTTCCTTTACACGGTTGCTTGGTTGGCCAAAAAGGGCGTATGCGTTTTTTCCTGAATATATTCAGGAAAAAACGCATACGCCCTTTTTGGCCAAGTGCATCATTGTCGACATTCTGCCTCTAATCTTATTCTTTAAGTGCAATTCCAGTCTACCCTCTGAAATCGTTTTCCTGAAATTCTTCCCCGATTTCAAGTCCTCTTCGAAGTCTTACTTCAAAACATTTTTGGACGATAGCTGTCATTCTTTACTCTGCAGGTTTGTGAATTACAGTGCCCCTGAGCTCCTTTCTTCAACTCGCTTTCTTGTGAGCTGGCCGCAAACCCGCAGGATTGCTTCAGGCCCTAATATGGTTCCGGCATGGCATGCTGAGCCTTTGGTTAATTCCTATTCCTGGTGGGAAATGAGCGTTAAATTTGCATGTGCAGACACCTTCACGTGAGTCATCATGGTGCCCCTTTGCCCCGGTTATCTCTATGGAGGTTGGAGTTGGAGGGCCTTCTCACTCAAGATCAGTGTGCCCACAGAGCCAACCCTGCAACTTCAGGCATGGTTGGGGGTTAGGATCACCACGAGGGTTCCTTTTCCCTTAGGAGGGAGGTGGCCTTTTGGGCTGCTGATTTCCAGGTTATCAGATACTGCCAGTATCTTGGCCAGATGTGGCGGTGGGCCAAGCCCCTTGGTGACCATAGTTTATCCTACCTGGATCGCATTCTTGCATTGTTCCATTTCAAGTGGTCCCAGGTTTTGCACTAATACTCCAATGGCGATTCACCATTCACCAGGAATGTAAAGGTCAAAGGGTTTAGCTAAATTAGGGAGTTCCAGGGCAAGGGTCTGAATTGACTGCTCTTTCCATTCTTGAAAGGCCACTTCTGCATTCTATTCAAAAGGATCATCACCTTTTCCTTTCAGTTTTTCATATAGACGCCGAGCTAGTAGACTGTAGTTAGGGATCCAGAAGCAGCAAACCCTGGCCTCCCCAGGAACCCCTAAGCTGTCTTCTAGTTTTAGAAATGGGTATGGCTGTAAATTGTTTCTTCCCTTTCCTGGGATGGGCTTCTCCGACCTTCTGTGAGAATGAAGCCCAGGAAGGTCACCATAGTCTGTGATATTTGAGCTTTTTCTTGGACAACATGTATCCTTTATTGGCTTGGTAGTTCAGAGGTCTCCTCAGTAGGGCTGGCGATCAGAATGTCGTCTGCATATTGAAGGAGTGTTTCCTTTTCCAGAGGTAGAACTTTTAGGTCTTTAGCTGAGCTTTCCCCAAAGATGGTGTGGGAATTTTTGAACCCTTGGGGCAACACGGCCCGGAAGTATTGTTTTAGTTGTATGTTGAGTCCTGCCACTCACAAGCCAAAATTTCTTGTGACTCTGGGACTAATAGAATACAAAAGAAGGCATCATTGAAGACTAATACAGAATACCATGTCCTGGTGGTTGGTAGAATGACCAGCAGGGTGTAGGATTTAGGAACTACTGGAGGTATATCCTCGGTGGCTTCACTGACTGTCCTGACATCCTTTACCAGGACTCCAGCAGCCCATGGGGCTCTCGAGGTCAGGCCAATCCCAGGATATGGAGCTCACCTGGGCAGGTACCCCACCCGAGCCCACGGGGCTCTCGTGTTCAGGACCCTCCCAGGATATGGGGCTCCCTGGGCAGGTCCCCCTGCAGCCCATGGGGCTCTCGTGGTCAGGCCCCTCCCAGGATACAGAGCTACCCTTGCAGGTACCATAGCAGGGCTGGGAACACAGGAACCGTGCATATCGCCCTCATTGCAGAGCACTCCCAGCTCACCTGTCACTCAGATCTGACACAGAGCACCTCAGAGCAGGACTTGAACTAACAAACAGCAGCTCCGACAGGTCTGTGACCCTGGGCATCACTCTGTGTGGCCTCCCTCCACCTGGTCTTCCAGAGACTTCCACTGCACCCGGGGCACCAGGCCTCTGTCTCTACCCACCACCCACCCCTCCTCTCCCTGACTCCTGGGTTCCTCTCATTAGGAGAGGGTTTTCTTGAAGTTGTCTCCCACTCATGGGCCAGATAATATAATTAGAAAACAAGCCAGAGCTGCAGCCCCTTGTCTATCCTGACTCTCAGGAGCCCACACCTGTTCCTTGGACCTGGCCGATTCAGCAAGTTCCAGTTTCTGCAACTGTGAGCCCCTGAGGGGTGATTATTGGCTGGCCTGGGAAGCCCGACCGTGCCGGCCAGCCCTCCCCAGGTGTGCCTGGGTTCAGATCAATATAAACACCGCTCCAGGCAGCAAGAGCCCCTGCAGCTGTGCCTGACGCCATTTTCTCTGCCCTGTCAGCAGTCTTGGGGCTGGACTGGTGGGAGGGAGTGAGAGGCCACGGCTTTGTGGGTGGCCCAGTGTGAGTGGGGCTCTGCTGGACTTTCTGCAGCAGTTGCCAAGATGCCACCTGCTAAAGAAGAGGATGTGTCACCCATACCTGCCGCTGGAATTTCTCCCTGGGCAGAGGTGAGTGAGGAAGAAAGCAGTGGGGGCCGGGACAGCAGGGGTATCTCAGGCAGGGAAATGGAAAGCTTCCAGAAGAGCACCCAGGGCCAGGACCATCCTGGCTGGCCTGCAGGCACCAAGTCGGCTGGCATGCTGTCGCTCATGTGGCTCCATGGCCCTTCCTCTAGGCTTTCAAGTCCTTGTACATATTCAGGTGTTTTACCTGGGAAGGGTGGGAACATTTCAGCAGCAGCTGGCCTGGGGCTCAGCCCACGTTTACTCACAGATGCCTCGGCACGGTCCCCCAGCTTTGCAATGAGGACGCTTGTTGCGTGGGGCATGCTGGCTGAATGGGAGATGATTCCCCACCACTGACCAACTTCAGAATTGTTTACAACTGGAGCAAGTGCCCTGATACGGTTTTCCTCTGTGTAGCTGGTGGGTTCTGTTTTTTTTTCTTTTTTGGTTCAAGGTAGATTTTATTCCTCTTTTTTGTATTTACAGATATAAGCATGGAAATAATTTATTCATATAAATACATGTATGTGAAGGGAAGAATATTTTTTCTGTTTTACTTTTTGTAATTTGAATTTTATTTTATTTTTTTATACAGCAGGTTCTTTTTGGTTATCTATTTTATACATATAAATGTATACATGCCAATCCCAATCTCTCAACTCCTCCCACCACCACCCCCCAACAGCTTTCCCCCCTTGGTGTCCATACGTTTGTTGTCTACATCTGTTGCTCTATTTCTGCCTTGCAAAACGGTTCATCTGTACAATTTGTCTAGGTTCCACATATAGGCATTAATAGACAAGATTTCTTTTTCTCTTTCTGACTTACTTCACTCTGTATGACAGTCTCTAGATCCATCAACGTCTCTACAAATGACCCAATTTCATTCCTTTTTATGGCTTAGTAATATTCCATTTTATATATGTACCACATCTTTATGCATTCGTCTGTCTGTGGGCATTTAGGTTGCTTCCATTACCTGGATATTGTAAATAGTGATGCAATGAACATTGCGGTGAATGTCTCTTTTTGATTTATGGTTTTGCCTGGGTATATGCCCAGTAGTGGGACTGCTGTATCATATGGTAATTCTATTCTTAGTTTTATAAGAAACTCCATAACGTTCTCCACAGTGACTGTATCAATTTCATTCCCAACAATAGCGGAAGAGGGTGTCTTATCTCCACACCCTTTCCAGCATTTGTTGTTTGTAGATTTTCTGATGATGCCCATTCTAACAGGTGTGAGGTGATACACCATGGATGAGTCTATTTCGTTGAGCAAAGAGTAGGTCTTGTCTATTACATATTTGGCTTATGGAACGGTATGTGTGCTAATTTCAATCTCTGGTTTTATACAGCACCGCAACTCAACTTTCCCCTTAAGCAAGCATAAGTTTTTATCTAAATGTGAGACTCTGTTCGGTTTTGGAATTCAGTTGATGTGTAGCCAAGTTTACACTCTCTCTATTAGTGATATCTTATGATAATTACCTTTCTCTGTGTGACATATTTCTCTTAGAATCATCATACTTAAATCCACTCAATTTGCTGCTACAGGCCTGATGACATTGATTTCATTGCTGAGTGATATTCCATTGTACGTAAGTAGCACAACTCCTTTATCCATATTTTTCTTTCTGGGATATTTAATTTGTACTGGACTCAAGGTTCTTGTAAACACAGCAGCCCTAAATTTTGTGTTGGCTGTGTCTTGTTGATTTTAATTTTCCTAAGCTATAGGGCCAAAAGTGGAAGTGCCCTAGGGTCTGTAGCTTTGTTTTTTAGATGTTTCAGAATACACCATAAACATCTCCAGAGTGTCTGTTGGCAATTTACATCCCGCCCATCAGCATAACAAGGCTCCCTGTTCTCCATGGCCTGTCCTGTGTTTCTGGTTTTTACACTTTTTTCAGATGGCCCTTTTGACGAATGGGGAATGAGACTTCATTGTAGTGCGGATTTCCATTTCTCGAGTGCTTGGTTGGCCAAAAAGGGCATATGTGTTTTTTCCTGAATATATTCAGGAAAAAATGTTTACGCACTTTGGTCCAAGTGCATCACTGTCAAAGATCTGCCGCTTTTCACATGCTTTAAATGCAATTCCAATCTACCTCCTGAAATATGATTCCTGCAATTCTGCCTTGTTTTCAAGTCCTCTTTGCAGACTTACTTCCATATATTTTTGCCAATAGCTGTCATTTATAACTCTGCAGGTTTGTGAATTACAGTGCCCGTGATTTCCTTTCTTAACTCGTTTCCTGGAAAACTGGCCACAGAACCGCAGGTTTGCTTCAGGCCGTAATCAGGGTCCGGCACGGCACTCTGAGACTTTGGTTCATTCCACTTCCTGGTGGGAAATTAGAGTTAAATGTGCCCCTCCAGACACCTGCCTCACTCCTAGCCCCTTGGTGATGTGTGTCCTCTGGTTTGAAGCCACATGTGCTGGGTTCCTCACCTTTGGCTGATGTGGCCCCACTGGTGTGAGGACACTCCTGCCTGGTTCCCATCCCCTTGGTGATGTGGGTCCTCCGGTGAGAGTCTGATCCTGGTTGGGTTCCTCACACTTCTGTGAGGTGGGCCCTCTTCTCTGACGTCACTCCTGCCTGGCTGGCACACCCCGCCTTGGCGAAGTCGGCCCTCTGGTGGGATTTGGTGCATGCTGGGTGTCTCCTGCCCTCGGTAATGAGGGCCCTCTGGCGTCAGGCCCTAATTCCTGGGCTCCCAATATTTTCTGATATGCGCCCTGTGGTTCGAGTACACTCCTGCCAGGTTCCCAACCCCATGGGAATGTGGGCCTTCTGCTCTGAGGTCCCAACCGTGGGTTGCTCAGTTTCATGATGAGGGCCCTCTGCTGTGAGTTCTCTCTGGCCTGGATCCCATAGCCTCGCTGCTCCTGGCCACCTGCTGGGAGGTTCCAACTGCGGGATTCCTCACCTTTTTTCTTCTATGGACCCTCTGTTTTGAGACTCCTCCTGCCTGCCTCACAACCAGCCCCTTGGTGATGTGTGTCCTCTGGTGTGAGGCCACGTGTGCTGGGTCCCTCGCCTTTCGATGATGTGGCCACACTGGTGTGAGGACACTCCTGCCTGCTTCCTATCCCCTTGATGATGTGGGCCCTCTGGTGAGAGTCTGATCCTGGCTGGGTTCCTCACCCTTCTGTGAGGTGGGCCCTCTGCTGTGAGGTCACTCCTGCCTGGCTGGCACACCCCACCTGGGCAACATCGGCCCTCTTGTGGCACTTGGAGCCTGCTGGGAGCCTCCTCCCCTCGGTGATGGGGGTCCTCTAGCGTCAGGCCCTAACTGCTGGGTACCCACATTTTCTGATACGTGCTAAGTGGTGCGAGGACACTCCTGTGAGGTTCCCATCCCCATGGGCATGTGGGCCTTCTGCTCTAAGGTCCCAACACCTGTGTTGTTCACCGTTTCATGATGTTGTCTCTCTGGTGTTAGTTCACTCAGGCCTAGATCCCATAGACTCTGTGCTATGAGCCGACTGCTGGGAGGTTCCTACTGCTGGATTCCTTACCTCTTTTATTCTTTGGGTCCTGTGTTTTTATGCTCCTACTTCCTGACTCACTCCCAGCCCCTTTGTGATGTAGGTCCTCTGGTTTAAGGCCACATGTACCGGTTTCCTCACCATTATTGATGTGGCCCCACTGGTGTGAGGACACTCCTGCCTGGTTCCCATCCCCTTGGTGATTGGGGCCCTCTTGTGAGAGTCTGATCCTGTCTGGATTCCTCACACTTCTGGGAGGTGGGCCCTCTGCTGTGAGGTCACTCCTGCCTGGCTGGCACACGTCACGTTGGCGATGTGGGCCCTCAGTTGGGAGTTGGTGCCTGCTGGGAGTCTCCTCCCCTCGGTAATGAGGGCCCTCTGGCGTCAGGCCCTAACTCATGGGCTCCCAAAATTTTCTGATGTGCGCCCTGTCGTGCGAGTACACTCCAGCCAGGGTCCCTTCCCTAGGGGATGTGGGCTTTCTGCTCTGTGGTCCCAAAGGCTGGGTTGCTCACAGTGTCAGAATGTGGGCCCTCTGCTCTGAGTTCACTCCGGCATGGATCCCATAACCTCGGTGCTCTGGGCCACCTGCTTGGAGCTTCCAACTGCGGGGTTCCTCACCTTTTTTATTCTATGGGCCCTCTGTTCTGAGTCTCCTCCTGCATGCCTCACTCCCAGCCCGTTCGTGATGTGCGTCCCCTTGTTTGAGGTCACATGTGCTGTGTTCCTCACCTTTCGCTGATGTGGCCCCACTGGTGTGAGGACACTCCTGCCTTGTTCCGATCCCCTTGGTGATGTGGGCCCTCTGGTGAGAGTCTTATCCTGGCTGGGTTCCTCACCCTTCTGTGAGGTAGGCCCTCTGCTGTGAGGTCACTTCTGCCTGGCTGGCCCACGTCACCTTGGCGACGTGGGCCCTCAGTTGGGAGTTGTTGCCTGCTGGGAGTCTCCTCCCCTCGGTATTGAGGGCCCTCTGGCGTCAGACCCTAACTCCTGGGCTCCCAAAATTTTCTGTTGTGCGCCCTGTGGTGCTAGTACACTCCTGCCAGGTTCCCAACCCCATGGGAATGTGGGCCTTCTGCTCTGAGGTCCCAACCGTGGGTTGCTCAGTTTCTTGATGAGGGCCCTCTGGTGTGAGTTCACTCCAGCATGGATCCCATAGCCTCGCTGTTCCTGGCCACATGCGGGGAAGTTCCAACTGCGGGATTCCTCACCTTTTTCCTTCTATGGGCCCTCTGTTTTGAGACTCCTCCTGCCTGACTCACTCCCAGCCCCTTGGTGATGTGTGTCCTCTGGTTTGAGGCCACGTGTGCTGGGTCCCTCACCTTTCGATGATGTGGCCCCACTGGTGTGAGGACACTCCTGCCTGGTTCCTATCCCCTTGGTGATGTGGGCCCTCTGGTGAGATTCTGATCCTGGCTGGGTTCCTCACACTTCTGTGAGGTGGGCCCTCTGCTGTGAGGTCACTCCTGCCTGGCTGGCACACACCGCCTTGGCAATGTCGGCCCTCTTGTGGCAGTTGGAGCCTACTGGGAGCCTCCTCCCCTCGGTGATGAGGGCCCTCTGGCGTCAGGCCCTAACTGCTGGGTACCCACATTTTCTGATACGTGCTAAGTTGTGCGAGGACACTCGTGTCATGTTCCCAACCCCATGGTGCTGTGGGCCTTCTGCTCTGAGGTCCAAACGGCTGGGTTGCTCACAGTTTCATGATGTGGGCCCTCTGCTGTGAGTTCACTGTGGCCTGGATCGCATAGACTCAGTGCTCTGGGCCGCCCACGGGGAGGTTCCCACTGCAGGATTCCTCAGCTTTTTTATTCTATTCACCCTGTGTTGTGAGGCTACTCATGCCTGCCTCACTCCGAACCCCTTGGAGATCTGGGTCCTCTGGTTTAGGCCACATGTGCTGGGTTCCTCACCTTTCTATGATGTGGTCACCCTGGTGTGAAGACAGTCCTGCCTGGTTCTGATGCCCTTGGTGATGTGGGCCCTCTGGTGAGAGTCTTATCCTGGCTGGGTTCCTCACCATTCTGTGAGGTAGGCCCTCAGCTGTGAGGTCACTCCTGCCTGGCTGTTGCACGTCACCTTGGCGACATGGGCCCTCCGTAGGGAGTTGGTGCCTGCTTGGGGTCTCCTCCCCTTGGTAATGAGGGCCCTCTGGCATCAGACCCTAATTTCTGGGTTCCCAAAATTCTCTGATGTGCGCCCTGTGGTGCGAGTATACTTCTGCCAAGTTCCCAACCACATGGGAATGTGGGCCTTCTGCTCTAAGGTCCCAACGGCTGGGTTGCTCACAGTTTCATGATGAGGGCCCTCTGTTTTGAGTTCAGTCAGGCCTGGATCCCATAGCCTCGCTGCTCCTGGCCGCCTGCTGGGAGGTTCCAACTGCGGGATTCCTCACCTTTTTTACGCTATGGGCCCTCTGTTTGGAGGCTCCTCCTGCCTGCCTCACTCCCAGCCCCTTGGTGATGTGTGTCCTGTAGTTTGAGGCCACGTGTGCTGGGTCCATCACATTTCGGTGATGTGGCCCCACTGGTGTGAGGACACTCCTGCCTGGTTTCCATTCCCTTGGTGATGTGGGCCCTCTGGTGAGAGTCTGATCCTCTTTGGGTTCCTCACACTTTTGTGTGGTTGGCCCTCTGCTCTGAGGTCACTCCTGCCTGGCTGGCCCACCCCGCATTGGCGACGTCGGCCCTCTGGTAGCAGTTGGAGCTTGCTGGGAGCCTCCTCTCCTCAGTGATGAGGGCCCTCTGGCGTCCGGCCCTAACTGCTGGGCTCCCCACATTTTCTGTTGTGTGCCCACTGGTGCGATGACACTCCTGCTTGGTTCCCTTCCCCATGGGGATGTGGGCCTTGTGCTCTGAGGTCACAACGGCTGGGTTGCTTACAGTATCATGATGAGGGCCCTCTGTTGTGAGTTCATCACTGCCTGGATCCCATAGCCTTGGTGCTCTGGGCCGCCTGCTGGGATGTTCCAACTGCTGGATTCCTCACCTTTTTATACAATGGGCCATGTGTTTTGAGGTTAATCCTGCCTGCCTCGCTCTGAGACCCATGGTGATGTGGGTCTTCTGGTTTGAGGCCACATGTGCTGGGTACCTCAACTTTCGATGATGTGGCCCCACGGGTGTGAAGACACTCGTGCCTGATTCCCAGCCCCTTGCTTATGTGGGCACTCTGGTGAGAGTCTGATCATGACTGGGTTCCTTACCCTTCTGTGAGCTGGGCGCTCTGAAGTGAGGTCACTCCTGCCTGGATGGCTCACGTCGCCTTGGCGACGTAGGCCCTCTGTTGGCCACTGAAGCATGCTGGGAGCCTCCTACCCTCTTTAATGAGGGCCCTGGAAGAAACGCATATGCCCTTTTTGACCAAGTGCATCATTGTCGAAGTTCTGCCTCTTCTCCTATACTTTCAGAGGACTTCCCGTCTACCTCCTGAAATCGTATTCCTGGAATTCTGCCCCGCGTTCAAGTCCTCTTTGCAGCCTTACTTCAATATATTTTTGGACGATAGCTGTCATTTATAACTCTGCAGGTTTGTGAATTACAGTGCCCCTGAGCTCCATTCTTCAACTCGCTTTCTTGTGAGCTGGCCGCAAAACCGCAGGATTGCTTCAGACCCTAATCTGGTTGTGGCATGGCATGTTGAGCCTTTGGCTAATTCCTCTTCCTGATGGGAAATGAGCGTTAAATTTGCTCGTGCAGACACCTACAGCTAATCTCTCATTGGTTCTCCCTATTCCTGTTCATCTTGCTCAGAAATTCCAAACTGTGCCAAACAGGAGGTTAAAGGCACTGACTCTCCAATTGGGGAAAGAGTTAGTAAAGCGTCTGGAATGGTAAAACCGAGTATGAGGGGAAGAAAACTGAGATGCATTTAAAAGGTTTCCCGGTCACACGGTGGACCATATTCTGGGTTTCCCATGCGTGTTTTACCTGAAGGAAGAATCCCTTAAACCTGGAGAGGTGGGACCCATGCAATGGGTACCATGCAGTATGAGTTCAAAGGGCCTGCATTTTCTCACCGAACCTCACCAATGCTATCAGCCCAAAGTGTCGAACCTTATGTCTCACTCAGCTCTAGGTGTAGATGTGGTAAATCCAGGTTGCATCACAAGCCCTGAATGAATTATTTAAGAATTGCTCTCTATTTCACTGTCATTGTGTTTGTTTTTGTTGTTTATTTTGATAATGGGATTTATCGGATTTTCTCTGCTGCCTTCATGCAGCTGTACACACACTTGATTCTCTTACGGAGACATATAAATCCATGGGTTTGAAGATTCTTACTAGTAATGTGTAATCCTAGGAGTTGAATATGTTGTGTTTAGTCCATTTCGTTGAGCAAGGTGTAGGTCTTGACTATTACATATTTGGCTTATGGAAAGGTATGTGTGCTAATTTCTATCTCTGGTTTTATGCAGCACCCCACCTCACCTTTCCCCATAAGCAAGCATAAGTTGGTGTTCTAAATTTGAGACCCTGTTCTGTTTTGTAATTCAGTTCATGTGTAGCCAAGTTTACATTCCGTGTATTAGTGATATCTTATGATGTTTCATTTTCTGTGTGACTTATTTCTCGTAGAATCATCGTACCTGGATCCACTCAATATGCCGCGACGGGCCTGATGACATAGATTTCATTGGTGAGTGATATTCCATTGTACGTGCGTACCACAACTTCTTTAACCATTTTTCACATTCTGGGATATTTAACTTGTACCGTAGAGGACGTTCTTGTAAACAGAGCTGTCCCAAACTTTCGGGTGGCTGTGTGTTTTTGATTTTAATTTCCCTAAGCTATAGGACCATAAGTGGAAGTGCCATAGGCTCTGTTGCTTTGTTTCCTACGTGTTTCAGGAAACCCCATACACTTCTCCAGAGTGGCTGTTTGCAATTTACATACCCCCATCAGCATAACAAGGCTCCCTGTTCTCCATGACCTGTCCTGCTTTTCTGGATTTTACACTTTTTCAGATGCCCCTTTTAACCGGGGGGCAGTGAGACTTCATTGTAGTGCAGATTTCATTTACCTGCTTGCTTGCTTGGCCAAAAATGGCGTATGCGTTTTTTCCTGAATATATTCAGGAAAAAACGCATACGCACTTTTTGGCCAAGTGCATCATTGTCGACATTCTGCCTCTATTCCTATGCTTTAAGTGCAATTCCAGTCTACCCCCAGAAATCGTTTTCCTGAAATTCTGCCCCGCTTTCAAGTCCTCTTCGAAGACTTACTTCAATACATTTTTGGACGATAGCTGTTATTCATAACTCTGCAGGTTTGTGAATTACAGTGCCCCTGAGCTCCTTTGTTTAACTCGCTTTCTTGTGAGCTGGCCGAAAAACCGCAGGATTGCTGCAGGCCCTAATCTGTTTCCCTCAGGGCACGCTGAGCCTTTGGTGAATTCCTCTTCCTGGTGGGAAATGAGCGTTCCATTTGCCCGTGAAGACACCTACAGCTAGTCTCTCATTGGTTCTCCCTATTCCTGTTCATCTTGCGCAGAAATTGCAAACTGTGCCAAATAGGAGGTTAAAGGCACTGACTCTCCAAGTGGGGAGAATGTTAGTAAAGTGTCTGGAATGGTGAACCCGAGTACCAGGTTTCGAAAACTGAGATATATTTGAAAACGTTTCCCAATCACACGGTGGTCAATACTCTGGGTTTCCCATGCATGTCTTAGCTGAAGGAAGAATCCCTTAAACCTGGAGACCTGGGAACCATGGAATGGGTACCATGCAGTATGACTACAAAGGGTCTTCGTTTGCTCACCGAACCTCACAAATGCTATCAGCCCAAAGTGTCCAGCCGTATATCTCACCCAGCTCTGGGTGTAGATGTGGTAAATCCAGGTTGCATCACAAGCCCTGAATGAATTATTTAAGAATTGCTCTCTATTTCACTGTCAATGTGTTTTGGTTTTGAAATTTATTTTGATAATGGGATTTATCGGATTTTCACTGCTGCGTTTAGGCCGCTGTACACACGCTTGTTTTCCTTATGGAGACATATAAATCCATGAGTTTTAAGATTCTTACTTGTCAGGTATCTTGTCAGGCGTTGAATATGGGGTGTTGAGTCCATTTCGTTGAGCAAGGAGTAGGGCTTGTCTATTATATATTTGGCTTATGGAACGGTATCTGTGCTAATTTCAATCTCTGGTTTTATGCAGCACCCCAACTCACCTTTCCCCATAAGCAAGCATAAGTTGGTTTTCTAAATTTGAGACCCTGTTCTGTTTTGTAATTCAGTTTATGTGTAGCCAAGTTTACATTCCGTGTATTACTGATATATTATGATGTTTCTATTTCTGTGTGACTTATTTCTCGTAGAATCATCGTACCTGAATCCACTCATTATGCCGCTACAGGCCTGAAGACGTAGATTTTATTGCTGAGTGATATTCCATTGTACGTGCGTACCAGAACTTCTTTATCCATTTTTCCCTTTCTCGGATATTTAACTTGTACCGTAGACAAGGTTCTTGTAAACAGAGCCATCCCAAACTTTGGGGTGGCTGTGTGTTTGTGATTTTAATTTCCCTAAGCTATAGGACCATAAGTGGAAGTGCCATAGGCTGTGTTTCTTTGTTTCCTATGTGTTTCAGGAACACCATACACTTCTCCAGAGTGGCTGTTGGCAATTTATATCCCACAGGTCAGCATAACAAGTCTCCCTGTTCTCCAAGACCTGTCCTGCCTTTCTGGATTTTACACTTTTTTCAGATGGCGCTTTTGACCGGGGGGCAGTGAGACTTCATTGTAGTGCAGATTTCCTTTACACGCTTGCTTGGTTGGCCAAAAAGGGCTTATGCGTTTTATCCTGAATATATTCAGGAAAAAACGCATACGCCCTTTTTGGCCAAGTGCATCATTGTCGACATTCTGCCTCTTTTCCTATGCTTTAAGTGCAATTCCAGTCTACTCCCTGAAATCGTATTCCTGAAATTCTGCCCCGCTTTCTAGTCCTCTTCGAAGACTTACTTCAATACATTTTTGGACGATAGCTGTCATTCATAACTCTGCAGGTTTGTGAATTACAGTGCCCCTGAGCTCCTTTCTTCAACTCGCTTTCTTGTGAGCTGGCCGCAAAACCGCAGGATTGCTTCAGGCCCTAATCTGTTTCCGGCAGGACAAGCTGAGCCTTTGTTTAATTCCTCTTCCTGGTGGGAAATGAGCATTCCATTTGCCCGTGCAGACACCTACAGCTAGCCTCTCATTGGTTCTCCCTATTCCTGTTCATCTTGCGCAGAAATTGCAGACTGTGCCAAACAGGAGGTTAAAGGCACTGACTCTCCAAGTGGGGAGAGTGTTAGTAAAGCGTCTGGAATGGTGAACCCGAGTACCAGGGTTCGAAAACTGAGATGCATTTGAAAACGTTTCCCAATCACACGGTGGACCATACTCTGGGTTTCCCATGTATGTTTTAGCTGAAGGAAGAATCCCTTAAACCTGGAGAGTTGGGACCCATGGAATGGGTAACATGCAGTATGACTTCAAAGGATCTGCGTTTGCTCACCGAACCTCACCAATGCTATCAGCCCGAAGTGTCCAGCCTTATGTCTCACCCAGCTCTGGGTGTAGATGTGGTAAATCCAGGTTTCATCACAAGCCCTGAATGAATTATTTAAGAATTGCTCTCTATTTCACTGGCATTGTGCTTTGTTTTGAAATTTATTTTGATAATGGGATTTATCAGATTTTCACAGCTGCGTTTAGGCGGCTGTACACACGCTTGATTTCCTTATGGAGACATATAAATCCATGGGTTTTAAGATTCTTACTTGTCAGGTATCTTCCCAGGCGTTGAATATGTGGTGTTGAGTCCATTTCGTTGAGCAAGGAGTAGGTCTTGTCTATTATATATTTGGTTTATGGAACGGTATCTGTGCTAATTTCAATCTCTGGTTTTATGCAGCACCCCAACTCACCTTTCCCCTTAAGCAAGCATAAGTTGGTTTTCTAAATTTGAGACCCTCTTCTGTATTGTAATTCAGTTCATGTGTAGCCAAGTTTACATTCCGTGTATTAGTGATATCTTATGATGTTTCTTTTTCTGTGTGACTTATTTCTCGTAGAATCAACGTACCTGAATTGACTCATTATGCCACTACGTACCTGATGACGTAGATATCATTGTTGAGTGATATTCCACTGTACATGCGTACCACAACTTATTTATCCATTTTTTGTTTATCGGATATTTAACTTGTACCTTAGACGAGGTTCTTGTAAGCAGAGCCGTCCCAAACTTTGGTGTGGCTGTGTGTTTTTGATTTTAATTTCCCTAAGCTATAGGACCATAAGTGGAAGTGCCATAGGCTGTGTTTCTTTGTTTCCTACGTTTTTCAGGAAACACCATACACTTCTCCAGAGTGGCTGTTGGCAATTTACATCCCGCCCATCAGCATGACAAGGCTTCCTGTTCTCCATGACCTGTCCTGCCTTTCTGGATTTTACACTTTTTTCAGATGGCCCTTTTGACCGGGGGGCAGGGAGACTTCAATGTAGTGCATATTGCCTTTACACGCTTGCTTGGTTGGCCAAAAAGGGCGTATGCGTTTTTTCCTGAATATATTCAGGAAAAAACGCATACGCCCTTTTTGGCCAAGTGCATCATTGTCGACATTCTGCCTCTTTTCCTATGCTTTAAGTGCAATTCCAGTCTACCCCCTGAAATCGTGTTCCTGAAATTCTGCCCCGCTTTCAAGTTCTCTTCGAAGACTTACTTCAGTACATTTTTGGACGATAGCTGTCATTCATAACTCTGCAGGTTTGTGAATTACAGTGCCCCTGAGCTCCTTTCTTCATCTCGCTTTCTTGTGAGCTGGCCGCAAAACCGCAGGATTGCTTCAGGCCCTAATCTGTTTCCGGCAGGGCACGCTGAGCCTTTGGTTAATTCCTCTTCCTGGTGGGAAATGAGCGTTAAATTTCCATGTTCAGACACCTTCACATGAGTCGTCATGGTGCCCCTTTGCCCCGGTTATCTCTATGGAGGTTGGAGTTGGAAGGCCTCCTCACTCAAGATCAGTGTGCCCACGGAGCCAACCCTGCAACTTCAGGGCATGGTTGGGGGTTAGGATCACCACGAGAGTTCCTTTTTCCTTAGGAGGGAGGTGGCCTTTTGGGCTGCTGATTTCCAGGTTATCAGATACTGCCAGTATCTTGGCCAGATGTGGCGGTGGGCCAAGCCCCTTGGTGACCGTAGTTTATCCTACCTGGATCGTATTCTTGCATTGTTCCATTTCAAGTGGTCCCAGGTTTTGCACTAATACTCCAATGGCGATTCACCGTTCACCAGGAATGTAAAGGTCAAAGGGTTTAGCTAAATTAGGGAGTTCCAGGGCAAGGGTCTGAATTGACTGCTCTTTCCATTCTTGAAAGGCCACTTCTGCATTCTATTCAAAAGGATCATCACCTTTTCCTTTCAGTGTTTCATATAGAGGCCGAGCTATTAGACTGTATTTAGGGATCCAGAAGCAGCAAACCCTGGCCTCCCCAGGAACCCCTAAGCTGTCTTCTAGTTTCAGAAATGGGTAAGGCTGTAAATTGTTTCTTCCCTTTCCTGGGATGGGCTTCTCCGACCTTCTGTGAGAATGAAGCCCAGGCAGGTCACCGTAGTCTGTGATATTTGAGCTTTTTCTTGGACAACTTGTATCCTTTATTGGCTTCGTAGTTCAGAGGTCTCCTTAGTAGGGCTGGCGATCAGAATGTCGTCTGCATATTGAAGGAGTGTTTCCTTTTCCAGAGGTAGAACTTTTAGGTCTTTAGCTGAGCTTTCCCCAAAGATGGTGTGGGAATTTTTGAACCCTTGGGGCAACACGGCCCGGAAGTATTGTTTTAGCTGTATGTTGAGTCCTGCCACTCACAAGCCAAAATTTCTTGTGACTCTGGGACTAATAGAATACAAAAGAAGGCATCATTGAAGACTAATACAGAATACCATGTCCTGGTGGTTGGTAGAATGACCAGCAGGGTGTAGGATTTAGGAACTACTGGAGGTATATCCTCGGTGGCTTCACTGACTGTCCTGACATCCTTTACCAGGACTCCAGCAGCCCATGGGGCTCTCGAGGTCAGGCCAATCCCAGGATATGGAGCTCACCTGGGCAGGTACCCTACCCCAGCCCACGGGGCTCTCGTGTTCAGGACCCTCCCAGGATATGGGGTTCCCTGGGCAGGTCCCCCTGCAGCCCATGGGGCTCTCGTGGTCAGGCCCCTCCCAGGATACAGAGCTACCCTTGCAGGTACCATGGCAGGGCTGGGAACACAGGAACCGTGCATATCGCCCTCATTGCAGAGCACTCCCAGCTCACCTGTCACTCAGATCTGACACAGAGCACCTCAGAGCAGGACTTGAACTAACAAACAGCACCTCCGACAGGTCTGTGACCCTGGGCATCACTCTGTGTGGCCTCCCTCCACCTGGTTTTCCAGAGACTTCCACTGCACCCGGGACACCAGGCCTCTGTCTCCACCCACCAGCCACCCCTCCTCTCCCTGACTCCTGGGTTCCTCTCATTAGGAGAGGGTTTTCTTGAAGTTGTCTCCCACTCATGGGCCAGATAATATAATTAGAAAACAAGCCAGAGCTGCAGCCCCTTGTCTATCCTGACTCTCAGGAGCCCACACCTGTTCCTTGGACCTGGCCGATTCAGCAAGTTCCAGTTTCTGCAACTGTGAGCCCCTGAGGGGTGATTATTGGCTGGCCTGGGAAGCCCGACCGTGCCGGCCAGCCCTCCCCAGGTGTGCCTGGGTTCAGATCAATATAAACACCGCTCCAGGCAGCAAGAGCCCCTGCAGCTGTGCCTGACGCCATTTTCTCTGCCCTGTCAGCAGTCTTGGGGCTGGACTGGTGGGAGGGAGTGAGAGGCCACGGCTTTGTGGGTGGCCCAGTGTGAGTGGGGCTCTGCTGGACTTTCTGCAGCAGTTGCCAAGATGCCACCTGCTAAAGAAGAGGATGTGTCACCCATACCTGCCGCTGGAATTTCTCCCTGGGCAGAGGTGAGTGAGGAAGAAAGCAGTGGGGGCCGGGACAGCAGGGGTATCTCAGGCAGGGAAATGGAAAGCTTCCAGAAGAGCACCCAGGACCAGGACCATCCTGGCTGGCCTGCAGGCACCAAGTCGGCTGGCATGCTGTCGCTCATGTGGCTCCATGGCCCTTCCTCTAGGCTTTCAAGTCCTTGTACATATTCAGGTGTTTTACCTGGGAAGGGTGGGAACATTTCAGCAGCAGCTGGCCTGGGGCTCAGCCCACGTTTACTCACAGATGCCTCGGCACTGTCCCCCAGCTTTGCAATGAGGACGCTTGTTGCGTGGGGCCTGCTGGCTGAATGGGAGATGATTCCCCACCACTGACCAACTTCAGAATTGTTTACAACTGGAGCAAGTGCCCTGATACGGTTTTCCTCTGTGTAGCTGGTGGGTTCTGTTTTTTTTTCTTTTTTGGTTCAAGGTAGATTTTATTCCTCTTTTTTGTATTTACAGATATAAGCATGGAAATAATTTATTCATATAAATACATGTATGTGAAGGGAAGAATATTTTTTCTGTTTTACTTTTTGTAATTTGAATTTTATTTTATTTTTTTATACAGCAGGTTCTTTTTGGTTATCTATTTTATACATATAAATGTATACATGCCAATCCCAATCTCTCAACTCCTCCCACCACCACCCCCCAACAGCTTTCCCCCCTTGGTGTCCATACGTTTGTTGTCTACATCTGTTGCTCTATTTCTGCCTTGCAAAACGGTTCATCTGTACAATTTGTCTAGGTTCCACATATAGCCATTAATAGACAAGATTTCTTTTTCTCTTTCTGACTTACTTCACTCTGTATGACAGTCTCTAGATCCATCAACGTCTCTACAAATGACCCAATTTCATTCCTTTTTATGGCTTAGTAATATTCCATTTTATATATGTACCACATCTTTATGCATTCGTCTGTCTGTGGGCATTTAGGTTGCTTCCATTACCTGGATATTGTAAATAGTGATGCAATGAACATTGCGGTGAATGTCTCTTTTTGATTTATGGTTTTGTCTGGGTATATGCCCAGTAGTGGGACTGCTGTATCATATGGTAATTCTATTCTTAGTTTTATAAGAAACTCCATAACTTTCTCCACAGTGACTCTATCAATTTCATTCCCAACAATAGCAGAAGAGGGTTCCTTATCTCCACACCCTTTCCAGCATTTGTTGTTTGTAGATTTTCTGATGATGCCCATTCTAACAGGTGTGAGGTGATACACCATGGATGAGTCTATTTCGTTGAGCAAAGAGTAGGTCTTGTCTATTACATATTTGGCTTATGGAACGGTATGTGTGCTAATTTCAATCTCTGGTTTTATACAGCACCGCAACTCAACTTTCCCCTTAAGCAAGCATAAGTTTTTATCTAAATGTGAGACTCTGTTCGGTTTTGGAATTCAGTTTATGTGTAGCCAAGTTTACACTCTCTCTATTAGTGATATCTTATGATAATTACCTTTCTCTGTGTGACATATTTCTCTTAGAATCATCATACTTAAATCCACTCAATTTGCTGCTACAGGCCTGATGACATTGATTTCATTGCTGAGTGATATTCCATTGTACGTAAGTAGCACAACTCCTTTATCCATATTTTTCTTTCTGGGATATTTAATTTGTACTGGACTCAAGGTTCTTGTAAACACAGCAGCCCTAAATTTTGTGTTGGCTGTGTCTTGTTGATTTTAATTTTCCTAAGCTATAGGGCCAAAAGTGGAAGTGCCCTAGGGTCTGTAGCTTTGTTTTTCAGATGTTTCAGGATACACCATAAACATCTCCAGAGTGTCTGTTGGCAATTTACATCCCGCCCATCAGCATAACAAGGCTCCCTGTTCTCCATGGCCTGTCCTGTGTTTCTGGTTTTTACACTTTTTTCAGATGGCCCTTTTGACGAATGGGAAATGAGACTTCATTGTAGTGCGGATTTCCATTGCTCGAGTGCTTGGTTGGCCAAAAAGGGCATATGTGTTTTTTCCTGAATATATTCAGGAAAAAATGTTTACGCACTTTTGTCCAAGTGCATCACTGTCAAAGATCTGCCGCTTTTCACATGCTTTAAACGCAATTCCAATCTACCTCCTGAAATATGATTCCTGCAATTCTGCCTCGTTTTGAAGTCCTCTTTGCAGACTTACTTCAGTATATTTTTGCCAATAGCTGTCATTTATAACTCTGCAGGTTTGTGAATTACAGTGCCTGTGATTTCCTTTCTTAACTCGTTTCCTTGAAAGCTGGCCACAGAACCGCAGGTTTGCTTTAGGCCATAATCAGGGTCTGGCACGGCACTCTGAGCCTTTGGTTAATTCCTCTTCCTGGTGGGAAATTAGAGTTAAATGTGCCCCTCCGGACACCTGCCTCACTCCCAGCCCCTTGGTGATGTGTGTCCTCTGGTTTGAGGCCACATGTGCTGGGTTCCTCACCTTTGGCTGATGTGGCCCCACTGGTGTGAGGACACTCCTGCCTGGTTCCCATCCCCTTGGTGATGTTGGCCATCCGGTGAGAGTCTGATCCTGGTTGGGTTCCTCACACTTCTGTGAGGTGGGCCCTCTTCTCTGACGTCACTCCTGCCTGGCTGGCACACCCCGCCTTGGCGAAGTCGGCCCTCTGGTGGGATTTGGTGCCTGCTGGGGGTCTCCTGCCCTCGGTAATGAGGGCCCTCTGGCGTCAGGCCCTAATTCCTGGGCTCCCAATATTTTCTGATATGCGCCCTGTGGTTCGAGTACACTCGTGCCAGGTTCCCAACCCCATGGGAATGTGGGCCTTCTGCTCTGAGGTCCCAACCGTGGGTTGCTCAGTTTCATGATGAGGGCCCTCTGCTGTGAGTTCTCTCCGGCCTGGATCCCATAGCCTCGCTGCTCCTGGCCACCTGCTGGGAGGTTCCAACTGCGGGATTCCTCACCTTTTTTCTTCTATGGACCCTCTGTTTTGAGACTCCTCCTGCCTGCCTCACTCCCAGTCCCTTGGTGATGTGTGTCCTCTGGTGTGAGGCCACGTGTGCTGGGTCCCTCGCCTTTGGATGATGTGGCCACACTGGTGTGAGGACACTCCTGCCTGCTTCCTATCCCCTTGATGATGTGGGCCCTCTGGTGAGAGTCTGATCCTGGCTGGGTTCCTCACCCTTCTGTGAGGGGGGCCCTCTGCTGTGAGGTCACTCCTGCCTGGCTGGCACACCCCACCTGGGCAACATCGGCCCTCTTGTGGCACTTGGAGCCTGCTGGGAGCCTCCTCCCCTCGGTGATGGGGGCCCTCTAGCGTCAGGCCCTAACTGCTGGGTACCCACATTTTCTGATACGTGCTAAGTGGTGCGAGGACACTCCTGCGAGGTTCCCATCCCCATGGGCATGTGGGCCTTCTGCTCTAAGGTCCCAACACCTGTGTTGTTCACCGTTTCATGATGTTGTCTCTCTGGTGTTAGTTCACTCAGGCCTAGATCCCATAGACTCTGTGCTCTGAGCCGACTGCTGGGAGGTTCCTACTGCTGGATTCCTTACCTTTTTTATTCTTTGGGTCCTGTGTTTTTATGCTCCTACTTCCTGACTCACTCCCAGCCCCTTTGTGATGTAGGTCCTCTGGTTTAAGGCCACATGTACCGGTTTCCTCACCTTTATTGATGTGGCCCCACTGGTGTGAGGACACTCCTGCCTGGTTCCCATCCCCTTGGTGATTGGGGCCCTCTTGTGAGAGTCTGATCCTGTCTGGATTCCTCACACTTCTGGGAGGTGGGCCCTCTGCTGTGAGGTCACTCCTGCCTGGCTGGCACACGTCACGTTGGCGATGTGGGCCCTCAGTTGGGAGTTGGTGCCTGCTGGGAGTCTCCTCCCCTCGGTAATGAGGGCCCTCTGGCGTCAGGCCCTAACTCATGGGCTCCCAAAATTTTCTGATGTGCTCCCTGTCGTGTGAGTACACTCCAGCCAGGGTCCCTTCCCTAGGGGATGTGGGCTTTCTGCTCTGTGGTCCCAACGGCTGGGTTGCTCACAGTGTCAGAATGTGGGCCCTCTGTTTTGAGTTCAGTCAGGCCTGGATCCCATAGCCTCGCTGCTCCTGGCCGTCTGCTGGGAGGTTCCAACTGCGGGATTCCTCACCTTTTTTACGCAATGGGCCCTCTGTTTTGAGGCTCCTCCTGCCTGCCTCACTCCCAGCCCCTTGGTGATGTGTGTCCTGTAGTTTGAGGCCACGTGTGCTGGGTCCGTCACATTTCGGGGATGTGGCCCCACTGGTGTGAGGACACTCCTGCCTGGTTTCCATTCCCTTGGTGATGTGGGCCCTCTGGTGAGAGTCTGATCCTCTTTGGGTTCCTCACACTTTTGTGTGGTTGGCCCTCTGCTCTGAGGTCACTCCTGCCTGGCTGGCACACCCCGCATTGGCGACGTCGGCCCTCTGGTAGCAGTTGGAGCTTGCTGGGAGCCTCCTCTCCTCAGTGATGAGGGCCCTCTGGCGTCCGGCCCTAACTGCTGGGCTCCCCACATTTTCTGTTGTGTGCCCACTGGTGCGATGACACTCCTGCTTGGTTCCCTTCCCCATGGGGATGTGGGCCTTGTGCTCTGAGGTCACAACGGCTGGGTTGCTTACAGTATCACGATGAGGGCCCTCTGTTGTGAGTTCATCACTGCCTGGATCCCATAGCCTCGGTGCTCTGGGCCACCTGCTGGGATGTTCCAACTGCTGGATTCCTCACCTTTTTATACAATGGGCCATGTGTTTTGAGGTTAATCCTGCCTGCCTCGCTCTGAGACCCATGGTGATGTGGGTCTTCTGGTTTGAGGCCACATGTGCTGGGTACCTCAACTTTCGATGATGTGGCCCCACGGGTGTGAGGACACTCGTGCCTGATTCCCAGCCCCTTGCTTATGTGGGCACTCTGGTGAGAGTCTGATCATGACTGGGTTCCTTACCCTTCTGTGAGGTGGGCGCTCTGATGTGAGGTCACTCCTGCCTGGATGGCTCACGTCGCCTTGGCGACGTAGGCCCTCTGTTGGCCACTGAAGCATGCTGGGAGCCTCCTACCCTCTTTAATGAGGGCCCTGGAAGAAACGCATATGCTCTTTTTGACCAAGTGCATCATTGTCGAAGTTCTGCCTCTTCTCCCATACTTTCAGAGGACTTCCCATCTACCTCCTGAAATCGTATTCCTGGAATTCTGCCCCGCGTTCAAGTCCTCTTTGCAGCCTTACTTCAATATATTTTTGGACGATAGCTGTCATTTATAACTCTGCAGGTTTGTGAATTACAGTGCCCCTGAGCTCCATTCTTCAACTCGCTTTCTTGTGAGCTGGCCGCAAAACCGCAGGATTGCTTCAGGCCCTAATCTGGTTCCGGCACGGCATGTTGAGCCTTTGGCTAATTCCTCTTCCTGATGGGAAATGAGCGTTAAATTTGCTCGTGCAGACACCTACAGCTAATCTCTCATTGGTTCTCCCTATTCCTGTTCATCTTGCTCAGAAATTCCAAACTGTGCCAAACAGGAGGTTAAAGGCACTGACTCTCCAATTGGGGAAAGAGTTAGTAAAGCGTCTGGAATGGTAAAACCGAGTATGAGGGGAAGAAAACTGAGATGCATTTAAAAAGGTTTCCCGGTCACACGGTGGACCATATTCTGGGTTTCCCATGCGTGTTTTACCTGAAGGAAGAATCCCTTAAACCTGGAGAGGTGGGACCCATGCAATGGGTACCATGCAGTATGACTTCAAATGGCCTGCATTTTCTCACCGAACCTCACCAATGCTATCAGCCCAAAGTGTCGAACCTTATGTCTCACTCAGCTCTAGGTGTAGATGTGGTAAATCCAGGTTGCATCACAAGCCCTGAATGAATTATTTAAGAATTGCTCTCTATTTCACTGTCATTGTGTTTGTTTTTGTAGTTTATTTTGATAATGGGATTTATCGGATTTTCTCTGCTGCCTTCATGCATGTGTACACACACTTGATTCTCTTACGGAGACATATAAATCCATGGGTTTGAAGATTCTTACTAGTCATGTGTAATCCTAGGAGTTGAATATGGTGTGTTTAGTCCATTTCGTTGAGCAAGGTGTAAGTCTTGACTATTACATATTTGGCTTATGGAAAGGTATGTGTGCTAATTTCTATCTCTGGTTTTATGCAGCACCCCACCTCACCTTTCCCCATAAGCAAGCATAAGTTGGTGTTCTAAATTTGAGACCCTGTTCTGTTTTGTAATTCAGTTCATGTGTAGCCAAGTTTACATTCCGTGTATTAGTGATATCTTATGATGTTTCATTTTCTGTGTGACTTATTTCACTTAGAATCATCGTACCTGGATCCACTCAATATGCCGCGACGGGCCTGATGACATAGATTTCATTGGTGAGTGATATTCCATTGTACGTGCGTACCACAACTTCTTTAACCATTTTTCACATTCTGGGATATTTAACTTGGACCGTAGACGACGTTCTTGTAAACAGAGCTGTCCCAAACTTTGGGGTGGCTGTGTGTTTTTGATTTTAATTTCCCTAAGCTATAGGACCATAAGTGGAAGTGACATAGGCTCTGTTGCTTTGTTTCCTACGTGTTTCAGGAAACCCCATACACTTCTCCAGAGTGGCTGTTTGCAATTTACATCCCCCCCATCAGCATAACAAGTCTCCCTGTTCTCCATGACCTGTCCTGCCTTTCTGGATTTTACCCTTTTTCAGATGCCCCTTTTGACCGGGGGGCAGTGAGACTTCATTGTAGTGCAGATTTCATTTACCTGCTTGCTTGCTTGGCCAAAAATGGCGTATGCGTTTTTTCCTGAATATATTCAGGAAAAAACGCATACGCGCTTTTTGGCCAGTGCATCATTGTCGACATTCTGCCTCTATTCCTATGCTTTAAGTGCAATTCCAGTCTACCCCCTGAAATCGTTTTCCTGAAATTCTGCCCCGCTTTCAAGTCCTCTTCGAAGACTTACTTCAGTACATTTTTGGACGATAGCTGTCATTCATAACTCTGCAGGTTTGTGAATTACAGTGCCCCTGAGCTCGTTTCCTCAACTCGCTTTCTTGTGAGCTGGCCGCAAAACCGCAGGATTGCTGCAGGCCCTAATCTGTTTCCGTCAGGGCACGCTGAGCCTTTGGTGAATTCCTCTTCCTGGTGGGAAATGAGCGTTCCATTTGCCCGTGCAGACACCTACAGCTAGTCTCTCATTGCTTCTCCCTATTCCTGTTAATCTTGTGTAGAAATTGCAAACTGTGCCAAACAGGAGGTTAAAGGCACTGACTCTCCAAGTGGGGAGAATGTTAGTAAAGTGTCTGGAATGGTGAACCCGAGTACCAGGGTTCGAAAACTGAGATATATTTGAAAACGTTTCCCAATCAGACGGTGGACAATACTCTGGGTTTCCCATGCATGTCTTAGCTGAAGGAAAAATCCCTTAAACCTGGAGAGCTGGGAACCATGGAATGGGTACCATGCAGTATGACTACAAAGGGTCTGCGTTTGCTCACCGAACCTCACAAATGCTATCAGCCCAAAGTGTCCAGCCGTATATCTCACACAGCTCTTGGTGTAGATGTGGTAAATCCAGGTTGCATCACAAGCCCTGAATGAATTATTTAAGAATTGCTCTCTATTACACTGTCAATGTGTTTTGGTTTTGAACTTTATTTTGATAATGGGATTTATCGGATTTTCACTGCTGCGTTTAGGCTGCTGTACACACGCTTGATTTCCTTATGGAGACATATAAATCCATGGGTTTTAAGATTCTTACTTGTCAGGTATATTCCCAGGCTTTGAGTCCGTTTCGTTGAGCAAGGAGTAGGTCTTGTCTATTATATATTTGGCTTATGGAACGGTATCTGTGCTAATTTCAATCTCTGGTTTTATGCAGCACCCCAACTCACCTTTCCCCATAAGCAAGCATAAGTTGGTTTTCTAAATTTGAGATCCTGTTCTGTTTTGTAATTCAGTTCATGGGTAGCCAAGTTTACATTCCGTGTATTAGTCATATCTTACGATGTTTCTTTTTCTGTGTGACTTATTTCTCGTAAAATCATCATACTTGAATCCACTCATTATGCCGCTACGGGCCTGAAGACGTAGATTTCATTGCTGAATGATATTCCATTGTACGTGCGTACCAGAACTTCTTTATCCATTTTTTCCTTTCTCGGATATTTAACTTGTACCGTAGACAAGGTTCTTGTAAACAGAGCCATCCCAAACTTTAGGCTGGCTGTGTGTTTGTGATTTTAATAACCCTAAGCTATAGGACCATAAGTGGAAGTGACATAGGCTGTCTTGCTTTGTTTCCTACGTGTTTCAGGATACACCATACATTTCTCCAGAGTGGCTGTTGGCAATTTACATCCCGCCCATCAGCATAACAAGGCTCCCTGTTCTCCAAGACCTGTCCTGCCTTTCTGGATTTTACACTTTTTTCAGATGGCCCTTTTGACTGGGGGGCAGTGAGACTTCATTGTAGTGCAGATTTCCTTTACACGCTTACTTGGTTGGCCAAAAAGTGCGTATGCGTTTTTTCCTGAATATATTCAGGAAAAAACGCATACGCCCTTTTTGGCCAAGTGCATCATTGTCGACATTCTGCCTCTTTTCCTATGCTTTAAGTGCAATTCCAGTCTACCCCCTGAAATCGTTTTCCTGAAATTCTGCCCCGCTTTCAAGTCCTCTTTGAAGACTTACTTCAGTACATTTTTGGACGATAGCTGTCATTCATAACTCTGCAGGTTTGTGAATTACAGTGCCCCTGAGCTCCTTTCTTCAACTCCTTTTCTTGTGAGCTGCCCGCAAATCCGCAGGATTGCTTCAGGACGTAATATGTTTCCGGCCGGGCACGCTGAGCCTTTGGTTAATTCCACTTCCTGGTGGGAAATGATCGTTCAATTTGCCCGTGCAGACACCAACAGCTAGTCTCTCATTGCTTCTCCCTATTCCTGTTCATCTTGCGCAGAAATTGCAAACTGTGCCAAACAGGAGGTTAAAGGCACTGACTCTCCAAGTGGGGAGAGTGTTAGTAAAGCGTCTGGAATGGTGAACCCGAGTACCAGGGGACGAAAACTGAGATGCATTTGAAAACGTTTCCCAATCACACGGCGGACGATAGTCTGGGTTCCCCATTCATGTTTTAGCTGAAGGAAGAATCCCTTAAACCTGGAGAGTTGGGACCCATGGAATGGGTACCATGCAGTATGACTTCAAAGGGTCTGCGTTTGCTCACCGAACCTCACCAATGCTATCAGCCCGAAATGCCCAGCCTTATGTCTCACCCAGCTCTGGGTGTAGATGTGGTAAATCCAGGTTGCATCACAAGCCCTGAATGAATTATTTAAGAATTGCTCTCTATTTCACTGTCATTGTGTTTTGTTTTTGAAATTTATTTTGATAATGGGATTTATCGGATTTTCACTGCTGCGTTTAGGCCGCTGTACACACGCTTGATTTCCTTATGGAGACATATAAATCCATGGGTTTTAAGATTCTTACTTGTCAGGTATCTTGCCAGGCGTTGAATATGGGGTGTTGAGTCCATTTCGTTGAGCAAGGAGTAGGTTTTGTCTATTATATATTTGGCTTATGGTACGGTATCCGTGCTAATTTCAATCTCTGGTTTTATGCAGCACCCCAACTCACCTTTCCCCATAAGCAAGCATAAGTTGGTTTTCTAAATTTGAGACCCTGTTCTGTTTTGTAATTCAGTTCCTGTGTAGCCAACTTTACATTCCGTGTATTAGTGATATCTTATGATGTTTCTTTTTCTGTGTGACTTATTTCTCGTAGAATCTTCGTACCTGAATCCACTCATTATGCCGCTACGGGCCTGATGACGTAGATTTCATTGCTGAGTGATATTCCATTGTACGTGCGTACCACAACTTCTTTATCCATTTTTTGCTTTCTGGGATATTTTACTTGTACCGTAGACGAGGTTCTTGTAAACAGAGCCGTCACAAACTCTGGGGTGGCTGTGTGTTTTTGATTTTAATATCCCTAAGCTATAGGACCATAAGTTGAAGTGCCATAGGCTGTGTTGCTTTGTTTCCTACGTGTTTCTGGAAACACCATACACTTCTCCAGAGTGGTTGTTGGCAATTTACATCCCGCCCATCAGCATGACAAGGCTCCCTGTTCTCCATGACCTGTCCTGACTTTCTGGATTTTACATTTTTTTCAGATGGCCCTTTTGACCGGGGAGCAGTGAGACTTCATTGTAGTGCAGATTTCCATTACACGCTTGCTTGGTTGGCCAAAAAGGGCTTATGCGTTTTTTCCTGAATATATTCAGGAAAAAACGCATACGCCCTTTTTGGCCAAGTGCATCATTGTCGACATTCTGCCTATTTTCCTATGCTGTTAGTACAATTCCAGTCTACCCCCTGAAATCGTTTTCCTGAAATTCTGCCCTGCTATCAATTCCTCTTCGAAGACTTACTTCAATACATTTTTGGACGATAGCTGTCATTCATAACTCTGCAGGTTTGTGAATTACAGTGCCCCTGAGCTCATTTCTTCAACTCGCTTTCTTGTGAGCTGGCCGCAAAACCGCAGGATTGCTTCAGGCCCTAATCTGTTTCCGGCAGGGCACGCTGAGCCTTTGGTTAATTCCTCTTCCTGGTGGGAAATGAGCGTTCCATTTGCCCGTGCAGACACCTACAGCTAGTCTCTCATTTCTTCTCCCTATTCTTGTTCATCTTGCGCAGAAATTGCAAACTGTGCCAAACAGGAGGTTAATGGCACTGACTCTCCAAGTGGGGAGAGTGTTAGTAAAGCGTTCAAATGTTGAACCCGAGTACCAGGGTCGAAAACTGAGATGCATTTGAAAACGTTTCCCAATCTCATGGTGGACGATATTCTGGGTTTCCCATGCATGTTTTAGCTGAAGCAAGAATCCCTTAAACCTGGAGAATAGGGACCCATGGAACGGGTACCATGCAGTATGACTTCAAAGGGTCTGCGTTTGTTCACCGAACCTCAACAATGCTATCAGCCCGAAGTGTCCAGCCTTATGTCTCATCCAGCTCTGGGTGTAGATGTGGTAAATACAGGTTGCATCACAAGCCCTGAATGAATTATTTAAGAATTGCTCTCTATTTCACTGTCATTGTGTTTTGTTTTTGAAATTCATTTTGATAATGGGATTTATCGGATTTTCACTGCTGCGTTTAGGCCGCTGTACACACGCTTGATTTCCTTATGGAGACATATAAATCCATGGGTTTTAAGATTCTTACTTGTCAGGTATCTTGCCAGGCGTTGAATATGGGGTGTTGAGTCCATTTCGTTGAGCAAGGAGTAGGTCTTGTCTATTATATATTTGGCTTATGGAACGGTATCTGTGCTAATTTCAATCTCTGGTTTTATGCAGCACCCCAACTCACCTTTCCCCATAAGCAAGCATAAGTTGGTTTTCTAAATTTGAGACCCTGTTCTGTTTTGTATTTCAGTTCATGTGTAGCCAACTTTATATTCCGTGTATTAGTGATATCTTATGATGTTTCTTTTTCTGTGTGACTTATTTCTCGTAGAATCATCGTACCTGAATCCACTCATTATGCCGCTACGGGCCTGATGACGTAGATTTCATTGCTGAGTGATATTCCATTGTAGGTGCGTACCACAACTTCTTTATCCATTTTTTACTTTCTGGGATATTTTACTTGTACCGTAGACGAGCTTCTTGTAAACAGAGCCGTCCCAAACTCTGGGGAGGCTGTGTGTTTTTGATTTTAATTTCCCTAAGCTATAGGACCATAAGTGGAAGTACCATAGGCTGTGTTGCTTTGTTTCTTACGTGTTTCTGGAAACACCATACACTTCTCCAGAGTGGTTGTTTGCAATTTTCATCCCGCCCATCAGCATGACAAGGCTCCCTGTTCTCCATGACCTGTCCTGCCTTTCTGGATTTTACACTTTATTCAGATGGCTCTTTTGACCGGGGGGCCAGTGAGACTTCATTGTAGTGCAGATTCCTTTTACATGCTTGCTTGGTTGGCCAAAAAGGGCGTATGCGTTTTTTCCTGAATATATTCAGGAAAAAACGCATACGCCCTTTTTGGCCAAGTGCATCGTTGTCGACATTCTGCCTCTTTTCCTATGCTTTAAGTACAATTCCAGTCTACCCCCTGAAATCGTTTTCCTGAAATTCTGCCCCACTTTCAAGTCCTCTTGGAAGACTTACTTCAATACATTTTTGGACGATAGCTGTCATTCATAACTCTGCAGGTTTGTGAATTACAGTGCCCCTGAGCTCATGTCTTCAACTCGCTTTCTTGTGAGCTGGCCGCAAAACCGCAGGATTGCTTCAGGCCAAAGTCTCTTTCTGGCACGGCACGCTGAGCCTTTGTTTAATTCCTCTTCCTGGTCGGAAATGAGCGTTCCATTTGCCCGTGCAGACACCTACAGCTAGTCTCTCATTGCTTCTCCCTATTCCTGTTCATCTTGCACAGAAATTGCAAAGTGTGCCAAACAGGAGGTTAAATGCACTGACTCTCCAAGTGGGGAGAGTGTTAGTAAAGCGTTCAAATGTTGAACCCGAGTACCAGGGGACGAAAACTGAGATGCATTTGAAAACGTTTCCCAATCACACGGAGGACCATACTCTGGGTTTCCCATGGACGTTTTAGCTGAAGGTAGAATCCCTTAAACCTGGAGAGTTGGGACCCATGGGATGGGTACCATGCAGTATGACTTCAAAGGGTCTGCGTTTGCTAACCGAACCTCACAAATGCTATCAGCCCGAAGTGCCCAGCCTTATGTCTCACCCAGCTCTGGGTGTAGATGTGGTAAATCCAGGTTGCATCACAAGCCCTGAATGAATTATTTAAGAATTGCTCTCTATTTCACTGTCATTGTGTTTTGATTTGAAATTTATTTTGATAATGGGATTTATCGGATTTTCACTGCTGCGTTTAGGCCGCTGTACACACGCTAGATTTCCTTATGGAGACATATAAATCCATGGGTTTTAAGATTCTTACTGGTCAGGTATCTTCTCAGGCGTTGAATATAGGGTGTTGAGTCCATTTCGTTGAGCAAGGAGTAGGTCTTGTCTTTTATATATTTGGCTTATGGAACTGTATGTGTGCTAATTTCAATCTCTGGTTTTATGCAGCACCCCAACTCACCTTTCCCCATAAGCAAGCATAAGTTGGTTTTCTAAATTTGAGACCCTGTTCTGTTTTGTAATTCAGTTCATGTGTAGCCAAGTTTACATTCCGTGTATTTGTGATATCTTATGATGTTTCTTTTTCTGTGTGACTTATTTCTCGTAGAATCATCATACCTGAATCCACTCATTATGCCGCTACGGGCCTGATGACGTAGATTTCATTGCTGAGTGATATTCCATTGTACGTGCGTACCACAACTTCTTTATGCACTTTTTGCTTTCTCGGATATTTAACTTGTACCGTAGACGAGGTTCTTGTCAACAGAGCCGTCCCAAACTTTGGGGTGGCTCTGTGTTTTTGGTTTTAATTTCCCTAATCTATAGGACCATAAGTGGAAGTGCCATAGGCTGTGTTGCTTTGTTTCCTACGTGTTTCAGGAAACACCATACACTTCTCCAGAGTGGCTGTTGGCAATTTACATCCCGCCCATCAGCATGACAAGGCTTCCTGTTCTCCATGACCTGTCCTGCCTTTCTGGATTTTACACTTTTTTCAGATGGCCCTTTTGACCGGGGGGCAGGGAGACTTCAATGTAGTGCATATTGCCTTTACACTCTTGCTTGGTTGGCCAAAAAGGGCGTATGCGTTTTTTCCTGAATATATTCAGGAAAAAACGCATACGCCCTTTTTGGCCAAGTGCATCATTGTCGACATTCTGCCTCTTTTCCTATGCTTTAAGTGCAATTCCAGTCTACCCCCTGAAATCGTTTTCCTGAAATTCTGCCCCGCTTTCAAGTCCTCTTCGAAGACTTACTTCAGTACATTTTTGGACGATAGCTGTCATTCATAACTCTGCAGGTTTGTGAATTACAGTGCCCCTGAGCTCCTTTCTTCAACTCGCTTTCTTGTGAGCTGGCCGCAAAACCGCAGGATTGCTTCAGGCCCTAATCTGTTTCCGGCCGGGCACGCTGAGCCTTTGGTTAATTCCTCTTCCTGGTGGGAAATGAGCGTTAAATTTCCATGTTCAGACACCTTCACATGAGTCGTCATGGTGCCCCTTTGCCCCGGTTATCTCTATGGAGGTTGGAGTTGGAAGGCCTCCTCACTCAAGATCAGTGTGCTCACGGAGCCAACCCTGCAACTTCAGGGCATGGTTGGGGGTTAGGATCACCACGAGAGTTCCTTTTTCCTTAGGATGGAGGTGGCCTTTTGGGCTGCTGATTTCCATGTTATCAGATACTGCCAGTATCTTGGCCAGATATGGCGGTGGGCCAAGCCCCTTGGTGACCGTAGTTTATCCTACCTGGATCGCATTCTTGCATTGTTCCATTTCAAGTGGTCCCAGGTTTTGCACTAATACTCCAATGGCGATTCACCGTTCACCAGGAATGTAAAGGTCAAAGGGTTTAGCTAAATTAGGGAGTTCCAGGGCAAGGGTCTGAATTGACTGCTCTTTCCATTCTTGAAAGGCCACTTCTGCATTCTATTCAAAAGGATCATCACCTTTTCCTTTCAGTGTTTCATATAGAGGCCGAGCTAGTAGACTGTAGTTAGGGATCCAGAAGCAGCAAACCCTGGCCTCCCCAGGAACCCCTAAGCTGTCTTCTAGTTTCAGAAATGGGTAAGGCTGTAAATTGTTTCTTCCCTTTCCTGGGATGGGCTTCTCCGACCTTCTGTGAGAATGAAGCCCAGGCAGGTCACCGTAGTCTGTGATATTTGAGCTTTTTCTTGGACAACTTGTATCCTTTATTGGCTTGGTAGTTCAGAGGTCTCCTTAGTAGGGCTGGCGATCAGAATGTCGTCTGCATATTGAAGGAGTGTTTCCTTTTCCAGAGGTAGAACTTTTAGGTCTTTAGCTGAGCTTTCCCCAAAGATGGTGTGGGAATTTTTGAACCCTTGGGGCAACACGGCCCGGAAGTATTGTTTTAGCTGTATGTTGAGTCCTGCCACTCACAAGCCAAAATTTCTTGTGACTCTGGGACTAATAGAATACAAAAGAAGGCATCATTGAAGACTAATACAGAATACCATGTCCTGGTGGTTGGTAGAATGACCAGCAGGGTGTAGGATTTAGGAACTACTGGAGGTATATCCTCGGTGGCTTCACTGACTGTCCTGACATCCTTTACCAGGACTCCAGCAGCCCATGGGGCTCTCGAGGTCAGGCCAATCCCAGGATATGGAGCTCACCTGGGCAGGTACCCTACCCCAGCCCACGGGGCTCTCGTGTTCAGGACCCTCCCAGGATATGGGGTTCCCTGGGCAGGTCCCCCTGCAGCCCATGGGGCTCTCGTGGTCAGGCCCCTCCCAGGATACAGAGCTACCCTTGCAGGTACCATGGCAGGGCTGGGAACACAGGAACCGTGCATATCGCCCTCATTGCAGAGCACTCCCAGCTCACCTGTCACTCAGATCTGACACAGAGCACCTCAGAGCAGGACTTGAACTAACAAACAGCACCTCCGACAGGTCTGTGACCCTGGGCATCACTCTGTGTGGCCTCCCTCCACCTGGTCTTCCAGATACTTCCACTGCACCCGGGGCACCAGGCCTCTGTCTCCACCCACCAGCCACCCCTCCTCTCCCTGACTCCTGGGTTCCTCTCATTAGGAGAGGGTTTTCTTGAAGTTGTCTCCCACTCATGGGCCAGATAATATAATTAGAAAACAAGCCAGAGCTGCAGCCCCTTGTCTATCCTGACTCTCAGGAGCCCACACCTGTTCCTTGGACCTGGCCGATTCAGCAAGTTCCAGTTTCTGCAACTGTGAGCCCCTGAGGGGTGATTATTGGCTGGCCTGGGAAGCCTGACCGTGCCGGCCAGCCCTCCCCAGGTGTGCCTGGGTTCAGATCAATATAAACACCGCTCCAGGCAGCAAGAGCCCCTGCAGCTGTGCCTGACGCCATTTTCTCTGCCCTGTCAGCAGTCTTGGGGCTGGACTGGTGGGAGGGAGTGAGAGGCCACGGCTTTGTGGGTGGCCCAGTGTGAGTGGGGCTCTGCTGGACTTTCTGCAGCAGTTGCCAAGATGCCACCTGCTAAAGAAGAGGATGTGTCACCCATACCTGCCGCTGGAATTTCTCCCTGGGCAGAGGTGAGTGAGGAAGAAAGCAGTGGGGGCCGGGACAGCAGGGGTATCTCAGGCAGGGAAATGGAAAGCTTCCAGAAGAGCACCCAGGGCCAGGACCATCCTGGCTGGCCTGCAGGCACCAAGTCGGCTGGCATGCTGTCGCTCATGTGGCTCCATGGCCCTTCCTCTAGGCTTTCAAGTCCTTGTACATATTCAGGTGTTTTACCTGGGAAGGGTGGGAACATTTCAGCAGCAGCTGGCCTGGGGCTCAGCCCACGTTTACTCACAGATGCCTCGGCACTGTCCCCCAGCTTTGCAATGAGGACGCTTGTTGCGTGGGGCCTGCTGGCTGAATGGGAGATGATTCCCCACCACCGACCAACTTCAGAATTGTTTACAACTGGAGCAAGTGCCCTGATACGGTTTTCCTCTGTGTAGCTGGTGGGTTCTGTTTTTTTTTCTTTTTTGGTTCAAGGTAGATTTTATTCCTCTTTTTTGTATTTACAGATATAAGCATGGAAATAATTTATTCATATAAATACATGTATGTGAAGGGAAGAATATTTTTTCTGTTTTACTTTTTGTAATTTGAATTTTATTTTATTTTTTTATACAGCAGGTTCTTTTTGGTTATCTATTTTATACATATAAATGTATACATGCCAATCCCAATCTCTCAACTCCTCCCACCACCACCCCCCAACAGCTTTCCCCCCTTGGTGTCCATACGTTTGTTGTCTACATCTGTTGCTCTATTTCTGCCTTGCAAAACGGTTCATCTGTACAATTTGTCTAGGTTCCACATATAGCCATTAATAGACAAGATTTCTTTTTCTCTTTCTGACTTACTTCACTCTGTATGACAGTCTCTAGACCCATCAACGTCTCTACAAATGACCCAATTTCATTCCTTTTTATGGCTTAGTAATATTCCATTTTATATATGTACCACGTCTTTATGCATTCGTCTGTCTGTGGGCATTTAGGTTGCTTCCATTACCTGGATATTGTAAATAGTGATGCAATGAACATTGCGGTGAATGTCTCTTTTTGATTTATGGTTTTGTCTGGGTATATGCCCAGTAGTGGGACTGCTGTATCATATGGTAATTCTATTCTTAGTTTTATAAGAAACTCCATAACTTTCTCCACAGTGACTGTATCAATTTCATTCCCAACAATAGCGGAAGAGGGTTCCTTATCTCCACACCCTTTCCAGCATTTGTTGTTTGTAGATTTTCTGATGATGCCCATTCTAACAGGTGTGAGGTGATACACCATGGATGAGTCTATTTCGTTGAGCAAAGAGTAGGTCTTGTCTATTACATATTTGGCTTATGGAACGGTATGTGTGCTAATTTCAATCTCTGGTTTTATACAGCACCGCAACTCAACTTTCCCCTTAAGCAAGCATAAGTTTTTATCTAAATGTGAGACTCTGTTCGGTTTTGGAATTCAGTTGATGTGTAGCCAAGTTTACACTCTCTCTATTAGTGATATCTTATGATAATTACCTTTCTCTGTGTGACCTATTTCTCTTAGAATCATCATACTTAAATCCACTCAATTTGCTGCTACAGGCCTGATGACATTGATTTCATTGCTGAGTGATATTCCATTGTACGTAAGTAGCACAACTCCTTTATCCATATTTTTCTTTCTGGGATATTTAATTTGTACTGGACTCAAGGTTCTTGTAAACACAGCAGCCCTAAATTTGGTGTTGGCTGTGTCTTGTTGATTTTAATTTTCCTAAGCTATAGGGCCAAAAGTGGAAGTGCCCTAGGGTCTGTAGCTTTGTTTTTCAGATGTTTCAGGATACACCATAAACATCTCCAGAGTGTCTGTTGGCAATTTACATCCCGCCCATCAGCATAACAAGGCTCCCTGTTCTCCATGGCCTGTCCTGTGTTTCTGGTTTTTACACTTTTTTCAGATGGCCCTTTTGACGAATGGGAAATGAGACTTCATTGTAGTGCGGATTTCCATTGCTCGAGTGCTTGGTTGGCCAAAAAGGGCATATGTGTTTTTTCCTGAATATATTCAGGAAAAAATGTTTACGCACTTTTGTCCAAGTGCATCACTGTCAAAGATCTGCCGCTTTTCACATGCTTTAAACGCAATTCCAATCTACCTCCTGAAATATGATTCCTGCAATTCTGCCTCGTTTTGAAGTCCTCTTTGCAGACTTACTTCAGTATATTTTTGCCAATAGCTGTCATTTATAACTCTGCAGGTTTGTGAATTACAGTGCCTGTGATTTCCTTTCTTAACTCGTTTCCTTGAAAGCTGGCCACAGAACCGCAGGTTTGCTTTAGGCCATAATCAGGGTCTGGCACGGCACTCTGAGCCTTTGGTTAATTCCTCTTCCTGGTGGGAAATTAGAGTTAAATGTGCCCCTCCGGACACCTGCCTCACTCCCAGCCCCTTGGTGATGTGTGTCCTGTGGTTTGAGGCCACATGTGCTGGGTTCCTCACCTTTGGCTGATGTGGCCCCACTGGTGTGAGGACACTCCTGCCTGGTTCCCATCCCCTTGGTGATGTGGGCCATCCGGTGAGAGTCTGATCCTGGTTGGGTTCCTCACACTTCTGTGAGGTGGGCCCTCTTCTCTGACGTCACTCCTGCCTGGCTGGCACACCCCGCCTTGGCGAAGTCGGCCCTCTGGTGGGATTTGGTGCCTGCTGGGGGTCTCCTGCCCTCGGTAATGAGGGCCCTCTGGCGTCAGGCCCTAATTCCTGGGCTCCCAATATTTTCTGATATGCGCCCTGTGGTTCGAGTACACTCGTGCCAGGTTCCCAACCCCATGGGAATGTGGGCCTTCTGCTCTGAGGTCCCAACCGTGGGTTGCTCAGTTTCATGATGAGGGCCCTCTGCTGTGAGTTCTCTCCGGCCTGGATCCCATAGCCTCGCTGCTCCTGGCCACCTGCTGGGAGGTTCCAACTGCGGGATTCCTCACCTTTTTTCTTCTATGGACCCTCTGTTTTGAGACTCCTCCTGCCTGCCTCACTCCCAGTCCCTTGGTGATGTGTGTCCTCTGGTGTGAGGCCACGTGTGCTGGGTCCCTCGCCTTTGGATGATGTGGCCACACTGGTGTGAGGACACTCCTGCCTGCTTCCTATCCCCTTGATGATGTGGGCCCTCTGGTGAGAGTCTGATCCTGGCTGGGTTCCTCACCCTTCTGTGAGGGGGGCCCTCTGCTGTGAGGTCACTCCTGCCTGGCTGGCACACCCCACCTGGGCAACATCGGCCCTCTTGTGGCACTTGGAGCCTGCTGGGAGCCTCCTCCCCTCGGTGATGGGGGCCCTCTAGCGTCAGGCCCTAACTGCTGGGTACCCACATTTTCTGATACGTGCTAAGTGGTGCGAGGACACTCCTGCGAGGTTCCCATCCCCATGGGCATGTGGGCCTTCTGCTCTAAGGTCCCAACACCTGTGTTGTTCACCGTTTCATGATGTTGTCTCTCTGGTGTTAGTTCACTCAGGCCTAGATCCCATAGACTCTGTGCTCTGAGCCGACTGCTGGGAGGTTCCTACTGCTGGATTCCTTACCTTTTTTATTCTTTGGGTCCTGTGTTTTTATGCTCCTACTTCCTGACTCACTCCCAGCCCCTTTGTGATGTAGGTCCTCTGGTTTAAGGCCACATGTACCGGTTTCCTCACCTTTATTGATGTGGCCCCACTGGTGTGAGGACACTCCTGCCTGGTTCCCATCCCCTTGGTGATTGGGGCCCTCTTGTGAGAGTCTGATCCTGTCTGGATTCCTCACACTTCTGGGAGGTGGGCCCTCTGCTGTGAGGTCACTCCTGCCTGGCTGGCACACGTCACGTTGGCGATGTGGGCCCTCAGTTGGGAGTTGGTGCCTGCTGGGAGTCTCCTCCCCTCGGTAATGAGGGCCCTCTGGCGTCAGGCCCTAACTCATGGGCTCCCAAAATTTTCTGATGTGCGCCCTGTCGTGTGAGTACACTCCAGCCAGGGTCCCTTCCCTAGGGGATGTGGGCTTTCTGCTCTGTGGTCCCAACGGCTGGGTTGCTCACAGTGTCAGAATGTGGGCCCTCTGTTTTGAGTTCAGTCAGGCCTGGATCCCATAGCCTTGCTGCTCCTGGCCGTCTGCTGGGAGGTTCCAACTGCGGGATTCCTCACCTTTTTTACGCTATGGGACCTCTGTTTGGAGGCTCCTCCTGCCTGCCTCACTCCCAGCCCCTTGGTGATGTGTGTCCTGTAGTTTGAGGCCACGTGTGCTGGGTCCGTCACATTTCGGGGATGTGGCCCCACTGGTGTGAGGACACTCCTGCCTGGTTTCCATTCCCTTGGTGATGTGGGCCCTCTGGTGAGAGTCTGATCCTCTTTGGGTTCCTCACACTTTTGTGTGGTTGGCCCTCTGCTCTGAGGTCACTCCTGCCTGGCTGGCACACCCCGCATTGGCGACGTCGGCCCTCTGGTAGCAGTTGGAGCTTGCTGGGAGCCTCCTCTCCTCAGTGATGAGGGCCCTCTGGCGTCCGGCCCTAACTGCTGGGCTCCCCACATTTTCTGTTGTGTGCCCACTGGTGCGATGACACTCCTGCTTGGTTCCCTTCCCCATGGGGATGTGGGCCTTGTGCTCTGAGGTCACAACGGCTGGGTTGCTTACAGTATCACGATGAGGGCCCTCTGTTGTGAGTTCATCACTGCCTGGATCCCATAGCCTCGGTGCTCTGGGCCGCCTGCTGGGATGTTCCAACTGCTGGATTCCTCACCTTTTTATACAATGAGCCATGTGTTTTGAGGTTAATCCTGCCTGCCTCGCTCTGAGACCCATGGTGATGTGGGTCTTCTGGTTTGAGGCCACATGTGCTGGGTACCTCAACTTTCGATGATGTGGCCCCACGGGTGTGAGGACACTCGTGCCTGATTCCCAGCCCCTTGCTTATGTGGGCACTCTGGTGAGAGTCTGATCATGACTGGGTTCCTTACCCTTCTGTGAGGTGGGCGCTCTGATGTGAGGTCACTCCTGCCTGGATGGCTCACGTCGCCTTGGCGACGTAGGCCCTCTGTTGGCCACTGAAGCATGCTGGGAGCCTCCTACCCTCTTTAATGAGGGCCCTGGAAGAAACGAATATGCTCTTTTTGACCAAGTGCATCATTGTCGAAGTTCTGCCTCTTCTCCTATACTTTCAGAGGACTTCCCATCTACCTCCTGAAATCGTATTCCTGGAATTCTGCCCCGCGTTCAAGTCCTCTTTGCAGCCTTACTTCAATATATTTTTGGACGATAGCTGTCATTTATAACTCTGCAGGTTTGTGAATTACAGTGCCCCTGAGCTCCATTCTTCAACTCGCTTTCTTGTGAGCTGGCCGCAAAACCGCAGGATTGCTTCAGGCCCTAATCTGGTTCCGGCACGGCATGTTGAGCCTTTGGCTAATTCCTCTTCCTGATGGGAAATGAGCGTTAAATTTGCTCGTGCAGACACCTACAGCTAATCTCTCATTGGTTCTCCCTATTCCTGTTCATCTTGCTCAGAAATTCCAAACTGTGCCAAACAGGAGGTTAAAGGCACTGACTCTCCAATTGGGGAAAGAGTTAGTAAAGCGTCTGGAATGGTAAAACCGAGTATGAGGGGAAGAAAACTGAGATGCATTTAAAAAGGTTTCCCGGTCACACGGTGGACCATATTCTGGGTTTCCCATGCGTGTTTTACCTGAAGGAAGAATCCCTTAAACCTGGAGAGGTGGGACCCATGCAATGGGTACCATGCAGTATGACTTCAAATGGCCTGCATTTTCTCACCGAACCTCACCAATGCTATCAGCCCAAAGTGTCGAACCTTATGTCTCACTCAGCTCTAGGTGTAGATGTGGTAAATCCAGGTTGCATCACAAGCCCTGAATGAATTATTTAAGAATTGCTCTCTATTTCACTGTAATTGTGTTTGTTTTTGTAGTTTATTTTGATAATGGGATTTATCGGATTTTCTCTGCTGCCTTCATGCATGTGTACACACACTTGATTCTCTTACGGAGACATATAAATCCATGGGTTTCAAGATTCTACTAGTCATGTGTAATCCTAGGAGTTGAATATGGTGTGTTTAGTCCATTTCGTTGAGCAAGGTGTAAGTCTTGACTATTACATATTTGGCTTATGGAAAGGTATGTGTGCTAATTTCTATCTCTGGTTTTATGCAGCACCCCACCTCACCTTTCCCCATAAGCAAGCATAAGTTGGTGTTCTAAATTTGAGACCCTGTTCTGTTTTGTAATTCAGTTCATGTGTAGCCAAGTTTACATTCCGTGTATTAGTGATATCTTATGATGTTTCATTTTCTGTGTGACTTATTTCACTTAGAATCATCGTACCTGGATCCACTCAATATGCCGCGACGGGCCTGATGACATAGATTTCATTGGTGAGTGATATTGCATTGTACGTGCGTACCACAACTTCTTTAACCATTTTTCACATTCTGGGATATTTAACTTGGACCGTAGACGACGTTCTTGTAAACAGAGCTGTCCCAAACTTTGGGGTGGCTGTGTGTTTTTGATTTTAATTTCCGTAAGCTATAGGACCATAAGTGGAAGTGACATAGGCTCTGTTGCTTTGTTTCCTACGTGTTTCAGGAAACCCCATAAACTTCTCCAGAGTGGCTGTTTGCAATTTACATCCCCCCCATCAGCATAACAAGTCTCCCTGTTCTCCATGACCTGTCCTGCCTTTCTGGATTTTACCCTTTTTCAGATGCCCCTTTTGACCGGGGGGCAGTGAGACTTCATTGTAGTGCAGATTTCATTTACCTGCTTGCTTGCTTGGCCAAAAATGGCGTATGCGTTTTTTCCTGAATATATTCAGGAAAAAACGCATACGCACTTTTTGGCCAGTGCATCATTGTCGACATTCTGCATCTATTCCTATGCTTTAAGTGCAATTCCAGTCTACCCCCTGAAATCGTTTTCCTGAAATTCTGCCCCGCTTTCAAGTCCTCTTCGAAGACTTACTTCAATACATTTTTGGACGATAGCTGTCATTCATAACTCTGCAGGTTTGTGAATTACAGTGCCCCTGAGCTCCTTTTCTCAACTCGCTTTCTTGTGAGCTGGCCGCAAAACCGCAGGATTGCTTCAGACCCTAATCTGTTTCCGGCAGGGCACGCTGAGCCTTTGTTTAATTCCTCTTCCTGGTGGGAAATGAGCGTTCCATTTGCCCGTGCACACACCTACAGCTAGTCTCTCATTGGTTCTCCCTATTCCTGTTCATCTTACGCAGAAATTGCAAACTGTGCCAAACAGGAGGTTAATGGCACTGACTCTCCAAGTGGGGAGAGTGTTAGTAAAGCGCTGAAATGGTGAACCCGAGTACCAGGGGAAGAAAACTGAGATGCATTTGAAAACGTTTCCCAATCCCACGGTGGACCATACTCTGGGTTTCCCATGCATGTTTTAGCTGAAGGAAGAATCCCTTAAACCTGGAGAGTTGGGCCCCATGGAATGGGTACCATGCAGTGTGACTTCAAAGGGTCTGCGTTTGCTCACCGAACCTCACCAATGGTATCAGCCCGAAGTGTCCAGCCTTATATCTCATCCAGCTCTGGGTGTAGATGTGGTAAATACAGGGTGCATCACAAGCCCTGAATGAATTATTTAAGAATTGCTCTCTATTTCACTGTCATTGTGTTTTGTTTTTGAAATTCATTTTGATAATGGGATTTATCGGATTTTCACTGCTGCTTTTAGGCCACTGTACACACGCTTGATTTCCTTATGGAGACATATAAATCCATGGGATTTAAGATTCTTACTTGTCAGGTATCTTCCCAGGCAATGAATATAGGGTGTTGAGTCCATTTCGTTGAGCAAGGAGTAGGTCTTGTCTATTATATATTTGGTTTATGGAACGGTATCTGTGCTAATTTCAATCTCTGGTTTTATGCAGCATCCCAACTGACCTTTCCCCATAAGCAAGCATAAGTTGGTTTTCTAAATTTGAGACCCTGTTCTGTTTTGTAATTCAGTTCATGTGTAGCCAAGGTTACATTCCGTGTATTACTGATATATTATGATGTTTCTTTTTCTGTGTGACTTATTTCTCGTAGAATCATCGTACCTGAATCCACTCATTATGCGGCTACGGGCCTGAAAACGTAGATTTCATTGCTGAGTGATATTCCATTGTACGTGCGTACCAGAAATTCTTTATCCATTTTTTCACTTCTCGGGTATTTAACTTGTACCGTAGACGAGGTTCTTGTAAAAAGAGCCATCCCAAACTTTGGGGTGGCTGTGTGTTTTTGATTTTAATTTCCCTAAGCTATAGGACCATAAGTGGAAGTGACATAGGCTGTGTTGCTTTGTTTCCTACGTGTTTCAGGAAACACAATACACTTCTCCAGAGTGGCTGTTGGCAATTTACATCATGCCCATCAGCATAACAAGGCTCCCTGTTCTCCATTACCTGTGGTGCCTTTCTGGATTTTACACATTTTTCCGATGGCCCTTTTGACCGGGGGGCAGTGAGACTTCATTGTAGTGCAGATTTCCTTTACACGCTTGCTTCCTTGGCCAAAAAGGGCGTATGCGTTTTTACCTGAATATATTCAGGAAAAAACGCATACGCCCTTTTTGGCCAAGTGCATCATTGTCGATATTCTGCCTCTTTTCCTATGCTTTAACTGCCATTCCAGTCTGCCCCCTGAAATCGTTTTCCTGAAATTCTGCCCCACTTTCCAGTCCTCTTCGAAGACTTACTTCAGTATATTTTTGGACGATAGCTGTCATTCATAATTCTGCATGTTTGTGAATTACAGTGCCCCTGAGCTCCTTTCTTCAACTCGCTTTCTTGTGAGCTGGCCGCAAAACCGCAGGATTGCTTCAGGCCCTAATCTGTTTCCGGCAGGGCAGGCTGAGCCATTGGTTAATTCCTCTTCCTGGTGCGAAATGAGCGTTCCATTTGCCCGTGCAGACACCTACAGCTAGTCTCTCATTGGTTCTCCCTATTCCTGTTAATCTTGCGCAGAAATTGCAAACTGTGCCAAACAGGAGGTTAAAGGCACTGACTCTCCAAGTGGGGAGAGTGTTAGTAAAGCTTCTGGAATGGTGAACCCGTGTACCAGGGGACGAAAACTGAGATGCATTTGAAAAAGTTTCCCAATCACACGGCGGACGATAGTCTGGGTTTCCCATGCATGTTTTAGCTGAAGGAAGAATCCCTTAAACCTGGAGAGTTGGGACCCATGGAATGGGTACCATGCAGTATGACTTCAAAGGGTCTGCGTCTGGTCACCGAACCTCACCAATGCTATCAGCCGGAAGTGTCCAGCCTTATGTCTCACCCAGCTCTGGGTGTAGATGTGGTAAATACAGGTTGCATCACAAGCCCTGAATGAATTATTTAAGAATTGCTCTCTATTTCACTGTCATTGTGTTTTGTTTTTGAAATTTATTTTGATAATGGGATTTATCGGATTTTCACTGCTGCGTTTAGGCCGCTGTACACACGCTTGATTTCCTTATGGAGACATATAAATCCATGGGTTTTAAGATTCTTACTTGTCAGGTATCTTGCCAGGCGTTGAATATGGGGTGTTGAGTCCATTTCGTTGAGCAAGGAGTAGGTCTTGTCTATTATATATTTGGCTTATGGAACGGTATATGTGTTAATTTCAATCTCTGGTTTTATGCAGCACCCCAACTCACCTTTCCCCATAAGCAAGCATAAGTTGGTTTTCTAAATTTGAGACCCTGTTCTGTTTTGTAATTCAGTTTATGTGTAGCCAAATTTACATTCCGTGTATTAGTGATATCTTATGATGTTTCTTTTTCTGTGTGACTTATTTCTCGTAGAATCATCGTACCTGAATCCACTCATTATGCCGCTACGGGCCTGATGACTTAGATTTCATTGCTGAGTGATATTCCATTGTACGTGCGTACCAGAACTTCTTTATCCATTTTTTGCTTTCTCGCATATTTAACTTGAACCATAGACGTGGTTCTTGTTAACAGAGCCGTCCTAAACTTTCGGGTGGCTGTGTGTTTTTGATTTTTATTTCCCTAAGCTATAGGACCATAAGTGGAAGTTCCATAGGCTGTGTTGCTTTGTTTCCTACGTGTTTCAGGATACACCATACACTTCTCCAGAGAGGCTGTTGGCAATTTACATCCCGCCCATCAGCATAACAAGGCTCCCTGTTCTCCATGACCTGCCCTGCATTTCTGGATTTTACACTTTTTTCAGATGGCCCTTTTGACCGGGGAGCAGTGAGACTTCATTGTAGTGCAGATTTCTTTACACGCTTGCTTGGTTGGCCAAAAAGTGCGTATGCGTTTTATCCTGAATATATTCAAGAAAAATCGCATATGCCCTATTTGGTCAAGTGCATCATTGTCGACATTCTGCCTCTTTTCCTATGCTTTAAGTGCAATTCCAGTCTACCCCCTGAAATTGTTTTCCTGAAATTCTGCCCCGCTTTCAAGTCCTCTTCGAAGACTTACTTCAATACATTTTTGGAAGACAGTCTGTCATTCATAACTCTGCATGTTTGTGAATTACAGTGCCCCTGAGCTCCTTTCTTCAACTCGCTTTCTTGTGAGCTGGCCGCAAAACCGCAGGATTGCTTCAGGCCCTAATATGTTTCCGGCAGGGCATGCTGAGCCTTTGGTTAATTCCTCTTCCTGGTGGGAAATGAGCGTTCCATTTGCCCTTGCAGACACCTACAGCTAGTGTCTCATTGGTTCTCCCTATTCCTGTTCATCTTGCGCAGAATTTGCAAACTGTGCCAAACAGGAGGTTAAAGGCACTGACTCTCCAAGTGGTGAGAGTGTTAGTAAAGCTTCTGGAATGGTGAACCCGAGTACCAGGGTTCGAAAACAGAGATGCATTTGAAAACGTTTCCCAATTACACGGCGGACGATAGTCTGGGTTTCCCATGCATGTTTTAGCTGAAGGAAGAATCCCTTAAACCTGGAGAGTTGGGAACCATGGAATGGGTACCACGCAGTATGACTGCAAAGCGTCTGCGTTTGCTCACCGAACCTCACCAATGCTATCAGCCCAAAGTGTCCAGCCTTATGTCTCACCCAGCTCTGAGTGTAGATGTGGTAAATCCAGGTTGCATCACAAGCCCTGAATGAATTATTTAAGAATTGCTCTCTATTTCACTGTCATTGTGTTTTCTTTTTGAAATTTATTTTGATAATGGGATTTATTGGATGTTCACTGCTGCGTTTAGGCCGCTATACACATGCTTGATTTCCTTATGGAGACATATAAATCCATGGGTTTTAAGATTCTTACTTGTCAAGTATCTTGCCAGGAGTTGAATATGCGGTGTTGAGTCCATTTCGTTGAGCAAGGAGTAGGTCTTGTCTATTATATATTTGGCTTATGGAACGGTATCTGTGCTAATTTCAATCTCTGGTTTGATGCAGCACCCCAACTCACCTTTCCCCATAAGCAAGCATAAGTTGGTTTTCTAAATTTGAGACCCTGTTCTGTTTTGTAATTCATGTGTAGCCAAGTTTACATTCCGTGTATTAGTGATATCTTATGATGTTTCTTTTTCTGTGTGACTTATTTCTCGTAGAATCATCGTACTTGGATCCACTCATTATGCCGCTACGGTCCTGATGACGTAGATTTCATTGCTGAGTGATATTCCATTGTACGTGCGTACCACAACTTCTTTATCCATTTTTTGCTTTCTCGGATATTTAACTTGTACTGTAGACGAGGTTCTTGTAAACTGAGCCGTCCCAAATTTTGGGGTGGCTGTGTGTTTTTGATTTTAATTTCCCTAAGCTATAGGACCATAAGTGGAAGTGACATAGGCTGTGTTGCTTTGTTTCCTACGTGTTTCATGAAACACCATACACTTCTCCAGAGTGGCTGTTGGCAATTTACATCCCACCCATCAGCATAACAAGGCTCCCTGTTCTCCATGACCTGTCCTGCCTTTCTGGATTTTACACTTTTTTCAGATGGCCCTTTTGACCGTGGGGCAGTGAGACTTTATTGTAGTGCAGATTTCCTTTACATGCTTGATTTGTTGGCCAAAAAGTGCGTATGCGTTTTTTCCTGAATATATTCAGGAAAAAACGCATACGCCCTTTTTGGCCATGTGCATCATTGACGGCATTCTGCCCCTTTTCCTATGCTTTAAGTGCAATTCCAGCCTACCCCCTGAAATTGTTTTCCTGAAATTCTGCCCCGCTTTCAAGTCCTCTTCGAAGACTTACTTCAATATATTTTTGGACGATAGCAGTCATTCATAACTCTGCAGGTTTGTGAATGACAGTGACCCTGAGCTCCTTTCTTCAACTCGCTTTCTTCTGAGCTGGCCGTAAAACCGCAGGATTGCTTCAGGCTCTAATCTGTTTCCTGCAGGGCACGCTGAGCCTTTGGTTAATTCCTCTTCCTGGTGGGAAATGAGCATTCCATTTGCCCGTGCAGACACCTACAGCTAGTCTCTCATTGGTTCTCCCTATTCCTGTTCATCTTGCGCAGAAATTGCAAACTGTGCCAAACAGGAGGTTAAAGGCACTGACTCTCCAAGTGGGGAGAGTGTTAGTAAAGCGTCTAGAATGGTGAACCCGAGTACCAGGGTTCGAAAACTGAGATGCATTTGAAAACGTTTCCCAATCACACGGTGGACCATACTCTGGGTTTCCAATGCATGTTTTAGCTGAAGGAAGAATCCCTTAAACCTGGAGAGTTGGGACCCTTGGAATGGGTACCATGCAGTATGTCTTCAAGAGGTCTGCGTTTGCTCACCGAACCTCACCAATGCTTTCAGCCCGAAGTGTCCAGCCTTATGTCTCACCCAGCTTTGGGTGTAGATGTGATAATTCCAGGTTGTATCACAATCCCTGTATGAATTATTTAAGAATTGCTCTCTATTTCACTGTCATGGTGTTTTGTTTTTGAAATTTATTTTGATAATGGGATTTATCGGATTTTCACTGCTGCATTTAGGCCGCTGTACACACGCTTGACTTCCTTATGGAGACATATAAATCCATGGGTTTTAAGATTCTTACTTGTCAGGTATATTCCCAGGCGTTGCGTCCGATTTTTTGAGCAAGGAGTAGGTCTTGTCTATTATATATTAGGCTTATGGCACGGTATCTGTGCTAATTTCAATCTCTGGTTTTATGCAGCACCCCACTTGACCTTTCCGCATAAGCAAGCATAAGTTGATTTTCTCAATTTGAGACCATTTTCTGTTTTGTAATTCAGTTCATGTGTAGCCATGTTTACATTCCGTGTATTAGTCATATCTTATGATGTTTCTTTTTCTGTGTGACTTATTTCTCGTAGAATCATCGTACCTGAATCCACTCATTATGCCGCCACGGGCCTGATGACTTAGATTTCATTGCTGAGTGATATTTCATTGTACGTGCGTACCACAACTTCTTTATCCATTTTTTGCTTCCTCGGATATTTAACTTGTACTGTAGACGAGGTTCTTGTAAACAGAGCCGTCCCAAACTTTGGGGTGGCTGTGTCTTTTTGATTTTAATTTCCCTAAGCTATAGGACCATAAGTGGAAGTGCCATAGGCTGTGTTGCTTTGTTTCCTACGTGTTTCAGGAAACACCATACACTTCTCCAGAGTGGCTGTTGGCAATCTACATCCCGCCCATCAGCATAACAAGGCTCCCTGTTCTCCATGACCTGTCCTGCCTTTCTGGATTTTACACATTTTTCAGATGGCCCTTTTGACCGGGGGGCAGAGAGACTTCATTGTAGTGCAGATTTCCATTACATGCCGGCTTGGTTGGCCAAAAAGGGCGTATGCGTTTTTTCCTGAATATATTCAGGAAAAAACGCATACGCCCTTTTTGGCCAAGTTCATCATTGTCGACATTCTGCCTCTTTTCCTATGCTTTAAGTGCAATTCCAGTCTACCCCCTGAAATCGTTTTCCTGTAATTCTGCCCCGCTTTCAAATCCTCTTCGAAGACTTACTTCAATACATTTTTGGATGATAGCTGTCATTCATAACTCTGCAGGTTTGTGAATTACAGTGCCCCTGAGCTCATGTCTTCAACTCGCTTTCTTGTGAGCTGGCTGCAAAACCGCAGGACTGCTTAAGGCACTAACCTGTTTCTGGCAGGGCACGCTGAGCCTTTGGTTAATTCCTCTTCCTGGTGGGAAATGAGCATTCGATTTGCCCGTGCAGACACCTATAGCTAGTCTCTCATTGGTTCTCCCTATTCCTGTTCATCTTGCGCAGAAATTGCAAACTGTGCCAAACAGGAGTTTAAAGGCTCTGACTCTCCAAGTGGGGAGGGTGTTAGTAAAGTGTCTGGAATGGTGAACCCGAGTACCAGGGTTCGAAAACTGAGATGCGTTTGAAAACGTTTCCCAATCACACGGTGGGCCATGCTCTGGGTTTCCCATGCATGTTTTAGCTGAAGGAAGAATCCCTTAAACCTGGAGAGTTGGGACCGATGGAATGGGTACCATGCAGTATGACCTCAAAGGGTCTGCGATTGCTCACCGAACCTCATCAATGCTATCAGCCCGAAGTGTCCATCCTTATGTCTGAGCCAGCTCTGGGTGTAGATGTGGTAAATCCAGGTTGCATCACAAGCCCTGAATCAATTATTTAAAAATTGCTCTCTATTTCACTGTCATTGTGTTCTGTTTTTGAAATTTATTTTGATAATGGGATTTATCGGATTTTCACTGCTGCGTTTAGGCCGCTGTACACATGCTTGATTTCCTTATAGACACATATAAATCCATGGGTTTTAAGATTCTTACTTGTCAGGTATATTCCCAGGCGTTGAATATGGGGTGTTGAGTCCATTTCGTTGAGCAAGGAGTAGGTCTTGACTATTATATATTTGGCTTATGGTACGGTATCTGTGCTAATTTCAGTCTCTGGTTTTATGCAGCACCCCAACTCACCGTTCCCCATATGCAAGCATAAGTTGGTTTTCTAAATTTGACACCCTGTTCTGTTTTGTAATTCAGTTTATGTGTAGCCAACTTTACATTCCGTGTATTAGTGATATCTTATGATGTTTCATTTTCTGTGTGACTTAATTCTTGTAGAATCATCGTACCTGAATCCACTCATTATGCCGCTACGGGCCTGATGACGTAGATTTCATTGCTGAGTGATATTCCATTGTACGTGCGTACCACGACTTCTTTATCCATTTTTTGCATTCTCAGATATTTAACTAGTATCGTAGATGACGTTCTTGTAAACAGAGCCGTCCCAAACATTGGGGTGGCTGTGTGTTTTTGATTTTAATTTCCCTAAGCTATATGACCATATGTGGAAGTGCCATAGGCTGTGTTGCTTTGTTTCCTACGTGTTTCAGGAAACACCATACACTTCTCCAGGGTGGCTGTTGGCAATTTACATCCCGCCCATCAGCATAACAAAGCTCCGTGTTCTCCATGACCTGTCCTGCCTTTCTGGATTTTACACTTTTTTCCGATGGCCCTTTTGACCGGGGGGCAGTGAGACTTCATTGTAGTGCAGATATCCTTTACACGCTTGCTTGGTTGGCCAAAAAGGGCGTATGCATTTTTTCCTGAATATATTCAGGAAAAAACGCATACACCCTTTTTGGCCAAGTTCATTATTGTCGACATTCTGCCTCTTTTCCTATGCTTTAAGTGCAATTCCAGTCTACCCCCTGAAATCGTTTTCCTGTAATTCTGCCCCGCTTTCAAATCCTCTTCGAAGACTTACTTCAATACATTTTTGGATGATAGCTGTCATTCATAACTCTGCAGGTTTGTGAATTACAGTGCCCCTGAGCTCCTTTCTTCCATTCGCTTTCTTGTGAGCTGGCCACAAAACCGCAGGACTGCTTAAGGCGCTAACCTGTTTCTGGCAGGGCACGCTGAGCCTTTGGTTAATTCCTCTTCCTGGTGGGAAATGAGCGTTCGATTTGCCCGTGCAGACACCTACAGCTAGTCTCTCATTGGTTCTCCCTATTCCTGTTCATCTTGCGCAGAAATTGCAAACTGTGCCAAACAGGAGTTTAAAGGCTCTGACTCTCCAAGTGGGGAGGGTGTTAGTAAAGTGTCTGGAATGGTGAACCCGAGTACCAGGGTTCGAAAACTGAGATGCATTTGAAAACGTTTCCCAATCACACGGTGGACCATGCTCTGGGTTTCCCATGCATGTTTTAGCTGAAGGAAGAATCCCTTAAACCTGGAGAGTTGGGACCGATGCAATGGGTACCATGCAGTATGACCTCAAAGGGTCTGCGATTGCTCACCGAACCTCATCAATGCTATCAGCCCGAAGTGTGCAGCCTTATGTCTCACCCAGCTCTGCGTGTAGATGTGGTAAATCCAGGTTGCATCACAAGCCCTGAGTGAATTATTTAAGAATTGCTCTCTATTTCACTGTCATTGTGATTTGTTTTCAAACTTTATTTTGATAATGGGATTTATCGGATTTTCACTGCTGCGTTTCGGCCGCTGTACACACGCTTGATTTCCTTATGGAGACATATAAATCCATGGGTTTTAAGATTCTTACTTGTCAGGTATGTTCCCAGGCGTTGAATATGGGGTGTTGAGTACATTTCATTGAGCAAGGAGTAGGTCTTGTCTATTATATATTTGGCTTATGGAATGGTATCTGTGCTAATTTCAATCTCTGGTTTGATGTAGCACCCCAACTCACCTTTCCCCAAAAGCAAGCATAATTTGGTTTTCTAAATTTGAGACCCTGTTCTGTTTTGTAATTCAGTTCATGTGTAGCCAAGTTTACATTCCGTGTATTAGTGATATCTTATGATGTTTCTTTTTCTGTGTGACTTATTTCTCGTAGAATCATCGTACCTGAATCTACTCATTATGCCGCTACGGGCCTGATGACGTAGATTTCATTGCTGAGTGATATTCCATTGTACGTGCATACCACAACTTCTTTATCCATTTTTTGCGTTCTCAGATATTTAACTTGTACCGTAGACGAGGTTCTTGTAAACAGAGCCGTCCCAAACTTTGGGGTGGCTGTGTGTTTTTGATTTTAATTTCCCTAAGCTATAGGACCATAAGTGGAAGTGCCATAGGCTGTGTTGCTTTGTTTCCTATGTATTTCAGGAAACACCATACACTTCTCCAGAGTGGCTGTTGGCAACTTACATCCCGCCCATCAGCATAACAAGGCTCCCTGTTCTCCATGACCTCTCCTGCCTTTCTGGATTTTACACTTTTTTCAGATGGCCCTTTTGACCGGGGGGCAGAGAGACTTCATTGTAGTGCAGATTTCCTTTACATGCAGGCTTGGTTGGCCAAAAAGGGCGTATGCGTTTTTTCCTGAATATATTCAGGAAAAAACGCATACGTCCTTTTTGGCCAAGTGCATCATTGTCGACATTCTGCCCCTTTTCCTATGCTTTAAGTGCAAATCCAGTCTACCCCCTGAAATCGTTTTCCTGAAATTCTGCCCCACTTTCAAGTCCTCTTCAAAGACTTACTTCAATACATTTTTGGACGATAGCTGTCATTCATAACTCTGCAGGTTTGTGAATTACAGTAACCCTGAGCTCGTTTCCTCAACTCGCTTTCTTGTGAGCTGGCCGCAAAACCGCAGGATTGCTGCAGGCCCTAATCTGTTTCCGTCAGGGCACGCTGAGCCTTTGGTGAATTCCTCTTCCTGGTGGGAAATGAGCGTTAAATTTGTTCGTGCAGACACCTACAGCTAATCTCTCATTGGTTCTCCCTATTCCTGTTCATCTTGCGCAGAAATTGCAAACTGTGCCAAACAGGAGGTTAAAGGCACTGACTCTCCAAGTGGGGAGAGTGTTAGTAAAGCGTCTGGAATGGTAAAACCGAGTACGAGGGGACGAAAACTGAGATGCATTTGAAAACGTTTCCCAATCACACGGCGGACGATAGGCTGGGTTTCCCATGCATGTTTTAGCTGAAGGAAGAGATCCTTAAACCTGGAGAGTTGGGACCCATGGAATGGGTACCATGCAGTATGACTTCAAAGGGTCTGCGTCTGCTCACCGAACCTCACCAATGCTATCAGCCCGAAGTGTTCAGCCTTATGTCTCACCCAGCTCTGGGTGTAGATGTGGTAAATCCAGGTTGCATCACAAGCCCTGAATGAATTATTTAAGAATTGCTCTCTATTTCACTGTCATTGTGGTTTTTTTTTTGAAATTTATTTTGATAATGGGATTTACCGGATTTTCACTGTTCCGTTTAGGCTGCTGTACACACGCTTGTTTTCCTTATGGAGACATATAAATCCATGGTTTTTAAGATTCTTACTTGTCAGGTATCTTGCCAGGCGTTGAATATGGGGTGTTGAGTCCATTTCTTTGAGCAAGTAGTAGGTCTTGTCTATAATATATTTGGCTTATTGAACGGTACCTGTGCTAATTCCAATCTCTGGTTTTATGCAGCACCCCAACTCACCTTTCTCCATAAGCAAGCATAAGTTGATTTTCTAAATTTGAGACCCTGTTCTGTTTTGTAATTCAGTTTATGTGTAGCCAAGTTTACATTCCGTGTATTACTGATATCTTATGATGTTTATTTTTCTGTGTGACTTATTTCTCGTAGAATCATCGTACCTGAATCCACTCATACTGCTACGGGCCTGAAGACGTAGATTTAATTGCTGAATGATATTCCATTGTACGTGCGTATTAGAACTTCTTTATCCATTTTTTCCTTTCTTGGATATTTAACTTGTACCGTAGACAAGGTTCTTGTAAACAGAGCCATCCCAAACTTTGGGGTGGCTGTGTGTTTTTGATTTTAATTTCCCTAAGCTATAGGACCATAAGTGGAAGTGACATAGGCTGTGTTGCTTTGTTTCCTACGTGTTTCAGGATACACCATACATTTCTCCAGAGTGGCTGTTGGCAATTTACATCCCGCCCATCAGCATAACAAGGCTCCCTGTTCTCCATGGCCTGTCCTGTGTTTCTGGTTTTTACACTTTTTTCAGATGGCCCTTTTGACGAATGGGAAATGAGACTTCATTGTAGTGCGGATTTCCATTTCTCGAGTGCTTGGTTGGCCAAAAAGGGCATATGTGTTTTTTCCTGAATATATTCAGGAAAAAATGTTTACGCACTTTTGTCCAAGTGCATCACTGTCAAAAATCTGCCGCTTTTCACATGCTTTAAATGCAATTCCAATCTACCTCCTGAAATATGATTCCTGCAATTCTGCCTCGTTTTCAAGTCCTCTTTGCAGACTTACTTCCATATATTTTTGCCAATAGCTGTCATTTATAACTCTGCAGGTTTGTGAATTACAGTGCCCGTGATTTCCTTTCTTAACTCGTTTCCTTGAAAACTGGCCACAGAACCGTAGGTTTATTTCAGGCCGTAATCAGGGTCCGGCACGGCACTCTGAGACTTTGGTTCATTCCACTTCCTCGTGGGAAATTAGAGTTAAATGTGCCCCTCCAGACACCTGCCTCACTCCTAGCCCCTTGGTGATGTGTGTCCTCTGGTTTGAGGCCACATGTGCTGGGTTCCTCACCTTTGGCTGATGTGGCCCCACTGATGTGAGGACACTCCTGCCTGGTTCCTATCCCCTTGATGATGTGGGCCCTCTGGTGAGAGTCTGATCCTGGTTGGGTTCCTCACACTTCTGTGAGGTGGGCCCTCTTCTCTGAGGTCACTCCTGCCTGGCTGGCACACCCCACCTTGGCGACGTCGGCCCTCTGGTGGGATTTGGTGCCTGCTGGGTGTCTCCTCCCTTCGGTAATGAGGGCCCTCTGGCGTCAGGCCCTAACTCCTGGGCTCCCAATATTTTCTGATATGCGCCCTGTGGTTCGAGTACACTCCTGCCAGGTTCCCAACCCCATGGGAATGTGGGCCTTCTGCTCTGAGGTCCCAGCCGTGGGTTACTCAGTTTCAAGATGAGGGCCCTCTGCTGCGAGTTCTCTCCGGCCTGGATCCCATAGCCTCGCTGCTCTTGGCCACCTGCTGGGAGGTTCCAACTGCGGGATTCCTCACCTTTTTTCTTCTATGGGCCCTCTGTTTTGAGACTCCTCCTGCCTGCCTCACTCCCAGCCCCTTGGTGATGTGTGTCCTCTGGTTTGAGGCCACGTATGCTGGGTCCCACGCCTTTCGATGATGTGGCCCCACTGATGTGAGGACACTCCTGCCTGGTTCCTATCCCCTTGATGATGTGGGCCCTCTGGTGAGAGTCTGATCCTGGCTGGGTTCCTCACCCTTCTGTGAGGGGGGCCCTCTGCTGTGAGGTCACTCCTGCCTGGCTGGCACACCCCACCTGGGCAACATCGGCCCTCTTGTGGCAGTTGGAGCCTGCTGGGAACCTCCCCTCGGTGATGGGGGCCCTCTTGCCTCAGGCCCTAACTGCTGGGTACCCACATTTTCTGATACGTGCTAAGTGGTGCGAGGACACTCCTGCGAGGTTCCCATCCCCATGGGCATGTGGGCCTTCTGCTCTAAGGTCCCAACACCTGTGTTGTTCACCATTTCATGATGTTGGCTCTCTGGTGTTAGTTCACCCAGGCCTAGATCCCATAGACTCTGTGCTCTGAGCGGCCTGCTGGGAGGTTCCTACTGCTGGATTCCTTACCTCTTTTATTCTTTGGGTCCTGTGTTTTCATGCTCCTACTTCCTGACTCACTTCCAGCCCATTTGTGATGTAGGTCCTCTGGTTTAAGGCCACATGTACCGGTTTCCTCACCTTTATTGATGTGGCCCCACTGGTGTGAGGACACTCCTGCCTGGTTCCCATCCCCTTGGTGATGGGGGCCCTCTGGTGAGAGTCTGATCCTGTCTGGATTCCTCACACTTCTGGGAGGTGGGCCCTCTGCTGTGAGGTCACTCGTGCCTGGCTGGCACACGTCACCTTGGCGATGTGGGCCCTCAGTTGGGAGTTGGTGCCTGCTGGGAGTCTCCTCCCCTCGGTAATGAGGGCCCTCTGGCGTCAGGCCCTAACTCATGGGCTCCCAAAATTTTCTGATGTGCGCCCTGTCGTGCGAGTACACTCCAGCCAGGGTCCCATCCCCATGGGGATGTGGGCTTTCTGCTCTGAGGTCCCAAAGGCTGGGTTGCTCACAGTGTCAGAATGTGGGCCCTCTGCTGTGAGTTCACTCCGGCATGGATCCCATAGCCTCGGTGCTCTGGGCCACCTGCTTGGAGCTTCCAACTGCGGGGTTCCTCACCTTTTTTATTCTATGGGCGCTCTGTTGTGAGTTTCCTCCTGCATGCCTCACTCCCAGCCCTTTCGTGATGTGTGTCCCCTTGTTTGAGGCCACATGTGCTGTGTTCCTCACCTTTCGCTGATGTGGCCCCACTGGTGTGAGGACACTCCTGCCTGGTTTCCATCCCATTGGTGATGTGGGCGCTCTGGTTAGAGTCTGATCCTGTTTGGGCTCCTCACACTTCTGTGAGGTGGGCCCTCTGCTGTGAGGTAACTCCTGCCTGGCTTGCTCCCATTGCCTTGGTGACGTCGGCCCTCTGGTGGCATTTGGAGCCTGCTGGTAGCCTCCTCTCCTCAGTGATGAGGGCCCTCTGGCGTCAGGCCATAACTGCTGGGTTCCCACATTTTCTGATACGTGCTAAGTTGTGCGAGGACACTCCTGCGAGGTTCCCATCCCCATGGGGATGTGGGCCTTCTGCTCTGAGGTCCCACTGGCTGGGTTGCTCACAGTTTCATGATGTGGGCCCTCTGCTGTGAGTTCACTGTGGCCTGGATCCCATAGACTCCATGCTCTGGGCCACCTGCTGGGAGGTTCAAACTGCTGGATTCCTCACATTTTTTATTCTGTGGGCCCTGTGTTGTTAGGCTACTCCTGCCTGCCTCACTCGGAGCACCTTGGAAATGTGCGTCCTCTGGTTTAGGCCACATGTGCTGGGTTCCTCACCTTTCGCTGATGTGGCCCCACTGGTGTGAGGACACTCCTGCCTTGTTCCGATCCCCTTGGTGATGTGGGCCCTCTGGTGAGAGTCTTATCCTGGCTGGGTTCCTCACCCTTCTGTGAGGTAGGCCCTCTGCTGTGAGGTCACTCCTGCCTGGCTGGCCCAGGTCACCTTGGCGACGTGGGCCCTCAGTTGGGAGTTGGTGCCTGCTGGGAGTCTCCTCCCCTCGGTAATGAGGGCCCTCTGGCGTCAGACCCTAACTCCTGGGCTCCCAAAATTTTCTGTTGTGCGCCCTGTGGTGCTAGTACACTCCTGCCAGGTTCCCAACCCCATGGGAATGTGGGCCTTCTGCTCTGAGGTCCCAACCGTGGGTTGCTCAGTTTCTTGATGAGGGCCCTCTGGTGTGAGTTCACTCCAGCATGGATCCCATAGCCTCGCTGCTCCTGGCCACCTGCGGCGAAGTTCCAACTGCGGGATTCCTCACCTTTTTCCTTCTATGGGCCCTCTGTTTTGAGACTCCTCCTGCCTGCCTCACTCCCAGCCCCTTGGTGATGTGTGTCCTCTGGTTTGAGGCCACGTGTGCTGGGTCCCTCACCTTTCGATGATGTGGCCCCACTGGTGTGAGGACACTCCTGCCTGGTTCCTATCCCCTTGGTGATGTGGGCCCTCTGGTGAGAGTCTGATCCTGGCTGGGCTCCTCACCCTTCTGTGAGGTGGGCCCTCTGCTGTGAGGTCACTCCTGCCTGGCTGGCACACCCCGCCTTGGCAATGTCGGCCCTCTTGTGGCAGTTGGAGCCTACTGGGAGCCTCCTCCCCTCGGTGATGAGGGCCCTCTGGCGTCAGGCCCTAACTGCTGGGTACCCACATTTTCTGATACGTGCTAAGTTGTGCGAGGACACTCGTGCCATGTTCCCAACCCCATGGTGATGTGGGCCTTCTGCTCTGAGGTCCAAACGGCTGGGTTGCTCACAGTTTCATGATGTGGGCCCTCTGCTGTGAGTTCACTGTGGCCTGGATCGCATAGACTCGGTGCTCTGGGCCGACCACTGGGAGGTTCCCACTGCAGGATTCCTCAGCTTTTTTATTCTATTCACCCTGTGTTGTGAGGCTACTCCTGCCTGCCTCACTCCGAGCCCCTTGGAGATCTGGATCCTCTGGTTTAGGCCACATGTGCTGGGTTCCTCACCTTTCTATGATGTGGCCACCCTGGTGTGAAGACAGTCCTGCATGGTTCTGATGCCCTTGGTGATGTGGGCCCTCTGGTGAGAGCCTTACCCTGGCTGGGTTCCTCACCATTCTGTGAGGTAGGCCCTCAGCTGTGAGGTCACTCCTGCCTGGCTGTTGCACGTCACATTGTCGACATGGGCCCTCAGTTGGGAGTTGGTGCCTGCTTGGGGTCTCCTCCCCTCGGTAATGAGGGCCCTCTGGCGTCAGGCCCTAACTTCTGGGCTCCCAAAATTCTCTGATGTGCGCCCTGTGGTGCGAGTACACTTCTGCCAGGTTCCCAACCACATGGGAATGTGGGCCTTCTGCTCTAAGGTCCCAACGGCTGGGTTGCTCACAGTTTCATGATGAGGCCCCTCTGTTTTGAGTTCAGTCAGGCCTGGATCCCATAGCCTCGCTGCTCCTGGCCACCTGCTGGGAGGTTCCAACTGCGGGATTCCTCACCTTTTTTACGCTATGGGACCTCTGTTTGGAGGCTCCTCCTGCCTGCCTCACTCCCAGCCCCTTGGTGATGTGTGTCCTGTAGTTTGAGGCCACGTGTGCTGGGTCCGTGACATTTCGGTGATGTGGCCACACTGGTGTGAGGACACTCCTGCCTGGTTTCCATTCCCTTGGTGATGTGGGCCCTCCGGTGAGAGTCTGATCCTCTTTGGGTTCCTCACACTTTTGTGTGATTGGCCCTCTGCTCTGAGGTCACTCCTGCCTGGCTGGCACACCCTGCATTGGTGACGTCGGCCTTCTGGTAGCAGTTGGAGCTTGCTGGGAACCTCCTCTCCTCAGTGATGAGGGCCCTCTGTCGTCCGGCCCTAACTGCTGGGCTCCCCAACTTTTCTGATGTGTGCCCACTGGTGCCATGACACTCCTGCTTGGTTCCCTTCTCCATGGGGATGTGGGCCTTGTGCTCTAAGGTTACAACGGCTGGGTTGCTTACAGTATCACGATGAGGGCCCTCTGTTGTGAGTTCATCACTGCCTGGATCCCATAGCCTCGGTGCTCTGGGCCGCCTGCTGGGATGTTCCAACTGCTGGATTCCTCACCTTTTTTATACAATGGGCCATGTGTTTTGAGGTTAATCCTGCCTGCCTCGCTCCGAGACCCATGGTGATGTGGGTCCTCTGGTTTGAGGCCACATATGCTGGGTACCTCAACTTTCGATGATGTGGCCCCACGGGTGTGAGGACACTCCTGCCTGCTTCCCAGCCCCTTGCTTATGTGGGCACTCTGGTGAGAGTCTGATCCTGACTGGGTTCCTTACCCTTCTGTGAGGTGGGCCCTCTGATGTGAGGTCACTCCTGCCTGGATGTCTCATGTCGCCTTGGCGACGTAGGCCCTCTGTTAGCCACTGAAGCATGCCGGGAGCCTCCTACCCTCTTTAATAAGGGCCCTGGAAGAAACGCATATGCCCTTTTTGACCAAATGCATCATTGTCGAGGTTCTGCCTCTTCTCCTATACTTTCAGAGGACTTCCCGTCTACCTCCTGAAATCGTATTCCTGGAATTCTGCCCTGCGTTCAAGTCCTCTTTGCAGCCTTACTTCAATATATTTTTGGACGATAGCTGTCATTTATAACTCTGCAGGTTTGTGAATTACAGTGCCCCTGAGCTCCTTTCTTCAATTCGCTTTCTTGTGAGCTGGCCGCAAAACCGCAGGATTGCTTCAGGCCCTAATCTGGTTCCGGCACGGCATGCTGAGCCTTTGGCTAATTCCTCTTCCTGGTGGGAAATGAGCGTTACATTTGTTCGTGCAGACACCTACAGCTAGTCTCTCATTGATTCTCCCTATTCCTGTTCATCTTGCGCAGAAATTGCAAACTGTGCCAAACAGGAGTTTAAAGACCCTGACTCTCCAAGTGGAGAGAGTGTTAGTAAAGCGTCTGGAATGGTGAACCCGAGCACCAGGGTTCAAAAACTGAGATGTATTTGAAAACGTTTCCCAATCACACGGTGGACCATACTCTGGGTTTCCCATGCATGTTTTAGCTGAAGGAAGAATCCCTAAAACGTGGAGAGTTGGGACCCAAGGAATGGGTACCATGCTGTATGACTTCAAAGGGTCTGCGTTTGCTCACCGAACCTCACCAATGCTATCAGCCCGAAGTGTCCAGCCTTATGTCTCACCCAGCTCTGTGTGTAGATGTGGGAAATCCAGGTTGCATCACAAGCCCTGAATGAATCATTTAAGAATTGCTCTCTATTTCACTGTCATTGTGTTTTGTTTTTGAAATTTATTTTGATAATGGGATTTATCGGATGTTCACTGCTGCGTTTAGGCCGCTGTACACACGCTTGATTTCCTTATGGAGACATATAAATCCATGGGTTTTAAGATTCTTACTTGTCAGGTATCTTCTCAGGCGTTGAATATGGGGTGTTGAGTCCGTTTCGTTGAGCAAGGAGTAGGTTTTGTCTATTATATATTTGGCTTATGGAACGGTATCTGTGCTAATTTCAATCTCTGGTTTTATGCAGCATCCCAACTGACCTTTCCCCATAAGCAAGCATAAGTTGGTTTGCTAAATTTGAGACCCTGTTCTGTTTTGTAATTCAGTTCATGGGTAGCCAAGTTTACATTCCGTGTATTAGTCATATCTTATGATGTTTCTTTTTCTGTGTGACTTATTTCTCGTAGAATCATCATACCTGAATCCACTCATTATGCCGCTACGGGCCTGATGACGTAGATTTCATTGCTGAGTGATATTCCATTGTACGTGCGTACCACAACTTCTTTATCCATTTTTTGCTTTCTGGGATATTTTACTTGTACCGTAGACGAGGTTCTTGTAAACACAGCCATCCCAAACTCTGGGGTGGCTGTGTGTTTTTGATTTTAATTTCCCTAAGCTATAGGACCATAAGTGGAAGTGACATAGGCTGTGTCGCTTTGTTTCCTACGTGTCTCTGGAAACACCATACACTTCTCCAGAGTGGTTGTTGGCAATTTACATCCCGCCCATCAGCATGACAAGGCTCCCTGTTCTCCATGACCTGTCCTGCCTTTCTGGATTTTACACTTTTTTCAGATGGCCCTTTTCACCGGGGGGGCAGTGAGACTTCATTGTAGTGCAGATTTCCTTTACACGCTTGCTTGGTTGGCCAAAAAGGGCGTATGCGTTTTTTCCTGAATATATTCAGGAAAAAACGCATACGCCCTTTTTGGCCAAGTGCATCGTTGTCGACATTCTGCCTCTTTTCCTATGCTTTTAGTACAATTCCAGTCTACCCTCTGAAATCGTTTTCCTGAAATTCTGCCCCGCTTTCAAGTCCTCTTCGAAGACTTACTTCAATACATTTTTGGACGATAGCTGTCATTCATAACTCTGCAGGTTTGTGAATTACAGTGCCCCTGAGCTCCTTTCCTCAACTCGCTTTCTTGTGAGCTGGCCGCAAAACCGCAGGATTGCTTCAGGCCCTAATCTGTTTAGGGCAGGGCAAGCTGAGCCTTTGGTTAATTCCTCTTGCTGGTGGGAAATGAGCGTTCCATTTGCCCGTGCAGACCCCTACAGCTAGTCTCTCATTGGTCCTCCCTATTCCTGTTCAACTTGCGCAGAAATTGCAAACTGTGCCAAAGAGGAGGTTAAAGGCACTGACTCTCAAGTGGGGAGAGTGTTATTAAAGTGTCTGGAATGGTGAACCCGAATACCAGGGGACGAAAACTGAGATGCATTGGGAAACGTTTCCCAATCACACGGTGGACCATACTCTGGGTTTCCCATGCATGTTTTAGCTGAAGGAAGAATCCCTTAAACCTGGAGATTTGGGACCCATGGAATGGGTACCATGCAGTATGACTTCAAAGGGTCTGCGTTTGCTCACCGAACCTCACCAATGCTATCAGCCCGAAGTGTCCAGCCTTATGTCTCACACAGCTCTGCGTGTAGATGTGGTAAATCCAGGTTGCATCACAAGCCCTGAATGTATTATTTAAGAATTATTCTCTATTTCACTGTCATTGTGTTTTGTTTTTGAAATTTATTTTTATAATGGGATTTATCAGATTTTCACTGCTGCGTTTAGGCCGCTGTACACACGCTTGATTTCCTTATGGAGACATATAAATCCATGGGTTTTAAGATTCTTACTTGTCAGGTGTCGACCCAGGCGTTGAATATGGGGTGTTGAGTCCATTTCGTTGAGCAAGGAGTAGGTCTTTTCTATTATATATTTGGCTTATGGAACGGTATCTGTGCTAATTTCAATCTCTGGTTTTATGCAGCACCCCAACTCACCTTTCCCCATATGCAAGCATAAGTTGGTTTTCTAAATTTGAGACCCTGTTCTGTTTTGTAATTCAGTTCATGTGTAGCCAAGTTTACATTCCGTGTATTAGTGATATCTTATGATGTTTCATATACTGTGTGACTTATTTCTCATAGAATCATCGTACCTGAATCCACTCATTATGCCACTACAGGCCTGATGACGTAGATTTCATTGCTGTGTGATATTCCATTGTACGTACGTAGCACAACTTCTTTATCCATTTTTTGCTTTCTCGGATATTTAACTTGTACCGTAGACAAGGTTCTTGTAAACAGAGCCGTCCCAAATTTTGGGGTGGCTGTGTGTTTTGGATTTTAATTTCCCTAAGCTATAGGACAATAAGTTGAAGTGCCATAGGCTGTGTTGCTTTGTTTCCTATGTGTTTCAGGAAACACCATACACTTCTCCCGAGTGGCTGTTGGCAATTTACATCCCGCCCATCAGCATAACAAGGCTCTCTGTTCTCCATGACCTGTCCTGCCTTTCTGGATTTTACACTTTTTTCAGAGGCTCTTTTGACCGGGGGGCAAAGAGACTTCATTGTAATGCAGATTTCCATTACATGCCGACTTGGTTGGCCAAAAAGGGCGTATGCGATTTTTCCTGAATATATTCAGGAAAAAACGCATACGCCCTTTTTGGCCAAGTGCATCATTGTCGACATTCTGCCTCTTTTCCTATGCTTTAAGTGCAATTCCAGTCTACCCCCTGAAATCGTTTTCCTTAAATTCTGCCCCGCTTTCAAGTCCTCTTCGAAGACTTACTTCAATACATTTTTGGACGATAGCTGTAATTCATAACTCTGCAGGTTTGTGAATTACAGTGCCCCTGAGCTCCTTTCCTCAACACGGTTTCTTGTGATCTGGCCGCAAAATGGCAGGATTGCTTCAGGCCCTAATCTGTTTCTGGTAGGGCACGCTGAGCCTTTGGTAAATTCCTCTTCCTGGTGGGAAATGAGCATTCCATTTTCCCGTGCAGACACCTACAGCTAGTCTCTCATTGGTTCTCCCTATTCCTGTTCATCTTGGGCAGAAATTGCAAACTGTGCCAAACAGGAGGTTAAAGTCCCTGACTCTCCAAGTGGGGAGAGTGTTAGTAAAGCTTCTGGAATTTTGAACCCGAGTACCAGGGTTCGAAAACTGAGATGCATTTGAAAACGTTTCCCAATCACACGGTGGACCATACTCTGGGTTTCCCATGCATGTTTTAGCTGAAGGAAGAATCCCTTAAACGTGGAGAGTTGGGACCCATGGAATGGGTACCATGCAGTATGACTTCAAAGGGTCTGCGTTTGCTCACCGAACCTCACCAATGCTATCAGCCCGAAGTGTCCAGCCTTAGGTCTCACTCAGCTCTGGGTGTAGATGTGGTAAATCCAGGTTGCATCACAAGCCCTGAATGAATTATTTAAGAATTGCTCTCTATTTCACTGTCATTGTGTTTTGTTTTTGAAATTTATTTTGATAATGGGATTTATCGGATTTTCACTGCTGCATTTAGGCCGCTGTACACACGCTTGATTTCCTTATGGAGACATATAAATCCATGGGTTTTAAGATTCTTACTTGTCAGGTATCTTCCCACTCGTTGAGTCCGTTTCGTTGATAAAGGAATAGGTCTTGTCTATTATATATTTGGCTTATGGAACGGTATCTGTGCTAATTTCAATCTCTGGTTTGATGCAGCACCCCAACTCACCTTTCCCCATAAGCAAGCATAAGTTGGTTTTCTATATTTGAGACCCTGTTCTGTTTTGTAATTCAATTCATGTGTAGCCAAGTTTACATTCCGTGTATTAGTGATATCTTATAATGTTTCTTTTTCTGTGTGACTTATTTCTCGTAGAATCATCGTACTTGGATCCACTCGTTATGCCGCTACGGGCCTGATGACGTAGATTTCATTGCTGAGTAATATTCCATTGTACGTGCGTACCACAACTTCTTTATCCATTTTTTGCTTTCTCGGATATTTAACTTGTACCGTAGACGAGGTTGTTGTAAACAGAGCCGTCCCAAACTTTGGGGTGGCTGTGTGTTTTTGATTTTAATTTCCATAAGCTATAGGACCATAAGTGGAAGTGCCGTAGGCTGTGTTGCTTTGTTTCCTACGTGTTTCAGGAAACACCATACACTTCTCCAGAGTGGCTGTTGGCCATTTACATCCTACCCATCAGCATAACAAGGCTCCCTGTTTTCCATGACCTATCCTGCCTTTATGGATTTTACACTTTTCTCAGATGACCCTTTTGACCGGGGGGAATTAGACTTCATTGTAGTGCAGATTTCATTAACACGCCTGCTTGGTTGGCCAAAAAGGGCGTATGGGTTTTTTCCTGAATATATTCAGGAAAATACGCATACGCCCTTTTTGGCCAAGTGCATCATTGACGACATTCTGCCTCTTTTCCTATGCTTTAAGTGCAATTCCAGTCTACCCCCTGAAATCGTTTTCCTGAAATTCTGCCCCGCTTTCAAGTCCTCTTCGAAGACTTACTTCAATACATTTTTGGACGATAGCTGTCATTCATAACTCTGCAGGTTTGTGAATTTCAGTGGCTCTGAGCTCCTTTCTTCAACTCACTTTCTTGTGAGCTGGCTGCAAAACCGCAGGATTGCTTAAGGCGCTAATCTGTTTCCGCCAGGGCACGCTGACCCTTTGGTTAATTCCTCTTCCTGGTGGGAAATGAGCGTTCCATTTGCCCGTGCAGACACCTACAGCTAGTCTCTCATTGCTTCTCCCTATTCCTGTTCATCTTGCGCAGAAATTGCAAAGTGTGCCAAACAGGAGGTTAAATGCACTGACTCTCCAAGTGGGGAGAGTGTTAGTAAAGCGTCTGGAATGGTGAACCCGAGTACCAGGGGACGAAAATTGAGATGCATTTGAAAACGTTTACCAGTCACACAGTGCACTGTACTGTGGGTTTCCCATGCATGTTTTAGCTGAAGGAAGAATCCCTTAAACGTGGAGAGTTGGGACCCATGGAATGGGTACCATGCATTATGACTGCAAAGGGTCTGCGTTTGCTCACCGAACCTCACCAATGCTATCAGCCCGAAGTGTCCAGCCTTATGTCTCACCCAGCTCTGGGTGTAGATGTGGTAAATCCAGGTTGCCTCACAAGCCCTGAATGAATTATTTAAGAATTGCTCTCTATTTCACTGTCATTGTGTTTTGTTTTTGAAATTTATTTTGATAATGGGATTTATCGGATTTTCACTGCTGCGATTAGTTCGCTGTACACACGCTTGATTTCCTTATGGAGACATATAAATCCATGGGTTTTAAGATTCTTACTTGTCAGGTATCTTGCCAGGCGTTGAATATGGGGTGTTGAGTCCATTTCGTTGAGCAAGGAGTAGGTCTTGTCTATTATATATTTGGCTTATGGAACGGTATCTGTGCTAATTTCAATCGCTGGTTTTATGCAGCACCCCAACTCACCTTTCCCCATAAGCAAGCATAAGTTGGTTTTCTAAATTTGAGACCCTGTTCTGTTTTGTAATTCACTTTATGTGTAAGCAAGTTTACATTCCGTGTACTACTGATATATTATGATGTTTCTTTTTCTGTGTGACTCATTTCTCGTAGAATCATCGTACCTGAATCCACTCATTATGCCGCTATGGGCCTGAAGACGTAGATTTCATTGCTGAGTGATATTCCATTGTACGTGCGTACCAGAACTTCTTTATCCATTTTTTCCTTTCTCGGATATTTAACTTGTACCGTAGACAAGGTTCTTGTAAACAGAGCCATCCCAAACTTTGGGGTGGCTGTGTGTTTTTGATTTTAATTTCCCTAAGCTATAGGACCATAAGTGGAAGTGACATAGGCTGTGTTGCTTTGTTTCCTACGTGTTTCAGGATACACCATACATTTCTCCAGAGTGGCTGTTGGCAATTTACATCCCGCCCATCAGCATAACAAGGCTCCCTGTTCTCCATGACCTGTCCTGTCTTTCTGGATTTTACTCTTTTTTCAGATGGCCCTTTTGACCGGGGGGCAGTGAGACTTCATTGTAGTGCAGATTTCCTTTACACGCTTGCTTGGTTGGCCAAAAAGGGCGTATGCGTTTTTTCCTGAATATATTCAGGAAAAAACGCATACGCCCTTTTTGGCCAAGTGCATCATTGTCGACATTCTGCCTCTTTTCCTATGCTTTAAGTGCAATTCCAGTCTACCCCCTGAAATCGTTTTCCTGAAATTCTGCCCCGCTTTCAAGTCCTCTTTGAAGACTTACTTCAGTACATTTTTGGACGATATCTGTCATTCATAACTCTGCAGGTTTGTGAATTACAGTGCCCCTGAGCTCCTTTCTTCAACTCGTTTTCTTGTGAGCTGGCCGCAAAACCGCAGGATTGCTTCAGGCCCTAATCTGTTTCCGGCATGGCACGCTGAGCCTTTGGTTAATTCCTCTTCCTGGTGGGAAATGAGCGTTCAATTTGCCCGTGCAGACACCAACAGCTAGTCTCTCATTGGTTCACACTATGCCTGTTCATCTTGCGCAGAAATTGCAAACTGTGCCAAACAGGAGGTTAAAGGCACTGACTCTCCAAGTGGGGAGAGTGTTAGTAAAGCGTCTGGAATGGTTAAACCAAGTACCAGAGGATGAAAACTGAGAAGCATTTGAAAACGTTTCCCAATCACACAGCGGACAATAGTCTGGGTTTCCCATGCATGTTTTAGATGAAGGAAAAATCCCTTAAACCTGGAGAGTAGGGACCCATGGAATGGGTACCATGCAGTATGACTTCAAAGGGTCTGCGTTTTCTCACCGAACCTCACCAATGCTATCAGCCCGAAGTGTCCAGCCTTATGTCTCACCCAGCTCTGGGTGTAGATGTGGTAAATCCAGGTTGCCTCACAAGCCCTGAATGAATTATTTAAGAATTGCTCTCTATTTCACTGTCATTGTGTTTTGTTTTTGAAATTTATTTTGATAATGGGATTTATCGGATTTTCACTGCTGCGATTAGTTCGCTGTACACACGCTTGATTTCCTTATGGAGACATATAAATCCATGGGTTTTAAGATTCTTACTTGTCAGGTATCTTGCCAGGCGTTGAATATGGGGTGTTGAGTCCATTTCATTGAGCAAGGAGTAGGTCTTGTCTATTATATATTTGGCTTATGGAACGGTATCTGTGCTAATTTCAATCGCTGGTTTTATGCAGCACCCCAACTCACCTTTCCCCATAAGCAAGCATAAGTTGGTTTTCTAAATTTGAGACCCTGTTCTGTTTTGTAATTCACTTTATGTGTAGCCAAGTTTACATTCCGTGTACTACTGATATATTATAATGTTTCTTTTTCTGTGTGACTCATTTCTCGTAGAATCATCGTACCTGAATCCACTCATTATGCCGCTATGGGCCTGAAGACGTAGATTTCATTGCTGAGTGATATTCCATTGTACGTGCGTACCAGAACTTCTTTATCCATTTTTTCCTTTCTCGGATATTTAACTTGTACCGTAGACAAGGTTCTTGTAAACAGAGCCATCCCAAACTTTGGGGTGGCTGTGTGTTTTTGATTTTAATTTCCCTAAGCTATAGGACCATAAGTGGAAGTGACATAGGCTGTGTTGCTTTGTTTCCTACGTGTTTCAGGATACACCATACATTTCTCCAGAGTGGCTGTTGGCAATTTACATCCCGCCCATCAGCATAACAAGGCTCCCTGTTCTCCATGACCTGTCCTGTCTTTCTGGATTTTACTCTTTTTTCAGATGGCCCTTTTGACCGGGGGGCAGTGAGACTTCATTGTAGTGCAGATTTCCTTTACACGCTTGCTTGGTTGGCCAAAAAGGGCGTATGCGTTTTTTCCTGAATATATTCAGGAAAAAACGCATACGCCCTTTTTGGCCAAGTGCATCATTGTCGACATTCTGCCTCTTTTCCTATGCTTTAAGTGCAATTCCAGTCTACCCCCTGAATACGTTTTCCTGAAATTCTGCCCCGCTTTCAAGTCCTCTTTGAAGACTTCCTTCAGTACATTTTTGGACGATAGCTGTCATTCATAACTCTGCAGGTTTGTGAATTACAGTGCCCCTGAGCTCCATTCTTCAACTCGCTTTCTTGTGAGCTGGCCGAAAACTGCAGGATTGCTTCAGGCCCTAATCTGGTTCCAGCACGGCATGTTGAGCCTTTGGCTAATTCCTCTTCCTGATGGGAAATGAGCGTTAAATTTGCTCGTGCAGACACCTACAGCTAATCTCTCATTGGTTCTCCCTATTCCTGTTCATCTTGCTCAGAAATTGCAAACTGTGCCAAACAGGAGGTTAAAGGCACTGACTCTCCAGTTGGGGAAAGAGTTAGTAAAGCGTCTTGAATGGTAAAACCGAATATGAGGGGAAGAAAACTGAGATGCATTTAAAAAGGTTTCCCGGTCGCACGGTGGACCATATTCTGGGTTTCCAATGCGTGTTTTACCTGAAGGAAGAATCCCTTAAACCTGGAGAGGTGGGACCCATGCAATGTGTACCATGCAGTATGACTTCAAATGGTCTGCATTTTCTCACAGAACCTCACCAATGCTATCAGCCCAAAGTGTCGAACCTTATGTCTCACTCAGCTCTAGGTGTAGATGTGGTAAATCCAGGTTGCATCACAAGCCCTGAATGAATTATTTAAGAATTGCTCTCTATTTCACTGTCATTGTGTTTGTTTTTGTAGTTTATTTTGATAATGGGATTTATCGGATTTTCTCTGCTGCCTTCATGCAGCTGTACACACACTTGATTCTCTTACGGAGACATATAAATCCATGGGTTTGAAGATTCTTACTAGTCATGTGTAATCCTAGGAGTTCAATATGGTGTGTTTAGTCCATTTCATTGAGCAACGTGTAAGTCTTGACTATTACATATTTGGCTTATGGAAAGGTATGTGTGCTAATTTCTATCTCTGGTTTTATGCAGCACCCCACCTCACCTTTCCCCATAAGCAAGCATAAGTTGGTGTTCCAAATTTGAGACCCTGTTCTGTTTTGTAATTCAGTTCATGTGTAGCCAAGTTTACATTCCGTGTATTAGTGATATCTTATGATGTTTCATTTTCTGTGTGACTTATTTCACTTAGAATCATCGTACCTGGATCCACTCAATATGCCGCGACGGGCCTGATGACATAGATTTCATTGGTGAGTGATATTCCATTGTACGTGCGTACCACAACTTCTTTAACCATTTTTCACATTCTGGGATATTTAACTTGTACCGTAGACGACGTTCTTGTAAACAGAGCCGTCCCAAACTTTGGGGTGGCTGTGTGTTTTTGATTTTAATTTCCCTAAGCTATAGGACCATAAGTGGAAGTGCCATAGGCTGTTTTGCTTTGTTTCCTATGTGTTTCAGGAAACACCATACAGTTCTCCAGAGTGGCTGTTGGCAATTTACATCCCGCCCATCAGCATAACAAGTCTCCCTGTTCTCCATGACCTGTCCTGCCTTTCTGGATTTTACACTTTTTTCAGATGGCCCTTTTGACCAGGGGGCAGTGAGACTTCAATGTAGTGCAAATTTCCTTTACACGCCTGCTTGGATGGCCAAAAAGTGCGTATGCGTTTTTTCCTGAATATATTCAGGAAAAAACGCATACGCCCTTTTTGGCCAAGTGCATCATTGTCGACATTCTGCCTATTTTCCTATGCTTTAAGTGCAATTCCAGTCTACCCCTGAAATCGTTTTCCTGAAATTCTGCCCCGCTTTCAAGTCCTCTTCGAAGACTTACTTCAATACATTTTTGGACGATAGCTGTTATTCATAACTCTGCAGGTTTGTGAATTACAGTGCCCCTGAGCTCCTTTCCTCAACTAGCTTTCTTGTGAGCTGGCCGCAAAACCGCAGGATTGCTTCAGGCCATAATCTGTTTCCGGCAGGGCACGCTGAGCCTTTGGATAATTCCTCTTCCTGGTGGGAAATGAGCGTTCCATTTGCCCGTGCAGACACCTACAGCTAGTCTCTCATTGGTTCTCCCTATTCCAATTCATCTTGCGCAGAAATTGCAAACTGTGCCAAACAGGAGGTTAAAGGCACTGACTCTCCAAGTGGGGAGAATGTTAGTAAAGCGTCTGGAATGGTGAACCCTAGTACCAGGGTTCGAAAATTGAGATGCATTTGAAAACGTTTCCCAATCACACGGCGGACGATAGTCTGGGTATCCCATGCATGTTTTAGCTGAAGGAAGAATCCCTTAAACCTGGAGAGTTGGGACCCATGGAATGGGTACCATGCAGTAAAACTTTAAAAGGTCTGCGTTTGCTCACCGAACCTCACCAATGCTTTCAGCCCGAAGTGTCCAGCCTTATGTCTCACCCAGCTCTGCGTGTAGATGTGGTAAATCCAGGTTGTATCACAATCCCTGAATGAATTATTTAAGAATTGCTCTCTATTTCTCTATCATTGTGTTTTGTTTTTGAAATTTATTTTGATAATGGGATTTATCGGATTTTCACTGCTGCGTTTCGGCCGCTGTACACACGCTTGATTTCCTTATGGAGACATATAAATCCATGGGTTTTAAGATTCTTACTTGTCAGGTATATTCCCAGGCTTTGAGTCCGTTTCGTTGAGCAAGGAGTAGGTTTTGTCTATTATATATTTGGCTTATGGAACGGTATCTGTGCTAATTTCAATCTCTGGTTTTATGCAGCATCCCAACTGACCTTTCCCCATAAGCAAGCATAAGTTGGTTTGCTAAATTTGAGACCCTGTTCTGTTTTGTAATTCAGTTCATGGGTAGCCAAGTTTACATTCCGTGTATTAGTCATATCTTATGATGTTTCTTTTTCTGTGTGACTTATTTCTCGTAGAATCATCATACCTGAATCCACTCATTATGCCGCTACGGGCCTGATGACGTAGATTTCATTGCTGAGTGATATTCCATTGTACGTGCGTACCACAACTTCTTTATCCATTTTTTGCTTTCTGGGATATTTTACTTGTACCGTAGACGAGGTTCTTGTAAACAGAGCCGTCCCAAACTCTGGGGTGGCTGTGTGTTTTTGATTTTAATTTCCCTAAGCTATAGGACCATAAGTGGAAGTGACATAGGCTGTGTCGCTTTGTTTCCTACGTGTCTCTGGAAACACCATACACTTCTCCAGAGTGGTTGTTGGCAATTTACATCCCGCCCATCAGCATGACAAGGCTCCCTGTTCTCCATGACCTGTCCTGCCTTTCTGGATTTTACACTTTTTTCAGATGGCCCTTTTCACCGGGGGGCCAGTGAGACTTCATTGTAGTGCAGATTTCCTTTACACGCTTGCTTGGTTGGCCAAAAAGGGCGTATGCGTTTTTTCCTGAATATATTCAGGAAAAAACGCATACGCCCTTTTTGGCCAAGTGCATCGTTGTCGACATTCTGCCTCTTTTCCTATGCTTTTAGTACAATTCCAGTCTACCCCCTGAAATCGTTTTCCTGAAATTCTGCCCCGCTTTCAAGTCCTCTTCGAAGACTTACTTCAATACATTTTTGGACGATAGCTGTCATTCATAACTCTGCAGGTTTGTGAATTACAGTGCCCCTGAGCTCCTTTCTTCAACTCGTTTTTTTGTGAGCTGGCCGCAAAACCGCAGGGTTGCTTCAGGCCATAATCTCTTTCCGGCAGGGCTTGCTGAGCCTTTGTTTAATTCCTCTTCCTGGTCGGAAATGAGCGTTCCTTTTGCCCGTGCAGGCACCTACAGCTAGTCTCTCATTGGTTCTCCCTATTCCTGTACATCTTGCGCAGAAATTGCAAACTGTGCGAAACAGGAGGTTAATGGCACTGACTCTCCAAGTGGGGAGAGTGTTAGTAAAGCGTCTGGAATGGTGAACCCGAGTACCAGGGGACGAAAACTGAGATGCATTTGAAAACGTTTCCCGGTCACACAGTGCACTGTACTGTGGGTTTCCCATGCATGTTTTAGCTGAAGGAAGAATCCCTTAAACCTGGAGAGTTGGGACCCATGGAATGGGTACCATGCAGTATGACTTCAAAGTTTCTGCGTCTGCTCACCGAACCTCACCAATGCTATCAGCCCGAAGTGCCCAGCCTTATGTCTCAACCAGCTCTGGGTGTAGATGTGGAAAATCCAGGTTGCATCACAAGCCCTGAATGAATTATTTAAGAATTGCTCTCTATTTCACTGTCATTGTGTTTTGTTTTTGAAATTTATATTGATAATGGGATTTATCGGATTTTCACTGCTGCGTCTAGGCCGCTGTACACATGCTTGATTTCCTTATGGAGACATATAAATCCATGGGTTTTAAGACTCTTACTTGTTAGGTATCTTGCCAGGCGTTGAATATGGGGTGTTGAGTCCATTTCGTTGAGCAACGAGTAGGGCTTGTCTATTATATATTTGGCATATGGAACGGTATCTGTGCTAATTTCACTCTCTGGTTTTATGCAGCACCCCAACTCACCTTTCCCCATAAGCAAGCATAAGTTGGTTTTCTAAATTTGAGACCCTGTTCTGTTTTGTAATTCAGTTCATGTGTATCCAACTTTCCATTCCATGTATTAGTGATATCTTATGATGTTTCTTTTTCTGTGTGACTTATTTCTCGTAGAATCATCGTACCTGAATCCACTCATTATGCCGCTACGGGCCTGATGACGTAGATTTCATTGCTGAGTGATATTCCATTATACGTGCGTACCACAACTTCTTTATCCATTTTTTGCTTTCTGGGATATTTTACTTGTACCATAGACGAGGTTCTTGTAAACAGAGCGGTCCCAAATTCTGGGGTGGCTGTGTGTTTTTGATTTTAATTTCCCTAAGCTATAGGACCATAAGTGGAAGTGCCATAGGCTGTGTTGCTTTGTTTCCTACGTGTTTCTGGAAACACCATACACTTCTCCAGAGTGGTTGTTGGCAATTTACATCCCGCCCATCAGCATGACAAGGCTCCCTGTTCTCCATGACCTGTCTTGACTTTCTGGATTTTACATTTTTATCAGATGGCCCTTTTGACCGGGGGATAGTGAGACTTCATATTAGTGCAGATTTCCATTACACGCTTGCTTGGTTGGCCAAAAAGGGCGTATGCGTTTTTTCCTGAATATATTCAGGAAAAAACGCATACGCCCTTTTTGGCCAAGTGCATCATTGTTGACATTCTGCCTCTTTTCCTATGCTTTAAGTGCAATTCCAGTCTACCCCCTGAAATCGTTTTCCTGAAATTCTGCCCCGCTTTCAAGTCCTCTTTGAAGACTTACTTCAGTACATTTTTGGACGATAGCTGTCATTCATAACTCTGCAGGTTTGTGAATTACAGTGCCCCTGAGCTCCTTTCTTCAACTCGTTTTCTTGTGAGCTGGCCGCAAAACCGCAGGATTGCTTCAGGCCCTAATCTATTTCCGGCCGGGCACGCTGAGCCTTTGGTTAATTCCTCTTCCTGGTGGGAAATGAGCGTTCCATTTGCCCGTGGAGACACCAACAGCTTGTCTCTCATTGGTTCTCCCTATGCCTGTTCATCTTTCGCAGAAATTGAAAACTGTGCCAAACAGGAGGTTAAATGCACTGACTCTCCAAGTGGGGAGAGTGTTAGTAAAGCGTCTGGAATGGTGAACCCGAGTACCAGGGTACGAAAACTGAGATGCATTTGAAAACGTTTACCAATCACACGGTGGACCATACTATGGGTTTCCCATGCATGTTTTAGCTGAAGGAAGAATCCCTTAAACCTGGAGAGTTGGGACCCATGGAATGGGTACCATGCAGTATGACTTCAAAGGGTCTGCGTTTGCTCACCGAACCTCACCAATGCTATCAGCCCGAAGTGTCCAGCCTTATGTCTGACCCAGCTCTGGGTGTAGATGTGGTAAATCCAGGTTGCATCACAAGCCCTGAATGAATTATGTAAGAATTGCTCTCTATTTCACTGTCATTTTGTTTTGTTTTTGAAATTTATTTTGATAATGGGATTTATCGGATTTTCACTGCTGCGTTTAGGCCGCTGTACACACGCTTGATTTCCTTATGGAGACATATAAATCCATGGGTTTTAAGATTCTTACTTGTCAGGTATCTTGCCAGGCGTTGAATATGGGGTGTTGAGTCCATTTCGTTGAGAAAGGAGTAGGTCTTGTCTATTATATATTTGGCTTATGGAACGGTATCTGTGCTAATTTCAATCTCTGGTTTTATGCAGCACCCCAACTCACCTTTCCCCATAAGCAAGCATAAGTTGGTTTTCTAAATTTGAGACCCTGTTCTGTTTTGTAATTCAGTTCATGGGTAGCCAAGTTTACATTCCGTGTATTAGTGATATCTTATGATGTTTCTTTTTCTGTGTGACTTATTTCTCGTAGAATCATCGTACCTGAATCCACTCATTATGCCGCTACAGGCCTGATGACGTAGATTTCATTGCTGAGTGATATTCCATTGTACGTGCGTACCACAACTTCTTTATCCATTTTTTGCTTTCTGGGATATTTTACTTGTACCGTAGACGAGGTTCTTGTAAACAGAGCCGTCCCAAACTCTGGGGTGGCTGTGTGTTTTTGATTTTAATTTCCCTAAGCTATAGGACCATAAATGGAAGTGCCATAGGCTGTGTTGCTTTGTTTCCTACGTGTTTCTGGAAACACCATACACTTCTCCAGAGTGGTTGTTGGCAATTTACATCCCGCCCATCAGCATGACAAGGCTCCCTGTTCTCCATGACCTGTGCTGACTTTCTGGATTTTACATTTTTTTCAGATGGCCCTTTTGACCCGGGGGCAGTGAGACTTCATTGTGGTGCAGATTTCCATTACAAGCTTGCTTGGTTGGCCAAAAAGGGCGTATGCGTTTTTCCCTGAATATATTCAGGAAAAAACGCATACGCCCTTTTTGGCCAAGTGCATCGTTGTCGACATTCTGCCTCTTTTCCTATGCTTTTAGTACAATTCCAGTCTACCCCCTGAAATCGTTTTCCTGAAATTCTGCCCCGCTTTCAAGTCCTCCTCGAAGACTTACTTAAATATATTTTTGGACGATAGCTGTCATTCATAACTCTGCAGGTTTGTGAATTACAGTGCCCCTGAGCTCATGTCTTCAACTCGCTTTCTTGTGAGCTGGCCGCAAAACCGCAGGATTGCTTCAGGCCATAATCTCTTTCCGGCAGGGCATGCTGAGCCTTTGTTTAATTCCTCTTCCTTGTCGGAAATGAGCGTTCCTTTTGCCCGTGCAGGCACCTACAGCTGGTCTCTCATTGGTTCTCCCTATTCCTGTACATCTTGTGCAGAAATTGCAAACTGTGCCAAAAGGAGGTTAATGTCACTGACTCTCCAAGTGGGGAGAGTGTTAGTAAAGCGTCTGGAATGGTGAACCCGAGTACCAGGGGATGAAAACTGAGATGCATTTGAAAACGTTTCCCAATCACACGGTGGACCATACTATGGGTTTCCCATGCATGTTTTAGCTGAAGGAAGAATCCCTTAAACCTGGAAATTTGGAACCCATGGAATGGGTACCATGCAGTATGACTTCAAAGGGTCTGCGTTTGCTCACCGAACCTCACCAATGCTATCAGCCCGAAGTGTCCAGCCTTATGTCTCACCCAGCTCTGGGTGTAGATGTGGGAAATCCAGGTTGCATCACAAGCCCTGAATGAATTATTTAAGAATTGCTCTCTATTTCACTGTCATTGTGTTTTGTTTTTGAAATTTATTTTGATAATGGGATTTATCGGATTTTCACTGCTGCATTTAGGCCGCTGTACACACTCTTGATTTCCTTATGGAGACATATAAATCCATGGGTTTTAAGATTCTTACTTGTCAGGTATCTTGCCAGGCGTTGAATATGGGGTGTTGAGTCCATTTCGTTGAGCAAGGAGTAGGTCTTGTCTATTATATATTTGGCTTATGGAACGGTATCTGTGCTAATTTCAATCTCTGGTTTTATGCAGCACCCCAACTCACCTTTCCCCATAAGCAAGCAAAAATTTGTTTTCAGAATGTGAGACCCTGTTCTGTTTTGTAATTCAGTTTATGTGTAGCCAACTTTACATTCCGTGTATTACTGATATATTATGATGTTTCTTTTTCTGTGTGACTTATTTCTCGTAGAATCATCGTACCTGAATCCAGTCATTATGCCGCTACGGGCCTGAAGACGTAGATTTCATTGCTGAGTGATATTCCATTGTACGTGCGTACCAGAACTTCTTTATCCATTTTGTCCTTTCTCGGATATTTAACTTGTACCGTAGACAAGGTTCTTGTAAACAGAGCCATCCCAAACTTTGGGGTGGCTGTGTGTTTTTGATTTTAATTTCCCTAAGCTATAGGACCATAAGTGGAAGTGACATAGGCTGTGTTGCTTTGTTTCCTACGTGTTTCAGGATACACCATATATTTCTCCAGAGTGGCTGTTGGCAATTTACATCCCGCCCATCAGCATAACAAGGCTCCCTGTTCTCCATGACCTGTCCTGTCTTTCTGGATTTTACTCTTTTTTCAGATGGCCCTTTTGACCGGGGGGCAGTGAGACATCATTGTAGTGCAGATTTCCTTTACACGCTTGCTTGGTTGGCCAAAAAGGGCGTATGGGTTTTTTCCTGAATATATTCAGGAAAAAACACATACACCCTTTTTGGCCAAGTGCATCATTGTCGACATTCTGCCTCTTTTGCTATGCTTTAAGTGCAATTCCAGTCTACCCCCTGAAATCGTTTTCCTGAAATTCTGCCCCGCTTTCAAGTCCTCTTCGAAGACTTACTTCAGTACATTTTTGGACGATAGCTGTCATTCATAACTCTGCAGGTTTGTGAATTACAGTGCCCCTGAGCTCCTTTCTTCAACTCGTTTTCTTGTGAGCTGGCCGCAAAACCGCAGGATTGCTTCAGGCCCTAATCTGTTTCCGGCATGGCATGGTGAGCCTTTGGTTAATTCCTCTTCCTGGTGGGAAATGAGCGTTCCATTTGCCCGTGCAGACACCAACAGCTAGTCTCTCATTGGTTCTCCCTATGCCTGTTCATCTTGCGCAGAAATTGCAAACTGTGCCAAACAGGAGGTTAAAGGCACTGACTCTCCAAGTGGGGAGAGTGTTAGTAAAGCGTCTGGAATGGTGAAACCAAGTACCAGGGGACGAAAACTGAGATGCATTTGAAAACGTTTCCCAATCACACAGCGGATGATAGTCTGGGTTTCCCATGCATGTTTTAGCTGAAGGAAGAATCCCTTAAACCTGGAGAGTTGGGACCCATGGAATGGGTACCATGCAGTATGACTTCAAAGTGTCTGCGTCTGCTCACTGAACCTCACCAATGCTATCAGCCCGAAGTGCCCAGCCTTATGTCTCAACCAGCTCTGGGTGTAGATGTGGAAAATCCAGGTTGCATCACAAGCCCTGAATGAATTATTTAAGAATTGCTCTCTATTTCACTGTCATTGTGTTTTGTTTTTGAAATTTATATTGATAATGGAATTTATCGGATTTTCACTGCTGCGTCTAGGCCGCTGTACACACGCTTGATTTCCTTATGGAGACATATAAATCAATGGGTTTTAAAATTCTTACTTGTCAGGTATCTTGCCAGGCGTTGAATATGGGGTGTTGAGTCCATTTCGTTGAGCAAGGAGTAGGGCTTGTCTATTATATATTTGGCTTATGGAACGGTATCTGTGCTAATTTCAATCTCTGGTTTTATGCAGCACCCCAACTCACCTTTCCCCATAAGCAAGCATAAGTTGGTTTTCTAAATTTGAGACCCTGTTCTGTTTTGTACTTCAGTTCATGTGTATCCAACTTTACATTCCGTGTATTAGTGATATCTTATGATGTTTCTTTTTCTGTGTGACTTATTTCTCGTAGAATCATCGTACCTGAATCCACTCATTATGCCGCTACGGGCCTGATGACGTAGATTTCATTGCTGAGTGATATTCCATTGTACGTGCGTACCACAACTTCTTTATCCATTTTTTGCTTTCTGGGATATTTTACTTGTACCGTAGACGAGGTTCTTGTAAACAGAGCCATCCCAAACTCTGGGGTGGCTGTGTGTTTTTGATTTTAATTTCCCTAAGCTATAGGACCATAAGTGGAAGTGCCATAGGCTGTGTTGCTTTGTTTCCTACGTGTTTCTGGAAACACCATACACTTCTCCAGAGTGGTTGTTGGCAATTTACATCCCGCCCATCAGCATGAAAAGGCTCCCTGTTCTCCATGACCTGTCCTGACTTTCTGGATTTTACATTTTTTTCAGATGGCCCTTTTGACCGGGGGGCAGTGAGACTTCACTGTAGTGCAGATTTCCTTTACACGCTTGCTTGGTTGGCCAAAAAGGGCGTATGCGTTTTTTCCTGAATATATTCAGGAAAAAACGCATACGCCCTTTTTGGCCAAGTGCATCATTGTTGACATTCTCCCTCTTTTCCTATGCTTTTAGTACAATTCCAGTCTACCCCCTGAAATCGTTTTCCTGAAATTCTGCCCCGCTTTCAAGTCCTCTTCGAAGACTTACTTCAATACATTTTCGGACGATAGCTGTCATTCATAACTCTGCAGGTTTGTGAATTACAGTGCCCCTGAGCTCATTTCTTCAACCCGCTTTCTTGTGAGCTGGCCGCAAAACCGCAGGATTGCTTCAGGCCCTAATCTGTTTCCGGCAGGGCACGCTGAGCCTTTGGTTAATTCCTCTTCCTGGTGGGAAATGAGCGTTCCATTTGCCCGTGCAGACACCTACAGCTAGTCTCTCATTGCTTCTCCCTATTCCTGTTCATCTTGCGCAGAAATTGCAAACTGTGCCAAACAGGAGGTTAATGGCACTGACTCTCCAAGTGGGGACAGTGTTAGTAAAGCGTTCAAATGTTGATCCCGAGTACCAGGGGACGAAAACTGAGATGCATTTGAAAACGTTTCCCAATCACATGGTGGACCATACTCTGGGTTTCCCATGCATGTTTTAGCTGAAGGAAGAATCCCTTAAACCCGGAGAGTTGGGACCCATGGAATGGGTTCCATGCAGTGTGACTTCAAAGGGTCTGCGTTTGCTCACCGAACCACACCAATGCTATCAGCCCGAAGTGTCCAGCCTTATGTCTCATCCAGCTCTGGGTGTAGATGTGGTAAATACAGGTTGCATCACAAGCCCTGAATGAATTATTTAAGAATTGCTCTCTATTTCACTGTCATTGTGTTTTGTTTTTGAAATTCATTTTGATAATGGGATTTTTCGGATTTTCACTGCTGCTTTTAGGCCACTGTACACACGCTTGATTTCCTTATGGAGACATATAAATCCATGGGTTTTAAGATTCTTACTTGTCAGGTATCTTCCCAGCCGTTGAATATAGGGTGTTGAGTCCATTTCGTTGAGCAAGGAGTAGGTTTTGTCTATTATATATTTGGCTTATGGAACGGTATCTGTGCTAATTTCAATCTCTGGTTTTATGCAGCCTCCCAACGGACCTTTCCCCATAAGCAAGCATAAGTTGGTTTGCTAAATTTGAGACCCTGTTCTGTTTTGTAGTTCAGTTCATGGGTAGCCAAGTTTACATTCCGTGTATTAGTGATAATTTATGATGTTTCTTTTTCTGTCTGACTTATTTCTCATAGAATCATCGTACCTGAATCCACTCATTATGCCGCTACGGTCCTGATGACGTAGATTTCATTGCTGAGTGATATTCCATTGTACGTGCGTACCACAACTTCTTTATCCATTTTATGCTTTCTCGGATATTTAAGTTCTACCGTAGATGAGGTTCTTGTAAACAGAGCCATCCCAAACTTTGGGGTGGCTATGTGTTTTTGATTTTAATTTCCCTAAGCTATAGGACCATAAGTGGAATTGCCATAAGCTGTGTTGCTTTGTTTCCTACGTGTTTCCGGAAACACCATGCAATTTTCCAGAGTGGCTGTTGGCAATTTAAATCCGCCCATCAGCATAAAAGTCTCCCTGTTCTCCAAGACCTGTCCTGCCTTTCTGGATTTTACACTTTTTTCAGATGGCCCTTTTGACCGGGGAACAGTGAGACTTCATTGTAGTGCGGATTTCCTTTACACGCTTGCTTCGTTGGCCAAAAGGGGCGTATGCTTTTTTTCCTGAACATATTCAGGAAAAAACGCATACGCCCTTTTTGGCCCAGTGCATCATTGTCGACATTCTGCCTCTTTTCCTATGCTTTAAGTGCAATTCCAGTCTACCCCCTGAAATCGTTTTCCTGAAATTCTGCCCCGCTTTCAAGTCCTCTCCGAAGACTTACTTCTATACATTTTTGGACGATAGCTGTCATTCATAACTCTGCAGGTTTGTGAATTACAGTGTCCCTGAGCTCCTTTCTTCAACTCCTTTTCTTGTGAGCTGGCCGCAAAACCGCAGGATTGCTTCAGGCCCTAATATGTTTCCGGCCGGGCACGCTGAGCCTTTGGTTAATTCCTCTTCCTGGTGGGAAATGACCGTTCCATTTGCCCGTGCAGACACCAACAGCTAGTCTCTCATTGGTTCTCCCTATGCCTGTTCATCTTGCGCAGAAATTGCAAACTGTGCCAAACAGGAGGTTAAAGGCACTGACTCTCCAAGTGGGGAGAGTGTTAGTAAAGCGTCTGGAATGGTGAACCCGAGTACCAGGGGACGAAAACTGAGATGCATTTGAAAACGTTTCCCAATCACACGGCGGACGATAGCCTGGGTATCCCATGCATGTTTTAGCTGAAGGAAGAATCCCTTAAACCTGGAGAGTTGGGACCCATGGAATGGGTACCATGCAGTATGACTTCAAAGGGTTTGCGTTTGCTCACCGAACCTCACCAATGCTATCAGCCCGAAGTGTCCAGCCTTATGTCTCACCCAGCTCTGGGTGTAGATGTAGTAAATCCAGGTTGCATCACAAGCCCTGAATGAATTATTTAAGAATTGCTCTCTATTTCACTGTCATTGTGTTTTGTTTTTGAAATTTATTTTGATAATGGGATTTATCGGATTTTCACTGCTGCGTTTAGGCCGCTGTACACACGCTTGATTTCCTTATGGAGACATATAAATCCATGGGTTTTAAGATTCTTACTTGTCACGTATCTTGCCAGGCGTTGAATATGGGGTGTTGAGTCCATTTCGTTGAGCAACGAGTAGGGCTTGTCTATTATATATTTGGCTTATGGAACGGTATCTGTGCTTATTTCAATCTCTGGTTTTATGCAGCACCCCAACTCACCTTTCCCCATAAGCAAGCATAAGTTGGTTTTCTAAATTTGAGACCCTGTTCTGTTTTGTAATTCAGTTCATGTGTATCCAGCTTTACATCCCGTCTATTAGTGATATCTTATGATGTTTCCTTTTCTGTGTGACTTATTTCTCGTAGAATCATCGTACCTGAATCCACTCATTATGCCGGTACGGGCCTGATGACGTAGATTTCATTGCTGAGTGATATTCCATTGTACGTGTGTACCACAACTTCTTTATCCATTTTTTACTTTCTGGGATATTTTACTTGTACCGTAGACGAGGTTCTTGTAAACAGAGCCATCCCAAACTTTGGGGTGGCTGTGTGTTTTTGATTTTAATTTCCCTAAGCTATAGGACCATAAGTTGAAGTGACATAGGCTGTGTTGCTTTGTTTCCTATGTGTTTCAGGATACACCATACATTTCTCCAGAGTGGCTGTTGGCACTTTACATCCCACCCATCAGCACAAGAAGGCTCCCTGTTCTCCAAGACCTGTCCTGCCTTTCTGGATTTTACACTTTTTTCAGATGGCCCTTTTGACCGGGGGGCAGTGAGACTTCATTGTAGTGCAGATTTCCTTTACACGCTTGATTGGTTGGCCAAAAAGGGCGTATGCGTTTTTTCCTGAATATATTCAGGAAAAAACGCATACGCCCTTTTTGGCCAAGTGCATCATTGTCGACATTCTGCCTCTTTTCCTATGCTTTAAGTGCAATTCCACTCTACCCCCTGAAATCGTTTTCCTGAAATTCTGCCCCGCTTTCAAGTCCTCTTTGAAGACTTACTTCAGTACATTTTTGGACGATAGCTGTCATTCATAACTCTGCAGGTTTGTGAATTACAGTGCCCCTGAGCTCCTTTCTTCAACTCGTTTTCTTGTGAGCTGGCCGCAAAACCGCAGGATTGCTTCAGGCCCTAATATGTTTCCGGCCGGGCACGCTGAGCCTTTGGTTAATTCCTCTTCCTGGTGGGAAATGATCGTTCAATTTGCCCGTGCAGACACCAACAGCTAGTCTCTCATTGGTTCTCCCTATGCCTGTTCATCTTGTGCAGAAATTGCAAACTGTGCCAAACAGGAGGTTAAAGGCACTGACTCTCCAAGTGGGGAGAGGGTTAGTAAAGCGTCTGGAATGGTGAACCCGAGTACCAGGGGACGAAAACTGAGATGCATTTGAAAACGTTTCCCCATCACACGGCGGACGATAGTCTGAGATTCCCATGCATGTTTTAGCTGAAGGAAGAATCCCTTAAACCTGGAGAGTTGGGACCCATGGAATGGGTACCATGCAGTATGACTTCAAAGGGTCTGCGTTTGCTCACCGAACCTCACCAATGCTATCAGCCCAAAGTGTCCAGCCTTATGTCTCACCCAGCTCTGGGTGTAGATGTGGTAAATCCAGGTTGCATCACAAGCCCTGAATGAATTATTTAAGAATTGCTCTCTATTTCACTGTCATTGTGTTTTGTTTTTGAAATTTATTTTGATAATGGGATTTATCGGATTTTCACTGCTGCGTTTAGGCCGCTGTACACACGCTTGATTTCCTTATGGAGACATATAAATCCATGGGTTTTAAGATTCTTACTTGTCAGGTATCTTGCCAGGCGTTGAATATGGGGTGTTGAGTCCATTTCGTTGAGCAAGGAGTAGGGCTTGTCTATTATATATTTGGCTTATGGAACGGTATCTGTGCTAATTTCAATCTCTGGTTTTATGCAGCACCCCAACTCACCTTTCCCCATAAGCAAGCATAAGTTGGTTTTCTAAATTTGAGACCCTGTTCTGTTTTGTAATTCAGTTCATGTGTATCCAACTTTACATTCCGTGTATTAGTGATATTTTATGATGTTTCTTTTTCTGTGTGACTTATTTCTCGTAGAATCATCGTACCTGAATCCACTCATTATGCCGCTACGGGCCTGATGACGTAGATTTCATTGCTGAGTGATATTCCATTGTACGTGCGTACCACAACTTCTTTATCCATTTTTTGCTTTCTGGGATATTTTACTTGTACCGTAGACGAGGTTCTTGTAAACATAGCCGTCCCAAACTCTGGGGTGGCTGTGTGTTTTTGATTTTAATTTCCCTAAGCTATAGGACCATAAGTGGAAGTGCCATAGGCTGTGTTGCTTTGTTTCCTACGTGTTTCTGGAAACACCATACATTTCTCCAGAGTGGTTGTTGGCAATTTACATCCCGTCCATCAGCATGACAAGGCACCCTGTTCTCCATAACCTGTCCTCACTTTCTGGATTTTACATTTTTTTCAGATAGCCCTTTTGACCGGGGGGCAGTGAGACTTCACTGTAGTGCAGATTTCCTTTACACGCTTGCTTGGTTGGCCAAAAAGGGCGTATGCGTTTTTTCCTGAATATATTCAGGAAAAAACGCATACGCCCTTTTTGGCCAAGTGCATCATTGTCGACATTCTCCCTCTTTTCCTATGTTTTTAGTACAATTCCAGTCTACCCCCTGAAATCGTTTTCCTGAAATTCTGCCCCGCTTTCAAGTCCTCTTCGAAGACTTACTTCAATACATTTTCGGACGATAGCTGTCATTCATAACTCTGCAGGTTTGTGAATTACAGTGCCCCTGAGCTCATTTCTTCAACCCGCTTTCTTTTGAGCTGGCCGCAAAACCGCAGGATTGCTTCAGGCCCTAATCTGTTTCCGGCAGGGCACGCTGAGCCTTTGGTTAATTCCTCTTCCTGGTGGGAAATGAGCGTTCCATTTGCCCGTGCAGACACCTACAGCTAGTCTCTCATTGCTTCTCCCTATTCCTGTTCATTTTGCGCAGAAATTGCAAACTGTGCCAAACAGGAGGTTAATGGCACTGACTCTCCAAGTGGGGACAGTGTTAGTAAAGCGTTCAAATGTTGAACCCGAGTACCAGGGCACGAAAACTGAGATGCATTTGAAAACGTTTCCCAATCACATGGTGGACCATACTCTGGGTTTCCCATGCATGTTTTAGCTGAAGGAAAAATCCCTTAAACCCGGAGAGTTGGGACCCATGGAATGGGTTCCATGCAGTGTGACTTCAAAGGGTCTGCGTTTGCTCACCGAACCTCACCAATGCTATCAGCCCGAAGTGTCCAGCCTTATGTCTCATCCAGCTCTGGGTGTAGATGTGGTAAATCCAGGTTGCATCACAAGCCCTGAATGAATTATTTAAGAATTGCTCTCTATTTCACTGTCATTGTGTTTTGTTTTTGAAATTCATTTGGTAATGGGATTTATCGGATTTTCACTGCTGCTTTTAGGCCACTGTACACACGCTTGATTTCCTTATGGAGACATATAAATCCATGGGTTTTAAGATTCTTACTTGTCAGGTATCTTCCCAGGCGTTGAATATAGGGTGTTGAGTCCATTTCGTTGAGCAAGGAGTAGGTTTTGTCTATTATATATTTGGCTTATGGGACGGTATCTGTGCTAATTTCAATCTCTGGTTTTATGCAGCATCCCAACTGACCTTTCCCCATAAGCAAGCATAAGTTGGTTTGCTAAATTTGAGACCCTGTTCTGTTTTGTAGGTCAGTTCATGGGTAGCCAAGTTTACATTCCGTGTATTAGTGATAACTTATGATGTTTCTTTTTCTGTCTGACTTATTTCTCATAGAATCATCGTACCTGAATCCACTCATTATGCCGCTACGGTCCTGATGACGTAGATTTCATTGCTGAGTGATATTCCATTGTACGTGCGTACCACAACTTCTTTATCCATTTTTTGCTTTCTCGGATATTTAACTTCTACCGTAGATGAGGTTCTTGTAAACAGAGCCATCCCAAACTTTGGGGTGGCTGTGTGTTTTTGATTTTAATTTCCCTAAGCTATAGGACCATAAGTGGAATTGCCATAAGCTGTGTTGCTTTGTTTCCTACGTGTTTCAGGAAACACCATACACTTTTCCAGAGTGGCTGTTGGCAATTTAAATCCGCCCATCAGCATAACAAGGCTCCCTGTTCTCCATGACCTGTCCTGCCTTTCTGGATTTTACACTTTTTTCAGATGGCCCTTTTGACCGGGGGGCAGTGAGACTTCATTGTAGTGCAGATTTATTTACACGCTTGCTTGGTTGGCCAAAAATGCGTATGCGTTTTTTCCTGAATATATTCAGGAAAAAACGCATACGCCCTTTTTGGGCAAGTGCATCGTTGTCGACATTCTGCCTCTTTTCCTATGCTTTTAGTACAATTCCAGTCTACCCCCTGAAATCGTTTTCCTGAAATTCTGCCCCGCTTACAAATCCTCTTGGAAGACTTACTTCAATACATTTTTGTACGATAGCTGTCATTTATAACTCTGCAGGTTTTTGAATTACAGTGCCCTGAGCTCATGTCTTCAACTCGCTTTCTTGTGAGCTGGCCGCAAAACCTCAGGATTGCTTCAGGCCAAAATCTCTTTCCGGCAGAGCATGCTGAGCCTTTATTTAATTCCTCTTCCTGGTCGGAAATTAGCGTTCCTTTTGCCCGTGCAGGCACCTACAGCTAGTCTCTCATTGGTTCTCCCTATTCCTGTACATCTTGCGCAGAAATTGCAAACTGTGCCAAACAGGAGGTTAATGGCACTGACTCTCCAAGTGGGGAGAGTGTTAGTAAAGCGTCTGGAATGGTGAACCCGAGTACCAGGGGACGATAACTGAGATGCATTTGAAAACGTTTCCCGGTCTCACAGTGCACTGTACTGTGGGTTTCCCATGCATGTTGTAGCTGAAGGAAGAATTCCTTAAACCTGGAGAGTTGGGACCCATGGAATGGTTACCATGCAGTATGACTTCAAAGGGTCTGCGTTTGCTCACCGAACCTCACCAATGCTATCAGCCCGAAGTGTCCAGCCTTATGTCTCACCCAGCTCTGGGTGTAGATGTGGTAAATCCAGGTTGCATCACAAACCCTGAATGAATTATTTAAGAATTGCTCTCTATTTCACTGTCAATTTGTTTTGTTTTTGAAATTTATTTTGAAAATGGGATTTATCGGATTTTCACTGCTGCGTTTAGGCCGCTGTACACACGCTTGATTTCCTTATGGAGACATATAAATCCATGGGTTTTAAGATTCTTACTTGTCAGGTATCTTGCCAGGCGTTAAATATGGGGTGTTGAGTCCATTTCGTTGAGCAAGGAGTAGGGGTTGTCTATTATATATTTGGCTTATGGAACGGTATCTGTGCTAATTTCAATCTCTGGTTTTATGCAGCACCCCAACTCCCCTTTCCCCATAACCAAGCATAAGTTGGTTTTCTAAATTTCAGACCCTGTTCTGTTTTGTAATTCAGTTTATGTGTAGCCAAGATTACATTCCGTGTATTACTGATATATTATGGTGTTTCTTTTTCTGTGTGACTTATTTCTCGTAGAATCATCGTACCTGAATCCACTCATTATGCCGCTATGGGCCTGAAGACGTAGATTTCATTGCTGTGTGGTATTCCATTGTACGTACGTAGCACAACTTCTTTATCCATTTTTTGCTTTCTCGGATATTTAACTTGTACCGTAGACAAGGTTCTTGTAAACAGAGCCGTCCCAAACTTTGGGGTGGCTCTGTGTTTTGGATTTTAATTTCCCTAAGCTATAGGACCATAAGTTGAAGTGCCATAGGCTGTGTTGCTTTGTTTCCTATGTGTTTCAGGAAACACCATACACTTCGCCAGAGTGGCTGTTGGTAATTTACATCCCGCCCATCAGCATAACAAGGCTCCCTGTTCTCCATGACCTGTCCTGCCTTTCTGGATTTTACGCTTTTTTCAGATGGCTCTTTTGACAGGGGGGCAGAGAGACTTCATTGTAGTGCAGATTTCCATTACATGCCGGTTTGGTTGGCCAAAAAGGGCGTATGCGTTTTTTCCTGAATATATTCAGGAAAAAACGCATACGCACTTTTTGGCCAAGTGCATCATTGTCGACATTCTGCCTCTTTTCCTATGCTTTAAGTGCCATTCCAGTCTACCCCCTGAAATCGTTTTCCTGAAATTTTGCCCCGCTTTCAAGTCCTCTTCAAAGACTTACTTCTATACATTTTTGGACGATAGCTGTCATTCATAACTCTGCAGGTTTCTGAATTACACTGCCCCTGAGCTCCTTTCTTCAACTCGCTTTCTTGTGAGCTGGCCGCAAAACCGCAGGATTGCTTCAGGCCATAATCTCTTTCTGGCAGGGCACGCTGAGCTTTTGGTTAATTCCTCTTCCTGGTGGGAAATGAGCGTTCCATTTGCCCGTGCAGACACCTACAGCTAGTCTCTCATTGGTTCTCCCTATTCCTGTTCATCTTGCGCAGAAATTGCAAATTGTGCCAAACAGGAGGTTAAAGGCACTGACTCTCCAAGTGCGGATAGTGTTAGTAAAGCGTCTAGAATGGTGAACCCGAGTACCAGGGGACGAAAACTGAGATGCATTTGAAAACATTTACCGGTCACACAGTGCACTGTACTGTGGGTTTCCCATGCATGTTTTAGCTGAAGTAAGAATCCCTTAAACCTGGAGAGTTGGGACCCATGGAATGGGTACCATGCAGTATGACTTCAAAGGGTCTGCATTTGCTCACCGAACCTCACCAGTGCTATCAGCCCGAAGTGTCCAGCCTTATGTCTCACCCAGCTCTGGGTGTAGATGTGGGAAATCCAGGTTGCATCACAAGCCCTGAATGAATTATTTAAGAATTGCTCTCTATTTCACTGTCATTGTGTTTTGTTTTTGAAATTTATTTTGATAATGGGATTTATCGGATTTTCACTGCTGCGTTTAGGCCGCTGTACACACGCTTGATTTCCTTATGGAGACATATAAATCCATGGGTTTTAAGATTCTTACTTGTCAGGTATCTTGCCAGGCATTGAATATGGGGTGTTGAGTCCATTTCGTTGAGCAAGGAGTAGGGCTTGTCTATTATATATTTGGCTTATGGAACGGTATCTGTGCTAATTTCAATCTCTGGTTTTATGCAGCACCCCAACTCACCTTTCGCCATAAGCAAGCATAAGTTGGTTTTCTAAATTTGAGACCCTGTTCTGTTTTGTAATTCAGTTCATGTGTAGCCATCTTTACATTCCGTGTATTAGTGATATCTTATGATGTTTCTTTTTCTGTGTGACTTATTTCTCGTAGAATCATCGTACCTGAATCCACTCATTATGCCGCTACGGGCCTGAGGACGTTGATTTCATCGCTGAGTGATATTCCATTGTACGTGCGTACCACAACTTCTTTATCCATTTTTAACTTTCTGGGATATTTTACTTGTACCGTAGACGAGGTTCTTGTAAACAGAGCCATCCCAAACTTTGGGGTGGCTGTGTGTTTTTGATTTTAATTTCCCTAAGCTATAGGACCATAAGTGGAAGTGACATAGGCTGTGTTGCTTTGTTTCCTACGTGTTTCAGGATACACCATACATTTCTCCAGAGTGGCTGTTGGCACTTTACATCCAACCCATCAGCATAACAAGGCTCCCTGTTCTCCAAGACCTGTCCTGCCTTTCTGGATTTTACACTTTTTTCAGATGGCCCTTTTGACCGCGGGGCAGTGAGACTTCATTGTAGTGCAGATTTCCTTTACACGCTTGCTTGGTTGGCCAAAAAGGGCGTATGCATTTTTTCCTGAATATATTCAGGAAAAAACGCATACGCCCTTTTTGGCCAAGTGCATCATTGTCGACATTCTGCCTCTTTTCCTATGCTTTAAGTGCAATTCCAGTCTACCCCCTGAAATCGTTTTCCTGAAATTCTGCCCCGCTTTCAAGTCCTCTTTGAAGACTTACTTCAGTACATTTTTGGACGATAGCTGTCATTCATAACTCTGCAGGTTTGTGAATTACAGTGCCCCTGAGCTCATGTCTTCAACTCGCTTTCTTGTGAGCTGGCCACAAAACCGCAGGATTGCTTCAGCCCAAAGTCTCTTTCCGGCAGGGCACGCTGAGCCTTTGTTTAATTGCTCTTCCTGGAAGGAAATGAGCGTTCCATTTGCCCGTGCAGACACCTACAGCTACTCTCTCATTGCTTCTCCCTATTCCTGTTCATCTTGCGCAGAAATTGCAAAGTGTGCCAAACAGGAGGTTAAATGCACTGACTCTCCATGTGGGGAGAGTGTTAGTAAAGCGTCTGGAATGGTGAACCCGAGTACCAGGGGATGAAAACTGAGATGCATTTGAAAACGTTTCCCAATCACACGGTGGACCATACTATGGGTTTCCCATGCATGTTTTAGCTGAAGGAAGAATCCCTTAAACCTGGAAATTTGGAACCCATGGAATGGGTACCATGCAGTATGACTTCAAAGGGTCTGCGTTTGCTCACCGAACCTCACCAATGCTATCAGCCCGAAGTGTCCAGCCTTATGTCTCACCCAGCTCTGGGTGTAGATGTGGGAAATGCAGGTTGCATCACAAGCCCTGAATGAATTATTTAAGAATTGCTCTCTATTTCACTGTCATTTTGTTTTGTTTTTGAAATTTATTTTGATAATGGGATTTATCGGATTTTCACTGCTGCATTTAGGCCGCTGTACACACGCTTGATTTCCTTATGGAGACATATAAATCCATGGGTTTTAAGATTCTTACTTGTCAGGTATCTTGCCAGGCGTTGAATATGGGGTGTTGAGTCCATTTCGTTGAGCAAGGGGTAGGTCTAGTCTATTATATATTTGGCTTATGGAACGGTATCTGTGCTAATTTCAATCTCTGGTTTTATGCAGCACCCCAACTCACCTTTCCCCATAAGCAAGCATAAGTTGGTTTTCTAAATTTGAGAACCTGTTCTGTTTTGTAATTCAGTTCATGGGTAGCCAAGTTTACATTCCGTGTATTAGTGATATCTTATGATGTTTCTTTTTCTGTGTGACTTATTTCTCGTAGAATCATCATACCTGAATCCACTCATTATGCCGCTACGGGCCTGATGACGTAGATTTCATTGCTGAGTGATATTCCATTGTACGTGCGTACCACAACTTCTTTATCCATTTCTTACTTTCTGGGATAATTTACTTGTACCGTAGACGAGGTTGTTGTAAACAGAGCCGTCCCAAACTCTGGGGTGGCTGTGTGTTTTTGATTTTAATTTCCCTAAGCTATAGGACCATAAGTGGAAGTGCCATAGGCTGTGTTGCTTTGTTTCCTACGTGTTTCTGGAAACACCATACACTTCTCCAGAGTGGTTGTTGGCAATTTACATCCCGCCCATCAGCATGACAAGGCTCCCTGTTCTCCATGACCTGTCCTGCCTTTCTGGATTTTACACTTTTTTCAGATGGCCCTTTTGACCGGGGGGGCAGTGAGACTTCATTGTAGTGCAGATTTCCTTTACACGCTTGCTTGGTTGGCCAAAAATGCGTATGCGTTTTTTCCTGAATATATTCAGGAAAAAACGCATACGCCCTTTTTGGGCAAGTGCATCGTTGTCGACATTCTGCCTCTTTTCCTATGCTTTTAGTACAATTCCAGTCTACCCCCTGAAATCGTTTTCCTGAAATTCTGCCCCGCTTACAAATCCTCTTGGAAGACTTACTTCAATACATTTTTGTACGATAGCTGTCATTTATAACTCTGCAGGTTTTTGAATTACAGTGCCCTGAGCTCATGTCTTCAACTCGCTTTCTTGTGAGCTGGCCGCAAAACCTCAGGATTGCTTCAGGCCAAAATCTCTTTCCGGCAGAGCATGCTGAGCCTTTATTTAATTCCTCTTCCTGGTCGGAAATTAGCGTTCCTTTTGCCCGTGCAGGCACCTACAGCTAGTCTCTCATTGGTTCTCCCTATTCCTGTACATCTTGCGCAGAAATTGCAAACTGTGCCAAACAGGAGGTTAATGGCACTGACTCTCCAAGTGGGGAGAGTGTTAGTAAAGCGTCTGGAATGGTGAACCCGAGTACCAGGGGACGATAACTGAGATGCATTTGAAAACGTTTCCCGGTCTCACAGTGCACTGTACTGTGGGTTTCCCATGCATGTTGTAGCTGAAGGAAGAATTCCTTAAACCTGGAGAGTTGGGACCCATGGAATGGTTACCATGCAGTATGACTTCAAAGGGTCTGCGTTTGCTCACCGAACCTCACCAATGCTATCAGCCCGAAGTGTCCAGCCTTATGTCTCACCCAGCTCTGGGTGTAGATGTGGTAAATCCAGGTTGCATCACAAACCCTGAATGAATTATTTAAGAATTGCTCTCTATTTCACTGTCAATTTGTTTTGTTTTTGAAATTTATTTTGAAAATGGGATTTATCGGATTTTCACTGCTGCGTTTAGGCCGCTGTACACACGCTTGATTTCCTTATGGAGACATATAAATCCATGGGTTTTAAGATTCTTACTTGTCAGGTATCTTGCCAGGCGTTAAATATGGGGTGTTGAGTCCATTTCGTTGAGCAAGGAGTAGGGGTTGTCTATTATATATTTGGCTTATGGAACGGTATCTGTGCTAATTTCAATCTCTGGTTTTATGCAGCACCCCAACTCCCCTTTCCCCATAACCAAGCATAAGTTGGTTTTCTAAATTTCAGACCCTGTTCTGTTTTGTAATTCAGTTTATGTGTAGCCAAGATTACATTCCGTGTATTACTGATATATTATGGTGTTTCTTTTTCTGTGTGACTTATTTCTCGTAGAATCATCGTACCTGAATCCACTCATTATGCCGCTATGGGCCTGAAGACGTAGATTTCATTGCTGTGTGGTATTCCATTGTACGTACGTAGCACAACTTCTTTATCCATTTTTTGCTTTCTCGGATATTTAACTTGTACCGTAGACAAGGTTCTTGTAAACAGAGCCGTCCCAAACTTTGGGGTGGCTCTGTGTTTTGGATTTTAATTTCCCTAAGCTATAGGACCATAAGTTGAAGTGCCATAGGCTGTGTTGCTTTGTTTCCTATGTGTTTCAGGAAACACCATACACTTCGCCAGAGTGGCTGTTGGTAATTTACATCCCGCCCATCAGCATAACAAGGCTCCCTGTTCTCCATGACCTGTCCTGCCTTTCTGGATTTTACGCTTTTTTCAGATGGCTCTTTTGACAGGGGGGCAGAGAGACTTCATTGTAGTGCAGATTTCCATTACATGCCGGTTTGGTTGGCCAAAAAGGGCGTATGCGTTTTTTCCTGAATATATTCAGGAAAAAACGCATACGCACTTTTTGGCCAAGTGCATCATTGTCGACATTCTGCCTCTTTTCCTATGCTTTAAGTGCCATTCCAGTCTACCCCCTGAAATCGTTTTCCTGAAATTTTGCCCCGCTTTCAAGTCCTCTTCAAAGACTTACTTCTATACATTTTTGGACGATAGCTGTCATTCATAACTCTGCAGGTTTCTGAATTACACTGCCCCTGAGCTCCTTTCTTCAACTCGCTTTCTTGTGAGCTGGCCGCAAAACCGCAGGATTGCTTCAGGCCATAATCTCTTTCTGGCAGGGCACGCTGAGCTTTTGGTTAATTCCTCTTCCTGGTGGGAAATGAGCGTTCCATTTGCCCGTGCAGACACCTACAGCTAGTCTCTCATTGGTTCTCCCTATTCCTGTTCATCTTGCGCAGAAATTGCAAATTGTGCCAAACAGGAGGTTAAAGGCACTGACTCTCCAAGTGCGGATAGTGTTAGTAAAGCGTCTAGAATGGTGAACCCGAGTACCAGGGGACGAAAACTGAGATGCATTTGAAAACATTTACCGGTCACACAGTGCACTGTACTGTGGGTTTCCCATGCATGTTTTAGCTGAAGTAAGAATCCCTTAAACCTGGAGAGTTGGGACCCATGGAATGGGTACCATGCAGTATGACTTCAAAGGGTCTGCATTTGCTCACCGAACCTCACCAGTGCTATCAGCCCGAAGTGTCCAGCCTTATGTCTCACCCAGCTCTGGGTGTAGATGTGGGAAATCCAGGTTGCATCACAAGCCCTGAATGAATTATTTAAGAATTGCTCTCTATTTCACTGTCATTGTGTTTTGTTTTTGAAATTTATTTTGATAATGGGATTTATCGGATTTTCACTGCTGCGTTTAGGCCGCTGTACACACGCTTGATTTCCTTATGGAGACATATAAATCCATGGGTTTTAAGATTCTTACTTGTCAGGTATCTTGCCAGGCGTTGAATATGGGGTGTTGAGTCCATTTCGTTGAGCAAGGAGTAGGGCTTGTCTATTATATATTTGGCTTATGGAACGGTATCTGTGCTAATTTCAATCTCTGGTTTTATGCAGCACCCCAACTCACCTTTCGCCATAAGCAAGCATAAGTTGGTTTTCTAAATTTGAGACCCTGTTCTGTTTTGTAATTCAGTTTATGTGTAGCCAAGTTTACATTCCGTGTATTAGTGATATCTTATGATGTTTCTTTTTCTGTGTGACTTATTTCTCGTAGAATCATCGTACCTGAATCCACTCATTATGCCGCTATGGGCCTGAAGACGTAGATTTCATTGCTGAGTGATATTCCATTGTACGTGCGTACCAGAACTTCTTTATCCATTTTTTCCTTTCTCGGATATTTAACTTGTACCGTAGACAAGGTTCTTGTAAACAGAGCCCTCCCAAACTTTGGGGTGGCTGTGTGTTTTTGATTTTAATTTCCCTAAGCTATAGGACCATAAGTGGAAGTGACATAGGCTGTGTTGCTTTGTTTCCTACGTGTTTCAGGATACACCATACATTTCTCCAGAGTGGCTGTTGGCAATTTACATCCCGCCCATCAGCATAACAAGGCTCCCTGTTCTCCATGACCTGTCCTGTCTTTCTGGATTTTACTCTTTTTTCAGATGGCCCTTTTGACCGGGGGGCAGTGAGACTTCATTGTAGTGCAGATTTCCTTTACACGCTTGCTTGGTTGGCCAAAAAGGGCGTATGCGTTTTTTCCTGAATATATTCAGGAAAAAACGCATACGCCCTTTTTGGCCAAGTGCATCATTGTCGACATTCTGCCTCTTTTCCTATGCTTTAAGTGCAATTCCAGTCTACCCCCTGAAATCGTTTTCCTGAAATTCTGCCCCGCTTTCAAGTCCTCTTTGAAGACTTACTTCAGTACATTTTTGGACGATAGCTGTCATTCATAACTCTGCAGGTTTGTGAATTATACAGTGCCCCTGAGCTCCTTTCTTCAACTCGTTTTCTTGTGAGCTGGCCGCAAAACCTCAGGATTGCTTCAGGCCCTAATCTCTTTCCGGCATGGCATGATGAGCCTTTGGTTAATTCCTCTTCCTGGTGGGAAATGAGCGTTCAATTTGCCCGTGCAGACACCAACAGCTAGTCTCTCATTGGTTCTCCCTATGCCTGTTCATCTTGCGCAGAAATTGCAAACTGTGTGAAACAGGAGGTTAAAGGCACTGACTCTCCAAGTGGGGAGAGTGTTAGTAAAGCGTCTGGAATGGTGAAACCAAGTACCATGGGACGAAAACTGAGATGCATTTGAAAACGTTTCCCAATCACACAGCGGACGATAGTCTGGGTTTCCCATGCATGTTTTAGCTGAAGGAAGAATCCCTTAAACCTGGAGAGTTGGGACCCATGGAATGGGTACCATGCAGTATGACTTCAAAGGGTCTGCGTTTGCTCACCGAACCTCACCAATGCTATCAGCCCGAAGTGCCCAGCCTTATGTCTCACCCAGCTCTGGGTGTAGATGTGGAAAATCCAGGTTGCATCACAAGCCCTGAATGAATTATTTAAGAATTGCTCTCTATTTCACTGTCATTGCGTTTTGTTTTTGAAATTTATTTTGATAATGCGATTTATCGGATTTTCACTGCTACGTTTAGGCCGCTGTACACACGCTTGATTTCCTTATGGAGACATATAAATCCATGGGTTTTAAGATTCTTACTTGTCAGGTATCTTGCCAGGCGTTGAATATGGGGTGTTGAGTCCATTTCGATGAGCAAGGAGTAGGTCTTGTCTATTATATATTTGGCTTATGGTACGGTATCTGTGCTAATTTCAATCTCTGGTTTTATGCAGCACCCCAACTCACCTTTCCCCATAAGCAAGCATAAGTTGGTTTTCTAAATTTGTGACCCTGTTCTGTTTTGTAATTCAGTTCATGTGTAGCCAACTTTACATTCCGTGTATTATTGATATCTTATGATGTTTCATTTTCTGTGTGACTTAATTCTTGTAGAATCATCGTACGTGAATCCACTCATTATGCCGCTGCAGGCCTGATGACGTAGATTTCATTGATGAGTGATAATCTATTGTACGTGCGTACCAGAACTTCTTTGTCCATTTTTTGCATTCTCAGATATTTAACTAGTATTGTAGATGACGTTCCTGTAAACAGAGCCGTCCCAAATTTTGGGGTGGCTGTGTCTTTTTGATTTTAATTTCCCTAAGCTATAGGACCATAAGTGGAAGTGCCATAGGCTGTGTTGCTTTGTTTCCTATGCGTTTCAGGAAACACCATACACTTCTCCAGAGTGGCTGTTGGCAATTTACATCCCGCCCATCAGCATAACAAGGCTCCGTGTTCTCCATGACCTGTCCTGCCTTTCTGGATTATACACTTTTTTCAGATGGCCCTTTTAACCGGGGGGCAGTGAGACTTCATTGTAGTGCAGATTTCCTTTACACGCTTGCTTGGTTGGCCAAAAAGGGCGTATGCTTTTTTTCCTGAATATATTCAGGAAAAAACGCATACGCCCTTTTTGGCCAAGTGCATCATTGTCGACATTCTGCCTCTTTTCCTATGCTTTAAGTGCAATTCCAGTCTACCCCCTGAAATCGTGTTCCTGAAATTCTGCCCCGCTTTCAAGTCCTCTTCGAATACTTAATTCAGTACATTTTTGGACGATAGGTGTCATTCATAACTCTGCAGGTTTGTGAATTACAGTGCCCCTGAGCTCCTTTCTTCAACTCGCTTTCTTGTGAGCTGGCCGCAAAACCGCAGGATTGCTTCACGCCATAATCTCTTTCTGGCAGGGCACGCTGAGCCTTTGGTTAATTCCTCTTCCTGGTGGGAAATGAGCGTTCCATTTGCCCGTGCAGACACCTACAGCTAGTCTCTCATTGGTTCTCCCTATTCCTGTTCATCTTGCACAGAAATTGCAAACTGTGCCAAACAGGAGGTTAAAGGCACTGACTCTCCAAGTGGGGAGAGTGTTTGTAAAGCGCCTGGAATGGTGAACCCGAGTATCAGGAGCGAAAACTGAGATGCATTTGAAAACGTTTCCCAATCACACGGTGGACCATACTCTGGGTTTCCCATGTATGTTTTAGCTGAAGGAAGAATCCCTTAAACCTAGAGAGTTGGGACCCATGGAATGGGTACCATGCAGTATGACTTCAAAGGGTCTGCGTTTGCTCACCGAACCTCACCAATGCTATCAGCCCGAAGTGTCCAGCCTTATGTCTCACCCAGCTCTGGGTGTAGATGTGGTAAATCCAGGTTGCATCACAAGCCCTGAATGAATTATTTAAGAATTGCTCTCTATTTCACTGTCATTGTGTTTTGTTTTTGAAATTCATTTTGATAATGGGATTTATCGGATATTCACTGCTGCGTTTAGGCCGTTGTACACACGCTTGATTTCCTTATGGAGACATATAAATCCATGGGTTTTAAGATTCTTACTTGTCAGGTATCTTCCCAGGCGTGGAATATGGGGTGTTGAGTCCATTTCGTTGAGCAAGGAGTAGGTCTTGTCTATTATATATTTGCCTTATGAAACGGTATCTGTGCTAATTTCAATCTCTGGTTTTATGCAGCACCCCAACTCACCTTTCCCCATAAGCAAGCATAAGTTGGTTTTCTAAATTTGTGACCCTGTTCTGTTTTGTAATTCAGTTCATGTGTAGCCAAGTTTACATTCCGTGTATTAGTGATATCTTATGATGTTTCTTTTTCTGTGTGACTTATTTCTCGTAGAATCATCATACCTGAATCCACTCATTATGCCGCTACGGGCCTGATGACGTAGATTTCATTGCTGAGTGATATTCCATTGTACGTGCGTACCACTACATCTTTTTGCATTTTTTGCTTTCTGGGATATTTAACTTGTACCGTAGACGAGGTTGTTGTAAACAGAGCCCTCCCAAACTTTGGGGTGGCTGTGTGTTTTTGATTTTAATTTCCCTAAGCTATAGGAACATAAGTGGAAATGCCATAGGCTGTGTTGCTTTGTTTCCTACGTGTTTCAGGAAACACCATACACTTCTCCAGAGTGGTTGCTGGCAATTTACATCCCGCCCATCAGCATAACAAGGCTCCCTGTTCTCCATGACCTGTCCTGCCTTTCTGGATTTGACACTTTTTTCAGATGGCCCTTTTGACCGGGGGGCAGTGAGACTTTATTGTAGTGCAGATTTCTTTACACGCTTGCTTGGTTGGCCAAAAAGGGCGTATGCGTTTTTTCCTGAATATATTCAGGAAAAAACGCATACGCCCTTTTTGGCCAAGTGCATCATTGTCGACATTCTGCCTCTTTTCCTATGCTTTAAGTGCAATTCCAGTCTACCCCCTGAAATCGTTTTCCTGAAATTCTGCCCCGCTTTCATGTCATCCTTGAAGACTTACTTCAGTACATTTTTGGACGATAGCTGTCATTCATAACTCTGCAGGTTTGTGAATTATACAGTGCCCCTGAGCTCCTTTCTTCAACTCGTTTTCTTGTGAGCTGGCCGCAAAACCGCAGGATTGCTTCAGGCCCTAATCTCTTTCCGGCATGGCATGATGAGCCTTTGGTTAATTCCTCTTCCTGGTGGGAAATGAGCGTTCAATTTGCCCGTGCAGACACCAACAGCTAGTCTCTCATTGGTTCTCCCTATGCCTGTTCATCTTGCGCAGAAATTGCAAACTGTGCGAAACAGGAGGTTAAAGGCACTGACTCTCCAAGTGGGGAGAGTGTTAGTAAAGCGTCTGGAATGGTGAAACCAAGTACCAGGGGACGAAAACTGAGATGCATTTGAAAACGTTTCCCAATCACACAGCGGACGATAGTCTGGGTTTCCCATGCATGTTTTAGCTGAAGGAAGAATCCCTTAAACCTGGAGAGTTGGGACCCATGGAATGGGTACCATGCAGTATGACTTCAAAGGGTCTGCGTTTGCTCACCGAACCTCACCAATGCTATCAGCCCGAAGTGCCCAGCCTTATGTCTCACCCAGCTCTGGGTGTAGATGTGGAAAATCCAGGTTGCATCACAAGCCCTGAATGAATTATTTAAGAATTGCTCTCTATTTCACTGTCATTGCGTTTTGTTTTTGAAATTTATTTTGATAATGGGATTTATCGGATTTTCACTGCTACGTTTAGGCCGCTGTACACACGCTTGATTTCCTTATGGAGACATATAAATCCATGGGTTTTAAGATTCTTACTTGTCAGGTATCTTGCCAGGCGTTGAATATGGGGTGTTGAGTCCATTTCGTTGAGCAAGGAGTAGGGCTTGTCTATTATATATTTGGCTTATGGAACGGTATCTGTGCTAATTTCAATCTCTGGTTTTATGCAGCACCCCAACTCACCTTTCCCCATAAGCAAGCATAAGTTGGTTTTCTAAATTTGAGACCCTGTTCTGTTTTGTAATTCAGTTCATGTGTATCCAACTTTACATTCCGTGTATTAGGGATATCTTATGATGTTTCTTTTTCTGTGTGACTTATTTCTCGTAGAATCATCGTACCTGAATACACTCATTATGTCGCTACGGGCCTGATGACGTAGATTTCATTGCTGAGTGATATTCCATTGTACGTGCGTACCACAACTTCTTTATCCATTTTTTGCTTTCTGGGATATTTTACTTGTACCATAGACGAGGTTCTTGTAAACAGAGCCGTCCCAAACTCTGGGGTGGCTGTGTGTTTTTGATTTTAATTTCCCTAAGCTATAGGACCATAAGTGGAAGTGCAATAGGTTGTGTTGCTTTGTTTCCTATGTGTTTCTGGAAACACCATACACTTCTCCAGAGCGGTTGTTGGCAATTTACATCCCGCCCATCAGCATGACAAGGCTCCCTGTTCTCCATGACCTGTCTTGACTTTCTGGATTTTACATTTTTTTCAGATGGCCCTTTTGACCGGGGGGCAGTGAGACTTCATTGTAGTGCAGATTTCCATTACAAGCATGCTTGGTTGGCCAAAAAGGGCGTATGCGTTTTTTCCTGAATATATTCAGGAAAAAACGCATACGCCCTTTTTGGCCAAGTGCATCATTGTCGACATTCTGCCTCTTTTCCTATGCTTTAAGTGCAATTCCAGTCTACCCCCTGAAATCGTTTTCCTGAAATTCTGCCCCGCTTTCAAGTCCTCTTCGAAGACTTACTTCAATACATTTTTGGACGATAGCTGTCATTCATAACTCTGCAGGTTTGTGAATTACAGTGCCCCTGAGCTCATTTCTTCAACTCGCTTTCTTGTGAGCTGGCCGCAAAACCGCAGGATTGCTTCAGGCCCTAATCTGTTTCCGGCAGGGCACGCTGAGCCTTTGGTTAATTCCTCTTCCTGGTGGGAAATGAGCGTTCCATTTGCCCGTGTAGACACCAACAGCTAGTCTCTCATTGCTTCTCCCTATTCCTGTTCATCTTGTGCAGAAATTGCAAAGTGTGCCAAACAGGAGGTTAATGGCACTGACTCTCCAAGTGGGGAGAGTGTTAGTAAAGCGTTCAAATGTTGAACCCGAGTACCAGGGTCGAAAACTGAGATGCATTTGAAAACGTTTCCCAATCACATGGTGGACCATACTCTGGGTTTCCCATGCATGTTTTAGCTGAAGGAAGAATCCCTTAATCCTGGAGAGTTGGGACCCATGGAATGGGTACCATGCAGTATGACTTCAAAGGGTTTGCGTTTGCTCATCAAACCTCACCAATGCTATCAGCCCGAAGTGTCCAGCCTTATGTCTCACCCTGCTCTGCGTGTAGATGTGGTAAATCCAGGTTGCATCACAAGCCCTGAATGAATTATTTAAGAATTGCTCTCTATTTCACTGTCATTGTGTTTTGTTTTTGAAATTTATTTTGATAATGGGATTTATCGGATTTTCACTGCTGCGTTTAGGCCGCTGTACACACGCTTGATTTCCTTATGGACACATATAAATCCATGGGTTTTAAGATTTTTACTTCTCAGGTATATTCCCAGGCGTTGAATATGGGGTGTTGAGTCCATTTCGATGAGCAAGGAGTAGGTCTTGTCTATTATATATTTGGCTTATGGTACGGTATCTGTGCTAATTTCAATCTCTGGTTTTATGCAGCACCCCAACTCACCTTTCCCCATAAGCAAGCATAAGTTGGTTTTCTAAATTTGTGACCCTGTTCTGTTTTGTAATTCAGTTCATGTGTAGCCAACTTTACATTCCGTGTATTATTGATATCTTATGATGTTTCATTTTCTGTGTGACTTAATTCTTGTAGAATCATCGTACGTGAATCCACTCATTATGCCGCTGCAGGCCTGATGACGTAGATTTCATTGATGAGTGATAATCTATTGTACGTGCGTACCAGAATTTCTTTATCCATTTTTTGCATTCTCAGATATTTAACTAGTATCGTAGATGACGTTCCTGTAAACAGAGCCGTCCCAAATTTTGGGGTGGCTGTGTCTTTTTGATTTTAATTTCCCTAAGCTATAGGACCATAAGTGGAAGTGCCATAGGCTGTGTTGCTTTGTTTCCTACGCGTTTCAGGAAACACCATACACTTCTCCAGAGTGGCTGTTGGCAATTTACATCCCGCCCATCAGCATAACAAGGCTCCGTGTTCTCCATGACCTGTCCTGCCTTTCTGGATTTTACACTTTTTTCAGATGGCCCTTTTAACCGGGGGGCAGTGAGACTTCATTGTAGTGCAGATTTCCTTTACACGCTTGCTTGGTTGGCCAAAAAGGGCGTATGCTTTTTTTCCTGAATATATTCAGGAAAAAACGCATACGCCCTTTTTGGCCAAGTGCATCATTGTCGACATTCTGCCTCTTTTCCTATGCTTTAAGTGCAATTCCAGTCTACCCCCTGAAATCGTGTTCCTGAAATTCTGCCCCGCTTTCAAGTCCTCTTCGAATACTTAATTCAGTACATTTTTGGACGATAGGTGTCATTCATAACTCTGCAGGTTTGTGAATTACAGTGCCCCTGAGCTCCTTTCTTCAACTCGCTTTCTTGTGAGCTGGCCGCAAAACCGCAGGATTGCTTCACGCCATAATCTCTTTCTGGCAGGGCACGCTGAGCCTTTGGTTAATTCCTCTTCCTGGTGGGAAATGAGCGTTCCATTTGCCCGTGCAGACACCTACAGCTAGTCTCTCATTGGTTCTCCCTATTCCTGTTCATCTTGCACAGAAATTGCAAACTGTGCCAAACAGGAGGTTAAAGGCACTGACTCTCCAAGTGGGGAGAGTGTTTGTAAAGCGCCTGGAATGGTGAACCCGAGTATCAGGGGCGAAAACTGAGATGCATTTGAAAACGTTTCCCAATCACACGGTGGACCATACTCTGGGTTTCCCATGTATGTTTTAGCTGAAGGAAGAATCCCTTAAACCTAGAGAGTTGGGACCCATGGAATGGGTACCATGCAGTATGACTTCAAAGGGTCTGCGTTTGCTCACCGAACCTCACCAATGCTATCAGCCCGAAGTGTCCAGCCTTATGTCTCACCCAGCTCTGGGTGTAGATGTGGTAAATCCAGGTTGCATCACAAGCCCTGAATGAATTATTTAAGAATTGCTCTCTATTTCACTGTCATTGTGTTTTGTTTTTGAAATTCATTTTGATAATGGGATTTATCGGATATTCACTGCTGCGTTTAGGCCGTTGTACACACGCTTGATTTCCTTATGGAGACATATAAATCCATGGGTTTTAAGATTCTTACTTGTCAGGTATCTTCCCAGGCGTGGAATATGGGGTGTTGAGTCCATTTCGTTGAGCAAGGAGTAGGTCTTGTCTATTATATATTTGCCTTATGAAACGGTATCTGTGCTAATTTCAATCTCTGGTTTTATGCAGCACCCCAACTCACCTTTCCCCATAAGCAAGCATAAGTTGGTTTTCTAAATTTGTGACCCTGTTCTGTTTTGTAATTCAGTTCATGTGTAGCCAAGTTTACATTCCGTGTATTAGTGATATCTTATGATGTTTCTTTTTCTGTGTGACTTATTTCTCGTAGAATCATCATACCTGAATCCACTCATTATGCCGCTACGGGCCTGATGACGTAGATTTCATTGCTGAGTGATATTCCATTGTACGTGCGTACCACTACATCTTTTTGCATTTTTTGCTTTCTGGGATATTTAACTTGTACCGTAGACGAGGTTGTTGTAAACAGAGCCCTCCCAAACTTTGGGGTGGCTGTGTGTTTTTGATTTTAATTTCCCTAAGCTATAGGAACATAAGTGGAAATGCCATAGGCTGTGTTGCTTTGTTTCCTACGTGTTTCAGGAAACACCATACACTTCTCCAGAGTGGTTGCTGGCAATTTACATCCCGCCCATCAGCATAACAAGGCTCCCTGTTCTCCATGACCTGTCCTGCCTTTCTGGATTTGACACTTTTTTCAGATGGCCCTTTTGACCGGGGGGCAGTGAGACTTCATTGTAGTGCAGATTTCCTTTACACGCTTGCTTGGTTGGCCAAAAAGGGCGTATGCGTTTTTTCCTGAATATATTCAGGAAAAAACGCATACGCCCTTTTTGGCCAAGTGCATCATTGTCGACATTCTGCCTCTTTTCCTATGCTTTAAGTGCAATTCCAGTCTACCCCCTGAAATCGTTTTCCTGAAATTCTGCCCCGCTTTCAAGTCCTCCTTGAAGACTTACTTCAGTACATTTTTGGACGATAGCTGTCATTCATAACTCTGCAGGTTTGTGAATTATACAGTGCCCCTGAGCTCCTTTCTTCAACTCGTTTTCTTGTGAGCTGGCCGCAAAACCGCAGGATTGCTTCAGTCCCTAATCTCTTTCCGGCATGGCATGATGAGCCTTTGGTTAATTCCTCTTCCTGGTGGGAAATGAGCGTTCAATTTGCCCGTGCAGACACCAACAGCTAGTCTCTCATTGGTTCTCCCTATGCCTGTTCATCTTGCGCAGAAATTGCAAACTGTGCGAAACAGGAGGTTAAAGGCACTGACTCTCCAAGTGGGGAGAGTGTTAGTAAAGCGTCTGGAATGGTGAAACCAAGTACCAGGGGACGAAAACTGAGATGCATTTGAAAACGTTTCCCAATCACACAGCGGACGATAGTCTGGGTTTCCCATGCATGTTTTAGCTGAAGGAAGAATCCCTTAAACCTGGAGAGTTGGGACCCATGGAATGGGTACCATGCAGTATGACTTCAAAGGGTCTGCGTTTGCTCACCGAACCTCACCAATGCTATCAGCCCGAAGTGCCCAGCCTTATGTCTCACCCAGCTCTGGGTGTAGATGTGGAAAATCCAGGTTGCATCACAAGCCCTGAATGAATTATTTAAGAATTGCTCTCTATTTCACTGTCATTGCGTTTTGTTTTTGAAATTTATTTTGATAATGGGATTTATCGGATTTTCACTGCTACGTTTAGGCCGCTGTACACACGCTTGATTTCCTTATGGAGACATATAAATCCATGGGTTTTAAGATTCTTACTTGTCAGGTATCTTGCCAGGCGTTGAATATGGGGTGTTGAGTCCATTTCGTTGAGCAAGGAGTAGGGCTTGTCTATTATATATTTGGCTTATGGAACGGTATCTGTGCTAATTTCAATCTCTGGTTTTATGCAGCACCCCAACTCACCTTTCCCCATAAGCAAGCATAAGTTGGTTTTCTAAATTTGAGACCCTGTTCTGTTTTGTAATTCAGTTCATGTGTATCCAACTTTACATTCCGTGTATTAGTGATATCTTATGATGTTTCTTTTTCTGTGTGACTTATTTCTCGTAGAATCATCGTACCTGAATCCACTCATTATGCCGCTACGGGCCTGATGACGTAGATTTCATTGCTGAGTGATATTCCATTGTACGTGCGTACCACAACTTCTTTATCCATTTTTTGCTTTCTGGGATATTTTACTTGTACCATAGACGAGGTTCTTGTAAACAGAGCCGTCCCAAACTCTGGGGTGGCTGTGTGTTTTTGATTTTAATTTCCCTAAGCTATAGGACCATAAGTGGAAGTGCAATAGGCTGTGTTGCTTTGTTTCCTACGTGTTTCTGGAAACACCATACACTTCTCCAGAGTGGTTGTTGGCAATTTACATCCCGCCCATCAGCATGACAAGGCTCCCTGTTCTCCATGACCTGTCTTGACTTTCTGGATTTTACATTTTTTTCAGATGGCCCTTTTGACCGGGGGGCAGTGAGACTTCATTGTAGTGCAGATTTCCATTACAAGCATGCTTGGTTGGCCAAAAAGGGCGTATGCGTTTTTTCCTGAATATATTCAGGAAAAAACGCATACGCCCTTTTTGGCCAAGTGCATCATTGTCGACATTCTGCCTCTTTTCCTATGCTTTAAGTGCAATTCCAGTCTACCCCCTGAAATCGTTTTCCTGAAATTCTGCCCCGCTTTCAAGTCCTCTTCGAAGACTTACTTCAATACATTTTTGGACGATAGCTGTCATTCATAACTCTGCAGGTTTGTGAATTACAGTGCCCCTGAGCTCATGTCTTCAACTCGCTTTCTTGTGAGCTGGCCGCAAAACCGCAGGATTGCTTCAGGCCCTAATCTGTTTCCGGCAGGGCACGCTGAGCCTTTGGTTAATTCCTCTTCCTGGTGGGAAATGAGCGTTCCATTTGCCCGTGTAGACACCAACAGCTAGTCTCTCATTGCTTCTCCCTATTCCTGTTCATCTTGCGCAGAAATTGCAAAGTGTGCCAAACAGGAGGTTAATGGCACTGACTCTCCAAGTGGGGAGAGTGTTAGTAAAGCGTTCAAATGTTGAACCCGAGTACCAGGGTCGAAAACTGAGATGCATTTGAAAACGTTTCCCAATCACATGGTGGACCATACTCTGGGTTTCCCATGCATGTTTTAGCTGAAGGAAGAATCCCTTAAACCTGGAGAGTTGGGACCCATGGAATGGGTACCATGCAGTATGACTTCAAAGGGTTTGCGTTTGCTCATCAAACCTCACCAATGCTATCAGCCCGAAGTGTCCAGCCTTATGTCTCACCCTGCTCTGCGTGTAGATGTGGTAAATCCAGGTTGCATCACAAGCCCTGAATGAATTATTTAAGAATTGCTCTCTATTTCACTGTCATTGTGTTTTGTTTTTGAAATTTATTTTGATAATGGGATTTATCGGATTTTCACTGCTGCGTTTAGGCCGCTGTACACACGCTTGATTTCCTTATGGACACATATAAATCCATGGGTTTTAAGATTTTTACTTCTCAGGTATATTCCCAGGCGTTGAATATGGGGTGTTGAGTCCATTTCGATGAGCAAGGAGTAGGTCTTGTCTATTATATATTTGGCTTATGGTACGGTATCTGTGCTAATTTCAATCTCTGGTTTTATGCAGCACCCCAACTCACCTTTCCCCATAAGCAAGCATAAGTTGGTTTTCTAAATTTGTGACCCTGTTCTGTTTTGTAATTCAGTTCATGTGTAGCCAACTTTACATTCCGTGTATTATTGATATCTTATGATGTTTCATTTTCTGTGTGACTTAATTCTTGTAGAATCATCGTACGTGAATCCACTCATTATGCCGCTGCAGGCCTGATGACGTAGATTTCATTGATGAGTGATAATCTATTGTACGTGCGTACCAGAACTTCTTTATCCATTTTTTGCATTCTCAGATATTTAACTAGTATCGTAGATGACGTTCCTGTAAACAGAGCCGTCCCAAATTTTGGGGTGGCTGTGTCTTTTTGATTTTAATTTCCCTAAGCTATAGGACCATAAGTGGAAGTGCCATAGGCTGTGTTGCTTTGTTTCCTACGCGTTTCAGGAAACACCATACACTTCTCCAGAGTGGCTGTTGGCAATTTACATCCCGCCCATCAGCATAACAAGGCTCCGTGTTCTCCATGACCTGTCCTGCCTTTCTGGATTTTACACTTTTTTCAGATGGCCCTTTTAACCGGGGGGCAGTGAGACTTCATTGTAGTGCAGATTTCCTTTACACGCTTGCTTGGTTGGCCAAAAAGGGCGTATGCTTTTTTTCCTGAATATATTCAGGAAAAAACGCATACGCCCTTTTTGGCCAAGTGCATCATTGTCGACATTCTGCCTCTTTTCCTATGCTTTAAGTGCAATTCCAGTCTACCCCCTGAAATCGTGTTCCTGAAATTCTGCCCCGCTTTCAAGTCCTCTTCGAATACTTAATTCAGTACATTTTTGGACGATAGGTGTCATTCATAACTCTGCAGGTTTGTGAATTACAGTGCCCCTGAGCTCCTTTCTTCAACTCGCTTTCTTGTGAGCTGGCCGCAAAACCGCAGGATTGCTTCACGCCATAATCTCTTTCTGGCAGGGCACGCTGAGCCTTTGGTTAATTCCTCTTCCTGGTGGGAAATGAGCGTTCCATTTGCCCGTGCAGACACCTACAGCTAGTCTCTCCTTGGTTCTCCCTATTCCTGTTCATCTTGCACAGAAATTGCAAACTGTGCCAAACAGGAGGTTAAAGGCACTGACTCTCCAAGTGGGGAGAGTGTGTGTAAAGCTCCTGGAATGGTGAACCCGAGTATCAGGGGCGAAAACTGAGATGCATTTGAAAACGTTTCCCAATCACATGGTGGACCATACTCTGGGTTTCCCATGTATGTTTTAGCTGAAGGAAGAATCCCTTAAACCTAGAGAGTTGGGACCCATGGAATGGGTACCATGCAGTATGACTTCAAAGGGTCTGCGTTTGCTCACCGAACCTCACCAATGCTATCAGCCCGAAGTGTCCAGCCTTATGTCTCACCCAGCTCTGGGTGTAGATGTGGTAAATCCAGGTTGCATCACAAGCCCTGAATGAATTATTTAAGAATTGCTCTCTATTTCACTGTCATTGTGTTTTGTTTTTGAAATTCATTTTGATAATGGGATTTATCGGATATTCACTGCTGCGTTTAGGCCATTGTACACACGCTTGATTTCCTTATGGAGACATATAAATCCATGGGTTTTAAGATTCTTACTTGTCAGGTATCTTCCCAGGCGTGGAATATGGGGTGTTGAGTCCATTTCGTTGAGCAAGGAGTAGGTCTTGTCTATTATATATTTGCCTTATGAAACGGTATCTGTGCTAATTTCAATCTCTGGTTTTATGCAGCACCCCAACTCACCTTTCCCCATAAGCAAGCATAAGTTGGTTTTCTAAATTTGTGACCCTGTTCTGTTTTGTAATTCAGTTCATGTGTAGCCAAGTTTACATTCCGTGTATTAGTGATATCTTATGATGTTTCTTTTTCTGTGTGACTTATTTCTCGTAGAATCATCATACCTGAATCCACTCATTATGCCGCTACGGGCCTGATGACGTAGATTTCATTGCTGAGTGATATTCCATTGTACGTGCGTACCACTACATCTTTTTGCATTTTTTGCTTTCTGGGATATTTAACTTGTACCGTAGACGAGGTTGTTGTAAACAGAGCCCTCCCAAACTTTGGGGTGGCTGTGTGTTTTTGATTTTAATTTCCCTAAGCTATAGGAACATAAGTGGAAATGCCATAGGCTGTGTTGCTTTGTTTCCTACGTGTTTCAGGAAACACCATACACTTCTCCAGAGTGGTTGCTGGCAATTTACATCCCGCCCATCAGCATAACAAGGCTCCCTGTTCTCCATGACCTGTCCTGCCTTTCTGGATTTGACACTTTTTTCAGATGGCCCTTTTGACCGGGGGGCAGTGAGACTTCATTGTAGTGCAGATTTCCTTTACATGCTTGCTTGGTTGGCCAAAAAGGGCGTATGCGTTTTTTCCTGAATGTATTCAGGAAAAAACGCATACGCCCTTTTTGGCCAAGTGCATCATTGTCGACATTCTGCCTCTTTTCCTATGCGTTAAGTGCAATTCCAGTCTACCTCGTGAAATCGTTTTCCTGAAATTTTGCCCCGCATTCAAGTCCTCTTCAAAGACTTACTTCAATACATTTTTGGACGATAGCTGTCATTCATAACTCTGCAGGTTTCTGAATTACACTGCCCCTGAGCTCCTTTCTTCAACTCGCTTTCTTGTGAGCTGGCCGCAAAAGCGCAGGATTGCTTCAGGCCATAATCTCTTTCTGGCAGGGCACGCTGAGCTTTTGGTTAATTCCTCTTCCTGGTGGGAAATGAGCGTTCCATTTGCCCGTGCAGACACCTACAGCTAGTCTCTCATTGGTTCTCCCTATTCGTGTTCATCTTGCGCAGAAATTGCAAATTGTGCCAAACAGGAGGTTAAAGGCACTGACTCTCCAAGTGCGGATAGTGTTAGTAAAGCGTCTGGAATGGTGAACCCGAGTACCAGGGGACGAAAACTGAGATGCATTTGAAAACATTTACCGGTCACACAGTGCACTGTACTGTGGGTTTCCCATGCATGTTTTAGCTGAAGTAAGAATCCCTTAAACCTGGAGAGTTGGGACCCATGGAATGGGTACCATGCAGTATGACTCAAAGGGTCTGCATTTGCTCACCGAACCTCACCAATGCTATCAGCCCGAAGTGTCCAGCCTTATGTCTCACCCAGCTCTGGGTGTAGATGTGGGAAATCCAGGTTGCATCACAAGCCCTGAATGAATTATTTAAGAATTGCTCTCTATTTCACTGTCATTGTGTTTTGTTTTTGAAATTTATTTTGATAATGGGATTTATCGGATTTTCACTGCTGCGTTTAGGCCGCTGTACACACGCTTGATTTCCTTATGGAGACATATAAATCCATGGGTTTTAAGATTCTTACTTGTCAGGTATCTTGCCAGGCGTTGAATATGGGGTGTTGAGTCCATTTCGTTGAGCAAGGAGTAGGTCTTGTCTATTATATATTTGGCTTATGGAACGGTATCTGTGCTAATTTCAATCTCTGGTTTTATGCAGGACCCCAACTCACCTTTCCCCATAAGCAAGCATAAGTTGGTTTTCTAAATTTGAGACCCTGTTCTGTTTTGTAATTCAGTTTATGTGTAGCCAAGTTTACATTCCGTGTATTACTGATATATTATGATGTTTCTTTTTCTGTGTGACTTATTTCTCGTAGAATCATCGTACCTGAATCCACTCATTATGCCGCTATGGGCCTGAAGACGTAGATTTCATTGCTGAGTGATATTCCATTGTACGTGCGTACCAGAACTTCTTTATCCATTTTTTCCTTTCTCGGATATTTAACTTGTACCGTAGACAAGGTTCTTGTAAACAGAGCCATCCCAAACTTTGGGGTGGCTGTGTGTTTTTGATTTTAATTTCCCTAAGCTATAGGACCATAAGTGGAAGTGACATAGGCTGTGTTGCTTTGTTTCCTACGTGTTTCAGGATACACCATACATTTCTCCAGAGTGGCTGTTGGCAATTTACATCCCGCCCATCAGCATAACAAGGCTCCCTGTTCTCCATGACCTGTCCTGTCTTTCTGGATTTTACTCTTTTTTCAGATGGCCCTTTTGACCGGGGGGCAGTGAGACTTCATTGTAGTGCAGATTTCCTTTACACGCTTGCTTGGTTGGCCAAAAAGGGCGTATGCGTTTTTTCCTGAATATATTCAGGAAAAAACGCATACGCCCTTTTTGGCCAAGTGCATCATTGTCGACATTCTGCCTCTTTTCCTATGCTTTAAGTGCAATTCCAGTCTACCCCCTGAAATCGTTTTCCTGAAATTCTGCCCCGCTTTCAAGTCCTCTTTGAAGACTTACTTCAGTACATTTTTGGACGATAGCTGTCATTCATAACTCTGCAGGTTTGTGAATTATACAGTGCCCCTGAGCTCCTTTCTTCAACTCGTTTTCTTGTGAGCTGGCCGCAAAACCGCAGGATTGCTTCAGGCCCTAATCTCTTTCCGGCATGGCATGATGAGCCTTTGGTTAATTCCTCTTCCTGGTGGGAAATGAGCGTTCAATTTGCCCGTGCAGACACCAACAGCTAGTCTCTCATTGGTTCTCCCTATGCCTGTTCATCTTGCGCAGAAATTGCAAACTGTGCGAAACAGGAGGTTAAAGGCACTGACTCTCCAAGTGGGGAGAGTGTTAGTAAAGCGTCTGGAATGGTGAAACCAAGTACCAGGGGAGGAAAACTGAGATGCATTTGAAAACGTTTCCCAATCACACAGCGGACGATAGTCTGGGTTTCCCATGCATGTTTTAGCTGAAGGAAGAATCCCTTAAACCTGGAGAGTTGGGACCCATGGAATGGGTACCATGCAGTATGACTTCAAAGGGTCTGCGTTTGCTCACCGAACCTCACCAATGCTATCAGCCCGAAGTGCCCAGCCTTATGTCTAACCCAGCTCTGGGTGTAGATGTGGAAAATCCAGGTTGCATCACAAGCCCTGAATGAATTATTTAAGAATTGCTCTCTATTTCACTGTCATTGCATTTTGTTTTTGAAATTTATTTTGATAATGGGATTTATCGGATTTTCACTGCTACGTTTAGGCCGCTGTACACACGCTTGATTTCCTTATGGAGACATATAAATCCATGGGTTTTAAGATTCTTACTTGTCAGGTATCTTGCCAGGCGTTGAATATGGGGTGTTGAGTCCATTTCGTTGAGCAAGGAGTAGGGCTTGTCTATTATATATTTGGCTTATGGAACGGTATCTGTGCTAATTTCAATCTCTGGTTTTATGCAGCACCCCAACTCACCTTTCCCCATAAGCAAGCATAAGTTGGTTTTCTAAATTTGAGACACTGTTCTGTTTTGTAATTCAGTTCATGTGTATCCAACTTTACATTCCGTGTATTAGTGATATCTTACGATGTTTCTTTTTCTGTGTGACTTATTTCTCGTAGAATCATCGTACCTGAATCCACTCATTATGCCGCTACGGGCCTGATGACGTAGATTTCATTGCTGAGTGATATTCCATTGTACGTGCGTACCACAACTTCTTTATCCATTTTTTGCTTTCTGGGATATTTTACTTGTACCATAGACGAGGTTCTTGTAAACAGAGCCGTCCCAAACTCTGGGGTGGCTGTGTGTTTTTGATTTTAATTTCCCTAAGCTATAGGACCATAAGTGGAAGTGCCATAGGCTGTGTTGCTTTGTTTCCTACGTGTTTCTGGAAACACCATACACTTCTCCAGAGTGGTTGTTTGCAATTTACATCCCGCCCATCAGCATGACAAGGCTCCCTGTTCTCCATGACCTGTCTTGACTTTCTGGATTTTACATTTTTTTCAGATGGCCCTTTTGACCGGGGGGCAGTGAGATTTCATTGTAGTGCAGATTTCCATTACACGCTTGCTTGGTTGGCCAAAAAGTGCGTATGCGTTTTTTCCTGAATATATTCAGGAAAAAACGCATACGCCCTTTTTGGCCAAGTGCATCATTGTCGACATTCTGCCTCTTTTCCTATGCTGTTAGTACAATTCCAGTCTACCCCCTGAAATCGTTTTCCTGAAATTCTGCCCCGCTTTCAAGTCCTCTTTGAAGGCTTACTTCAATACATTTTTGGACGATAGCTGTCATTCATAACTCTGCAGGTTTGTGAATTACAGTGCCCCTGAGCTCATTTCTTCAACTCGCTTTCTTGTGAGCTGGCCGCAAAACCGCAGGATTGCTTCAGGCCCTAATCTGTTTCCGGCAGGGCACGCTGAGCCTTTGGTTAATTCCTCTTCCTGGTGGGAAATGAGCGTTCCATTTGCCCGTGCAGACACCTACAGCTAGTCTCTCATTGGTTCTCCCTATTCCTGTTCATCTTGCGCAGAAATTGCAAAGTGTGCCAAACAGGAGGTTAAATGCACTGACTCTCCAAGTGGGGAGAGTGTTAGTAAAGTGTCTGGAATGGTGAACCCGAGTACCAGGGGACGAAAACTGAGATGCATTTGAAAACGTTTCCCAATCACACGGTGGACCATACTATGGGTTTCATATGCATGTTTTAGCTGAAGGAAGAATCCCTTAAACCTGGAAATTTGGAACCCATGGAATGGGTACCATGCAGTATGACTTCAAAGGGTCTGCGTTTGCTCACCGAACCTCACCAATGCTATCAGCCCGAAGTGTCCAGCCTTATGTCTCATCCAGCTCTGGGTGTAGATGTGGGAAATCCAGGTTGCATCACAAGCCCTGAATGAATTATTTAAGAATTGCTCTCTATTTCACTGTCATTGTGTTTTGTTTTTGAAATTTATTTTGATAATGGGATTTATCGGATTTTCACTGCTGCGTTTAGGCCGCTGTACACACGCTTGATTTCCTTATGGAGACATATAAATCCATGGGTTTTAAGATTCTTACTTGTCAGGTATCTTCCCAGGCGTGGAATATGGGGTGTTGAGTCCATTTCGTTGAGCAAGGAGTAGGTCTTGTCTATTATATATTTGGCTTATGGAACGGTATCTGTGCTAATTTCAATCTCTGGTTTTATGCAGCACCCCAACTCACCTTTCCCCATAAGCAAGCATAAGTTGGTTTTCTAAATTTGAGACCCTGTTCTGTTTTGTAATTCAGTTCATGGGTAGCCAAGTTTACATTCCGTGTATTAGTGATATCTTATGATGTTTCTTTTTCTATGTGTCTTATTTCTCGTAGAATCATCATACCTGAATCCACTCATTATGCCGCTACGGGCCTGATGACGTAGATTTCATTGCTGAGTGATATTCCATTGTACGTGCGTACCACTACATCTTTTTGCATTTTTTGCTTTCTGGGATATTTAACTTGTACCGTAGACGAGGTTGTTGTAAACAGAGCCCTCCCAAACTTTGGGGTGGCTGTGTGTTTTTGATTTTAATTTCCCTAAGCTATAGGAACATAAGTGGAAATGCCATAGGCTGTGTTGCTTTGTTTCCTACGTGTTTCAGGAAACACCATACACTTCTCCAGAGTGGTTGCTGGCAATTTACATCCCGCCCATCAGCATAACAAGGCTCCCTGTTCTCCATGACCTGTCCTGCCTTTCTGGATTTGACACTTTTTCCAGATGGCCCTTTTGACCGGGGGGCAGTGAGACTTCATTGTAGTGCAGATTTCCTTTACATGCTTGCTTGGTTGGCCAAAAAGGGCGTATGCGTTTTTTCCTGAATGTATTCAGGAAAAAACGCATACGCCCTTTTTGGCCAAGTGCATCATTGTCGACATTCTGCCTCTTTTCCTATGCGTTAAGTGCAATTCCAGTCTACCTCGTGAAATCGTTTTCCTGAAATTTTGCCCCGCTTTCAAGTCCTCTTCAAAGACTTACTTCAATACATTTTTGGACGATAGCTGTCATTCATAACTCTGCAGGTTTCTGAATTACACTGCCCCTGAGCTCCTTTCTTCAACTCGCTTTCTTGTGAGCTGGCCGCAAAACCGCAGGATTGCTTCACGCCATAATCTCTTTCTGGCAGGGCACGCTGAGCTTTTGGTTAATTCCTCTTCCTGGTGGTAAATGAGCGTTCCATTTGCCCGTGCAGACACCTACAGCTAGTCTCTCATTGGTTCTCCCTATTCGTGTTCATCTTGCGCAGAAATTGCAAATTGTGCCAAACAGGAGGTTAAAGGCACTGACTCTCCAAGTGGGGATAGTGTTAGTAAAGCGTCTGGAATGGTGAACCCGAGTACCAGGGGACGAAAACTGAGATGCATTTGAAAACGTTTCCCGGTCACACAGTGCACTGTACTGTGGGTTTCCCATGCATGTTTTAGCTGAAGGAAGAATCCCTTAAATTTGGAGAGTTGGGACCCATGGAATGGATACCCTGCAGGATGACTTCAAAGGGTCTGCGTTTGCTCACCGAACCTCACCAATGCTATCAGCCTGAAGTGTCCAGCCTTATGTCTCACCCAGCTCTGGGTGTAGATGTGATAAATCCAGGTTGCATCACAAGCCCTGAATGAATTATTTAAGAATTGCTCTCTATTTCACTGTCATTGCGTTTTGTTTTTGAAATTTATTTTGATAATGGGATTTATCGGATGTTCACTGCTGCGTTTAGGCCGCTGTTCACATGCTTGATTTCCTTATGGAGACATATAAATCCATGGGTTTTAAGATTCTTACTTGTCAAGTATCTTGCCAGGCGTTGAATATGCGGTGTTGAGTCCATTTCGTTGAGCAAGGAGTAGGTCTTGTCTATTATATATTTGGCTTATGGAATGGTATCTTTGCTAATTTCAATCTCTGGTTTTATGCAGCACCCCAACTCACCTTTCCTCATAAGCAAGCATAAGTTGGTTTTCTAAATTTGAGACCCTGTTCTGTTTTGTAATTCAGTTCATGTGTAGCCAACTTTACATTCCGTGTATTAGTGATATCTTATGATGTTTCTTTTTCTGTGTGACTTATTTCTCGTAGAATCATCGTACCTGAATCCACTCATTATGCCGCTATGGGCCTGATGACGTAGATTTCATTGCTGAGTGATATTCCATTGTTCGTGCGTACCACAACTTCTTTATCCATTTTTCACATTCTGGGATATTTAACTTGTACCGTAGGCGAGGTTCTTGTAAACAGAGCCGTCCCAAACTTTGGGGTGGCTGTGTCTTTTTGATTTTAATTTCCCTAAGCTATAGGGCCATAAGTGGAAGTGCCATAGGCTGTGTTGCTTTGTTTCCTATGTGTTTCAGGATACACCATACACTTCTCCCGAGTGGCTGTTGGCAATTTTCATCCCGCCCATCAGCATAACAAGGCTCCCTGTTTTCCATGACCTGTCCTGCCTTTCTGGATTTTGCACTTTTTTCAGATGGCCCTTTTGACCGGGGGGCAGTGAGACTTCATTGTAGTGCAGATTTCCTTTACACGCTTGCTTGGTTGGCCAAAAAGAGCGTATGCTTTTTTTCCTGAATATATTCAGGAAAAAACGCATACGCCCTTTATGGCCAAGTGCATCATTGTCGACATTCTGCCTCTTTTCCTATGCTTTAAGTGCAATTCAAGTCTACCCCCTGAAATCGTTTTCCTGAAATTCTGCCCCGCTATCAAGTCCTCTTCGCATCCTTACTTCAGTACATTTTTGGACGATAGCTGTCATTCATAACCTTGCAAGTTTGTGAGTTACAGTGCCCCTGAGTTCCTTTTTTCAACTCGCTTTCTTGTGAGGTGGCCGCAAAACCGCAGGATTGCTTCAGGCCCTAATCTGTTTCCGGCAGGGCACGCTGAGACTTTGGTTAATTCCTCTTCCTGGTGGGAAATGGGCGTTCCATTTGCCTGTGCACACACCTACAGCTAGTCTCTCATTGGTTCTCCCTATTCCTGTTCATCTTGCGCAGAAATTGCAAACTGTGCCAAACAGGAGGTTAAGGGCACTGACTCTCCAAGTGGGGAGAGTGTTACTAAAGCGTCTGGAATGGTGAACCCGAGTACCAGGGGCGAAAACTGAGATGCATTTGAAAACGTTTCCCAATCACACGGCGGACGATAGTCTGGGTTTCCCATGCATGTTTTAGCTGAAGGAAGAATCCCTTAAACCTGGAGAGTTGGGACCCATGGAATGGGTACCATGCAGTATGACTTCAAAGGGTCTGCGTCTGCTCACCGAACCTCACCAATGCTATCAGCCCGAAGTGTCCAGCCTTATGTCTCACCCAGCTCTGGGTGTAGATGTGGTAAATCCAGGTTGCATCACAAGCCCTGAATGAATTATTTAAGAATTGCTCTCTATTTCACTGTCATTGTGGTTTTTTTTTTGAAATTTATTTTGATAATGGGATTTACCGGATTTTCACTGTTCCGTTTAGGCTGCTGTACACACGCTTGTTTTCCTTATGGAGACATATAAATCCATGGTTTTTAAGATTCTTACTTGTCAGGAATCTTGCCAGGCGTTGAATATGGGGTGTTGAGTCCATTTCGTTGAGCAATTAGTAGGTCTTGTCTATAATATATTTGGCTTATGGAACGGTACCTGTGCTAATTCCAATCTCTGGTTTTATGCAGCACCCCAACTCACCTTTCCCCATAAGCAAGCATAAGTTGGTTTTCTAAATTTGAGTCCCTGTTCTGTTTTGTAATTCAGTTTATGTGTAGCCAAGTTTACATTCCGTGTATTACTGATATCTTATGATGTTTATTTTTCTGTGTGACTTATTTCTCGTAGAATCATCGTACCTGAATCCACTCATTATACCGCTACGGGCCTGAAGACGTAGATTTAATTGCTGAATGATATTCCATTGTACGTGCGTACCAGAACTTCTTTATCCATTTTTTCCTTTCTCGGATATTTAACTTGTACCGTAGACAAGGTTCTTGTAAACAGAGCCATCCCAAACTTTGGGGTGGCTGTGTGTTTTTGATTTTTATTTCTTTAAGCTATAGGACCATAAGTGGAAGTGACATAGGCTGTGTTGCTTTGTTTCCTACGTGTTTCAGGATACACCATACATTTCTCCAGAGTGGCTGTTGGCAATTTACATCCCGCCCATCAGCATAACAAGGCTCCCTGTTCTCCAAGACCTGTCCTGCCTTTCTGGATTTTACACATTTTTCAGATGGCCCTTTTGACCGGGGGGCAGTGAGACTTCATTGTAGTGCACATTTCCTTTACACGCTTGCTTGGTTGTCGAAAAAGTGCGTATGCGTTTTTTCCTGAATATATTCAGGAAAAAACGCATACGCCCTTTTTGGCCAAGTGCATCATTGTCGACATTCTGCCTCTTTTCCTATGCTTTAAGTGCAATTCCAGTCTACCCCCTGAAATCGTTTTCCTGAAATTCTGCCCCGCTTTCAAGTCCTCTTCTAAGACTTACTTCAATACATTTTTGGACGATAGCTGTCATTCATAACTCTGCAGGTTTGTGAATTGCAGTGCCCCTGAGCTCCTTTCTTCAACTCTCTTTCTTGTGAGCTGGCCGCAAAACCGCAGGATTGCTTCAGGCCATAATCTCTTTCCGGGGGGGAACGCTGAGCCTTTGTTTAATTCCTCTTCCTGGTCGGAAATGAGCGTTCCATTTGCCCATGCAAGCACCTACAGCTAGTCTCTCATTGGTTCTCCCTATTCCTGTACATCTTGCGCAGAAATTGCAAACTGTGCCAACAGGAGGTTAATGGCACTGACTCTCCAAGTGGGGAGAGTGTTAGTAAAGCGTCTGGAATGATGAACCCGAGTACCAGGGGACAAAATCTGAGATGCATTTGAAAACGTTTCCCGGTCACACAGTGCACAGTTCTGTGGGTTTCCCATGCATGTTTTAGCTGAAGGAAGAACCCCTTAAACCTGGAGAGTTGGGACCCATGGAATGGGTACCATGCAGTATGACTTCAAAGGGTCTGCGTTTGCTCACCGAACCTCACCAATGCTATCAGCCCGAAGTGTCCAGCCTTATGTCTCACCCAGCTCTGGATGTAGATGTGGTAAATCCAGGTTGCATCACATGCCCTGAATGAATTATTTAAGAATTGCTCTCTATTTCACTCTCATTGTGTTTTGTTTTTCTAATTCATTTTGATAATGGGATTTATTGGATTTTCTCTGCTGCGTTCATGCAGCTGTACACACGCTTGATTGTCTTAAGGAGACATATAAATCCATGGGTTTGAAGATTCTTACTAGTCAGGTGTATTCCTAGGCGTTGAATATGAGGTGTTGAGTCCATTTCGTTGAGCAAGGGGTAGGTCTTGACTATTACATATTTGGCTTATGGAAAGGTATCTGTGCTAATTTCTATCTCTGCTTTTATGCAGCACCCCAACTCACTTTTCCCCTTAAGCAAGCATAAGTTGGTTTTCTAAATTTGAGACCCTGTTCTGTTTTGTAATTCAGTTCATGTGTAGCCAAGTTTACATTCCGTGTATTAGTGATAACTTATGATGTTTCATTTTCTGTGTGACTTATTTCACTTAGAATCATCGTACCTGAATCCACTCATTATGCCGCGACGGGCCTGATGAAATAGATTTCATTGGTGAGTGATATTCATTTGTACGTACGTACCACACTTCTTTATCCATTTTTCGCTTTCTGGGATATTTAACTTGTTCCGTAGACGAGGTTCTTGTAAACAGAGCCGTCCGACACTTTGGGGTGGCTGTCTGTTTTTGATTTTAATTTCCGTGATCTATAAGACCATAAGTGGAAGTGCCGTAGTCTCCGTTGCTTTGTTTCTTAGGTGTTTCAGGAAACACCATACACTTCTCCAGAGTGGCTGTTGGCATTTACATCCCGCCTATCAGCATAACAAGGCTCCCTGTTCTCCATGGCCTGTCCTGTGTTTCTGGTTTTTACACTTTTTTCAGATGGCCCTTTTGACGAATGGGAAATGAGACTTCATTGTAGTGCGGATTTCCATTTCTCGAGGGCTTGGTTGGCCAAAAAGGGCATATGTGTTTTTTCCTGAATATATTCAGGAAAAAATGTTTACGCACTTTTGTCCAAGTGCATCACTGTCAAAGATCTGCCGCTTTTCACATGCTTTAAATGCAATTCCAATCTACCTCCTGAAATATGATTCCTGCAATTCTGCCTCGTTTTCAAGTCCTCTTTGCAGACTTACTTCCATATATTTTTGCCAATAGCTGTCATTTATAACTCTGCAGGTTTGTGAATTACAGTGCCCGTGATTTCCTTTCTTAACTCGTTTCCTTGAAAACTGGCCACAGAACCGCAGGTTTGCTTCAGGCCGTAATCAGGGTCCGGCACGGCACTCTGAGACTTTGGTTCATTCCACTTCCTGGTGGGAAATTAGAGTTAAATGTGCCCCTCCAGACACCTGCCTCACTCCTAGCCCCTTGGTGATGTGTGTCCTCTGGTTTGAGGCCACATGTGCTGGGTTCCTCACCTTTGGCTGATGTGGCCCCACTGGTGTGAGGACACTCCTGCCTGGTTCCCATCCCCTTGGTGATGTGGGCCCTCCGGTGAGAGTCTGATCCTGGTTGGGTTCCTCACACTTCTGTGAGGTGGGCCCTCTTCTCTGAGGTCACTCCTGCCTGGCTGGCACACCCCGCCTTGGCGACGTCGGCCCTCTGGTGGGATTTGGTGCCTGCTGGGTGTCTCCTCCCCTCGGTAATGAGGGCCCTCTGGCGTCAGGCCCTAACTCCTGGGCTCCCAATATTTTCTGATATGCGCCCTGTGGTTCGAGTACACTCCTGCCAGGTTCCCAACCCCATGGGAATGTGGGCCTTCTGCTCTGAGGTCCCAACCGTGGGTTACTCAGTTTCATGATGAGGGCCCTCTGCTGCGAGTTCTCTCCGGCCTGGATCCCATAGCCTCGCTGCTCTTGGCCACCTGCTGGGAGGTTCCAACTGCGGGATTCCTCACCTTTTTTCTTCTATGGGCCCTCTGTTTTGAGACTCCTCCTGCCTGCCTCACTCCCAGCCCCTTGGTGATGTGTGTCCTCTGGTTTGAGGCCACGTATGCTGGGTCCCTCGCCTTTCGATGATGTGGCCCCACTGATGTGAGGACACTCCTGCCTGGTTCCTATCCCCTTGATGATGTGGGCCCTCTGGTGAGAGTCTGATCCTGGCTGGGTTCCTCACCCTTCTGTGAGGGGGGCCCTCTGCTGTGAGGTCACTCCTGCCTGGCTGGCACACCCCACCTGGGCAACATCGGCCCTCTTGTGGCAGTTGGAGCCTGCTGAGAACCTCCCCTCAGTGATGGGGTCCCTCTTGCCTCAGGCCCTAACTGCTGGGTACCCACATTTTCTGATACGTGCTAAGTGGTGCGAGGACACTCCTGCGAGGTTCCCATCCCCATGGGCATGTGGGCCTTCTGATCTAAGGTCCCAACACCTGTGTTGTTCACCGTTTCATGATGTTGGCTCTCTGGTGTTAGTTCACCCAGGCCTAGATCCCATAGACTCTGTGCTCTGAGCGGCCTGCTGGGAGGTTCCTACTGCTGGATTCCTTAACTCTTTTATTCTTTGGGTCCTGTGTTTTCATGCTCCTACTTCCTGACTCACTTCCAGCCCATTTGTGATGTAGGTCCTCTGGTTTAAAGCCACATGTACCGGTTTCCTCACCTTTATTGATGTGGCCCCACTGGTGTGAGGACACTCCTGCCTGGTTCCCATCCCCTTGGTGATGGGGGCCCTCTGGTGAGAGTCTGATCCTGTCTGGATTCCTCACACTTCTGGGAGGTGGGCCCTCTGCTGTGAGGTCACTCCTGCCTGGCTGGCACACGTCACCTTGGCGATGTGGGCCCTCAGTTGGGAGTTGGTGCCTGCTGGGAGTCTCCTCCCCTCGGTAATGAGGGCCCTCTGGCGTCAGGCCCTAACTCATGGGCTCCCAAAATTTTCTGATGTGCGCCCTGTCGTGCGAGTACACTCCAGCCAGTGTCCCATCCCCATGGGTATGTGGGCTTTCTTCTCTCAGGTCCCAAAGGCTGGGTTGCTCACAGTGTCAGAATGTGGGCCCTCTGCTGTGAGTTCACTCCGGCATGGATCCCATAGCCTCGGTGCTCTGGGCCACCTGCTTGGAGCTTCCAACTGCGGGGTTCCTCACCTTTTTTATTCTATGGGCGCGCTGTTGTGAGTTTCCTCCTGCATGCCTCACTCCCAGCCCTTTCGTGATGTGTGTCCCCTTGTTTGAGGCCACATATGCTGTGTTCCTCACCTTTCGCTGATGTGGCCCCACTGGTGTGAGGACACTCCTGCCTGGTTTCCATCCCATTGGTGATGTGGGCGCTCTGGTTAGAGTCTGATCCTGTTTGGGCTCCTCACACTTCTGTGAGGTGGGCCCTCTGCTGTGAGGTAACTCCTGCCTGGCTTACTCCCATTGCCTTGGTGACGTCGGCCCTCTGGTGGCATTTGGAGCCTGCTGGTAGCCTCCTCTCCTCAGTGATGAGGGCCCTCTGGCGTCAGGCCATAACTGCTGGGTTCCCACATTTTCTGATACATGCTAAGTTGTGCGAGGACACTCCTGCGAGGTTCCCATCCCCATGGGGATGTGGGCCTTCTGCTCTGAGGTCCCACTGGCTGGGTTGCTCACAGTTTCATGATGTGGGCCCTCTGCTGTGAGTTCACTGTGGCCTGGATCCCATAGACTCCATGCTCTGGGCCACCTGCTGGGAGGTTCAAACTGCTGGATTCCTCACATTTTTTATTCTGTGGGCCCTGTGTTGTTAGGCTACTCCTGCCTGCCTCACTCGGAGCACCTTGGAAATGTGGGTCCTCTGGTTTAGGCCACATGTGCTGGGTTCCTCACCTTTCGCTGATGTGGCCCCACTGGTGTGAGGACACTCCTGCCTTGTTCCGATCCCCTTGGTGATGTGGGCCCTCTGGTGAGAGTCTTATCCTGGCTGGGTTCCTCACCCTTCTGTGAGGTAGGCCCTCTGCTGTGAGGTCACTCCTGCCTGGCTGGCCCAGGTCACCTTGGCGACGTGGGCCCTCAGTTGGGAGTTGGTGCCTGCTGGGAGTCTCCTCCCCTCGGTAATGAGGGCCCTCTGGCGTCAGACCCTAACTCCTGGGCTCCCAAAATTTTCTGTTGTGCGCCCTGTGGTGCTAGTACACTCCTGCCAGGTTCCCAACCCCATGGGAATGTGGGCCTTCTGCTCTGAGGTCCCAACCGTGGGTTGCTCAGTTTCTTGATGAGGGCCCTCTGGTGTGAGTTCACTCCAGCATGGATCCCATAGCCTCGCTGCTCCTGGCCACCTGCGGGGAAGTTCCAACTGCGGGATTCCTCACCTTTTTCCTTCTATGGGCCCTCTGTTTTGAGACTCCTCCTGCCTGCCTCACTCCCAGCCCCTTGGTGATGTGTGTCCTCTGGTTTGAGGCCACGTGTGCTGGGTCCCTCACCTTTCGATGATGTGGCCCCACTGGTGTGAGGACACTCCTGCCTGGTTCCTATCCCCTTGGTGATGTGGGCCCTCTGGTGAGAGTCTGATCCTGGCTGGGTTCCTCACACTTCTGTGAGGTGGGCCCTCTGCTGTGAGGTCACTCCTGCCTGGCTGGCACACCCCGCCTTGGCAATGTCGGCCCTCTTGTGGCAGTTGGAGCCTACTGGGAGCCTCCTCCCCTCGGTGATGAGGGCCCTCTGGCGTCAGGCCCTAACTGCTGGGTACCCACATTTTCTGATACGTGCTAAGTGGTGCGAGGACACTCGTGCCATGTTCCCAACCCCATGGTGATGTGGGCCTTCTGCTCTGAGGTCCAAACGGCTGGGTTGCTCACAGTTTCATGATGTGGGCCCTCTGCTGTGAGTTCACTGTGGCCTGGATCGCATAGACTCTGTGCTCTGGGCCGCCCACTGGGAGGTTCCCACTGCAGGATTCCTCAGCTTTTTTATTCTATTCACCCTGTGTTGTGAGGCTACTCATGCCTGCCTCACTCCGAACCCCTTGGAGATCTGGGTCCGCTGGTTTAGGCCACATGTGCTGGGTTCCTCACCTTTCTATGATGTGGTCACCCTGGTGTGAAGACAGTCCTGCCTGGTTCTGATGCCCTTGGTGATGTGGGCCCTCTGGTGAGAGTCTAATCCTGGCTGGGTTCCTCACCATTCTGTGAGGTAGGCCCTCAGCTGTGAGGTCACTCCTGCCTGGCTGTTGCACGTCACCTTGGCGACATGGTCCCTCCATAGGGAATTGGTGCCTGCTTGGGGTCTCCTCCCCTTGGTAATGAGGGCCCTCTGGCATCAGGCCCTAATTTCTGGGTTCCCAAAATTCTCTGATGTGCGCCCTGTGGTGCGAGTACACTTCTGCCAAGTTCCCAACCACATGGGAATGTGGGCCTTCTGCTCTAAAGTCCCAACGGCTGGGTTGCTCACAGTTTCATGATGAGGGCCCTCTGTTTTGAGTTCAGTCAGGCCTGGATCCCATAGCCTCGCTGCTCCTGGCCGCCTGCTGGGAGGTTCCAACTGCGGGATTCCTCACCTTTTTTACGCAATGGGCCCTCTGTTTTGAGGCTCCTCCTGCCTGCCTCACTCCCAGCCCCTTGGTGATGTGTGTCACCGGGGGGCAGTGAGACTTCATTGTAGTGCAGATTTCCTTTACACGCTTGCTTGGTTGGCCAAAAAGGGCGTATGCGTTTTTTCCTGAATATATTCAGGAAAAAACGCATACGCCCTTTTTGGCCAGTGCATCATTGTCGACATTCTGCCTCTATTCCTATGCTTTAAGTGCAATTCCAGTCTACCCCCTGAAATCGTTTTCCTGAAATTCTGCCCCGCTTTCAAGTCCTCTTCGAAGACTTACTTCAATACATTTTTGGACGATAGCTGTCATTCATAACTCTGCAGGTTTCTGAATTACAGTACCCCTGAGCTCGTTTCCTCAACTCGCTTTCTTGTGAGCTGGCCGCAAAACCACATGATTGCTTCACGCCATAATCTCTTTCTGGCAGGGCACGCTGAGCCTTTGGTTAATTCGTCTTCCTGGTGGGAAATGAGCGTTCCATTTGCCCGTGTAGACGCCTACAGCTAGTCTCTCATTGGTTCTACCTATTCCTGTTCATCTTGCGCAGAAATTGCAAACTGTGCCAAACAGGAGGTTAAAAGCACTGACTCTCCCAGTGGGGAGAGTTTTAGTAAAGCATCTGGAATAGTGAACCCGAGTACCAGGGGCGAAAACTGAGATGCATTTGAAAACGTTTCCCAATCACTCGGTGGTCCATACTCTGGGTTGCCCATGCATGTTTTAGCTGAAGGAAGAATCCCTTAAACCTGGAGAGTTGGGACCCATAGAATGGGTACCATGCATTATGACTTGAAAGCGTCTGCGTTGTTCAACGAACCTCACCAATGCTATCAGCCCTAAGTGTCCGGCCTTATGTCTCACGCAGCTCTGTGTGTAGATGTGGTAAATCCAGGTTGCATCACAAGCCCTGAATGAATTATGTAAGAATTGTTCTCTATTTCACTGTTATTGTGTTTTGTTTTTGAAATTTATTTTGATAATGGTATTTATCGGATTTTCATTGCTGCATTTAGGCCACTGTACACACTCTTGATTTCCTTATGGAGACATATAAATCCATGGGTTTTAAGATTTTACTTGTCAGGTATCTTCCCAGGCGTTTAATATGGGGTGTTGAGTCCATTTCGTTGAGCAAGGAGTAGGTCTTGTCTATTATATATTTGGTTTATGGAACGGTATCTGTGCTAATTTCAAACTCTGGTTTTATGCAGCACCCCAACTCACCTTTCCCCATAAGCAAGCATAAGTTGGTTTTCTCAATTTGAGACCCTGTTCTGTTTTGTAATTCAGTTCATGTGTAGCCAAGTTTACATTCCGTGTATTAGTGATATATTATGATGTTTCTTTTTCTGTGTGACTTATTTCTCGTAGAATCATCGTACCTGAATCCACTCATTATGCCGCTACGGGCCTGATGACGTAGATTTCATTGCTGAGTGATATTCCACTGTACATGCGTACCACAACTTCTTTATCCATTTTTTGCTCTCTCGGATATTTAACTTGTACCGTAGAGGACGTTCTTGTAAAGCGAGACGTCCCAAATTTTGGGGTGACTGTGTCTTTTTGATTTTAATTTCCCTAAGCTATAGGACCATAAGTGGAAGTGCCATAGGCTGTGTTGTTTTGTTTCCTACGTGTCTCTGGAAACACCATACACTTCTCCAGAGTGGTTGTTGGCAATTTACATCCTGCCCATCAGCATAACAAGGCTCCCTGTTCTCCATGACCTGTCCTGCCTTTCTGGATTTTACACTTTTTTCAGATGGCCCTTTTGACCGGGGGCAGTGAGACTTCATTGTAGTGCAGGTTTCCTTTACACGCTTGCTTGGTTGGCCAAAAAGGGCGTATGCGTTTTTTCCTGAATATATTCAGGAAACTACGCATACGCCCTTTTTGGCCAAGTGCATCATTGTCGACATTCTGCTTCTTTTCCTATGCTTTAAGTGCAATTCCAGTCTACCCCCTGAAATCGTGTTCCTGAAATTCTGCCCCGCTTTCAAGTCCTCTTCGAAGACTTACTTCAATACATTTTTGGACGATAGCTTTCATTCATAACTCTGCAGGTTTCTGAATTACACTGCCCCTGAGCTCCTTTCTTCAACTCGCTTTCTTGTGAGCTGGCCGTAAAACCACAGGATTGCTTCACGCCATAATCTCTTTCTGGCAGGGCACGCTGAGCCTTTGGTTAATTCCTCTTCCTGGTGGGAAATGAGCGTTCCATTTGCCCGTGCAGACACCTACATCTAGTCTCTCATTGGTTCTCCCTATTCCTGTTCATCTTGCGCAGAAATTGCAAACTGTGCCAAACAGGAGGTTAAAGGCACTGACTCTCCAAGTGGGGAGAGTGTTAGTAAAGCGTCTGGAATGGTGAACCCGAGTACCAGGGGCGAAAACTGAGATGCATTTGAAAACGTTTCCCAATCACACGGTGGACCATACTCTGGGTTTCCCATGCATGTTTTAGCTGAAGGAAGAATCCCTTAAACCTGGAGAGTTGGGACTCATGGAACGGGTACCATGCAGTATGACTTCAAAGGGTCTGCGTTTGCTCATCGAACCTCACCAATGCTATCAGCCCGAAGTGTCCAGCCTTATGTCTCACCCAGCTCTGGGCATAGAAGTGGTAAATCCAGGTTGCATCACAAGCCCTGAATGAATTATTTAAGAATTGCTCTCTATTTCACTGTCATTGTGTTTTGTTTTTGAAATTTATTTTGATAATGGGATTTATCGGATTTTCACTGCTGCATTTAGGCCGCTGTACACACTCTTGATTTCCTTATGGAGACATATAAATCCATGGGTTTTAAGATTCTTACTTGTCAGGTATCTTGCCAGGCGTTGAATATGGGGTGTTGAGTCCATTTCGTTGAGCAAGGAGTAGGTCTTGTCTATTATATATTTGGCTTATGGAACGGTATCTGTGCTAATTTCAATCTCTGGTTTTATGCAGCACCCCAACTCACCTTTCCCCGTAAGCAAGCATAAGATGGTTTTCTCAATTTGAGACCCTGTTCTGTTTTGTAATTCAGTTCATGTGTAGCCAAGTTTACATTCCGTGTATTAGGGATATCTAATGATGTTTCTTTTTCTGTGTGACTTATTTCTCGTAGAATCATGGTACCTGAATCCACTCATTATGCCGCTAGGGACCTGATGACGTAGATTTCATTGCTGAGTGATATTCCATTGTACGTGCGTACCACAACTTCTTTATCCATTTTTTGATTTCTTGGATATTCAACTTGTACCGTAGACGAGGTTCTTGTAAACAGAGCCATCCCAAACTTTGGGGTGGCTGTGTCTTTTTGATTTTAATTTCCCTAAGCTATAGGACCATAAGTGGAAGGGCCATAGGCTGTGTTGCTTTGTTTCCTATGTGTTTCAGGAAACACCATACACTTCTCCAGAGTGGCTGTTGGCAATTTACATCCCGCCCATCAGCATAACAAGGCTCCCTGTTCCTCATGACCTTTCCTGCCTTTCTGGATTTTACACTTTTTTCAGATGGCCCTTTTGACCTGGGGGCAGTGAGACTTCATTGTAGTGCCGATTTCATTTACACGCTTGCTTGGTTGGCCAAAAAGTGCGTTTGCGTTTTTTCCTGAATATATTCAGGAAAAAACGCATATGCCCTTTTTAGCCAAGTGCATCATTGTCGACATTCTTCCTCTGTTCATATGCTTTAAGCGCAATTCCAGTCTACCCCCTGAAATCGTTTTCCTGAAATTCTGCCCCGCTTTAAAGTCCTCTTCGAAGACATACTTCAGTACATTTTGGACGATAGCTGTCATTCATAACTCTGCAGGTTTGTGAATTACAGTGCCCCTGAGCTCCTTTCTGCAACTCGCTTCATGTAAGCTGGCCGCCAAACCACAGGATTGCTTCAGGCCATAATCTGTTTCCGGCAGGGCACGTTAAGCCTTTGGTTAATTCCTCTTCCTGGTGGGAAATGAGCATTCCATTTGCCCGTGCAGACACCTACAGCTAGTCTCTCATTGGTTCTCCCTATTCCTGTTAATCTTGCGCAGAAATTGCAAACTGTGCCAAACAGGAGGTTAAAGGCACTGACTCTCCAAGTGGTGAGAGTATTAGTAAAGCTTCTGGAATGGTGAACCCGAGTACCAGGTTTCGAAAATTGAGATGCATTTGAAAACGTTTCCCAATCACACGGCGGACAATAATCTGGGTTTCCCATGCATGTTTTAGCTGAAGGAAGAATCCCTTAAACCTGGAGAGTTAGGACCCATGGAATGGGTACCATGCAGTATGACTTCAAAGGGTCTGCGTTTGCTCACCGAACCTCACCAATGCTATCAGCCCGAAGTGTCCAGCCTTATGTCTCACCCAGCTCTGGGTGTAGATGTGATAAATCCAGGTTGCATCACAAGCCCTGAATGAATTATTTAAGAATTGCTCTCTATTTCACTGTCATTGTGTTTTGTTTTTGAAATTTATTTTGATAATGGGATTTATCGGATGTTCACTGCTGCGTTTAGGCCGCTGTACACATGCTTGATTTCCTTATGGAGACATATAAATCCATGGGTTTTAAGATTCTTACTTGTCAAGTATCTTGCCAGGCGTTGAATATGCGGTGTTGAGTCCATTTCGTTGAGCAAGGAGTAGGTCTTGTCTATTATATATTTGGCTTATGGAATGGTATCTTTGCTAATTTCAATCTCTGGTTTTATGCAGCACCACAACTCACCTTTCCTCATAAGCAAGCATAAGTTGGTTTTCTAAATTTGAGACCCTGTTCTGTTTTGTAATTCAGTTCATGTGTAGCCAACTTTACATTCCGTGTATTAGTGATATCTTATGATGTTTCTTTTTCTGTGTGACTTATTTCTCGTAGAATCATCGTACCTGAATCCACTCATTATGCCGCTATGGGCCTGATGACGTAGATTTCATTGCTGAGTGATATTCCATTGTTCGTGCGTACCACAACTTCTTTATCCATTTTTCACATTCTGGAATATTTAACTTGTACCGTAGGCGAGGTTCTTGTAAACAGAGCCGTCCCAAACTTTGGGGTGGCTGTGTCTTTTTGATTTTAGTTTCCCTAAGCTATAGGGCCATAAGTGGAAGTGCCATAGGCTGTGTTGCTTTGTTTCCTACGTGTTTCAGGATACACCATACACTTCTCCCGAGTGGCTGTTGGCAATTTTCATCCTGCCCATCAGCATAACAAGGCTCCCTGTTTTCCATGACCTGTCCTGCCTTTCTGGATTTTGCACTTTTTTCAGATGGCCCTTTTGACCGGAGGGCAGTGAGACTTCATTGTAGTGCAGATTTCCTTTACACGCTTGCTTGGTTGGCCAAAAAGGGCGTATGCTTTTTTTCCTGAATATATTCAGGAAAAAACGCATACGCCCTTTATGGCCAAGTGCATCATTGTCGACATTCTGCCTCTTTTCCTATGCTTTAAGTGCAATTCAAGTCTACCCCCTGAAATCGTTTTCCTGAAATTCTGCCCCGCTATCAAGTCCTCTTCGCATCCTTACTTCAGTACATTTTTGGACGATAGCTGTCATTCATAACTCTGCAAGTTTGTGAATTACAGTGCCCCTGAGTTCCTTTTTTCAACTCGCTTTCTTGTGAGGTGGCCGCAAAACCGCAGGATTGCTTCAGGCCCTAATCTGTTTCCGGCAGGGCACGCTGAGCCTTTGGTTAATTCCTCTTCCTGGTGGGAAATGGGCGTTCCATTTGCCTGTGCACACACCTACAGCTAGTCTCTCATTGGTTCTCCCTATTCCTGTTCATCTTGCGCAGAAATTGCAAACTGTGCCAATCAGGAGGTTAAGGGCACTGACTCTCCAAGTGGGGAGAGTGTTACTAAAGCGTCTGGAATGGTGAACCCGAGTACCAGGGGCGAAAACTGAGATGCATTTGAAAACGTTTCCCAATCACACGGCGGACGATAGTCTGGGTTTCCCATGAATGTTTTAGCTGAAGGAAGAGTCCCTTAAACCTGGAGAGTTGGGACCCATGGAATGGGTACCATGCAGTATGACTTCAAAGGGTCTGCGTCTGCTCACCGAACCTCACCAATGCTATCAGCCCGAAGTGTCCAGCCTTATGTCTCACCCAGCTCTGGGTGTAGATGTGGTAAATCCAGGTTGCATCACAAGCCCTGAATGAATTATTTAAGAATTGCTCTCTATTTCACTGTCATTGTGGTTTTTTTTTTAAAATTTATTTTGATAATGGGATTTACCGGATTTTCACTGTTCCGTTTAGGCTGCTGTACACACGCTTGTTTTCCTTATGGAGACATATAAATCCATGGTTTTTAAGATTCTTACTTGTCAGGTATCTTGCCAGGCGTTGAATATGGGGTGTTGAGTCCATTTCGTTGAGCAATTAGTAGGTCTTGTCTATAATATATTTGGCTTATGGAACGGTACCTGTGCTAATTCCAATCTCTGGTTTTATGCAGCACCCCAACTCACCTTTCCCCATAAGCAAGCATAAGTTGGTTTTCTAAATTTGAGACCCTGTTCTGTTTTGTAATTCAGTTTATGTGTAGCCAAGTTTACATTCCGTGTATTACTGATATCTTATGATGTTTATTTTTCTGTGTGACTTATTTCTCGTAGAATCATCGTACCTGAATCCACTCATTATACCGCTACGGGCCTGAAGACGTAGATTTAATTGCTGAATGATATTCCATTGTACGTGCGTACCAGAACTTCTTTATCCATTTTTTCCTTTCTCGGATATTTAACTTGTACCGTAGACAAGGTTCTTGTAAACAGAGCCATCCCAAACTTTGGGGTTGCTGTGTGTTTTTGATTTTTATTTCTTTAAGCTATAGGACCATAAGTGGAAGTGACATAGGCTGTGTTGCTTTGTTTCCTACGTGTTTCAGGATACACCATACATTTCTCCAGAGTGGCTGTTGGCAATTTACATCCCGCCCATCAGCATAACAAGGCTCCCTGTTCTCCAAGACCTGTCCTGCCTTTCTGGATTTTACACATTTTTCAGATGGCCCTTTTGACCGGGGGGCAGTGAGACTTCATTGTAGTGCACATTTCCTTTACACGCTTGCTTGGTTGTCGAAAAAGTGCGTATGCGTTTTTTCCTGAATATATTCAGGAAAAAACGCATACGCCCTTTTTGGCCAAGTGCATCATTGTCGACATTCTGCCTCTTTTCCTATGCTTTAAGTGCAATTCCAGTCTACCCCCTGAAATCGTTTTCCTGAAATTCTGCCCCGCTTTCAAGTCCTCTTCTAAGACTTACTTCAATACATTTTTGGACGATAGCTGTCATTCATAACTCTGCAGGTTTGTGAATTGCAGTGCCCCTGAGCTCCTTTCTTCAACTCTCTTTCTTGTGAGCTGGCCGCAAAACCGCAGGATTGCTTCAGGCCATAATCTCTTTCCGGGGGGGAACGCTGAGCCTTTGTTTAATTCCTCTTCCTGGTCGGAAATGAGCGTTCCATTTGCCCATGCAAGCACCTACAGCTAGTCTCTCATTGGTTCTCCCTATTCCTGTACATCTTGCGCAGAAATTGCAAACTGTGCCAACAGGAGGTTAATGGCACTGACTCTCCAAGTGGGGAGAGTGTTAGTAAAGCGTCTGGAATGATGAACCCGAGTACCAGGGGACAAAATCTGAGATGCATTTGAAAACGTTTCCCGGTCACACAGTGCACAGTTCTGTGGGTTTCCCATGCATGTTTTAGCTGAAGGAAGAACCCCTTAAACCTGGAGAGTTGGGACCCATGGAATGGGTACCATGCAGTATGACTTCAAAGGGTCTGCGTTTGCTCACCGAACCTCACCAATGCTATCAGCCCGAAGTGTCCAGCCTTATGTCTCACCCAGCTCTGGATGTAGATGTGGTAAATCCAGGTTGCATCACATGCCCTGAATGAATTATTTAAGAATTGCTCTCTATTTCACTCTCATTGTGTTTTGTTTTTCTAATTCATTTTGATAATGGGATTTATTGGATTTTCTCTGCTGCGTTCATGCAGCTGTACACACGCTTGATTGTCTTAAGGAGACATATAAATCCATGGGTTTGAAGATTCTTACTAGTCAGGTGTATTCCTAGGCGTTGAATATGAGGTGTTGAGTCCATTTCGTTGAGCAAGGGGTAGGTCTTGACTATTACGTATTTGGCTTATGGAAAGGTATCTGTGCTAATTTCTATCTCTGCTTTTATGCAGCACCCCAACTCACTTTTCCCCTTAAGCAAGCATAAGTTGGTTTTCTAAATTTGAGACCCTGTTCTGTTTTGTAATTCAGTTCATGTGTAGCCAAGTTTACATTCCGTGTATTAGTGATAACTTATGATGTTTCATTTTCTGTGTGACTTATTTCACTTAGAATCATCGTACCTGAATCCACTCATTATGCCGTGACGGGCCTGATGAAATAGATTTCATTGGTGAGTGATATTCATTTGTACGTACGTACCACACTTCTTTATCCATTTTTCGCTTTCTGGGATATTTAACTTGTTCCGTAGACGAGGTTCTTGTAAACAGAGCCGTCCGACACTTTGGGGTGGCTGTCTGTTTTTGATTTTAATTTCCGTGATCTATAAGACCATAAGTGGAAGTGCCGTAGTCTCCGTTGCTTTGTTTTTTGGTGTTTCAGGAAACACCATACACTTCTCCAGAGTGGCTGTTGGCATTTACATCCCGCCTATCAGCATAACAAGGCTCCCTGTTCTCCATGGCCTGTCCTGTGTTTCTGGTTTTTACACTTTTTTCAGATGGCCCTTTTGACGAATGGGAAATGAGACTTCATTGTAGTGCGGATTTCCACTTCTCGAGTGCTTGGTTGGCCAAAAAGGGCATATGTGTTTTTTCCTGAATATATTCAGGAAAAAATGTTTACGCACTTTTGTCCAAGTGCATCACTGTCAAAGATCTGCCGCTTTTCACATGCTTTAAATGCAATTCCAATCTACCTCCTGAAATATGATTCCTGCAATTCTGCCTCGTTTTCAAGTCCTCTTTGCAGACTTACTTCCATATATTTTTGCCAATAGCTGTCATTTATAACTCTGCAGGTTTGTGAATTACAGTGCCCGTGATTTCCTTTCTTAACTCGTTTCCTTGAAAACTGGCCACAGAACCGCAGGTTTGCTTCAGGCCGTAATCAGGGTCCGGCACGGCACTCTGAGACTTTGGTTCATTCCACTTCCTGGTGGGAAATTAGAGTTAAATGTGCCCCTCCAGACACCTGCCTCACTCCTAGCCCCTTGGTGATGTGTGTCCTCTGGTTTGAGGCCACATGTGCTGGGTTCCTCACCTTTGGCTGATGTGGCCCCACTGGTGTGAGGACACTCCTGCCTGGTTCCCATCCCCTTGGTGATGTGGGCCCTCCGGTGAGAGTCTGATCCTGGTTGGGTTCCTCACACTTCTGTGAGGTGGGCCCTCTTCTCTGAGGTCACTCCTGCCTGGCTGGCACACCCCGCCTTGGCGACGTCGGCCCTCTGGTGGGATTTGGTGCCTTCTGGGTGTCTCCTCCCCTCGGTAATGAGGGCCCTCTGGCATCAGGCCCTAACTCCTGGGCTCCCAATATTTTCTGATATGCGCCCTGTGGTTCGAGTACACTCCTGCCAGGTTCCCAACCCCATGGGAATGTGGGCCTTCTGCTCTGAGGTCCCAACCGTGGGTTACTCAGTTTCATGATGAGGGCCCTCTGCTGCGAGTTCTCTCCGGCCTGGATCCCATAGCCTCGCTGCTCTTGGCCACCTGCTGGGAGGTTACAACTGCGGGATTCCTCACCTTTTTTCTTCTATGGGCCCTCTGTTTTGAGACTCCTCCTGCCTGCCTCACTCCCAGCCCCTTGGTGATGTGTGTCCTCTGGTTTGAGGCCACGTATGCTGGGTCCCTCGCCTTTCGATGATGTGGCCCCACTGATGTGAGGACACTCCTGCCTGGTTCCTATCCCCTTGATGATGTGGGCCCTCTGGTGAGAGTCTGATCCTGGCTGGGTTCCTCACCCTTCTGTGAGGGGGGCCCTCTGCTGTGAGGTCACTCCTGCCTGGCTGGCACACCCCACCTGGGCAACATCGGCCCTCTTGTGGCAGTTGGAGCCTGCTGGGAACCTCCCCTCGGTGATGGGGGCCCTCTTGCCTCAGGCCCTAACTGCTGGGCACCCACATTTTCTGATACGTGCTAAGTGGTGCGAGGACACTCTTGCGAGGTTCCCATCCCCATGGGCATGTGGGCCTTCTCTTCTAAGGTCCCAACACCTGTGTTGTTCACCGTTTCATGATGTTGGCTCTCTGGTGTTAGTTCACCCAGGCCTAGATCCCATAGACTCTGTGCTCTGAGCGGCCTGCTGGGAGGTTCCTACTGCTGGATTCCTTACCTCTTTTATTCTTTGGGTCCTGTGTTTTCATGCTCCTACTTCCTGACTCACTTCCAGCCCATTTGTGATGTAGGTCCTCTGGTTTAAAGCCACATGTACCGGTTTCCTCACCTTTATTGATGTGGCCCCACTGGTGTGAGGACACTCCTGCCTGGTTCCCATCCCCTTGGTGATGGGGGCCCTCTGGTGAGAGTCTGATCCTGTCTGGATTCCTCACACTTCTGGGAGGTGGGCCCTCTGCTGTGAGGTCACTCCTGCCTGGCTGGCACACGTCACCTTGGCGATGTGGGCCCTCAGTTGGGAGTTGGTGCCTGCTGGGAGTCTCCTCCCCTCGGTAATGAGGGCCCTCTGGCGTCAGGCCCTAACTCATGGGCTCCCAAAATTTTCTGATGTGCGCCCTGTCGTGCGAGTACACTCCAGCCAGGGTCCCATCCCCATGGGGATGTGGGCTTTCTGCTCTGAGGTCCCAAAGCCTGGGTTGCTCACAGTGTCAGAATGTGGGCCCTCTGCTGTGAGTTCACTCCGGCATGGATCCCATAGCCTCGGTGCTCTGGGCCACCTGCTTGGAGCTTCCAGCTGCGGGGTTCCTCACCTTTTTTATTCTATGGGCGCTCTGTTGTGAGTTTCCTCCTGCATGCCTCACTCCCAGCCCTTTCGTGGTGTGTGTCCCCTTGTTTGAGGCCACATGTGCTGTGTTCCTCACCTTTCGCTGATGTGGCCCCACTGGTGTGAGGACACTCCTGCCTGGTTTCCATCCCATTGGTGATGTGGGCGCTCTGGTTAGAGTCTGATCCTGTTTGGGCTCCTCACACTTCTGTGAGGTGGGCCCTCTGCTGTGAGGTAACTCCTGCTTGGCTTGCTCCCATTGCCTTGGTGACGTCGGCCCTCTGGTGGCATTTGGAGCCTGCTGGTAGCCTCCTCTCCTCAGTGATGAGGGCCCTCTGGCGTCAGGCCATAACTGCTGGGTTCCCACATTTTCTGATACGTGCTAAGTTGTGCGAGGACACTCCTGCGAGGTTCCCATCCCCAGGGGGATGTGGGCCTTCTGCTCTGAGGTCCCACTGGCTGGGTTGCTCACAGTTTCATGATGTGGGCCCTCTGCTGTGAGTTCACTGTGGCCTGGATCCCATAGACTCCATGCTCTGGACCACCTGCTGGGAGGTCCAAACTGCTGGATTCCTCACATTTTTTATTCTGTGGGCCCTGTGTTGTTAGGCTACTCCTGCCTGCCTCACTCGGAGCACCTTGGAAATGTGGGTCCTCTGGTTTAGGCCACATGTGCTGGGTTCCTCACCTTTCTATAATGTGGCCACACTGGTGTGAGGACACTCCTGCCTTGTTCCGATCCCCTTGGTGATGTGGGCCCTCTGGTGAGAGTCTTATCCTGGCTGGGTTCCTCACCCTTCTGTGAGGTAGGCCCTCTGCTGTGAGGTCAATCCTGCCTGGCTGGCACACGTCAACTTGGCGACGTGGGACCTCAGTTGGGAGTTGGTGCCTGCTGGGAGTCTCCTCCCCTCGGTAATGAGGGCCCTCTGGCGTCAGACCCTAACTCCTGGGCTCCCAAAATTTTCTGATGTGCGCCCTGTGGTGCGAGTACACTCCTGCCAGGATCCCAACCCCATGGGAATGTGGGTCTTCTGCTCTGAGGTCCCAATGGTACGTTCCTCAGTTTCATGATGAGGGCCCTCTGGTGTGAGTTCACTCCGGCATGGACCCCATAGCCTCGCTGCTCCTGGCCTCCTGCGGGGAGGTTCCAACTGTGGGATTCCTCACCTTTTTCCTTCTATGGGCCCTCTGTTTTGAGACTCCTCCTGCCTGCCTCACTCCCAGCCCCTTGGTGATGTGTGTCCTCTGGTTTGAGGCCACGTGTGCTGGGTCCCTCACCTTTCGATGATGTGGCCCCACTGGTGTGAGGACACTCCTGCCTGGTTCCTATCCCCTTGGTGATGTGGGCCCTCTGGTGAGAGTCTGATCCTGGCTGGGTTCCTCCCACTTCTGTGAGGTGGGCCCTCTGCTGTGAGGTCACTCCTGCCTGGCTGGCACACCCCGCCTTGGCAATGTCGGCCCTCTTGTGGCAGTTGGAGCCTGCTCGGAGCCTCCTCCCCTCGGTGATGACGGCCCTCTGGCGTCAGGCCCTAACTGCTGGGTACCCACATTTTCTGATACGTGCTAAGTGGTGCGAGGACACTCGTGCCATGTTCCCAACCCCATGGGGATGTGGGCCTTCTGCTCTGAGGTCCCAACGGCTGGGTTGCTCACAGTTTCATGATGTGGGCCCTCGGCTGTGAGTTCACTGCGGCCTGGATGACATAGACTCGGTGCTCTTGGCCGCCTGCTGGGAGGTTCCCACTGCACGATTCCTCAGCTTTTTTATTCTATTGTCCCTGTGTTGTGAGTCTACTCCTGCCTGCCTCACTCCGAGCCCCTTGGAGATCTGGATCCTCTGGTTTAGGCCACATGTGCTGGGTTCCTCACCTTTCTATGACGTGGCCACCCTGGTGTGAAGACAGTCCTGCCTGGTTCTGATGCCCTTGGTGATGTGGGCCCTCTGGTGAGAGTCTTACCCTGGCTGGGTTCCTCACCATTCTGTGAGGTAGGCCCTCAGCTGTGAGGTCACTCCTGCCTGGCTGTTGCACGTCACCTTGGCGACATGGGCCCTCAGTTGGGAGTTGGTGCCTGCTTGGGGTCTCCTCCCCTTGGTAATGAGGGCCCTCTGGCGTCAGGCCCTAACTTCTGGGCTCCCAAAATTCTCTGATGTGCGCCCTGTGGTGCGAGTACACTTCTGCCAGGGCCCCAACCACATGGGAATGTGGGCCTTCTGCTCTAAGGTCCCAACGGCTGGGTTGCTCACAGTTTCATGATGAGGCCCCTCTGTTTTGAGTTCAGTCAGGCCTGGATCCCATAGCCTCGCTGCTCCTGGCCACCTGCTGGGAGGTTCCAACTGCGGGATTCCTCACCTTTTTTACGCTATGGGCCCTCTGTTTGGAGGCTCCTCCTGCCTGCCTCACTCCCATCCCCTTGGTGATGTGTGTCCTGTAGTTTGAGGCCACGTGTGCTGGGTCCGTCACATTTCGGTGATGTGGCCACACTGGTGTGAGGACACTCCTGCCTGGTTTCCATTCCCTTGGTGATGTGGGCCCTCCGGTGAGAGTCTGATCCTCTTTGGGTTCCTCACACTTTTGTGTGATTGGCCCTCTGCTCTGAGGTCACTCCTGCCTGCCTGGCACACCCCGCATTGGCGACGTCGGCCTTCTGGTAGCAGTTGGAGCTTGCTGGGAGCCTCCTCTCCTCAGTGATGAGGGCCCTCTGGCGTCCGGCACTAACTGCTGGGCTCCCCACCTTTTCTGATGTGTGCCCACTGGTGCGATGACACTCCTGCTTGGTTCCCTTCCCCATGGGGATGTGGGCCTTGTGCTCTGAGGTTACAACGGCTGGGTTGCTTACAGTATCACGATGAGAGCCCTCTGTTGTGAGTTCATCACTGCCTGGATCCCATAGCCTCGGTGCTCTGGGCCGCCTGCTGGGATGTTCCAACTGCTGGATTCCTCACCTTTTTTATACAATGGGCCATGTGTTTTGAGGTTAATCCTGCCTGCCTCGCTCCGAGACCCATGGTGATGTGGGTCCTCTGGTTTGAGGCCACATGTGCTGGGTACCTCAACTTTCGATGATGTGGCCCCACGGGTGTGAGGACACTCGTGCCTGATTCCCAGCCCCTTGCTTATGTGGGCACTCTGGTGAGAGTCTGATCATGACTGGGTTCCTTACCCTTCTGTGAGGTGGGCGCTCTGATGTGAGGTCACTCCTGCCTGGATGGCTGACATCGCCTTGGCGACGTAGGCCCTCTGTTGGCCACTGAAGCATGCTGGGAGCCTCCTACCCTCTTTAATGAGGGCCCTGGAAGAAACGCATATGCCCTTTTTGACCAAGTGCATCATTGTCGAAGTTCTGCCTCTTCTCCTATACTTTCAGAGGACTTCCCGTCTACCTCCTGAAATCGTATTCCTGGAATTCTGCCCCGCGTTCAAGTCCTCTTTGCAGCCTTACTTCAATATATTTTTGGACGATAGCTGTCATTTATAACTCTGCAGGTTTGTGAATTACAGTGCCCCTGAGCTCCTTTCTTCAACTCGCTTTCTTGTGAGCTGGCCGCAAAACCGCAGGATTGCTTCAGGCCCTAATCTGGTTCCGGCACGGCATGCTGAGCCTTTGGCTAATTCCTCTTCCTGGTGGGAAATGAGCGTTAAATTTGTTCGTGCAGACACCTACAGCTAATCTCTCATTGGTTCTCCCTATTCCTGTTCATCTTGCGCAGAAATTCCAAACTGTGCCAAACAGGAGGTTAAAGGCACTGACTCTCCAAGTGGGCAGAGTGTTAGTAAAGCGTCTGGAATGGTAAAACCGAGTAGGAGGGGACGAAAACTGAGATGCATTTAAAAAGGTTTCCCGGTCACACGGTGGACCATATTCTGGGTTTCCCATGCGTGTTTTACCTGAAGGAAGAATCCCTTCAACCTGGAGAGTTGGGACCCATGGAATGGGTACCATGCAGTATGACTTCAAAGGGTTGCCTTTGCTCACCGAACGTCACCAATGTTATCAGCCCGAAGTGTCCAGCCTTATGTCTCACTCAGCTCGGGGTGTAGATGTGGTAATTCCAGGTTGCATCACAAGCCCTGAGTGAATTATTTAAGAATTGCTCTCTATTTCACTGTCATTGTGTTTTGTTTTCAAAATTTATTTTGATAATGGGATTTATCGGATTTTCGCTGCTGCGTTTAGGCCGCTGTACACACGCTTGATTTCCTTATGGAGACATATAAATCCATGGGTTTTAAGATTCTTACTTGTCAGGTATGTTCCCAGGCGTTGAATATGGGGTGTTGAGTACATTTCATTGAGCAAGGAGTAGGTCTTGTCTATTATATATTTGGCTTATGGAACGGTATCGGTGCTAATTACAATCTCTGGTTTTATGCAGCACCCCAACTCACCTTCCCCCATTAGCAAGCATAATTTGGTTTTCTAAATTTGAGACCCTGTTCTGTTTTGTAATTCAGTTCATGTGTAGCCAAGTTTACATTCCGTGTATTAGTGATATCTTATGATGTTTCTTTTTCTGTGTGACTTATTTCTCGTAGAATCATCGTTCCTGAGTCCACTCATTATGCCGCTACGGACCTGATGACGTAGATTTCATTGCTGAGTGATATTCCATTGTACGTGCGTACCACAACTTCTTTATCCATTTTTTGCTTTCTCAGATAGTTAACTTATACCGTAGACAATGTTCTTGTAAACAGAGCCATCCCAGACTTTGGGGTGGCTGTGTGTTTTTGATTTTAATTTCCCTAACCTATAGGACCATAAGTGGAAGTGCCATAGGCTGTGTTGCTTTGTTTCCTACGTGTTTCTGGAAACACCATACACTTCTCCAGAGTGGTTGTTGGCAATTTACATCCCGCCCATCAGCATGACAAGGCTCCCTGTTCTCCATGACCTGTCCTGACTTTCTGGATTTTACATTTTTTTCAGATGGCCCTTTTGACCGGGGAGCAGTGAGACTTCATTGTAGTGCAGATTTCCATTACACGCTTGCTTGGTTGGCCAAAAAGGGCTTATGCGTTTTTTCCTGAATATATTCAGGAAAAAACGCATACGCCCTTTTTGGCCAAGTGCATCATTGTCGACATTCTGCCTCTTTTCCTATGCTGTTAGTACAATTCCAGTCTACCCCCTGAAATCGTTTTCCTGAAATTCTGCCCTGCTATCAATTCCTCTTCGAAGACTTACTTCAATACATTTTTGGACGATAGCTGTCATTCATAACTCTGCAGGTTTGTGAATTACAGTGCCCCTGAGCTCATTTCTTCAACTCGCTTTCTTGTGAGCTGGCCGCAAAACCGCAGGATTGCTTCAGGCCCTAATCTGTTTCCGGCAGGGCACGCTGAGCCTTTGGTTAATTCCTCTTCCTGGTGGGAAATGAGCGTTCCATTTGCCCGTGCAGACACCTACAGCTAGTCTCTCATTTCTTCTCCCTATTCTTGTTCATCTTGCGCAGAAATTGCAAACTGTGCCAAACAGGAGGTTAATGGCACTGACTCTCCAAGTGGGGAGAGTGTTAGTAAAGCGTTCAAATGTTGAACCCGAGTACCAGGGTCGAAAACTGAGATGCATTTGAAAACGTTTCCCAATCTCATGGTGGACGATATTCTGGGTTTCCCATGCATGTTTTAGCTGAAGCAAGAATCCCTTAAACCTGGAGAGTAGGGACCCATGGAACGGGTACCATGCAGTATGACTTCAAAGGGTCTGCGTTTGTTCACCGAACCTCAACAATGCTATCAGCCCGAAGTGTCCAGCCTTATGTCTCATCCAGCTCTGGGTGTAGATGTGGTAAATACAGGTTGCATCACAAGCCCTGAATGAATTATTTAAGAATTGCTCTCTATTTCACTGTCATTGTGTTTTGTTTTTGAAATTCATTTTGATAATGGGATTTATCGGATTTTCACTGCTGCGTTTAGGCCGCTGTACACACGCTTGATTTCCTTATGGAGACATATAAATCCATGGGTTTTAAGATTCTTACTTGTCAGGTATCTTGCCAGGCGTTGAATATGGGGTGTTGAGTCCATTTCGTTGAGCAAGGAGTAGGTCTTGTCTATTATATATTTGGCTTATGGAACGGTATCTGTGCTAATTTCAATCTCTGGTTTTATGCAGCACCCCAACTCACCTTTCCCCATAAGCAAGCATAAGTTGGTTTTCTAAATTTGAGACCCTGTTCTGTTTTGTATTTCAGTTCATGTGTAGCCAACTTTATATTCCGTGTATTAGTGATATCTTATGATGTTTCTTTTTCTGTGTGACTTATTTCTCGTAGAATCATCGTACCTGAATCCACTCATTATGCCGCTACGGGCCTGATGACGTAGATTTCATTGCTGAGTGATATTCCATTGTAGGTGCGTACCACAACTTCTTTATCCATTTTTTACTTTCTGGGATATTTTACTTGTACCGTAGACGAGCTTCTTGTAAACAGAGCCGTCCCAAACTCTGGGGAGGCTGTGTGTTTTTGATTTTAATTTCCCTAAGCTATAGGACCATAAGTGGAAGTACCATAGGCTGTGTTGCTTTGTTTCTTACGTGTTTCTGGAAACACCATACACTTCTCCAGAGTGGTTGTTTGCAATTTTCATCCCGCCCATCAGCATGACAAGGCTCCCTGTTCTCCATGACCTGTCCTGCCTTTCTGGATTTTACACTTTATTCAGATGGCTCTTTTGACCGGGGGGCCAGTGAGACTTCATTGTAGTGCAGATTCCTTTTACATGCTTGCTTGGTTGGCCAAAAAGGGCGTATGCGTTTTTTCCTGAATATATTCAGGAAAAAACGCATACGCCCTTTTTGGCCAAGTGCATCGTTGTCGACATTCTGCCTCTTTTCCTATGCTTTAAGTACAATTCCAGTCTACCCCCTGAAATCGTTTTCCTGAAATTCTGCCCCACTTTCAAGTCCTCTTGGAAGACTTACTTCAATACATTTTTGGACGATAGCTGTCATTCATAACTCTGCAGGTTTGTGAATTACAGTGCCCCTGAGCTCATGTCTTCAACTCGCTTTCTTGTGAGCTGGCCGCAAAACCGCAGGATTGCTTCAGGCCAAAGTCTCTTTCTGGCACGGCACGCTGAGCCTTTGTTTAATTCCTCTTCCTGGTCGGAAATGAGCGTTCCATTTGCCCGTGCAGACACCTACAGCTAGTCTCTCATTGCTTCTCCCTATTCCTGTTCATCTTGCACAGAAATTGCAAAGTGTGCCAAACAGGAGGTTAAATGCACTGACTCTCCAAGTGGGGAGAGTGTTAGTAAAGCGTTCAAATGTTGAACCCGAGTACCAGGGGACGAAAACTGAGATGCATTTGAAAACGTTTCCCAATCACACGGAGGACCATACTCTGGGTTTCCCATGGACGTTTTAGCTGAAGGTAGAATCCCTTAAACCTGGAGAGTTGGGACCCATGGGATGGGTACCATGCAGTATGACTTCAAAGGGTCTGCGTTTGCTAACCGAACCTCACAAATGCTATCAGCCCGAAGTGCCCAGCCTTATGTCTCACCCAGCTCTGGGTGTAGATGTGGTAAATCCAGGTTGCATCACAAGCCCTGAATGAATTATTTAAGAATTGCTCTCTATTTCACTGTCATTGTGTTTTGATTTGAAATTTATTTTGATAATGGGATTTATCGGATTTTCACTGCTGCGTTTAGGCCGCTGTACACACGCTAGATTTCCTTATGGAGACATATAAATCCATGGGTTTTAAGATTCTTACTGGTCAGGTATCTTCTCAGGCGTTGAATATAGGGTGTTGAGTCCATTTCGTTGAGCAAGGAGTAGGTCTTGTCTTTTATATATTTGGCTTATGGAACTGTATGTGTGCTAATTTCAATCTCTGGTTTTATGCAGCACCCCAACTCACCTTTCCCCATAAGCAAGCATAAGTTGGTTTTCTAAATTTGAGACCCTGTTCTGTTTTGTAATTCAGTTCATGTGTAGCCAAGTTTACATTCCGTGTATTTGTGATATCTTATGATGTTTCTTTTTCTGTGTGACTTATTTCTCGTAGAATCATCATACCTGAATCCACTCATTATGCCGCTACGGGCCTGATGACGTAGATTTCATTGCTGAGTGATATTCCATTGTACGTGCGTACCACAACTTCTTTATGCACTTTTTGCTTTCTCGGATATTTAACTTGTACCGTAGACGAGGTTCTTGTCAACAGAGCCGTCCCAAACTTTGGGGTGGCTCTGTGTTTTTGGTTTTAATTTCCCTAATCTATAGGACCATAAGTGGAAGTGCCATAGGCTGTGTTGCTTTGTTTCCTACGTGTTTCAGGAAACACCATACACTTCTCCAGAGTGGCTGTTGGCAATTTACATCCCGCCCATCAGCATGACAAGGCTTCCTGTTCTCCATGACCTGTCCTGCCTTTCTGGATTTTACACTTTTTTCAGATGGCCCTTTTGACCGGGGGGCAGGGAGACTTCAATGTAGTGCATATTGCCTTTACACGCTTGCTTGGTTGGCCAAAAAGGGCGTATGCGTTTTTTCCTGAATATATTCAGGAAAAAACGCATACGCCCTTTTTGGCCAAGTGCATCATTGTCGACATTCTGCCTCTTTTCCTATGCTTTAAGTGCAATTCCAGTCTACCCCCTGAAATCGTTTTCCTGAAATTCTGCCCCGCTTTCAAGTCCTCTTCGAAGACTTACTTCAGTACATTTTTGGACGATAGCTGTCATTCATAACTCTGCAGGTTTGTGAATTACAGTGCCCCTGAGCTCCTTTCTTCAACTCGCTTTCTTGTGAGCTGGCCGCAAAACCGCAGGATTGCTTCAGGCCCTAATCTGTTTCCGGCCGGGCACGCTGAGCCTTTGGTTAATTCCTCTTCCTGGTGGGAAATGAGCGTTAAATTTCCATGTTCAGACACCTTCACATGAGTCGTCATGGTGCCCCTTTGCCCCGGTTATCTCTATGGAGGTTGGAGTTGGAAGGCCTCCTCACTCAAGATCAGTGTGCTCACGGAGCCAACCCTGCAACTTCAGGGCATGGTTGGGGGTTAGGATCACCACGAGAGTTCCTTTTTCCTTAGGATGGAGGTGGCCTTTTGGGCTGCTGATTTCCATGTTATCAGATACTGCCAGTATCTTGGCCAGATATGGCGGTGGGCCAAGCCCCTTGGTGACCGTAGTTTATCCTACCTGGATCGCATTCTTGCATTGTTCCATTTCAAGTGGTCCCAGGTTTTGCACTAATACTCCAATGGCGATTCACCGTTCACCAGGAATGTAAAGGTCAAAGGGTTTAGCTAAATTAGGGAGTTCCAGGGCAAGGGTCTGAATTGACTGCTCTTTCCATTCTTGAAAGGCCACTTCTGCATTCTATTCAAAAGGATCATCACCTTTTCCTTTCAGTGTTTCATATAGAGGCCGAGCTAGTAGACTGTAGTTAGGGATCCAGAAGCAGCAAACCCTGGCCTCCCCAGGAACCCCTAAGCTGTCTTCTAGTTTCAGAAATGGGTAAGGCTGTAAATTGTTTCTTCCCTTTCCTGGGATGGGCTTCTCCGACCTTCTGTGAGAATGAAGCCCAGGCAGGTCACCGTAGTCTGTGATATTTGAGCTTTTTCTTGGACAACTTGTATCCTTTATTGGCTTCGTAGTTCAGAGGTCTCCTTAGTAGGGCTGGCGATCAGAATGTCGTCTGCATATTGAAGGAGTGTTTCCTTTTCCAGAGGTAGAACTTTTAGGTCTTTAGCTGAGCTTTCCCCAAAGATGGTGTGGGAATTTTTGAACCCTTGGGGCAACACGGCCCGGAAGTATTGTTTTAGCTGTATGTTGAGTCCTGCCACTCACAAGCCAAAATTTCTTGTGACTCTGGGACTAATAGAATACAAAAGAAGGCATCATTGAAGACTAATACAGAATACCATGTCCTGGTGGTTGGTAGAATGACCAGCAGGGTGTAGGATTTAGGAACTACTGGAGGTATATCCTCGGTGGCTTCACTGACTGTCCTGACATCCTTTACCAGGACTCCAGCAGCCCATGGGGCTCTCGAGGTCAGGCCAATCCCAGGATATGGAGCTCACCTGGGCAGGTACCCTACCCCAGCCCACGGGGCTCTCGTGTTCAGGACCCTCCCAGGATATGGGGTTCCCTGGGCAGGTCCCCCTGCAGCCCATGGGGCTCTCGTGGTCAGGCCCCTCCCAGGATACAGAGCTACCCTTGCAGGTACCATGGCAGGGCTGGGAACACAGGAACCGTGCATATCGCCCTCATTGCAGAGCACTCCCAGCTCACCTGTCACTCAGATCTGACACAGAGCACCTCAGAGCAGGACTTGAACTAACAAACAGCACCTCCGACAGGTCTGTGACCCTGGGCATCACTCTGTGTGGCCTCCCTCCACCTGGTCTTCCAGATACTTCCACTGCACCCGGGGCACCAGGCCTCTGTCTCCACCCACCAGCCACCCCTCCTCTCCCTGACTCCTGGGTTCCTCTCATTAGGAGAGGGTTTTCTTGAAGTTGTCTCCCACTCATGGGCCAGATAATATAATTAGAAAACAAGCCAGAGCTGCAGCCCCTTGTCTATCCTGACTCTCAGGAGCCCACACCTGTTCCTTGGACCTGGCCGATTCAGCAAGTTCCAGTTTCTGCAACTGTGAGCCCCTGAGGGGTGATTATTGGCTGGCCTGGGAAGCCTGACCGTGCCGGCCAGCCCTCCCCAGGTGTGCCTGGGTTCAGATCAATATAAACACCGCTCCAGGCAGCAAGAGCCCCTGCAGCTGTGCCTGACGCCATTTTCTCTGCCCTGTCAGCAGTCTTGGGGCTGGACTGGTGGGAGGGAGTGAGAGGCCACGGCTTTGTGGGTGGCCCAGTGTGAGTGGGGCTCTGCTGGACTTTCTGCAGCAGTTGCCAAGATGCCACCTGCTAAAGAAGAGGATGTGTCACCCATACCTGCCGCTGGAATTTCTCCCTGGGCAGAGGTGAGTGAGGAAGAAAGCAGTGGGGGCCGGGACAGCAGGGGTATCTCAGGCAGGGAAATGGAAAGCTTCCAGAAGAGCACCCAGGGCCAGGACCATCCTGGCTGGCCTGCAGGCACCAAGTCGGCTGGCATGCTGTCGCTCATGTGGCTCCATGGCCCTTCCTCTAGGCTTTCAAGTCCTTGTACATATTCAGGTGTTTTACCTGGGAAGGGTGGGAACATTTCAGCAGCAGCTGGCCTGGGGCTCAGCCCACGTTTACTCACAGATGCCTCGGCACTGTCCCCCAGCTTTGCAATGAGGACGCTTGTTGCGTGGGGCCTGCTGGCTGAATGGGAGATGATTCCCCACCACCGACCAACTTCAGAATTGTTTACAACTGGAGCAAGTGCCCTGATACGGTTTTCCTCTGTGTAGCTGGTGGGTTCTGTTTTTTTTTCTTTTTTGGTTCAAGGTAGATTTTATTCCTCTTTTTTGTATTTACAGATATAAGCATGGAAATAATTTATTCATATAAATACATGTATGTGAAGGGAAGAATATTTTTTCTGTTTTACTTTTTGTAATTTGAATTTTATTTTATTTTTTTATACAGCAGGTTCTTTTTGGTTATCTATTTTATACATATAAATGTATACATGCCAATCCCAATCTCTCAACTCCTCCCACCACCACCCCCCAACAGCTTTCCCCCCTTGGTGTCCATACGTTTGTTGTCTACATCTGTTGCTCTATTTCTGCCTTGCAAAACGGTTCATCTGTACAATTTGTCTAGGTTCCACATATAGCCATTAATAGACAAGATTTCTTTTTCTCTTTCTGACTTACTTCACTCTGTATGACAGTCTCTAGACCCATCAACGTCTCTACAAATGACCCAATTTCATTCCTTTTTATGGCTTAGTAATATTCCATTTTATATATGTACCACGTCTTTATGCATTCGTCTGTCTGTGGGCATTTAGGTTGCTTCCATTACCTGGATATTGTAAATAGTGATGCAATGAACATTGCGGTGAATGTCTCTTTTTGATTTATGGTTTTGTCTGGGTATATGCCCAGTAGTGGGACTGCTGTATCATATGGTAATTCTATTCTTAGTTTTATAAGAAACTCCATAACTTTCTCCACAGTGACTGTATCAATTTCATTCCCAACAATAGCGGAAGAGGGTTCCTTATCTCCACACCCTTTCCAGCATTTGTTGTTTGTAGATTTTCTGATGATGCCCATTCTAACAGGTGTGAGGTGATACACCATGGATGAGTCTATTTCGTTGAGCAAAGAGTAGGTCTTGTCTATTACATATTTGGCTTATGGAACGGTATGTGTGCTAATTTCAATCTCTGGTTTTATACAGCACCGCAACTCAACTTTCCCCTTAAGCAAGCATAAGTTTTTATCTAAATGTGAGACTCTGTTCGGTTTTGGAATTCAGTTGATGTGTAGCCAAGTTTACACTCTCTCTATTAGTGATATCTTATGATAATTACCTTTCTCTGTGTGACATATTTCTCTTAGAATCATCATACTTAAATCCACTCAATTTGCTGCTACAGGCCTGATGACATTGATTTCATTGCTGAGTGATATTCCATTGTACGTAAGTAGCACAACTCCTTTATCCATATTTTTCTTTCTGGGATATTTAATTTGTACTGGACTCAAGGTTCTTGTAAACACAGCAGCCCTAAATTTTGTGTTGGCTGTGTCTTGTTGATTTTAATTTTCCTAAGCTATAGGGCCAAAAGTGGAAGTGCCCTAGGGTCTGTAGCTTTGTTTTTCAGATGTTTCAGGATACACCATAAACATCTCCAGAGTGTCTGTTGGCAATTTACATCCCGCCCATCAGCATAACAAGGCTCCCTGTTCTCCATGGCCTGTCCTGTGTTTCTGGTTTTTACACTTTTTTCAGATGGCCCTTTTGACGAATGGGAAATGAGACTTCATTGTAGTGCGGATTTCCATTGCTCGAGTGCTTGGTTGGCCAAAAAGGGCATATGTGTTTTTTCCTGAATATATTCAGGAAAAAATGTTTACGCACTTTTGTCCAAGTGCATCACTGTCAAAGATCTGCCGCTTTTCACATGCTTTAAACGCAATTCCAATCTACCTCCTGAAATATGATTCCTGCAATTCTGCCTCGTTTTGAAGTCCTCTTTGCAGACTTACTTCAGTATATTTTTGCCAATAGCTGTCATTTATAACTCTGCAGGTTTGTGAATTACAGTGCCTGTGATTTCCTTTCTTAACTCGTTTCCTTGAAAGCTGGCCACAGAACCGCAGGTTTGCTTTAGGCCATAATCAGGGTCTGGCACGGCACTCTGAGCCTTTGGTTAATTCCTCTTCCTGGTGGGAAATTAGAGTTAAATGTGCCCCTCCGGACACCTGCCTCACTCCCAGCCCCTTGGTGATGTGTGTCCTGTGGTTTGAGGCCACATGTGCTGGGTTCCTCACCTTTGGCTGATGTGGCCCCACTGGTGTGAGGACACTCCTGCCTGGTTCCCATCCCCTTGGTGATGTGGGCCATCCGGTGAGAGTCTGATCCTGGTTGGGTTCCTCACACTTCTGTGAGGTGGGCCCTCTTCTCTGACGTCACTCCTGCCTGGCTGGCACACCCCGCCTTGGCGAAGTCGGCCCTCTGGTGGGATTTGGTGCCTGCTGGGGGTCTCCTGCCCTCGGTAATGAGGGCCCTCTGGCGTCAGGCCCTAATTCCTGGGCTCCCAATATTTTCTGATATGCGCCCTGTGGTTCGAGTACACTCGTGCCAGGTTCCCAACCCCATGGGAATGTGGGCCTTCTGCTCTGAGGTCCCAACCGTGGGTTGCTCAGTTTCATGATGAGGGCCCTCTGCTGTGAGTTCTCTCCGGCCTGGATCCCATAGCCTCGCTGCTCCTGGCCACCTGCTGGGAGGTTCCAACTGCGGGATTCCTCACCTTTTTTCTTCTATGGACCCTCTGTTTTGAGACTCCTCCTGCCTGCCTCACTCCCAGTCCCTTGGTGATGTGTGTCCTCTGGTGTGAGGCCACGTGTGCTGGGTCCCTCGCCTTTGGATGATGTGGCCACACTGGTGTGAGGACACTCCTGCCTGCTTCCTATCCCCTTGATGATGTGGGCCCTCTGGTGAGAGTCTGATCCTGGCTGGGTTCCTCACCCTTCTGTGAGGTGGGCCCTCTGCTGTGAGGTCACTCCTGCCTGGCTGGCACACCCCACCTGGGCAACATCGGCCCTCTTGTGGCACTTGGAGCCTGCTGGGAGCCTCCTCCCCTCGGTGATGGGGGCCCTCTAGCGTCAGGCCCTAACTGCTGGGTACCCACATTTTCTGATACGTGCTAAGTGGTGCGAGGACACTCCTGCGAGGTTCCCATCCCCATGGGCATGTGGGCCTTCTGCTCTAAGGTCCCAACACCTGTGTTGTTCACCGTTTCATGATGTTGTCTCTCTGGTGTTAGTTCACTCAGGCCTAGATCCCATAGACTCTGTGCTCTGAGCCGACTGCTGGGAGGTTCCTACTGCTGGATTCCTTACCTTTTTTATTCTTTGGGTCCTGTGTTTTTATGCTCCTACTTCCTGACTCACTCCCAGCCCCTTTGTGATGTAGGTCCTCTGGTTTAAGGCCACATGTACCGGTTTCCTCACCTTTATTGATGTGGCCCCACTGGTGTGAGGACACTCCTGCCTGGTTCCCATCCCCTTGGTGATTGGGGCCCTCTTGTGAGAGTCTGATCCTGTCTGGATTCCTCACACTTCTGGGAGGTGGGCCCTCTGCTGTGAGGTCACTCCTGCCTGGCTGGCACACGTCACGTTGGCGATGTGGGCCCTCAGTTGGGAGTTGGTGCCTGCTGGGAGTCTCCTCCCCTCGGTAATGAGGGCCCTCTGGCGTCAGGCCCTAACTCATGGGCTCCCAAAATTTTCTGATGTGCGCCCTGTCGTGTGAGTACACTCCAGCCAGGGTCCCTTCCCTAGGGGATGTGGGCTTTCTGCTCTGTGGTCCCAACGGCTGGGTTGCTCACAGTGTCAGAATGTGGGCCCTCTGTTTTGAGTTCAGTCAGGCCTGGATCCCATAGCCTTGCTGCTCCTGGCCGTCTGCTGGGAGGTTCCAACTGCGGGATTCCTCACCTTTTTTACGCAATGGGCCCTCTGTTTTGAGGCTCCTCCTGCCTGCCTCACTCCCAGCCCCTTGGTGATGTGTGTCCTGTAGTTTGAGGCCACGTGTGCTGGGTCCGTCACATTTCGGGGATGTGGCCCCACTGGTGTGAGGACACTCCTGCCTGGTTTCCATTCCCTTGGTGATGTGGGCCCTCTGGTGAGAGTCTGATCCTCTTTGGGTTCCTCACACTTTTGTGTGGTTGGCCCTCTGCTCTGAGGTCACTCCTGCCTGGCTGGCACACCCCGCATTGGCGACGTCGGCCCTCTGGTAGCAGTTGGAGCTTGCTGGGAGCCTCCTCTCCTCAGTGATGAGGGCCCTCTGGCGTCCGGCCCTAACTGCTGGGCTCCCCACATTTTCTGTTGTGTGCCCACTGGTGCGATGACACTCCTGCTTGGTTCCCTTCCCCATGGGGATGTGGGCCTTGTGCTCTGAGGTCACAACGGCTGGGTTGCTTACAGTATCACGATGAGGGCCCTCTGTTGTGAGTTCATCACTGCCTGGATCCCATAGCCTCGGTGCTCTGGGCCGCCTGCTGGGATGTTCCAACTGCTGGATTCCTCACCTTTTTATACAATGAGCCATGTGTTTTGAGGTTAATCCTGCCTGCCTCGCTCTGAGACCCATGGTGATGTGGGTCTTCTGGTTTGAGGCCACATGTGCTGGGTACCTCAACTTTCGATGATGTGGCCCCACGGGTGTGAGGACACTCGTGCCTGATTCCCAGCCCCTTGCTTATGTGGGCACTCTGGTGAGAGTCTGATCATGACTGGGTTCCTTACCCTTCTGTGAGGTGGGCGCTCTGATGTGAGGTCACTCCTGCCTGGATGGCTCACGTCGCCTTGGCGACGTAGGCCCTCTGTTGGCCACTGAAGCATGCTGGGAGCCTCCTACCCTCTTTAATGAGGGCCCTGGAAGAAACGAATATGCTCTTTTTGACCAAGTGCATCATTGTCGAAGTTCTGCCTCTTCTCCTATACTTTCAGAGGACTTCCCATCTACCTCCTGAAATCGTATTCCTGGAATTCTGCCCCGCGTTCAAGTCCTCTTTGCAGCCTTACTTCAATATATTTTTGGACGATAGCTGTCATTTATAACTCTGCAGGTTTGTGAATTACAGTGCCCCTGAGCTCCATTCTTCAACTCGCTTTCTTGTGAGCTGGCCGCAAAACCGCAGGATTGCTTCAGGCCCTAATCTGGTTCCGGCACGGCATGTTGAGCCTTTGGCTAATTCCTCTTCCTGATGGGAAATGAGCGTTAAATTTGCTCGTGCAGACACCTACAGCTAATCTCTCATTGGTTCTCCCTATTCCTGTTCATCTTGCTCAGAAATTCCAAACTGTGCCAAACAGGAGGTTAAAGGCACTGACTCTCCAATTGGGGAAAGAGTTAGTAAAGCGTCTGGAATGGTAAAACCGAGTATGAGGGGAAGAAAACTGAGATGCATTTAAAAAGGTTTCCCGGTCACACGGTGGACCATATTCTGGGTTTCCCATGCGTGTTTTACCTGAAGGAAGAATCCCTTAAACCTGGAGAGGTGGGACCCATGCAATGGGTACCATGCAGTATGACTTCAAATGGCCTGCATTTTCTCACCGAACCTCACCAATGCTATCAGCCCAAAGTGTCGAACCTTATGTCTCACTCAGCTCTAGGTGTAGATGTGGTAAATCCAGGTTGCATCACAAGCCCTGAATGAATTATTTAAGAATTGCTCTCTATTTCACTGTAATTGTGTTTGTTTTTGTAGTTTATTTTGATAATGGGATTTATCGGATTTTCTCTGCTGCCTTCATGCATGTGTACACACACTTGATTCTCTTACGGAGACATATAAATCCATGGGTTTCAAGATTCTACTAGTCATGTGTAATCCTAGGAGTTGAATATGGTGTGTTTAGTCCATTTCGTTGAGCAAGGTGTAAGTCTTGACTATTACATATTTGGCTTATGGAAAGGTATGTGTGCTAATTTCTATCTCTGGTTTTATGCAGCACCCCACCTCACCTTTCCCCATAAGCAAGCATAAGTTGGTGTTCTAAATTTGAGACCCTGTTCTGTTTTGTAATTCAGTTCATGTGTAGCCAAGTTTACATTCCGTGTATTAGTGATATCTTATGATGTTTCATTTTCTGTGTGACTTATTTCACTTAGAATCATCGTACCTGGATCCACTCAATATGCCGCGACGGGCCTGATGACATAGATTTCATTGGTGAGTGATATTGCATTGTACGTGCGTACCACAACTTCTTTAACCATTTTTCACATTCTGGGATATTTAACTTGGACCGTAGACGACGTTCTTGTAAACAGAGCTGTCCCAAACTTTGGGGTGGCTGTGTGTTTTTGATTTTAATTTCCGTAAGCTATAGGACCATAAGTGGAAGTGACATAGGCTCTGTTGCTTTGTTTCCTACGTGTTTCAGGAAACCCCATAAACTTCTCCAGAGTGGCTGTTTGCAATTTACATCCCCCCCATCAGCATAACAAGTCTCCCTGTTCTCCATGACCTGTCCTGCCTTTCTGGATTTTACCCTTTTTCAGATGCCCCTTTTGACCGGGGGGCAGTGAGACTTCATTGTAGTGCAGATTTCATTTACCTGCTTGCTTGCTTGGCCAAAAATGGCGTATGCGTTTTTTCCTGAATATATTCAGGAAAAAACGCATACGCACTTTTTGGCCAGTGCATCATTGTCGACATTCTGCATCTATTCCTATGCTTTAAGTGCAATTCCAGTCTACCCCCTGAAATCGTTTTCCTGAAATTCTGCCCCGCTTTCAAGTCCTCTTCGAAGACTTACTTCAATACATTTTTGGACGATAGCTGTCATTCATAACTCTGCAGGTTTGTGAATTACAGTGCCCCTGAGCTCCTTTTCTCAACTCGCTTTCTTGTGAGCTGGCCGCAAAACCGCAGGATTGCTTCAGACCCTAATCTGTTTCCGGCAGGGCACGCTGAGCCTTTGTTTAATTCCTCTTCCTGGTGGGAAATGAGCGTTCCATTTGCCCGTGCACACACCTACAGCTAGTCTCTCATTGGTTCTCCCTATTCCTGTTCATCTTACGCAGAAATTGCAAACTGTGCCAAACAGGAGGTTAATGGCACTGACTCTCCAAGTGGGGAGAGTGTTAGTAAAGCGCTGAAATGGTGAACCCGAGTACCAGGGGAAGAAAACTGAGATGCATTTGAAAACGTTTCCCAATCCCACGGTGGACCATACTCTGGGTTTCCCATGCATGTTTTAGCTGAAGGAAGAATCCCTTAAACCTGGAGAGTTGGGCCCCATGGAATGGGTACCATGCAGTGTGACTTCAAAGGGTCTGCGTTTGCTCACCGAACCTCACCAATGGTATCAGCCCGAAGTGTCCAGCCTTATATCTCATCCAGCTCTGGGTGTAGATGTGGTAAATACAGGGTGCATCACAAGCCCTGAATGAATTATTTAAGAATTGCTCTCTATTTCACTGTCATTGTGTTTTGTTTTTGAAATTCATTTTGATAATGGGATTTATCGGATTTTCACTGCTGCTTTTAGGCCACTGTACACACGCTTGATTTCCTTATGGAGACATATAAATCCATGGGTTTTAAGATTCTTACTTGTCAGGTATCTTCCCAGGCAATGAATATAGGGTGTTGAGTCCATTTCGTTGAGCAAGGAGTAGGTCTTGTCTATTATATATTTGGTTTATGGAACGGTATCTGTGCTAATTTCAATCTCTGGTTTTATGCAGCATCCCAACTGACCTTTCCCCATAAGCAAGCATAAGTTGGTTTTCTAAATTTGAGACCCTGTTCTGTTTTGTAATTCAGTTCATGTGTAGCCAAGGTTACATTCCGTGTATTACTGATATATTATGATGTTTCTTTTTCTGTGTGACTTATTTCTCGTAGAATCATCGTACCTGAATCCACTCATTATGCGGCTACGGGCCTGAAAACGTAGATTTCATTGCTGAGTGATATTCCATTGTACGTGCGTACCAGAAATTCTTTATCCATTTTTTCACTTCTCGGGTATTTAACTTGTACCGTAGACGAGGTTCTTGTAAAAAGAGCCATCCCAAACTTTGGGGTGGCTGTGTGTTTTTGATTTTAATTTCCCTAAGCTATAGGACCATAAGTGGAAGTGACATAGGCTGTGTTGCTTTGTTTCCTACGTGTTTCAGGAAACACAATACACTTCTCCAGAGTGGCTGTTGGCAATTTACATCATGCCCATCAGCATAACAAGGCTCCCTGTTCTCCATTACCTGTGGTGCCTTTCTGGATTTTACACATTTTTCCGATGGCCCTTTTGACCGGGGGGCAGTGAGACTTCATTGTAGTGCAGATTTCCTTTACACGCTTGCTTCCTTGGCCAAAAAGGGCGTATGCGTTTTTACCTGAATATATTCAGGAAAAAACGCATACGCCCTTTTTGGCCAAGTGCATCATTGTCGATATTCTGCCTCTTTTCCTATGCTTTAACTGCCATTCCAGTCTGCCCCCTGAAATCGTTTTCCTGAAATTCTGCCCCACTTTCCAGTCCTCTTCGAAGACTTACTTCAGTATATTTTTGGACGATAGCTGTCATTCATAATTCTGCATGTTTGTGAATTACAGTGCCCCTGAGCTCCTTTCTTCAACTCGCTTTCTTGTGAGCTGGCCGCAAAACCGCAGGATTGCTTCAGGCCCTAATCTGTTTCCGGCAGGGCAGGCTGAGCCATTGGTTAATTCCTCTTCCTGGTGCGAAATGAGCGTTCCATTTGCCCGTGCAGACACCTACAGCTAGTCTCTCATTGGTTCTCCCTATTCCTGTTAATCTTGCGCAGAAATTGCAAACTGTGCCAAACAGGAGGTTAAAGGCACTGACTCTCCAAGTGGGGAGAGTGTTAGTAAAGCTTCTGGAATGGTGAACCCGTGTACCAGGGGACGAAAACTGAGATCCATTTGAAAAAGTTTCCCAATCACACGGCGGACGATAGTCTGGGTTTCCCATGCATGTTTTAGCTGAAGGAAGAATCCCTTAAACCTGGAGAGTTGGGACCCATGGAATGGGTACCATGCAGTATGACTTCAAAGGGTCTGCGTCTGGTCACCGAACCTCACCAATGCTATCAGCCGGAAGTGTCCAGCCTTATGTCTCACCCAGCTCTGGGTGTAGATGTGGTAAATACAGGTTGCATCACAAGCCCTGAATGAATTATTTAAGAATTGCTCTCTATTTCACTGTCATTGTGTTTTGTTTTTGAAATTTATTTTGATAATGGGATTTATCGGATTTTCACTGCTGCGTTTAGGCCGCTGTACACACGCTTGATTTCCTTATGGAGACATATAAATCCATGGGTTTTAAGATTCTTACTTGTCAGGTATCTTGCCAGGCGTTGAATATGGGGTGTTGAGTCCATTTCGTTGAGCAAGGAGTAGGTCTTGTCTATTATATATTTGGCTTATGGAACGGTATATGTGTTAATTTCAATCTCTGGTTTTATGCAGCACCCCAACTCACCTTTCCCCATAAGCAAGCATAAGTTGGTTTTCTAAATTTGAGACCCTGTTCTGTTTTGTAATTCATGTGTAGCCAAGTTTACATTCCGTGTATTAGTGATATCTTATGATGTTTCTTTTTCTGTGTGACTTATTTCTCGTAGAATCATCGTACTTGGATCCACTCATTATGCCGCTACGGTCCTGATGACGTAGATTTCATTGCTGAGTGATATTCCATTGTACGTGCGTACCACAACTTCTTTATCCATTTTTTGCTTTCTCGGATATTTAACTTGTACTGTAGACGAGGTTCTTGTAAACTGAGCCGTCCCAAATTTTGGGGTGGCTGTGTGTTTTTGATTTTAATTTCCCTAAGCTATAGGACCATAAGTGGAAGTGACATAGGCTGTGTTGCTTTGTTTCCTACGTGTTTCATGAAACACCATACACTTCTCCAGAGTGGCTGTTGGCAATTTACATCCCACCCATCAGCATAACAAGGCTCCCTGTTCTCCATGACCTGTCCTGCCTTTCTGGATTTTACACTTTTTTCAGATGGCCCTTTTGACCGTGGGGCAGTGAGACTTTATTGTAGTGCAGATTTCCTTTACATGCTTGATTTGTTGGCCAAAAAGTGCGTATGCGTTTTTTCCTGAATATATTCAGGAAAAAACGCATACGCCCTTTTTGGCCATGTGCATCATTGACGGCATTCTGCCCCTTTTCCTATGCTTTAAGTGCAATTCCAGCCTACCCCCTGAAATTGTTTTCCTGAAATTCTGCCCCGCTTTCAAGTCCTCTTCGAAGACTTACTTCAATATATTTTTGGACGATAGCAGTCATTCATAACTCTGCAGGTTTGTGAATGACAGTGACCCTGAGCTCCTTTCTTCAACTCGCTTTCTTCTGAGCTGGCCGTAAAACCGCAGGATTGCTTCAGGCTCTAATCTGTTTCCTGCAGGGCACGCTGAGCCTTTGGTTAATTCCTCTTCCTGGTGGGAAATGAGCATTCCATTTGCCCGTGCAGACACCTACAGCTAGTCTCTCATTGGTTCTCCCTATTCCTGTTCATCTTGCGCAGAAATTGCAAACTGTGCCAAACAGGAGGTTAAAGGCACTGACTCTCCAAGTGGGGAGAGTGTTAGTAAAGCGTCTAGAATGGTGAACCCGAGTACCAGGGTTCGAAAACTGAGATGCATTTGAAAACGTTTCCCAATCACACGGTGGACCATACTCTGGGTTTCCAATGCATGTTTTAGCTGAAGGAAGAATCCCTTAAACCTGGAGAGTTGGGACCCTTGGAATGGGTACCATGCAGTATGTCTTCAAGAGGTCTGCGTTTGCTCACCGAACCTCACCAATGCTTTCAGCCCGAAGTGTCCAGCCTTATGTCTCACCCAGCTTTGGGTGTAGATGTGATAATTCCAGGTTGTATCACAATCCCTGTATGAATTATTTAAGAATTGCTCTCTATTTCACTGTCATGGTGTTTTGTTTTTGAAATTTATTTTGATAATGGGATTTATCGGATTTTCACTGCTGCATTTAGGCCGCTGTACACACGCTTGACTTCCTTATGGAGACATATAAATCCATGGGTTTTAAGATTCTTACTTGTCAGGTATATTCCCAGGCGTTGCGTCCGATTTTTTGAGCAAGGAGTAGGTCTTGTCTATTATATATTAGGCTTATGGCACGGTATCTGTGCTAATTTCAATCTCTGGTTTTATGCAGCACCCCACTTGACCTTTCCGCATAAGCAAGCATAAGTTGATTTTCTCAATTTGAGACCATTTTCTGTTTTGTAATTCAGTTCATGTGTAGCCATGTTTACATTCCGTGTATTAGTCATATCTTATGATGTTTCTTTTTCTGTGTGACTTATTTCTCGTAGAATCATCGTACCTGAATCCACTCATTATGCCGCCACGGGCCTGATGACTTAGATTTCATTGCTGAGTGATATTTCATTGTACGTGCGTACCACAACTTCTTTATCCATTTTTTGCTTCCTCGGATATTTAACTTGTACTGTAGACGAGGTTCTTGTAAACAGAGCCGTCCCAAACTTTGGGGTGGCTGTGTCTTTTTGATTTTAATTTCCCTAAGCTATAGGACCATAAGTGGAAGTGCCATAGGCTGTGTTGCTTTGTTTCCTACGTGTTTCAGGAAACACCATACACTTCTCCAGAGTGGCTGTTGGCAATCTACATCCCGCCCATCAGCATAACAAGGCTCCCTGTTCTCCATGACCTGTCCTGCCTTTCTGGATTTTACACATTTTTCAGATGGCCCTTTTGACCGGGGGGCAGAGAGACTTCATTGTAGTGCAGATTTCCATTACATGCCGGCTTGGTTGGCCAAAAAGGGCGTATGCGTTTTTTCCTGAATATATTCAGGAAAAAACGCATACGCCCTTTTTGGCCAAGTTCATCATTGTCGACATTCTGCCTCTTTTCCTATGCTTTAAGTGCAATTCCAGTCTACCCCCTGAAATCGTTTTCCTGTAATTCTGCCCCGCTTTCAAATCCTCTTCGAAGACTTACTTCAATACATTTTTGGATGATAGCTGTCATTCATAACTCTGCAGGTTTGTGAATTACAGTGCCCCTGAGCTCATGTCTTCAACTCGCTTTCTTGTGAGCTGGCTGCAAAACCGCAGGACTGCTTAAGGCACTAACCTGTTTCTGGCAGGGCACGCTGAGCCTTTGGTTAATTCCTCTTCCTGGTGGGAAATGAGCATTCGATTTGCCCGTGCAGACACCTATAGCTAGTCTCTCATTGGTTCTCCCTATTCCTGTTCATCTTGCGCAGAAATTGCAAACTGTGCCAAACAGGAGTTTAAAGGCTCTGACTCTCCAAGTGGGGAGGGTGTTAGTAAAGTGTCTGGAATGGTGAACCCGAGTACCAGGGTTCGAAAACTGAGATGCGTTTGAAAACGTTTCCCAATCACACGGTGGGCCATGCTCTGGGTTTCCCATGCATGTTTTAGCTGAAGGAAGAATCCCTTAAACCTGGAGAGTTGGGACCGATGGAATGGGTACCATGCAGTATGACCTCAAAGGGTCTGCGATTGCTCACCGAACCTCATCAATGCTATCAGCCCGAAGTGTCCATCCTTATGTCTGACCCAGCTCTGGGTGTAGATGTGGTAAATCCAGGTTGCATCACAAGCCCTGAATCAATTATTTAAAAATTGCTCTCTATTTCACTGTCATTGTGTTCTGTTTTTGAAATTTATTTTGATAATGGGATTTATCGGATTTTCACTGCTGCGTTTAGGCCGCTGTACACATGCTTGATTTCCTTATAGACACATATAAATCCATGGGTTTTAAGATTCTTACTTGTCAGGTATATTCCCAGGCGTTGAATATGGGGTGTTGAGTCCATTTCGTTGAGCAAGGAGTAGGTCTTGACTATTATATATTTGGCTTATGGTACGGTATCTGTGCTAATTTCAGTCTCTGGTTTTATGCAGCACCCCAACTCACCGTTCCCCATATGCAAGCATAAGTTGGTTTTCTAAATTTGACACCCTGTTCTGTTTTGTAATTCAGTTTATGTGTAGCCAACTTTACATTCCGTGTATTAGTGATATCTTATGATGTTTCATTTTCTGTGTGACTTAATTCTTGTAGAATCATCGTACCTGAATCCACTCATTATGCCGCTACGGGCCTGATGACGTAGATTTCATTGCTGAGTGATATTCCATTGTACGTGCGTACCACGACTTCTTTATCCATTTTTTGCATTCTCAGATATTTAACTAGTATCGTAGATGACGTTCTTGTAAACAGAGCCGTCCCAAACATTGGGGTGGCTGTGTGTTTTTGATTTTAATTTCCCTAAGCTATATGACCATATGTGGAAGTGCCATAGGCTGTGTTGCTTTGTTTCCTACGTGTTTCAGGAAACACCATACACTTCTCCAGGGTGGCTGTTGGCAATTTACATCCCGCCCATCAGCATAACAAAGCTCCGTGTTCTCCATGACCTGTCCTGCCTTTCTGGATTTTACACTTTTTTCCGATGGCCCTTTTGACCGGGGGGCAGTGAGACTTCATTGTAGTGCAGATATCCTTTACACGCTTGCTTGGTTGGCCAAAAAGGGCGTATGCATTTTTTCCTGAATATATTCAGGAAAAAACGCATACACCCTTTTTGGCCAAGTTCATTATTGTCGACATTCTGCCTCTTTTCCTATGCTTTAAGTGCAATTCCAGTCTACCCCCTGAAATCGTTTTCCTGTAATTCTGCCCCGCTTTCAAATCCTCTTCGAAGACTTACTTCAATACATTTTTGGATGATAGCTGTCATTCATAACTCTGCAGGTTTGTGAATTACAGTGCCCCTGAGCTCCTTTCTTCCATTCGCTTTCTTGTGAGCTGGCCGCAAAACCGCAGGACTGCTTAAGGCGCTAACCTGTTTCTGGCAGGGCACGCTGAGCCTTTGGTTAATTCCTCTTCCTGGTGGGAAATGAGCGTTCGATTTGCCCGTGCAGACACCTACAGCTAGTCTCTCATTGGTTCTCCCTATTCCTGTTCATCTTGCGCAGAAATTGCAAACTGTGCCAAACAGGAGTTTAAAGGCTCTGACTCTCCAAGTGGGGAGGGTGTTAGTAAAGTGTCTGGAATGGTGAACCCGAGTACCAGGGTTCGAAAACTGAGATGCATTTGAAAACGTTTCCCAATCACACGGTGGACCATGCTCTGGGTTTCCCATGCATGTTTTAGCTGAAGGAAGAATCCCTTAAACCTGGAGAGTTGGGACCGATGCAATGGGTACCATGCAGTATGACCTCAAAGGGTCTGCGATTGCTCACCGAACCTCATCAATGCTATCAGCCCGAAGTGTGCAGCCTTATGTCTCACCCAGCTCTGCGTGTAGATGTGGTAAATCCAGGTTGCATCACAAGCCCTGAGTGAATTATTTAAGAATTGCTCTCTATTTCACTGTCATTGTGATTTGTTTTCAAAATTTATTTTGATAATGGGATTTATCGGATTTTCACTGCTGCGTTTCGGCCGCTGTACACACGCTTGATTTCCTTATGGAGACATATAAATCCATGGGTTTTAAGATTCTTACTTGTCAGGTATGTTCCCAGGCGTTGAATATGGGGTGTTGAGTACATTTCATTGAGCAAGGAGTAGGTCTTGTCTATTATATATTTGGCTTATGGAATGGTATCTGTGCTAATTTCAATCTCTGGTTTGATGTAGCACCCCAACTCACCTTTCCCCAAAAGCAAGCATAATTTGGTTTTCTAAATTTGAGACCCTGTTCTGTTTTGTAATTCAGTTCATGTGTAGCCAAGTTTACATTCCGTGTATTAGTGATATCTTATGATGTTTCTTTTTCTGTGTGACTTATTTCTCGTAGAATCATCGTACCTGAATCTACTCATTATGCCGCTACGGGCCTGATGACGTAGATTTCATTGCTGAGTGATATTCCATTGTACGTGCATACCACAACTTCTTTATCCATTTTTTGCGTTCTCAGATATTTAACTTGTACCGTAGACGAGGTTCTTGTAAACAGAGCCGTCCCAAACTTTGGGGTGGCTGTGTGTTTTTGATTTTAATTTCCCTAAGCTATAGGACCATAAGTGGAAGTGCCATAGGCTGTGTTGCTTTGTTTCCTATGTATTTCAGGAAACACCATACACTTCTCCAGAGTGGCTGTTGGCAACTTACATCCCGCCCATCAGCATAACAAGGCTCCCTGTTCTCCATGACCTCTCCTGCCTTTCTGGATTTTACACTTTTTTCAGATGGCCCTTTTGACCGGGGGGCAGAGAGACTTCATTGTAGTGCAGATTTCCTTTACATGCAGGCTTGGTTGGCCAAAAAGGGCGTATGCGTTTTTTCCTGAATATATTCAGGAAAAAACGCATACGTCCTTTTTGGCCAAGTGCATCATTGTCGACATTCTGCCCCTTTTCCTATGCTTTAAGTGCAAATCCAGTCTACCCCCTGAAATCGTTTTCCTGAAATTCTGCCCCACTTTCAAGTCCTCTTCAAAGACTTACTTCAATACATTTTTGGACGATAGCTGTCATTCATAACTCTGCAGGTTTGTGAATTACAGTAACCCTGAGCTCGTTTCCTCAACTCGCTTTCTTGTGAGCTGGCCGCAAAACCGCAGGATTGCTGCAGGCCCTAATCTGTTTCCGTCAGGGCACGCTGAGCCTTTGGTGAATTCCTCTTCCTGGTGGGAAATGAGCGTTAAATTTGTTCGTGCAGACACCTACAGCTAATCTCTCATTGGTTCTCCCTATTCCTGTTCATCTTGCGCAGAAATTGCAAACTGTGCCAAACAGGAGGTTAAAGGCACTGACTCTCCAAGTGGGGAGAGTGTTAGTAAAGCGTCTGGAATGGTAAAACCGAGTACGAGGGGACGAAAACTGAGATGCATTTGAAAACGTTTCCCAATCACACGGCGGACGATAGGCTGGGTTTCCCATGCATGTTTTAGCTGAAGGAAGAGATCCTTAAACCTGGAGAGTTGGGACCCATGGAATGGGTACCATGCAGTATGACTTCAAAGGGTCTGCGTCTGCTCACCGAACCTCACCAATGCTATCAGCCCGAAGTGTTCAGCCTTATGTCTCACCCAGCTCTGGGTGTAGATGTGGTAAATCCAGGTTGCATCACAAGCCCTGAATGAATTATTTAAGAATTGCTCTCTATTTCACTGTCATTGTGGTTTTTTTTTTGAAATTTATTTTGATAATGGGATTTACCGGATTTTCACTGTTCCGTTTAGGCTGCTGTACACACGCTTGTTTTCCTTATGGAGACATATAAATCCATGGTTTTTAAGATTCTTACTTGTCAGGTATCTTGCCAGGCGTTGAATATGGGGTGTTGAGTCCATTTCTTTGAGCAAGTAGTAGGTCTTGTCTATAATATATTTGGCTTATTGAACGGTACCTGTGCTAATTCCAATCTCTGGTTTTATGCAGCACCCCAACTCACCTTTCTCCATAAGCAAGCATAAGTTGATTTTCTAAATTTGAGACCCTGTTCTGTTTTGTAATTCAGTTTATGTGTAGCCAAGTTTACATTCCGTGTATTACTGATATCTTATGATGTTTATTTTTCTGTGTGACTTATTTCTCGTAGAATCATCGTACCTGAATCCACTCATACTGCTACGGGCCTGAAGACGTAGATTTAATTGCTGAATGATATTCCATTGTACGTGCGTATTAGAACTTCTTTATCCATTTTTTCCTTTCTTGGATATTTAACTTGTACCGTAGACAAGGTTCTTGTAAACAGAGCCATCCCAAACTTTGGGGTGGCTGTGTGTTTTTGATTTTAATTTCCCTAAGCTATAGGACCATAAGTGGAAGTGACATAGGCTGTGTTGCTTTGTTTCCTACGTGTTTCAGGATACACCATACATTTCTCCAGAGTGGCTGTTGGCAATTTACATCCCGCCCATCAGCATAACAAGGCTCCCTGTTCTCCATGGCCTGTCCTGTGTTTCTGGTTTTTACACTTTTTTCAGATGGCCCTTTTGACGAATGGGAAATGAGACTTCATTGTAGTGCGGATTTCCATTTCTCGAGTGCTTGGTTGGCCAAAAAGGGCATATGTGTTTTTTCCTGAATATATTCAGGAAAAAATGTTTACGCACTTTTGTCCAAGTGCATCACTGTCAAAAATCTGCCGCTTTTCACATGCTTTAAATGCAATTCCAATCTACCTCCTGAAATATGATTCCTGCAATTCTGCCTCGTTTTCAAGTCCTCTTTGCAGACTTACTTCCATATATTTTTGCCAATAGCTGTCATTTATAACTCTGCAGGTTTGTGAATTACAGTGCCCGTGATTTCCTTTCTTAACTCGTTTCCTTGAAAACTGGCCACAGAACCGTAGGTTTATTTCAGGCCGTAATCAGGGTCCGGCACGGCACTCTGAGACTTTGGTTCATTCCACTTCCTCGTGGGAAATTAGAGTTAAATGTGCCCCTCCAGACACCTGCCTCACTCCTAGCCCCTTGGTGATGTGTGTCCTCTGGTTTGAGGCCACATGTGCTGGGTTCCTCACCTTTGGCTGATGTGGCCCCACTGATGTGAGGACACTCCTGCCTGGTTCCTATCCCCTTGATGATGTGGGCCCTCTGGTGAGAGTCTGATCCTGGTTGGGTTCCTCACACTTCTGTGAGGTGGGCCCTCTTCTCTGAGGTCACTCCTGCCTGGCTGGCACACCCCACCTTGGCGACGTCGGCCCTCTGGTGGGATTTGGTGCCTGCTGGGTGTCTCCTCCCTTCGGTAATGAGGGCCCTCTGGCGTCAGGCCCTAACTCCTGGGCTCCCAATATTTTCTGATATGCGCCCTGTGGTTCGAGTACACTCCTGCCATGTTCCCAACCCCATGGGAATGTGGGCCTTCTGCTCTGAGGTCCCAGCCGTGGGTTACTCAGTTTCAAGATGAGGGCCCTCTGCTGCGAGTTCTCTCCGGCCTGGATCCCATAGCCTCGCTGCTCTTGGCCACCTGCTGGGAGGTTCCAACTGCGGGATTCCTCACCTTTTTTCTTCTATGGGCCCTCTGTTTTGAGACTCCTCCTGCCTGCCTCACTCCCAGCCCCTTGGTGATGTGTGTCCTCTGGTTTGAGGCCACGTATGCTGGGTCCCACGCCTTTCGATGATGTGGCCCCACTGATGTGAGGACACTCCTGCCTGGTTCCTATCCCCTTGATGATGTGGGCCCTCTGGTGAGAGTCTGATCCTGGCTGGGTTCCTCACCCTTCTGTGAGGGGGGCCCTCTGCTGTGAGGTCACTCCTGCCTGGCTGGCACACCCCACCTGGGCAACATCGGCCCTCTTGTGGCAGTTGGAGCCTGCTGGGAACCTCCCCTCGGTGATGGGGGCCCTCTTGCCTCAGGCCCTAACTGCTGGGTACCCACATTTTCTGATACGTGCTAAGTGGTGCGAGGACACTCCTGCGAGGTTCCCATCCCCATGGGCATGTGGGCCTTCTGCTCTAAGGTCCCAACACCTGTGTTGTTCACCATTTCATGATGTTGGCTCTCTGGTGTTAGTTCACCCAGGCCTAGATCCCATAGACTCTGTGCTCTGAGCGGCCTGCTGGGAGGTTCCTACTGCTGGGTTCCTTACCTCTTTTATTCTTTGGGTCCTGTGTTTTCATGCTCCTACTTCCTGACTCACTTCCAGCCCATTTGTGATGTAGGTCCTCTGGTTTAAGGCCACATGTACCGGTTTCCTCACCTTTATTGATGTGGCCCCACTGGTGTGAGGACACTCCTGCCTGGTTCCCATCCCCTTGGTGATGGGGGCCCTCTGGTGAGAGTCTGATCCTGTCTGGATTCCTCACACTTCTGGGAGGTGGGCCCTCTGCTGTGAGGTCACTCGTGCCTGGCTGGCACACGTCACCTTGGCGATGTGGGCCCTCAGTTGGGAGTTGGTGCCTGCTGGGAGTCTCCTCCCCTCGGTAATGAGGGCCCTCTGGCGTCAGGCCCTAACTCATGGGCTCCCAAAATTTTCTGATGTGCGCCCTGTCGTGCGAGTACACTCCAGCCAGGGTCCCATCCCCATGGGGATGTGGGCTTTCTGCTCTGAGGTCCCAAAGGCTGGGTTGCTCACAGTGTCAGAATGTGGGCCCTCTGCTGTGAGTTCACTCCGGCATGGATCCCATAGCCTCGGTGCTCTGGGCCACCTGCTTGGAGCTTCCAACTGCGGGGTTCCTCACCTTTTTTATTCTATGGGCGCTCTGTTGTGAGTTTCCTCCTGCATGCCTCACTCCCAGCCCTTTCGTGATGTGTGTCCCCTTGTTTGAGGCCACATGTGCTGTGTTCCTCACCTTTCGCTGATGTGGCCCCACTGGTGTGAGGACACTCCTGCCTGGTTTCCATCCCATTGGTGATGTGGGCGCTCTGGTTAGAGTCTGATCCTGTTTGGGCTCCTCACACTTCTGTGAGGTGGGCCCTCTGCTGTGAGGTAACTCCTGCCTGGCTTGCTCCCATTGCCTTGGTGACGTCGGCCCTCTGGTGGCATTTGGAGCCTGCTGGTAGCCTCCTCTCCTCAGTGATGAGGGCCCTCTGGCGTCAGGCCATAACTGCTGGGTTCCCACATTTTCTGATACGTGCTAAGTTGTGCGAGGACACTCCTGCGAGGTTCCCATCCCCATGGGGATGTGGGCCTTCTGCTCTGAGGTCCCACTGGCTGGGTTGCTCACAGTTTCATGATGTGGGCCCTCTGCTGTGAGTTCACTGTGGCCTGGATCCCATAGACTCCATGCTCTGGGCCACCTGCTGGGAGGTTCAAACTGCTGGATTCCTCACATTTTTTATTCTGTGGGCCCTGTGTTGTTAGGCTACTCCTGCCTGCCTCACTCGGAGCACCTTGGAAATGTGCGTCCTCTGGTTTAGGCCACATGTGCTGGGTTCCTCACCTTTCGCTGATGTGGCCCCACTGGTGTGAGGACACTCCTGCCTTGTTCCGATCCCCTTGGTGATGTGGGCCCTCTGGTGAGAGTCTTATCCTGGCTGGGTTCCTCACCCTTCTGTGAGGTAGGCCCTCTGCTGTGAGGTCACTCCTGCCTGGCTGGCCCAGGTCACCTTGGCGACGTGGGCCCTCAGTTGGGAGTTGGTGCCTGCTGGGAGTCTCCTCCCCTCGGTAATGAGGGCCCTCTGGCGTCAGACCCTAACTCCTGGGCTCCCAAAATTTTCTGTTGTGCGCCCTGTGGTGCTAGTACACTCCTGCCAGGTTCCCAACCCCATGGGAATGTGGGCCTTCTGCTCTGAGGTCCCAACCGTGGGTTGCTCAGTTTCTTGATGAGGGCCCTCTGGTGTGAGTTCACTCCAGCATGGATCCCATAGCCTCGCTGCTCCTGGCCACCTGCGGCGAAGTTCCAACTGCGGGATTCCTCACCTTTTTCCTTCTATGGGCCCTCTGTTTTGAGACTCCTCCTGCCTGCCTCACTCCCAGCCCCTTGGTGATGTGTGTCCTCTGGTTTGAGGCCACGTGTGCTGGGTCCCTCACCTTTCGATGATGTGGCCCCACTGGTGTGAGGACACTCCTGCCTGGTTCCTATCCCCTTGGTGATGTGGGCCCTCTGGTGAGAGTCTGATCCTGGCTGGGCTCCTCACCCTTCTGTGAGGTGGGCCCTCTGCTGTGAGGTCACTCCTGCCTGGCTGGCACACCCCGCCTTGGCAATGTCGGCCCTCTTGTGGCAGTTGGAGCCTACTGGGAGCCTCCTCCCCTCGGTGATGAGGGCCCTCTGGCGTCAGGCCCTAACTGCTGGGTACCCACATTTTCTGATACGTGCTAAGTTGTGTGAGGACACTCGTGCCATGTTCCCAACCCCATGGTGATGTGGGCCTTCTGCTCTGAGGTCCAAACGGCTGGGTTGCTCACAGTTTCATGATGTGGGCCCTCTGCTGTGAGTTCACTGTGGCCTGGATCGCATAGACTCGGTGCTCTGGGCCGACCACTGGGAGGTTCCCACTGCAGGATTCCTCAGCTTTTTTATTCTATTCACCCTGTGTTGTGAGGCTACTCCTGCCTGCCTCACTCCGAGCCCCTTGGAGATCTGGATCCTCTGGTTTAGGCCACATGTGCCGGGTTCCTCACCTTTCTATGATGTGGCCACCCTGGTGTGAAGACAGTCCTGCATGGTTCTGATGCCCTTGGTGATGTGGGCCCTCTGGTGAGAGCCTTACCCTGGCTGGGTTCCTCACCATTCTGTGAGGTAGGCCCTCAGCTGTGAGGTCACTCCTGCCTGGCTGTTGCACGTCACATTGTCGACATGGGCCCTCAGTTGGGAGTTGGTGCCTGCTTGGGGTCTCCTCCCCTCGGTAATGAGGGCCCTCTGGCGTCAGGCCCTAACTTCTGGGCTCCCAAAATTCTCTGATGTGCGCCCTGTGGTGCGAGTACACTTCTGCCAGGTTCCCAACCACATGGGAATGTGGGCCTTCTGCTCTAAGGTCCCAACGGCTGGGTTGCTCACAGTTTCATGATGAGGCCCCTCTGTTTTGAGTTCAGTCAGGCCTGGATCCCATAGCCTCGCTGCTCCTGGCCACCTGCTGGGAGGTTCCAACTGCGGGATTCCTCACCTTTTTTACGCTATGGGACCTCTGTTTGGAGGCTCCTCCTGCCTGCCTCACTCCCAGCCCCTTGGTGATGTGTGTCCTGTAGTTTGAGGCCACGTGTGCTGGGTCCGTGACATTTCGGTGATGTGGCCACACTGGTGTGAGGACACTCCTGCCTGGTTTCCATTCCCTTGGTGATGTGGGCCCTCCGGTGAGAGTCTGATCCTCTTTGGGTTCCTCACACTTTTGTGTGATTGGCCCTCTGCTCTGAGGTCACTCCTGCCTGGCTGGCACACCCTGCATTGGTGACGTCGGCCTTCTGGTAGCAGTTGGAGCTTGCTGGGAACCTCCTCTCCTCAGTGATGAGGGCCCTCTGTCGTCCGGCCCTAACTGCTGGGCTCCCCAACTTTTCTGATGTGTGCCCACTGGTGCCATGACACTCCTGCTTGGTTCCCTTCCCCATGGGGATGTGGGCCTTGTGCTCTAAGGTTACAACGGCTGGGTTGCTTACAGTATCACGATGAGGGCCCTCTGTTGTGAGTTCATCACTGCCTGGATCCCATAGCCTCGGTGCTCTGGGCCGCCTGCTGGGATGTTCCAACTGCTGGATTCCTCACCTTTTTTATACAATGGGCCATGTGTTTTGAGGTTAATCCTGCCTGCCTCGCTCCGAGACCCATGGTGATGTGGGTCCTCTGGTTTGAGGCCACATATGCTGGGTACCTCAACTTTCGATGATGTGGCCCCACGGGTGTGAGGACACTCCTGCCTGCTTCCCAGCCCCTTGCTTATGTGGGCACTCTGGTGAGAGTCTGATCCTGACTGGGTTCCTTACCCTTCTGTGAGGTGGGCCCTCTGATGTGAGGTCACTCCTGCCTGGATGTCTCATGTCGCCTTGGCGACGTAGGCCCTCTGTTAGCCACTGAAGCATGCCGGGAGCCTCCTACCCTCTTTAATAAGGGCCCTGGAAGAAACGCATATGCCCTTTTTGACCAAATGCATCATTGTCGAGGTTCTGCCTCTTCTCCTATACTTTCAGAGGACTTCCCGTCTACCTCCTGAAATCGTATTCCTGGAATTCTGCCCTGCGTTCAAGTCCTCTTTGCAGCCTTACTTCAATATATTTTTGGACGATAGCTGTCATTTATAACTCTGCAGGTTTGTGAATTACAGTGCCCCTGAGCTCCTTTCTTCAATTCGCTTTCTTGTGAGCTGGCCGCAAAACCGCAGGATTGCTTCAGGCCCTAATCTGGTTCCGGCACGGCATGCTGAGCCTTTGGCTAATTCCTCTTCCTGGTGGGAAATGAGCGTTACATTTGTTCGTGCAGACACCTACAGCTAGTCTCTCATTGATTCTCCCTATTCCTGTTCATCTTGCGCAGAAATTGCAAACTGTGCCAAACAGGAGTTTAAAGACCCTGACTCTCCAAGTGGAGAGAGTGTTAGTAAAGCGTCTGGAATGGTGAACCCGAGCACCAGGGTTCAAAAACTGAGATGTATTTGAAAACGTTTCCCAATCACACGGTGGACCATACTCTGGGTTTCCCATGCATGTTTTAGCTGAAGGAAGAATCCCTAAAACGTGGAGAGTTGGGACCCAAGGAATGGGTACCATGCTGTATGACTTCAAAGGGTCTGCGTTTGCTCACCGAACCTCACCAATGCTATCAGCCCGAAGTGTCCAGCCTTATGTCTCACCCAGCTCTGTGTGTAGATGTGGGAAATCCAGGTTGCATCACAAGCCCTGAATGAATCATTTAAGAATTGCTCTCTATTTCACTGTCATTGTGTTTTGTTTTTGAAATTTATTTTGATAATGGGATTTATCGGATGTTCACTGCTGCGTTTAGGCCGCTGTACACACGCTTGATTTCCTTATGGAGACATATAAATCCATGGGTTTTAAGATTCTTACTTGTCAGGTATCTTCTCAGGCGTTGAATATGGGGTGTTGAGTCCGTTTCGTTGAGCAAGGAGTAGGTTTTGTCTATTATATATTTGGCTTATGGAACGGTATCTGTGCTAATTTCAATCTCTGGTTTTATGCAGCATCCCAACTGACCTTTCCCCATAAGCAAGCATAAGTTGGTTTGCTAAATTTGAGACCCTGTTCTGTTTTGTAATTCAGTTCATGGGTAGCCAAGTTTACATTCCGTGTATTAGTCATATCTTATGATGTTTCTTTTTCTGTGTGACTTATTTCTCGTAGAATCATCATACCTGAATCCACTCATTATGCCGCTACGGGCCTGATGACGTAGATTTCATTGCTGAGTGATATTCCATTGTACGTGCGTACCACAACTTCTTTATCCATTTTTTGCTTTCTGGGATATTTTACTTGTACCGTAGACGAGGTTCTTGTAAACACAGCCATCCCAAACTCTGGGGTGGCTGTGTGTTTTTGATTTTAATTTCCCTAAGCTATAGGACCATAAGTGGAAGTGACATAGGCTGTGTCGCTTTGTTTCCTACGTGTCTCTGGAAACACCATACACTTCTCCAGAGTGGTTGTTGGCAATTTACATCCCGCCCATCAGCATGACAAGGCTCCCTGTTCTCCATGACCTGTCCTGCCTTTCTGGATTTTACACTTTTTTCAGATGGCCCTTTTCACCGGGGGGGCAGTGAGACTTCATTGTAGTGCAGATTTCCTTTACACGCTTGCTTGGTTGGCCAAAAAGGGCGTATGCGTTTTTTCCTGAATATATTCAGGAAAAAACGCATACGCCCTTTTTGGCCAAGTGCATCGTTGTCGACATTCTGCCTCTTTTCCTATGCTTTTAGTACAATTCCAGTCTACCCTCTGAAATCGTTTTCCTGAAATTCTGCCCCGCTTTCAAGTCCTCTTCGAAGACTTACTTCAATACATTTTTGGACGATAGCTGTCATTCATAACTCTGCAGGTTTGTGAATTACAGTGCCCCTGAGCTCCTTTCCTCAACTCGCTTTCTTGTGAGCTGGCCGCAAAACCGCAGGATTGCTTCAGGCCCTAATCTGTTTAGGGCAGGGCAAGCTGAGCCTTTGGTTAATTCCTCTTGCTGGTGGGAAATGAGCGTTCCATTTGCCCGTGCAGACCCCTACAGCTAGTCTCTCATTGGTCCTCCCTATTCCTGTTCAACTTGCGCAGAAATTGCAAACTGTGCCAAAGAGGAGGTTAAAGGCACTGACTCTCAAAGTGGGGAGAGTGTTATTAAAGTGTCTGGAATGGTGAACCCGAATACCAGGGGACGAAAACTGAGATGCATTGGGAAACGTTTCCCAATCACACGGTGGACCATACTCTGGGTTTCCCATGCATGTTTTAGCTGAAGGAAGAATCCCTTAAACCTGGAGATTTGGGACCCATGGAATGGGTACCATGCAGTATGACTTCAAAGGGTCTGCGTTTGCTCACCGAACCTCACCAATGCTATCAGCCCGAAGTGTCCAGCCTTATGTCTCACACAGCTCTGCGTGTAGATGTGGTAAATCCAGGTTGCATCACAAGCCCTGAATGTATTATTTAAGAATTATTCTCTATTTCACTGTCATTGTGTTTTGTTTTTGAAATTTATTTTTATAATGGGATTTATCAGATTTTCACTGCTGCGTTTAGGCCGCTGTACACACGCTTGATTTCCTTATGGAGACATATAAATCCATGGGTTTTAAGATTCTTACTTATCAGGTGTCGAACCAGGCGTTGAATATGGGGTGTTGAGTCCATTTCGTTGAGCAAGGAGTAGGTCTTTTCTATTATATATTTGGCTTATGGAACGGTATCTGTGCTAATTTCAATCTCTGGTTTTATGCAGCACCCCAACTCACCTTTCCCCATATGCAAGCATAAGTTGGTTTTCTAAATTTGAGACCCTGTTCTGTTTTGTAATTCAGTTCATGTGTAGCCAAGTTTACATTCCGTGTATTAGTGATATCTTATGATGTTTCATATACTGTGTGACTTATTTCTCATAGAATCATCGTACCTGAATCCACTCATTATGCCACTACAGGCCTGATGACGTAGATTTCATTGCTGTGTGATATTCCATTGTACGTACGTAGCACAACTTCTTTATCCATTTTTTGCTTTCTCGGATATTTAACTTGTACCGTAGACAAGGTTCTTGTAAACAGAGCCGTCCCAAATTTTGGGGTGGCTGTGTGTTTTGGATTTTAATTTCCCTAAGCTATAGGACAATAAGTTGAAGTGCCATAGGCTGTGTTGCTTTGTTTCCTATGTGTTTCAGGAAACACCATACACTTCTCCCGAGTGGCTGTTGGCAATTTACATCCCGCCCATCAGCATAACAAGGCTCTCTGTTCTCCATGACCTGTCCTGCCTTTCTGGATTTTACACTTTTTTCAGAGGCTCTTTTGACCGGGGGGCAAAGAGACTTCATTGTAATGCAGATTTCCATTACATGCCGACTTGGTTGGCCAAAAAGGGCGTATGCGATTTTTCCTGAATATATTCAGGAAAAAACGCATACGCCCTTTTTGGCCAAGTGCATCATTGTCGACATTCTGCCTCTTTTCCTATGCTTTAAGTGCAATTCCAGTCTACCCCCTGAAATCGTTTTCCTTAAATTCTGCCCCGCTTTCAAGTCCTCTTCGAAGACTTACTTCAATACATTTTTGGACGATAGCTGTAATTCATAACTCTGCAGGTTTGTGAATTACAGTGCCCCTGAGCTCCTTTCCTCAACACGGTTTCTTGTGATCTGGCCGCAAAATGGCAGGATTGCTTCAGGCCCTAATCTGTTTCTGGTAGGGCACGCTGAGCCTTTGGTAAATTCCTCTTCCTGGTGGGAAATGAGCATTCCATTTTCCCGTGCAGACACCTACAGCTAGTCTCTCATTGGTTCTCCCTATTCCTGTTCATCTTGGGCAGAAATTGCAAACTGTGCCAAACAGGAGGTTAAAGTCCCTGACTCTCCAAGTGGGGAGAGTGTTAGTAAAGCTTCTGGAATTTTGAACCCGAGTACCAGGGTTCGAAAACTGAGATGCATTTGAAAACGTTTCCCAATCACACGGTGGACCATACTCTGGGTTTCCCATGCTTGTTTTAGCTGAAGGAAGAATCCCTTAAACGTGGAGAGTTGGGACCCATGGAATGGGTACCATGCAGTATGACTTCAAAGGGTCTGCGTTTGCTCACCGAACCTCACCAATGCTATCAGCCCGAAGTGTCCAGCCTTAGGTCTCACTCAGCTCTGGGTGTAGATGTGGTAAATCCAGGTTGCATCACAAGCCCTGAATGAATTATTTAAGAATTGCTCTCTATTTCACTGTCATTGTGTTTTGTTTTTGAAATTTATTTTGATAATGGGATTTATCGGATTTTCACTGCTGCATTTAGGCCGCTGTACACACGCTTGATTTCCTTATGGAGACATATAAATCCATGGGTTTTAAGATTCTTACTTGTCAGGTATCTTCCCACTTGTTGAGTCCGTTTCGTTGATAAAGGAATAGGTCTTGTCTATTATATATTTGGCTTATGGAACGGTATCTGTGCTAATTTCAATCTCTGGTTTGATGCAGCACCCCAACTCACCTTTCCCCATAAGCAAGCATAAGTTGGTTTTCTATATTTGAGACCCTGTTCTGTTTTGTAATTCAATTCATGTGTAGCCAAGTTTACATTCCGTGTATTAGTGATATCTTATAATGTTTCTTTTTCTGTGTGACTTATTTCTCGTAGAATCATCGTACTTGGATCCACTCGTTATGCCGCTACGGGCCTGATGACGTAGATTTCATTGCTGAGTAATATTCCATTGTACGTGCGTACCACAACTTCTTTATCCATTTTTTGCTTTCTCGGATATTTAACTTGTACCGTAGACGAGGTTGTTGTAAACAGAGCCGTCCCAAACTTTGGGGTGGCTGTGTGTTTTTGATTTTAATTTCCATAAGCTATAGGACCATAAGTGGAAGTGCCGTAGGCTGTGTTGCTTTGTTTCCTACGTGTTTCAGGAAACACCATACACTTCTCCAGAGTGGCTGTTGGCCATTTACATCCTACCCATCAGCATAACAAGGCTCCCTGTTTTCCATGACCTATCCTGCCTTTATGGATTTTACACTTTTCTCAGATGACCCTTTTGACCGGGGGGAATTAGACTTCATTGTAGTGCAGATTTCATTAACACGCCTGCTTGGTTGGCCAAAAAGGGCGTATGGGTTTTTTCCTGAATATATTCAGGAAAATACGCATACGCCCTTTTTGGCCAAGTGCATCATTGACGACATTCTGCCTCTTTTCCTATGCTTTAAGTGCAATTCCAGTCTACCCCCTGAAATCGTTTTCCTGAAATTCTGCCCCGCTTTCAAGTCCTCTTCGAAGACTTACTTCAATACATTTTTGGACGATAGCTGTCATTCATAACTCTGCAGGTTTGTGAATTTCAGTGGCTCTGAGCTCCTTTCTTCAACTCACTTTCTTGTGAGCTGGCTGCAAAACCGCAGGATTGCTTAAGGCGCTAATCTGTTTCCGCCAGGGCACGCTGACCCTTTGGTTAATTCCTCTTCCTGGTGGGAAATGAGCGTTCCATTTGCCCGTGCAGACACCTACAGCTAGTCTCTCATTGCTTCTCCCTATTCCTGTTCATCTTGCGCAGAAATTGCAAAGTGTGCCAAACAGGAGGTTAAATGCACTGACTCTCCAAGTGGGGAGAGTGTTAGTAAAGCGTCTGGAATGGTGAACCCGAGTACCAGGGGACGAAAATTGAGATGCATTTGAAAACGTTTACCAGTCACACAGTGCACTGTACTGTGGGTTTCCCATGCATGTTTTAGCTGAAGGAAGAATCCCTTAAACGTGGAGAGTTGGGACCCATGGAATGGGTACCATGCATTATGACTGCAAAGGGTCTGCGTTTGCTCACCGAACCTCACCAATGCTATCAGCCCGAAGTGTCCAGCCTTATGTCTCACCCAGCTCTGGGTGTAGATGTGGTAAATCCAGGTTGCCTCACAAGCCCTGAATGAATTATTTAAGAATTGCTCTCTATTTCACTGTCATTGTGTTTTGTTTTTGAAATTTATTTTGATAATGGGATTTATCGGATTTTCACTGCTGCGATTAGTTCGCTGTACACACGCTTGATTTCCTTATGGAGACATATAAATCCATGGGTTTTAAGATTCTTACTTGTCAGGTATCTTGCCAGGCGTTGAATATGGGGTGTTGAGTCCATTTCGTTGAGCAAGGAGTAGGTCTTGTCTATTATATATTTGGCTTATGGAACGGTATCTGTGCTAATTTCAATCGCTGGTTTTATGCAGCACCCCAACTCACCTTTCCCCATAAGCAAGCATAAGTTGGTTTTCTAAATTTGAGACCCTGTTCTGTTTTGTAATTCACTTTATGTGTAAGCAAGTTTACATTCCGTGTACTACTGATATATTATGATGTTTCTTTTTCTGTGTGACTCATTTCTCGTAGAATCATCGTACCTGAATCCACTCATTATGCCGCTATGGGCCTGAAGACGTAGATTTCATTGCTGAGTGATATTCCATTGTACGTGCGTACCAGAACTTCTTTATCCATTTTTTCCTTTCTCGGATATTTAACTTGTACCGTAGACAAGGTTCTTGTAAACAGAGCCATCCCAAACTTTGGGGTGGCTGTGTGTTTTTGATTTTAATTTCCCTAAGCTATAGGACCATAAGTGGAAGTGACATAGGCTGTGTTGCTTTGTTTCCTACGTGTTTCAGGATACACCATACATTTCTCCAGAGTGGCTGTTGGCAATTTACATCCCGCCCATCAGCATAACAAGGCTCCCTGTTCTCCATGACCTGTCCTGTCTTTCTGGATTTTACTCTTTTTTCAGATGGCCCTTTTGACCGGGGGGCAGTGAGACTTCATTGTAGTGCAGATTTCCTTTACACGCTTGCTTGGTTGGCCAAAAAGGGCGTATGCGTTTTTTCCTGAATATATTCAGGAAAAAACGCATACGCCCTTTTTGGCCAAGTGCATCATTGTCGACATTCTGCCTCTTTTCCTATGCTTTAAGTGCAATTCCAGTCTACCCCCTGAAATCGTTTTCCTGAAATTCTGCCCCGCTTTCAAGTCCTCTTTGAAGACTTACTTCAGTACATTTTTGGACGATATCTGTCATTCATAACTCTGCAGGTTTGTGAATTACAGTGCCCCTGAGCTCCTTTCTTCAACTCGTTTTCTTGTGAGCTGGCCGCAAAACCGCAGGATTGCTTCAGGCCCTAATCTGTTTCCGGCATGGCACGCTGAGCCTTTGGTTAATTCCTCTTCCTGGTGGGAAATGAGCGTTCAATTTGCCCGTGCAGACACCAACAGCTAGTCTCTCATTGGTTCACACTATGCCTGTTCATCTTGCGCAGAAATTGCAAACTGTGCCAAACAGGAGGTTAAAGGCACTGACTCTCCAAGTGGGGAGAGTGTTAGTAAAGCGTCTGGAATGGTTAAACCAAGTACCAGAGGATGAAAACTGAGAAGCATTTGAAAACGTTTCCCAATCACACAGCGGACAATAGTCTGGGTTTCCCATGCATGTTTTAGATGAAGGAAAAATCCCTTAAACCTGGAGAGTAGGGACCCATGGAATGGGTACCATGCAGTATGACTTCAAAGGGTCTGCGTTTTCTCACCGAACCTCACCAATGCTATCAGCCCGAAGTGTCCAGCCTTATGTCTCACCCAGCTCTGGGTGTAGATGTGGTAAATCCAGGTTGCCTCACAAGCCCTGAATGAATTATTTAAGAATTGCTCTCTATTTCACTGTCATTGTGTTTTGTTTTTGAAATTTATTTTGATAATGGGATTTATCGGATTTTCACTGCTGCGATTAGTTCGCTGTACACACGCTTGATTTCCTTATGGAGACATATAAATCCATGGGTTTTAAGATTCTTACTTGTCAGGTATCTTGCCAGGCGTTGAATATGGGGTGTTGAGTCCATTTCATTGAGCAAGGAGTAGGTCTTGTCTATTATATATTTGGCTTATGGAACGGTATCTGTGCTAATTTCAATCGCTGGTTTTATGCAGCACCCCAACTCACCTTTCCCCATAAGCAAGCATAAGTTGGTTTTCTAAATTTGAGACCCTGTTCTGTTTTGTAATTCACTTTATGTGTAGCCAAGTTTACATTCCGTGTACTACTGATATATTATAATGTTTCTTTTTCTGTGTGACTCATTTCTCGTAGAATCATCGTACCTGAATCCACTCATTATGCCGCTATGGGCCTGAAGACGTAGATTTCATTGCTGAGTGATATTCCATTGTACGTGCGTACCAGAACTTCTTTATCCATTTTTTCCTTTCTCGGATATTTAACTTGTACCGTAGACAAGGTTCTTGTAAACAGAGCCATCCCAAACTTTGGGGTGGCTGTGTGTTTTTGATTTTAATTTCCCTAAGCTATAGGACCATAAGTGGAAGTGACATAGGCTGTGTTGCTTTGTTTCCTACGTGTTTCAGGATACACCATACATTTCTCCAGAGTGGCTGTTGGCAATTTACATCCCGCCCATCAGCATAACAAGGCTCCCTGTTCTCCATGACCTGTCCTGTCTTTCTGGATTTTACTCTTTTTTCAGATGGCCCTTTTGACCGGGGGGCAGTGAGACTTCATTGTAGTGCAGATTTCCTTTACACGCTTGCTTGGTTGGCCAAAAAGGGCGTATGCGTTTTTTCCTGAATATATTCAGGAAAAAACGCATACGCCCTTTTTGGCCAAGTGCATCATTGTCGACATTCTGCCTCTTTTCCTATGCTTTAAGTGCAATTCCAGTCTACCCCCTGAATACGTTTTCCTGAAATTCTGCCCCGCTTTCAAGTCCTCTTTGAAGACTTCCTTCAGTACATTTTTGGACGATAGCTGTCATTCATAACTCTGCAGGTTTGTGAATTACAGTGCCCCTGAGCTCCATTCTTCAACTCGCTTTCTTGTGAGCTGGCCGAAAACTGCAGGATTGCTTCAGGCCCTAATCTGGTTCCAGCACGGCATGTTGAGCCTTTGGCTAATTCCTCTTCCTGATGGGAAATGAGCGTTAAATTTGCTCGTGCAGACACCTACAGCTAATCTCTCATTGGTTCTCCCTATTCCTGTTCATCTTGCTCAGAAATTGCAAACTGTGCCAAACAGGAGGTTAAAGGCACTGACTCTCCAGTTGGGGAAAGAGTTAGTAAAGCGTCTTGAATGGTAAAACCGAATATGAGGGGAAGAAAACTGAGATGCATTTAAAAAGGTTTCCCGGTCGCACGGTGGACCATATTCTGGGTTTCCAATGCGTGTTTTACCTGAAGGAAGAATCCCTTAAACCTGGAGAGGTGGGACCCATGCAATGTGTACCATGCAGTATGACTTCAAATGGTCTGCATTTTCTCACAGAACCTCACCAATGCTATCAGCCCAAAGTGTCGAACCTTATGTCTCACTCAGCTCTAGGTGTAGATGTGGTAAATCCAGGTTGCATCACAAGCCCTGAATGAATTATTTAAGAATTGCTCTCTATTTCACTGTCATTGTGTTTGTTTTTGTAGTTTATTTTGATAATGGGATTTATCGGATTTTCTCTGCTGCCTTCATGCAGCTGTACACACACTTGATTCTCTTACGGAGACATATAAATCCATGGGTTTGAAGATTCTTACTAGTCATGTGTAATCCTAGGAGTTCAATATGGTGTGTTTAGTCCATTTCATTGAGCAACGTGTAAGTCTTGACTATTACATATTTGGCTTATGGAAAGGTATGTGTGCTAATTTCTATCTCTGGTTTTATGCAGCACCCCACCTCACCTTTCCCCATAAGCAAGCATAAGTTGGTGTTCCAAATTTGAGACCCTGTTCTGTTTTGTAATTCAGTTCATGTGTAGCCAAGTTTACATTCCGTGTATTAGTGATATCTTATGATGTTTCATTTTCTGTGTGACTTATTTCACTTAGAATCATCGTACCTGGATCCACTCAATATGCCGCGACGGGCCTGATGACATAGATTTCATTGGTGAGTGATATTCCATTGTACGTGCGTACCACAACTTCTTTAACCATTTTTCACATTCTGGGATATTTAACTTGTACCGTAGACGACGTTCTTGTAAACAGAGCCGTCCCAAACTTTGGGGTGGCTGTGTGTTTTTGATTTTAATTTCCCTAAGCTATAGGACCATAAGTGGAAGTGCCATAGGCTGTTTTGCTTTGTTTCCTATGTGTTTCAGGAAACACCATACAGTTCTCCAGAGTGGCTGTTGGCAATTTACATCCCGCCCATCAGCATAACAAGTCTCCCTGTTCTCCATGACCTGTCCTGCCTTTCTGGATTTTACACTTTTTTCAGATGGCCCTTTTGACCAGGGGGCAGTGAGACTTCAATGTAGTGCAAATTTCCTTTACACGCCTGCTTGGATGGCCAAAAAGTGCGTATGCGTTTTTTCCTGAATATATTCAGGAAAAAACGCATACGCCCTTTTTGGCCAAGTGCATCATTGTCGACATTCTGCCTATTTTCCTATGCTTTAAGTGCAATTCCAGTCTACCCCTGAAATCGTTTTCCTGAAATTTTGCCCCGCTTTCAAGTCCTCTTCGAAGACTTACTTCAATACATTTTTGGACGATAGCTGTTATTCATAACTCTGCAGGTTTGTGAATTACAGTGCCCCTGAGCTCCTTTCCTCAACTAGCTTTCTTGTGAGCTGGCCGCAAAACCGCAGGATTGCTTCAGGCCATAATCTGTTTCCGGCAGGGCACGCTGAGCCTTTGGTTAATTCCTCTTCCTGGTGGGAAATGAGCGTTCCATTTGCCCGTGCAGACACCTACAGCTAGTCTCTCATTGGTTCTCCCTATTCCAATTCATCTTGCGCAGAAATTGCAAACTGTGCCAAACAGGAGGTTAAAGGCACTGACTCTCCAAGTGGGGAGAATGTTAGTAAAGCGTCTGGAATGGTGAACCCTAGTACCAGGGTTCGAAAATTGAGATGCATTTGAAAACGTTTCCCAATCACACGGCGGACGATAGTCTGGGTATCCCATGCATGTTTTAGCTGAAGGAAGAATCCCTTAAACCTGGAGAGTTGGGACCCATGGAATGGGTACCATGCAGTAAAACTTTAAAAGGTCTGCGTTTGCTCACCGAACCTCACCAATGCTTTCAGCCCGAAGTGTCCAGCCTTATGTCTCACCCAGCTCTGCGTGTAGATGTGGTAAATCCAGGTTGTATCACAATCCCTGAATGAATTATTTAAGAATTGCTCTCTATTTCTCTATCATTGTGTTTTGTTTTTGAAATTTATTTTGATAATGGGATTTATCGGATTTTCACTGCTGCGTTTCGGCCGCTGTACACACGCTTGATTTCCTTATGGAGACATATAAATCCATGGGTTTTAAGATTCTTACTTGTCAGGTATATTCCCAGGCTTTGAGTCCGTTTCGTTGAGCAAGGAGTAGGTTTTGTCTATTATATATTTGGCTTATGGAACGGTATCTGTGCTAATTTCAATCTCTGGTTTTATGCAGCATCCCAACTGACCTTTCCCCATAAGCAAGCATAAGTTGGTTTGCTAAATTTGAGACCCTGTTCTGTTTTGTAATTCAGTTCATGGGTAGCCAAGTTTACATTCCGTGTATTAGTCATATCTTATGATGTTTCTTTTTCTGTGTGACTTATTTCTCGTAGAATCATCATACCTGAATCCACTCATTATGCCGCTACGGGCCTGATGACGTAGATTTCATTGCTGAGTGATATTCCATTGTACGTGCGTACCACAACTTCTTTATCCATTTTTTGCTTTCTGGGATATTTTACTTGTACCGTAGACGAGGTTCTTGTAAACAGAGCCGTCCCAAACTCTGGGGTGGCTGTGTGTTTTTGATTTTAATTTCCCTAAGCTATAGGACCATAAGTGGAAGTGACATAGGCTGTGTCGCTTTGTTTCCTACGTGTCTCTGGAAACACCATACACTTCTCCAGAGTGGTTGTTGGCAATTTACATCCCGCCCATCAGCATGACAAGGCTCCCTGTTCTCCATGACCTGTCCTGCCTTTCTGGATTTTACACTTTTTTCAGATGGCCCTTTTCACCGGGGGGCCAGTGAGACTTCATTGTAGTGCAGATTTCCTTTACACGCTTGCTTGGTTGGCCAAAAAGGGCGTATGCGTTTTTTCCTGAATATATTCAGGAAAAAACGCATACGCCCTTTTTGGCCAAGTGCATCGTTGTCGACATTCTGCCTCTTTTCCTATGCTTTTAGTACAATTCCAGTCTACCCCCTGAAATCGTTTTCCTGAAATTCTGCCCCGCTTTCAAGTCCTCTTCGAAGACTTACTTCAATACATTTTTGGACGATAGCTGTCATTCATAACTCTGCAGGTTTGTGAATTACAGTGCCCCTGAGCTCCTTTCTTCAACTCGTTTTTTTGTGAGCTGGCCGCAAAACCGCAGGGTTGCTTCAGGCCATAATCTCTTTCCGGCAGGGCTTGCTGAGCCTTTGTTTAATTCCTCTTCCTGGTCGGAAATGAGCGTTCCTTTTGCCCGTGCAGGCACCTACAGCTAGTCTCTCATTGGTTCTCCCTATTCCTGTACATCTTGCGCAGAAATTGCAAACTGTGCGAAACAGGAGGTTAATGGCACTGACTCTCCAAGTGGGGAGAGTGTTAGTAAAGCGTCTGGAATGGTGAACCCGAGTACCAGGGGACGAAAACTGAGATGCATTTGAAAACGTTTCCCGGTCACACAGTGCACTGTACTGTGGGTTTCCCATGCATGTTTTAGCTGAAGGAAGAATCCCTTAAACCTGGAGAGTTGGGACCCATGGAATGGGTACCATGCAGTATGACTTCAAAGTGTCTGCGTCTGCTCACCGAACCTCACCAATGCTATCAGCCCGAAGTGCCCAGCCTTATGTCTCAACCAGCTCTGGGTGTAGATGTGGAAAATCCAGGTTGCATCACAAGCCCTGAATGAATTATTTAAGAATTGCTCTCTATTTCACTGTCATTGTGTTTTGTTTTTGAAATTTATATTGATAATGGGATTTATCGGATTTTCACTGCTGCGTCTAGGCCGCTGTACACATGCTTGATTTCCTTATGGAGACATATAAATCCATGGGTTTTAAGACTCTTACTTGTTAGGTATCTTGCCAGGCGTTGAATATGGGGTGTTGAGTCCATTTCGTTGAGCAACGAGTAGGGCTTGTCTATTATATATTTGGCATATGGAACGGTATCTGTGCTAATTTCACTCTCTGGTTTTATGCAGCACCCCAACTCACCTTTCCCCATAAGCAAGCATAAGTTGGTTTTCTAAATTTGAGACCCTGTTCTGTTTTGTAATTCAGTTCATGTGTATCCAACTTTCCATTCCATGTATTAGTGATATCTTATGATGTTTCTTTTTCTGTGTGACTTATTTCTCGTAGAATCATCGTACCTGAATCCACTCATTATGCCGCTACGGGCCTGATGACGTAGATTTCATTGCTGAGTGATATTCCATTATACGTGCGTACCACAACTTCTTTATCCATTTTTTGCTTTCTGGGATATTTTACTTGTACCATAGACGAGGTTCTTGTAAACAGAGCGGTCCCAAATTCTGGGGTGGCTGTGTGTTTTTGATTTTAATTTCCCTAAGCTATAGGACCATAAGTGGAAGTGCCATAGGCTGTGTTGCTTTGTTTCCTACGTGTTTCTGGAAACACCATACACTTCTCCAGAGTGGTTGTTGGCAATTTACATCCCGCCCATCAGCATGACAAGGCTCCCTGTTCTCCATGACCTGTCTTGACTTTCTGGATTTTACATTTTTATCAGATGGCCCTTTTGACCGGGGGACAGTGAGACTTCATATTAGTGCAGATTTCCATTACACGCTTGCTTGGTTGGCCAAAAAGGGCGTATGCGTTTTTTCCTGAATATATTCAGGAAAAAACGCATACGCCCTTTTTGGCCAAGTGCATCATTGTTGACATTCTGCCTCTTTTCCTATGCTTTAAGTGCAATTCCAGTCTACCCCCTGAAATCGTTTTCCTGAAATTCTGCCCCGCTTTCAAGTCCTCTTTGAAGACTTACTTCAGTACATTTTTGGACGATAGCTGTCATTCATAACTCTGCAGGTTTGTGAATTACAGTGCCCCTGAGCTCCTTTCTTCAACTCGTTTTCTTGTGAGCTGGCCGCAAAACCGCAGGATTGCTTCAGGCCCTAATCTATTTCCGGCCGGGCACGCTGAGCCTTTGGTTAATTCCTCTTCCTGGTGGGAAATGAGCGTTCCATTTGCCCGTGGAGACACCAACAGCTTGTCTCTCATTGGTTCTCCCTATGCCTGTTCATCTTTCGCAGAAATTGAAAACTGTGCCAAACAGGAGGTTAAATGCACTGACTCTCCAAGTGGGGAGAGTGTTAGTAAAGCGTCTGGAATGGTGAACCCGAGTACCAGGGTACGAAAACTGAGATGCATTTGAAAACGTTTACCAATCACACGGTGGACCATACTATGGGTTTCCCATGCATGTTTTAGCTGAAGGAAGAATCCCTTAAACCTGGAGAGTTGGGACCCATGGAATGGGTACCATGCAGTATGACTTCAAAGGGTCTGCGTTTGCTCACCGAACCTCACCAATGCTATCAGCCCGAAGTGTCCAGCCTTATGTCTGACCCAGCTCTGGGTGTAGATGTGGTAAATCCAGGTTGCATCACAAGCCCTGAATGAATTATGTAAGAATTGCTCTCTATTTCACTGTCATTTTGTTTTGTTTTTGAAATTTATTTTGATAATGGGATTTATCGGATTTTCACTGCTGCGTTTAGGCCGCTGTACACACGCTTGATTTCCTTATGGAGACATATAAATCCATGGGTTTTAAGATTCTTACTTGTCAGGTATCTTGCCAGGCGTTGAATATGGGGTGTTGAGTCCATTTCGTTGAGAAAGGAGTAGGTCTTGTCTATTATATATTTGGCTTATGGAACGGTATCTGTGCTAATTTCAATCTCTGGTTTTATGCAGCACCCCAACTCACCTTTCCCCATAAGCAAGCATAAGTTGGTTTTCTAAATTTGAGACCCTGTTCTGTTTTGTAATTCAGTTCATGGGTAGCCAAGTTTACATTCCGTGTATTAGTGATATCTTATGATGTTTCTTTTTCTGTGTGACTTATTTCTCGTAGAATCATCGTACCTGAATCCACTCATTATGCCGCTACAGGCCTGATGACGTAGATTTCATTGCTGAGTGATATTCCATTGTACGTGCGTACCACAACTTCTTTATCCATTTTTTGCTTTCTGGGATATTTTACTTGTACCGTAGACGAGGTTCTTGTAAACAGAGCCGTCCCAAACTCTGGGGTGGCTGTGTGTTTTTGATTTTAATTTCCCTAAGCTATAGGACCATAAATGGAAGTGCCATAGGCTGTGTTGCTTTGTTTCCTACGTGTTTCTGGAAACACCATACACTTCTCCAGAGTGGTTGTTGGCAATTTACATCCCGCCCATCAGCATGACAAGGCTCCCTGTTCTCCATGACCTGTGCTGACTTTCTGGATTTTACATTTTTTTCAGATGGCCCTTTTGACCCGGGGGCAGTGAGACTTCATTGTGGTGCAGATTTCCATTACAAGCTTGCTTGGTTGGCCAAAAAGGGCGTATGCGTTTTTCCCTGAATATATTCAGGAAAAAACGCATACGCCCTTTTTGGCCAAGTGCATCGTTGTCGACATTCTGCCTCTTTTCCTATGCTTTTAGTACAATTCCAGTCTACCCCCTGAAATCGTTTTCCTGAAATTCTGCCCCGCTTTCAAGTCCTCCTCGAAGACTTACTTAAATATATTTTTGGACGATAGCTGTCATTCATAACTCTGCAGGTTTGTGAATTACAGTGCCCCTGAGCTCATGTCTTCAACTCGCTTTCTTGTGAGCTGGCCGCAAAACCGCAGGATTGCTTCAGGCCATAATCTCTTTCCGGCAGGGCATGCTGAGCCTTTGTTTAATTCCTCTTCCTTGTCGGAAATGAGCGTTCCTTTTGCCCGTGCAGGCACCTACAGCTGGTCTCTCATTGGTTCTCCCTATTCCTGTACATCTTGTGCAGAAATTGCAAACTGTGCCAAAAGGAGGTTAATGTCACTGACTCTCCAAGTGGGGAGAGTGTTAGTAAAGCGTCTGGAATGGTGAACCCGAGTACCAGGGGATGAAAACTGAGATGCATTTGAAAACGTTTCCCAATCACACGGTGGACCATACTATGGGTTTCCCATGCATGTTTTAGCTGAAGGAAGAATCCCTTAAACCTGGAAATTTGGAACCCATGGAATGGGTACCATGCAGTATGACTTCAAAGGGTCTGCGTTTGCTCACCGAACCTCACCAATGCTATCAGCCCGAAGTGTCCAGCCTTATGTCTCACCCAGCTCTGGGTGTAGATGTGGGAAATCCAGGTTGCATCACAAGCCCTGAATGAATTATTTAAGAATTGCTCTCTATTTCACTGTCATTGTGTTTTGTTTTTGAAATTTATTTTGATAATGGGATTTATCGGATTTTCACTGCTGCATTTAGGCCGCTGTACACACTCTTGATTTCCTTATGGAGACATATAAATCCATGGGTTTTAAGATTCTTACTTGTCAGGTATCTTGCCAGGCGTTGAATATGGGGTGTTGAGTCCATTTCGTTGAGCAAGGAGTAGGTCTTGTCTATTATATATTTGGCTTATGGAACGGTATCTGTGCTAATTTCAATCTCTGGTTTTATGCAGCACCCCAACTCACCTTTCCCCATAAGCAAGCAAAAATTTGTTTTCAGAATGTGAGACCCTGTTCTGTTTTGTAATTCAGTTTATGTGTAGCCAACTTTACATTCCGTGTATTACTGATATATTATGATGTTTCTTTTTCTGTGTGACTTATTTCTCGTAGAATCATCGTACCTGAATCCAGTCATTATGCCGCTACGGGCCTGAAGACGTAGATTTCATTGCTGAGTGATATTCCATTGTACGTGCGTACCAGAACTTCTTTATCCATTTTGTCCTTTCTCGGATATTTAACTTGTACCGTAGACAAGGTTCTTGTAAACAGAGCCATCCCAAACTTTGGGGTGGCTGTGTGTTTTTGATTTTAATTTCCCTAAGCTATAGGACCATAAGTGGAAGTGACATAGGCTGTGTTGCTTTGTTTCCTACGTGTTTCAGGATACACCATATATTTCTCCAGAGTGGCTGTTGGCAATTTACATCCCGCCCATCAGCATAACAAGGCTCCCTGTTCTCCATGACCTGTCCTGTCTTTCTGGATTTTACTCTTTTTTCAGATGGCCCTTTTGACCGGGGGGCAGTGAGACATCATTGTAGTGCAGATTTCCTTTACACGCTTGCTTGGTTGGCCAAAAAGGGCGTATGGGTTTTTTCCTGAATATATTCAGGAAAAAACACATACACCCTTTTTGGCCAAGTGCATCATTGTCGACATTCTGCCTCTTTTGCTATGCTTTAAGTGCAATTCCAGTCTACCCCCTGAAATCGTTTTCCTGAAATTCTGCCCCGCTTTCAAGTCCTCTTCGAAGACTTACTTCAGTACATTTTTGGACGATAGCTGTCATTCATAACTCTGCAGGTTTGTGAATTACAGTGCCCCTGAGCTCCTTTCTTCAACTCGTTTTCTTGTGAGCTGGCCGCAAAACCGCAGGATTGCTTCAGGCCCTAATCTGTTTCCGGCATGGCATGGTGAGCCTTTGGTTAATTCCTCTTCCTGGTGGGAAATGAGCGTTCCATTTGCCCGTGCAGACACCAACAGCTAGTCTCTCATTGGTTCTCCCTATGCCTGTTCATCTTGCGCAGAAATTGCAAACTGTGCCAAACAGGAGGTTAAAGGCACTGACTCTCCAAGTGGGGAGAGTGTTAGTAAAGCGTCTGGAATGGTGAAACCAAGTACCAGGGGACGAAAACTGAGATGCATTTGAAAACGTTTCCCAATCACACAGCGGATGATAGTCTGGGTTTCCCATGCATGTTTTAGCTGAAGGAAGAATCCCTTAAACCTGGAGAGTTGGGACCCATGGAATGGGTACCATGCAGTATGACTTCAAAGTGTCTGCGTCTGCTCACTGAACCTCACCAATGCTATCAGCCCGAAGTGCCCAGCCTTATGTCTCAACCAGCTCTGGGTGTAGATGTGGAAAATCCAGGTTGCATCACAAGCCCTGAATGAATTATTTAAGAATTGCTCTCTATTTCACTGTCATTGTGTTTTGTTTTTGAAATTTATATTGATAATGGAATTTATCGGATTTTCACTGCTGCGTCTAGGCCGCTGTACACACGCTTGATTTCCTTATGGAGACATATAAATCAATGGGTTTTAAAATTCTTACTTGTCAGGTATCTTGCCAGGCGTTGAATATGGGGTGTTGAGTCCATTTCGTTGAGCAAGGAGTAGGGCTTGTCTATTATATATTTGGCTTATGGAACGGTATCTGTGCTAATTTCAATCTCTGGTTTTATGCAGCACCCCAACTCACCTTTCCCCATAAGCAAGCATAAGTTGGTTTTCTAAATTTGAGACCCTGTTCTGTTTTGTACTTCAGTTCATGTGTATCCAACTTTACATTCCGTGTATTAGTGATATCTTATGATGTTTCTTTTTCTGTGTGACTTATTTCTCGTAGAATCATCGTACCTGAATCCACTCATTATGCCGCTACGGGCCTGATGACGTAGATTTCATTGCTGAGTGATATTCCATTGTACGTGCGTACCACAACTTCTTTATCCATTTTTTGCTTTCTGGGATATTTTACTTGTACCGTAGACGAGGTTCTTGTAAACAGAGCCATCCCAAACTCTGGGGTGGCTGTGTGTTTTTGATTTTAATTTCCCTAAGCTATAGGACCATAAGTGGAAGTGCCATAGGCTGTGTTGCTTTGTTTCCTACGTGTTTCTGGAAACACCATACACTTCTCCAGAGTGGTTGTTGGCAATTTACATCCCGCCCATCAGCATGAAAAGGCTCCCTGTTCTCCATGACCTGTCCTGACTTTCTGGATTTTACATTTTTTTCAGATGGCCCTTTTGACCGGGGGGCAGTGAGACTTCACTGTAGTGCAGATTTCCTTTACACGCTTGCTTGGTTGGCCAAAAAGGGCGTATGCGTTTTTTCCTGAATATATTCAGGAAAAAACGCATACGCCCTTTTTGGCCAAGTGCATCATTGTTGACATTCTCCCTCTTTTCCTATGCTTTTAGTACAATTCCAGTCTACCCCCTGAAATCGTTTTCCTGAAATTCTGCCCCGCTTTCAAGTCCTCTTCGAAGACTTACTTCAATACATTTTCGGACGATAGCTGTCATTCATAACTCTGCAGGTTTGTGAATTACAGTGCCCCTGAGCTCATTTCTTCAACCCGCTTTCTTGTGAGCTGGCCGCAAAACCGCAGGATTGCTTCAGGCCCTAATCTGTTTCCGGCAGGGCACGCTGAGCCTTTGGTTAATTCCTCTTCCTGGTGGGAAATGAGCGTTCCATTTGCCCGTGCAGACACCTACAGCTAGTCTCTCATTGCTTCTCCCTATTCCTGTTCATCTTGCGCAGAAATTGCAAACTGTGCCAAACAGGAGGTTAATGGCACTGACTCTCCAAGTGGGGACAGTGTTAGTAAAGCGTTCAAATGTTGATCCCGAGTACCAGGGGACGAAAACTGAGATGCATTTGAAAACGTTTCCCAATCACATGGTGGACCATACTCTGGGTTTCCCATGCATGTTTTAGCTGAAGGAAGAATCCCTTAAACCCGGAGAGTTGGGACCCATGGAATGGGTTCCATGCAGTGTGACTTCAAAGGGTCTGCGTTTGCTCACCGAACCACACCAATGCTATCAGCCCGAAGTGTCCAGCCTTATGTCTCATCCAGCTCTGGGTGTAGATGTGGTAAATACAGGTTGCATCACAAGCCCTGAATGAATTATTTAAGAATTGCTCTCTATTTCACTGTCATTGTGTTTTGTTTTTGAAATTCATTTTGATAATGGGATTTTTCGGATTTTCACTGCTGCTTTTAGGCCACTGTACACACGCTTGATTTCCTTATGGAGACATATAAATCCATGGGTTTTAAGATTCTTACTTGTCAGGTATCTTCCCAGCCGTTGAATATAGGGTGTTGAGTCCATTTCGTTGAGCAAGGAGTAGGTTTTGTCTATTATATATTTGGCTTATGGAACGGTATCTGTGCTAATTTCAATCTCTGGTTTTATGCAGCCTCCCAACGGACCTTTCCCCATAAGCAAGCATAAGTTGGTTTGCTAAATTTGAGACCCTGTTCTGTTTTGTAGTTCAGTTCATGGGTAGCCAAGTTTACATTCCGTGTATTAGTGATAATTTATGATGTTTCTTTTTCTGTCTGACTTATTTCTCATAGAATCATCGTACCTGAATCCACTCATTATGCCGCTACGGTCCTGATGACGTAGATTTCATTGCTGAGTGATATTCCATTGTACGTGCGTACCACAACTTCTTTATCCATTTTATGCTTTCTCGGATATTTAAGTTCTACCGTAGATGAGGTTCTTGTAAACAGAGCCATCCCAAACTTTGGGGTGGCTATGTGTTTTTGATTTTAATTTCCCTAAGCTATAGGACCATAAGTGGAATTGCCATAAGCTGTGTTGCTTTGTTTCCTACGTGTTTCCGGAAACACCATGCAGTTTTCCAGAGTGGCTGTTGGCAATTTAAATCCGCCCATCAGCATAAAAGTCTCCCTGTTCTCCAAGACCTGTCCTGCCTTTCTGGATTTTACACTTTTTTCAGATGGCCCTTTTGACCGGGGAACAGTGAGACTTCATTGTAGTGCGGATTTCCTTTACACGCTTGCTTCGTTGGCCAAAAGGGGCGTATGCTTTTTTTCCTGAACATATTCAGGAAAAAACGCATACGCCCTTTTTGGCCCAGTGCATCATTGTCGACATTCTGCCTCTTTTCCTATGCTTTAAGTGCAATTCCAGTCTACCCCCTGAAATCGTTTTCCTGAAATTCTGCCCCGCTTTCAAGTCCTCTCCGAAGACTTACTTCTATACATTTTTGGACGATAGCTGTCATTCATAACTCTGCAGGTTTGTGAATTACAGTGTCCCTGAGCTCCTTTCTTCAACTCCTTTTCTTGTGAGCTGGCCGCAAAACCGCAGGATTGCTTCAGGCCCTAATATGTTTCCGGCCGGGCACGCTGAGCCTTTGGTTAATTCCTCTTCCTGGTGGGAAATGACCGTTCCATTTGCCCGTGCAGACACCAACAGCTAGTCTCTCATTGGTTCTCCCTATGCCTGTTCATCTTGCGCAGAAATTGCAAACTGTGCCAAACAGGAGGTTAAAGGCACTGACTCTCCAAGTGGGGAGAGTGTTAGTAAAGCGTCTGGAATGGTGAACCCGAGTACCAGGGGACGAAAACTGAGATGCATTTGAAAACGTTTCCCAATCACACGGCGGACGATAGCCTGGGTATCCCATGCATGTTTTAGCTGAAGGAAGAATCCCTTAAACCTGGAGAGTTGGGACCCATGGAATGGGTACCATGCAGTATGACTTCAAAGGGTTTGCGTTTGCTCACCGAACCTCACCAATGCTATCAGCCCGAAGTGTCCAGCCTTATGTCTCACCCAGCTCTGGGTGTAGATGTAGTAAATCCAGGTTGCATCACAAGCCCTGAATGAATTATTTAAGAATTGCTCTCTATTTCACTGTCATTGTGTTTTGTTTTTGAAATTTATTTTGATAATGGGATTTATCGGATTTTCACTGCTGCGTTTAGGCCGCTGTACACACGCTTGATTTCCTTATGGAGACATATAAATCCATGGGTTTTAAGATTCTTACTTGTCACGTATCTTGCCAGGCGTTGAATATGGGGTGTTGAGTCCATTTCGTTGAGCAACGAGTAGGGCTTGTCTATTATATATTTGGCTTATGGAACGGTATCTGTGCTTATTTCAATCTCTGGTTTTATGCAGCACCCCAACTCACCTTTCCCCATAAGCAAGCATAAGTTGGTTTTCTAAATTTGAGACCCTGTTCTGTTTTGTAATTCAGTTCATGTGTATCCAGCTTTACATCCCGTCTATTAGTGATATCTTATGATGTTTCCTTTTCTGTGTGACTTATTTCTCGTAGAATCATCGTACCTGAATCCACTCATTATGCCGGTACGGGCCTGATGACGTAGATTTCATTGCTGAGTGATATTCCATTGTACGTGTGTACCACAACTTCTTTATCCATTTTTTACTTTCTGGGATATTTTACTTGTACCGTAGACGAGGTTCTTGTAAACAGAGCCATCCCAAACTTTGGGGTGGCTGTGTGTTTTTGATTTTAATTTCCCTAAGCTATAGGACCATAAGTTGAAGTGACATAGGCTGTGTTGCTTTGTTTCCTATGTGTTTCAGGATACACCATACATTTCTCCAGAGTGGCTGTTGGCACTTTACATCCCACCCATCAGCACAAGAAGGCTCCCTGTTCTCCAAGACCTGTCCTGCCTTTCTGGATTTTACACTTTTTTCAGATGGCCCTTTTGACCGGGGGGCAGTGAGACTTCATTGTAGTGCAGATTTCCTTTACACGCTTGATTGGTTGGCCAAAAAGGGCGTATGCGTTTTTTCCTGAATATATTCAGGAAAAAACGCATACGCCCTTTTTGGCCAAGTGCATCATTGTCGACATTCTGCCTCTTTTCCTATGCTTTAAGTGCAATTCCACTCTACCCCCTGAAATCGTTTTCCTGAAATTCTGCCCCGCTTTCAAGTCCTCTTTGAAGACTTACTTCAGTACATTTTTGGACGATAGCTGTCATTCATAACTCTGCAGGTTTGTGAATTACAGTGCCCCTGAGCTCCTTTCTTCAACTCGTTTTCTTGTGAGCTGGCCGCAAAACCGCAGGATTGCTTCAGGCCCTAATATGTTTCCGGCCGGGCACGCTGAGCCTTTGGTTAATTCCTCTTCCTGGTGGGAAATGATCGTTCAATTTGCCCGTGCAGACACCAACAGCTAGTCTCTCATTGGTTCTCCCTATGCCTGTTCATCTTGTGCAGAAATTGCAAACTGTGCCAAACAGGAGGTTAAAGGCACTGACTCTCCAAGTGGGGAGAGGGTTAGTAAAGCGTCTGGAATGGTGAACCCGAGTACCAGGGGACGAAAACTGAGATGCATTTGAAAACGTTTCCCCATCACACGGCGGACGATAGTCTGAGATTCCCATGCATGTTTTAGCTGAAGGAAGAATCCCTTAAACCTGGAGAGTTGGGACCCATGGAATGGGTACCATGCAGTATGACTTCAAAGGGTCTGCGTTTGCTCACCGAACCTCACCAATGCTATCAGCCCAAAGTGTCCAGCCTTATGTCTCACCCAGCTCTGGGTGTAGATGTGGTAAATCCAGGTTGCATCACAAGCCCTGAATGAATTATTTAAGAATTGCTCTCTATTTCACTGTCATTGTGTTTTGTTTTTGAAATTTATTTTGATAATGGGATTTATCGGATTTTCACTGCTGCGTTTAGGCCGCTGTACACACGCTTGATTTCCTTATGGAGACATATAAATCCATGGGTTTTAAGATTCTTACTTGTCAGGTATCTTGCCAGGCGTTGAATATGGGGTGTTGAGTCCATTTCGTTGAGCAAGGAGTAGGGCTTGTCTATTATATATTTGGCTTATGGAACGGTATCTGTGCTAATTTCAATCTCTGGTTTTATGCAGCACCCCAACTCACCTTTCCCCATAAGCAAGCATAAGTTGGTTTTCTAAATTTGAGACCCTGTTCTGTTTTGTAATTCAGTTCATGTGTATCCAACTTTACATTCCGTGTATTAGTGATATTTTATGATGTTTCTTTTTCTGTGTGACTTATTTCTCGTAGAATCATCGTACCTGAATCCACTCATTATGCCGCTACGGGCCTGATGACGTAGATTTCATTGCTGAGTGATATTCCATTGTACGTGCGTACCACAACTTCTTTATCCATTTTTTGCTTTCTGGGATATTTTACTTGTACCGTAGACGAGGTTCTTGTAAACATAGCCGTCCCAAACTCTGGGGTGGCTGTGTGTTTTTGATTTTAATTTCCCTAAGCTATAGGACCATAAGTGGAAGTGCCATAGGCTGTGTTGCTTTGTTTCCTACGTGTTTCTGGAAACACCATACATTTCTCCAGAGTGGTTGTTGGCAATTTACATCCCGTCCATCAGCATGACAAGGCACCCTGTTCTCCATAACCTGTCCTCACTTTCTGGATTTTACATTTTTTTCAGATAGCCCTTTTGACCGGGGGGCAGTGAGACTTCACTGTAGTGCAGATTTCCTTTACACGCTTGCTTGGTTGGCCAAAAAGGGCGTATGCGTTTTTTCCTGAATATATTCAGGAAAAAACGCATACGCCCTTTTTGGCCAAGTGCATCATTGTCGACATTCTCCCTCTTTTCCTATGTTTTTAGTACAATTCCAGTCTACCCCCTGAAATCGTTTTCCTGAAATTCTGCCCCGCTTTCAAGTCCTCTTCGAAGACTTACTTCAATACATTTTCGGACGATAGCTGTCATTCATAACTCTGCAGGTTTGTGAATTACAGTGCCCCTGAGCTCATTTCTTCAACCCGCTTTCTTTTGAGCTGGCCGCAAAACCGCAGGATTGCTTCAGGCCCTAATCTGTTTCCGGCAGGGCACGCTGAGCCTTTGGTTAATTCCTCTTCCTGGTGGGAAATGAGCGTTCCATTTGCCCGTGCAGACACCTACAGCTAGTCTCTCATTGCTTCTCCCTATTCCTGTTCATTTTGCGCAGAAATTGCAAACTGTGCCAAACAGGAGGTTAATGGCACTGACTCTCCAAGTGGGGACAGTGTTAGTAAAGCGTTCAAATGTTGAACCCGAGTACCAGGGCACGAAAACTGAGATGCATTTGAAAACGTTTCCCAATCACATGGTGGACCATACTCTGGGTTTCCCATGCATGTTTTAGCTGAAGGAAAAATCCCTTAAACCCGGAGAGTTGGGACCCATGGAATGGGTTCCATGCAGTGTGACTTCAAAGGGTCTGCGTTTGCTCACCGAACCTCACCAATGCTATCAGCCCGAAGTGTCCAGCCTTATGTCTCATCCAGCTCTGGGTGTAGATGTGGTAAATCCAGGTTGCATCACAAGCCCTGAATGAATTATTTAAGAATTGCTCTCTATTTCACTGTCATTGTGTTTTGTTTTTGAAATTCATTTGGTAATGGGATTTATCGGATTTTCACTGCTGCTTTTAGGCCACTGTACACACGCTTGATTTCCTTATGGAGACATATAAATCCATGGGTTTTAAGATTCTTACTTGTCAGGTATCTTCCCAGGCGTTGAATATAGGGTGTTGAGTCCATTTCGTTGAGCAAGGAGTAGGTTTTGTCTATTATATATTTGGCTTATGGGACGGTATCTGTGCTAATTTCAATCTCTGGTTTTATGCAGCATCCCAACTGACCTTTCCCCATAAGCAAGCATAAGTTGGTTTGCTAAATTTGAGACCCTGTTCTGTTTTGTAGGTCAGTTCATGGGTAGCCAAGTTTACATTCCGTGTATTAGTGATAACTTATGATGTTTCTTTTTCTGTCTGACTTATTTCTCATAGAATCATCGTACCTGAATCCACTCATTATGCCGCTACGGTCCTGATGACGTAGATTTCATTGCTGAGTGATATTCCATTGTACGTGCGTACCACAACTTCTTTATCCATTTTTTGCTTTCTCGGATATTTAACTTCTACCGTAGATGAGGTTCTTGTAAACAGAGCCATCCCAAACTTTGGGGTGGCTGTGTGTTTTTGATTTTAATTTCCCTAAGCTATAGGACCATAAGTGGAATTGCCATAAGCTGTGTTGCTTTGTTTCCTACGTGTTTCAGGAAACACCATACACTTTTCCAGAGTGGCTGTTGGCAATTTAAATCCGCCCATCAGCATAACAAGGCTCCCTGTTCTCCATGACCTGTCCTGCCTTTCTGGATTTTACACTTTTTTCAGATGGCCCTTTTGACCGGGGGGCAGTGAGACTTCATTGTAGTGCAGATTTATTTACACGCTTGCTTGGTTGGCCAAAAAGGGCGTATGCGTTCTTTCCTGAATATATTCAGGAAAAAACGGATACGCCCTTTTTGGCCAAGTGCATCATTGTCGACATTCTGCCTCTTTTACTATGCTTTAGTGCAATTCCAGTCTACCCCCTGAAATCGTTTTCCTGAAATTCTGCCCCGCTTTCAAGTCCTCTTCGAAGACTTACTTCTATACATTTTTGGACGATAGCTGTCATTCATAACTCTGCAGGTTTGTGAATTACAGTGCCCCTGAGCTCCTTTTTTCAACTCGCTTTCTTGTGAGCTGGCCGCTAAACCGCAGGATTGCTTCAGGCCCTAATCTCTTTCCGGCAGGGCACGCTGAGCCTTTGGTTAATTCCTCTTCCTGGTGGGAAATGAGCGTTCCATTTGCCCGTGCAGACACCTACAGCTAGTCTCTCATTGCTTCTCCCTATTCCTGTTCATCTTGCGCAGAACTTGCAAAGTGTGCCAAACAGGAGGTTAAATGCACTGACTCTCCAAGTGGGGAGAGTGTTAGTAAAGCGTCTGGAATGGTGAACCCGAGTACCAGGGGACGAAAACTGAGATGCATTTGAAAACGTTTCCCAATCACACGGTGGACCATACTATGTGTTTCCCATGCATGTTTTAGCTGAAGGAAGAATCCCTTAAACCTGGAGAGTTGGGACCCATGGAATGGGTACCATGCAGTATGACTTCAAAGGGTCTGCATTTGCTCACCGAACCTCACCAATGCTATCAGCCCGAAGTGTCCAGCCTTATGTCTCACCCAGCTCTGGGTGTAGATGTGGTAAATCCAGGTTGCATCAAAAGCCCTGAATGAATTATTTAAGAATTGCTCTCTATTTCACTGTCATTGTGTTTTGTTTTTGAAATTTATTTTGATAATGGGATTTATCGGATTTTCACTGCTGCGTTTAGGCCGCTGTACACACGCTTGATTTCCTTATGGAGACATATAAATCCATGGGTTTTAAGATTCTTACTTGTCAGGTATATTGCCAGGCATTGAATATGGGGTGTTGAGTCCATTTCGTTGAGCAAGGAGTAGGGCTTGTCTATTATATATTTGGCTTATGGAACAGTATCTGTGCTAATTTCAATCTCTGGTTTTATGCAGCACCCCAACTCACCTTTCGCCATAAGCAAGCATAAGTTGGTTTTCTAAATTTGAGACCCTGTTCTGTTTTGTAATTCAGTTCATGTGTAGCCATGTTTACATTCCGTGTATTAGTGATATCTTATGATGTTTCTTTTTCTGTGTGACTTATTTCTCGTAGAATCATCGTACCTGAATCCACTCATTATGCCACTACGGGCCTGATGACGTTGATTTCATCGCTGAGTGATATTCCATTGTACGTGCGTACCACAACTTCTTTATCCATTTTTAACTTTCTGGGATATTTTACTTGTACCGTAGACGAGGTTCTTGTAAACAGAGCCATCCCAAACTTTGGGGTGGCTGTGTGTTTTTGATTTTAATTTCCCTAAGCTATAGGACCATAAGTGGAAGTGACATAGGCTGTGTTGCTTTGTTTCCTACGTGTTTCAGGATACACCATACATTTCTCCAGAGTGGCTGTTGGCACTTTACATCCAACCCATCAGCATAACAAGGCTCCCTGTTCTCCAAGACCTGTCCTGCCTTTCTGGATTTTACACTTTTTTCAGATGGCCCTTTTGACCGCGGGGCAGTGAGACTTCATTGTAGTGCAGATTTCCTTTACACGCTTGCTTGGTTGGCCAAAAAGGGCGTATGCATTTTTTCCTGAATATATTCAGGAAAAAACGCATACGCCCTTTTTGGCCAAGTGCATCATTGTCGACATTCTGCCTCTTTTCCTATGCTTTAAGTGCAATTCCAGTCTACCCCCTGAAATCGTTTTCCTGAAATTCTGCCCCGCTTTCAAGTCCTCTTTGAAGACTTACTTCAGTACATTTTTGGACGATAGCTGTCATTCATAACTCTGCAGGTTTGTGAATTACAGTGCCCCTGAGCTCATGTCTTCAACTCGCTTTCTTGTGAGCTGGCCACAAAACCGCAGGATTGCTTCAGCCCAAAGTCTCTTTCCGGCAGGGCACGCTGAGCCTTTGTTTAATTGCTCTTCCTGGAAGGAAATGAGCGTTCCATTTGCCCGTGCAGACACCTACAGCTACTCTCTCATTGCTTCTCCCTATTCCTGTTCATCTTGCGCAGAAATTGCAAAGTGTGCCAAACAGGAGGTTAAATGCACTGACTCTCCAAGTGGGGAGAGTGTTAGTAAAGCGTCTGGAATGGTGAACCCGAGTACTAGGGGATGAAAACTGAGATGCATTTGAAAACGTTTCCCAATCACACGGTGGACCATACTATGGGTTTCCCATGCATGTTTTAGCTGAAGGAAGAATCCCTTAAACCTGGAAATTTGGAACCCATGGAATGGGTACCATGCAGTATGACTTCAAAGGGTCTGCGTTTGCTCACCGAACCTCACCAATGCTATCAGCCCGAAGTGTCCAGCCTTATGTCTCACCCAGCTCTGGGTGTAGATGTGGGAAATCCAGGTTGCATCACAAGCCCTGAATGAATTATTTAAGAATTGCTCTCTATTTCACTGTCATTTTGTTTTGTTTTTGAAATTTATTTTGATAATGGGATTTATCGGATTTTCACTGCTGCATTTAGGCCGCTGTACACACGCTTGATTTCCTTATGGAGACATATAAATCCATGGGTTTTAAGATTCTTACTTGTCAGGTATCTTGCCAGGCGTTGAATATGGGGTGTTGAGTCCATTTCGTTGAGCAAGGGGTAGGTCTAGTCTATTATATATTTGGCTTATGGAACGGTATCTGTGCTAATTTCAATCTCTGGTTTTATGCAGCACCCCAACTCACCTTTCCCCATAAGCAAGCATAAGTTGGTTTTCTAAATTTGAGAACCTGTTCTGTTTTGTAATTCAGTTCATGGGTAGCCAAGTTTACATTCCGTGTATTAGTGATATCTTATGATGTTTCTTTTTCTGTGTGACTTATTTCTCGTAGAATCATCATACCTGAATCCACTCATTATGCCGCTACGGGCCTGATGACGTAGATTTCATTGCTGAGTGATATTCCATTGTACGTGCGTACCACAACTTCTTTATCCATTTCTTACTTTCTGGGATAATTTACTTGTACCGTAGACGAGGTTGTTGTAAACAGAGCCGTCCCAAACTCTGGGGTGGCTGTGTGTTTTTGATTTTAATTTCCCTAAGCTATAGGACCATAAGTGGAAGTGCCATAGGCTGTGTTGCTTTGTTTCCTACGTGTTTCTGGAAACACCATACACTTCTCCAGAGTGGTTGTTGGCAATTTACATCCCGCCCATCAGCATGACAAGGCTCCCTGTTCTCCATGACCTGTCCTGCCTTTCTGGATTTTACACTTTTTTCAGATGGCCCTTTTGACCGGGGGGGCAGTGAGACTTCATTGTAGTGCAGATTTCCTTTACACGATTGCTTGGTTGGCCAAAAATGCGTATGCGTTTTTTCCTGAATATATTCAGGAAAAAACGCATACGCCCTTTTTGGGCAAGTGCATCGTTGTCGACATTCTGCCTCTTTTCCTATGCTTTTAGTACAATTCCAGTCTACCCCCTGAAATCGTTTTCCTGAAATTCTGCCCCGCTTACAAATCCTCTTGGAAGACTTACTTCAATACATTTTTGTACGATAGCTGTCATTTATAACTCTGCAGGTTTTTGAATTACAGTGCCCTGAGCTCATGTCTTCAACTCGCTTTCTTGTGAGCTGGCCGCAAAACCTCAGGATTGCTTCAGGCCAAAATCTCTTTCCGGCAGAGCATGCTGAGCCTTTATTTAATTCCTCTTCCTGGTCGGAAATTAGCGTTCCTTTTGCCCGTGCAGGCACCTACAGCTAGTCTCTCATTGGTTCTCCCTATTCCTGTACATCTTGCGCAGAAATTGCAAACTGTGCCAAACAGGAGGTTAATGGCACTGACTCTCCAAGTGGGGAGAGTGTTAGTAAAGCGTCTGGAATGGTGAACCCGAGTACCAGGGGACGATAACTGAGATGCATTTGAAAACGTTTCCTGGTCTCACAGTGCACTGTACTGTGGGTTTCCCATGCATGTTGTAGCTGAAGGAAGAATTCCTTAAACCTGGAGAGTTGGGACCCATGGAATGGTTACCATGCAGTATGACTTCAAAGGGTCTGCGTTTGCTCACCGAACCTCACCAATGCTATCAGCCCGAAGTGTCCAGCCTTATGTCGCACCCAGCTCTGGGTGTAGATGTGGTAAATCCAGGTTGCATCACAAACCCTGAATGAATTATTTAAGAATTGCTCTCTATTTCACTGTCAATTTGTTTTGTTTTTGAAATTTATTTTGAAAATGGGATTTATCGGATTTTCACTGCTGCGTTTAGGCCGCTGTACACACGCTTGATTTCCTTATGGAGACATATAAATCCATGGGTTTTAAGATTCTTACTTGTCAGGTATCTTGCCAGGCGTTAAATATGGGGTGTTGAGTCCATTTCGTTGAGCAAGGAGTAGGGGTTGTCTATTATATATTTGGCTTATGGAACGGTATCTGTGCTAATTTCAATCTCTGGTTTTATGCAGCACCCCAACTCCCCTTTCCCCATAACCAAGCATAAGTTGGTTTTCTAAATTTCAGACCCTGTTCTGTTTTGTAATTCAGTTTATGTGTAGCCAAGATTACATTCCGTGTATTACTGATATATTATGGTGTTTCTTTTTCTGTGTGACTTATTTCTCGTAGAATCATCGTACCTGAATCCACTCATTATGCCGCTATGGGCCTGAAGACGTAGATTTCATTGCTGTGTGGTATTCCATTGTACGTACGTAGCACAACTTCTTTATCCATTTTTTGCTTTCTCGGATATTTAACTTGTACCGTAGACAAGGTTCTTGTAAACAGAGCCGTCCCAAACTTTGGGGTGGCTCTGTGTTTTGGATTTTAATTTCCCTAAGCTATAGGACCATAAGTTGAAGTGCCATAGGCTGTGTTGCTTTGTTTCCTATGTGTTTCAGGAAACACCATACACTTCGCCAGAGTGGCTGTTGGTAATTTACATCCCGCCCATCAGCATAACAAGGCTCCCTGTTCTCCATGACCTGTCCTGCCTTTCTGGATTTTACGCTTTTTTCAGATGGCTCTTTTGACAGGGGGGCAGAGAGACTTCATTGTAGTGCAGATTTCCATTACATGCCGGTTTGGTTGGCCAAAAAGGGCGTATGCGTTTTTTCCTGAATATATTCAGGAAAAAACGCATACGCACTTTTTGGCCAAGTGCATCATTGTCGACATTCTGCCTCTTTTCCTATGCTTTAAGTGCAATTCCAGTCTACCCCCTGAAATCGTTTTCCTGAAATTTTGCCCCGCTTTCAAGTCCTCTTCAAAGACTTACTTCAATACATTTTTGGACGATAGCTGTCATTCATAACTCTGCAGGTTTCTGAATTACACTGCCCCTGAGCTCCTTTCTTCAACTCGCTTTCTTGTGAGCTGGCCGCAAAACCGCAGGATTGCTTCAGGCCATAATCTCTTTCTGGCAGGGCACGCTGAGCTTTTGGTTAATTCCTCTTCCTGGTGGGAAATGAGCGTTCCATTTGCCCGTGCAGACACCTACAGCTAGTCTCTCATTGGTTCTCCCTATTCCTGTTCATCTTGCGCAGAAATTGCAAATTGTGCCAAACAGGAGGTTAAAGGCACTGACTCTCCAAGTGCGGATAGTGTTAGTAAAGCGTCTAGAATGGTGAACCCGAGTACCAGGGGACGAAAACTGAGATGCATTTGAAAACATTTACCGGTCACACAGTGCACTGTACTGTGGGTTTCCCATGCATGTTTTAGCTGAAGTAAGAATCCCTTAAACCTGGAGAGTTGGGACCCATGGAATGGGTACCATGCAGTATGACTTCAAAGGGTCTGCATTTGCTCACCGAACCTCACCAATGCTATCAGCCCGAAGTGTCCAGCCTTATGTCTCACCCAGCTCTGGGTGTAGATGTGGGAAATCCAGGTTGCATCACAAGCCCTGAATGAATTATTTAAGAATTGCTCTCTATTTCACTGTCATTGTGTTTTGTTTTTGAAATTTATTTTGATAATGGGATTTATCGGATTTTCACTGCTGCGTTTAGGCCGCTGTACACACGCTTGATTTCCTTATGGAGACATATAAATCCATGGGTTTTAAGATTCTTACTTGTCAGGTATCTTGCCAGGCATTGAATATGGGGTGTTGAGTCCATTTCGTTGAGCAAGGAGTAGGGCTTGTCTATTATATATTTGGCTTATGGAACGGTATCTGTGCTAATTTCAATCTCTGGTTTTATGCAGCACCCCAACTCACCTTTCGCCATAAGCAAGCATAAGTTGGTTTTCTAAATTTGAGACCCTGTTCTGTTTTGTAATTCAGTTCATGTGTAGCCATCTTTACATTCCGTGTATTAGTGATATCTTATGATGTTTCTTTTTCTGTGTGACTTATTTCTCGTAGAATCATCGTACCTGAATCCACTCATTATGCCGCTACGGGCCTGAGGACGTTGATTTCATCGCTGAGTGATATTCCATTGTACGTGCGTACCACAACTTCTTTATCCATTTTTAACTTTCTGGGATATTTTACTTGTACCGTAGACGAGGTTCTTGTAAACAGAGCCATCCCAAACTTTGGGGTGGCTGTGTGTTTTTGATTTTAATTTCCCTAAGCTATAGGACCATAAGTGGAAGTGACATAGGCTGTGTTGCTTTGTTTCCTACGTGTTTCAGGATACACCATACATTTCTCCAGAGTGGCTGTTGGCACTTTACATCCAACCCATCAGCATAACAAGGCTCCCTGTTCTCCAAGACCTGTCCTGCCTTTCTGGATTTTACACTTTTTTCAGATGGCCCTTTTGACCGCGGGGCAGTGAGACTTCATTGTAGTGCAGATTTCCTTTACACGCTTGCTTGGTTGGCCAAAAAGGGCGTATGCATTTTTTCCTGAATATATTCAGGAAAAAACGCATACGCCCTTTTTGGCCAAGTGCATCATTGTCGACATTCTGCCTCTTTTCCTATGCTTTAAGTGCAATTCCAGTCTACCCCCTGAAATCGTTTTCCTGAAATTCTGCCCCGCTTTCAAGTCCTCTTTGAAGACTTACTTCAGTACATTTTTGGACGATAGCTGTCATTCATAACTCTGCAGGTTTGTGAATTACAGTGCCCCTGAGCTCATGTCTTCAACTCGCTTTCTTGTGAGCTGGCCACAAAACCGCAGGATTGCTTCAGCCCAAAGTCTCTTTCCGGCAGGGCACGCTGAGCCTTTGTTTAATTGCTCTTCCTGGAAGGAAATGAGCGTTCCATTTGCCCGTGCAGACACCTACAGCTACTCTCTCATTGCTTCTCCCTATTCCTGTTCATCTTGCGCAGAAATTGCAAAGTGTGCCAAACAGGAGGTTAAATGCACTGACTCTCCAAGTGGGGAGAGTGTTAGTAAAGCGTCTGGAATGGTGAACCCGAGTACCAGGGGATGAAAACTGAGATGCATTTGAAAACGTTTCCCAATCACACGGTGGACCATACTATGGGTTTCCCATGCATGTTTTAGCTGAAGGAAGAATCCCTTAAACCTGGAAATTTGGAACCCATGGAATGGGTACCATGCAGTATGACTTCAAAGGGTCTGCGTTTGCTCACCGAACCTCACCAATGCTATCAGCCCGAAGTGTCCAGCCTTATGTCTCACCCAGCTCTGGGTGTAGATGTGGGAAATCCAGGTTGCATCACAAGCCCTGAATGAATTATTTAAGAATTGCTCTCTATTTCACTGTCATTTTGTTTTGTTTTTGAAATTTATTTTGATAATGGGATTTATCGGATTTTCACTGCTGCATTTAGGCCGCTGTACACACGCTTGATTTCCTTATGGAGACATATAAATCCATGGGTTTTAAGATTCTTACTTGTCAGGTATCTTGCCAGGCGTTGAATATGGGGTGTTGAGTCCATTTCGTTGAGCAAGGGGTAGGTCTAGTCTATTATATATTTGGCTTATGGAACGGTATCTGTGCTAATTTCAATCTCTGGTTTTATGCAGCACCCCAACTCACCTTTCCCCATAAGCAAGCATAAGTTGGTTTTCTAAATTTGAGAACCTGTTCTGTTTTGTAATTCAGTTCATGGGTAGCCAAGTTTACATTCCGTGTATTAGTGATATCTTATGATGTTTCTTTTTCTGTGTGACTTATTTCTCGTAGAATCATCATACCTGAATCCACTCATTATGCCGCTACGGGCCTGATGACGTAGATTTCATTGCTGAGTGATATTCCATTGTACGTGCGTACCACAACTTCTTTATCCATTTCTTACTTTCTGGGATAATTTACTTGTACCGTAGACGAGGTTGTTGTAAACAGAGCCGTCCCAAACTCTGGGGTGTCTGTGTGTTTTTGATTTTAATTTCCCTAAGCTATAGGACCATAAGTGGAAGTGCCATAGGCTGTGTTGCTTTGTTTCCTACGTGTTTCTGGAAACACCATACACTTCTCCAGAGTGGTTGTTGGCAATTTACATCCCGCCCATCAGCATGACAAGGCTCCCTGTTCTCCATGACCTGTCCTGCCTTTCTGGATTTTACACTTTTTTCAGATGGCCCTTTTGACCGGGGGGGCAGTGAGACTTCATTGTAGTGCAGATTTCCTTTACACGCTTGCTTGGTTGGCCAAAAATGCGTATGCGTTTTTTCCTGAATATATTCAGGAAAAAACGCATACGCCCTTTTTGGGCAAGTGCATCGTTGTCGACATTCTGCCTCTTTTCCTATGCTTTTAGTACAATTCCAGTCTACCCCCTGAAATCGTTTTCCTGAAATTCTGCCCCGCTTACAAATCCTCTTGGAAGACTTACTTCAATACATTTTTGTACGATAGCTGTCATTTATAACTCTGCAGGTTTTTGAATTACAGTGCCCTGAGCTCATGTCTTCAACTCGCTTTCTTGTGAGCTGGCCGCAAAACCTCAGGATTGCTTCAGGCCAAAATCTCTTTCCGGCAGAGCATGCTGAGCCTTTATTTAATTCCTCTTCCTGGTCGGAAATTAGCGTTCCTTTTGCCCGTGCAGGCACCTACAGCTAGTCTCTCATTGGTTCTCCCTATTCCTGTACATCTTGCGCAGAAATTGCAAACTGTGCCAAACAGGAGGTTAATGGCACTGACTCTCCAAGTGGGGAGAGTGTTAGTAAAGCGTCTGGAATGGTGAACCCGAGTACCAGGGGACGATAACTGAGATGCATTTGAAAACGTTTCCCGGTCTCACAGTGCACTGTACTGTGGGTTTCCCATGCATGTTGTAGCTGAAGGAAGAATTCCTTAAACCTGGAGAGTTGGGACCCATGGAATGGTTACCATGCAGTATGACTTCAAAGGGTCTGCGTTTGCTCACCGAACCTCACCAATGCTATCAGCCCGAAGTGTCCAGCCTTATGTCTCACCCAGCTCTGGGTGTAGATGTGGTAAATCCAGGTTGCATCACAAACCCTGAATGAATTATTTAAGAATTGCTCTCTATTTCACTGTCAATTTGTTTTGTTTTTGAAATTTATTTTGAAAATGGGATTTATCGGATTTTCACTGCTGCGTTTAGGCCGCTGTACACACGCTTGATTTCCTTATGGAGACATATAAATCCATGGGTTTTAAGATTCTTACTTGTCAGGTATCTTGCCAGGCGTTAAATATGGGGTGTTGAGTCCATTTCGTTGAGCAAGGAGTAGGGGTTGTCTATTATATATTTGGCTTATGGAACGGTATCTGTGCTAATTTCAATCTCTGGTTTTATGCAGCACCCCAACTCCCCTTTCCCCATAACCAAGCATAAGTTGGTTTTCTAAATTTCAGACCCTGTTCTGTTTTGTAATTCAGTTTATGTGTAGCCAAGATTACATTCCGTGTATTACTGATATATTATGGTGTTTCTTTTTCTGTGTGACTTATTTCTCGTAGAATCATCGTACCTGAATCCACTCATTATGCCGCTATGGGCCTGAAGACGTAGATTTCATTGCTGTGTGGTATTCCATTGTACGTACGTAGCACAACTTCTTTATCCATTTTTTGCTTTCTCGGATATTTAACTTGTACCGTAGACAAGGTTCTTGTAAACAGAGCCGTCCCAAACTTTGGGGTGGCTCTGTGTTTTGGATTTTAATTTCCCTAAGCTATAGGACCATAAGTTGAAGTGCCATAGGCTGTGTTGCTTTGTTTCCTATGTGTTTCAGGAAACACCATACACTTCGCCAGAGTGGCTGTTGGTAATTTACATCCCGCCCATCAGCATAACAAGGCTCCCTGTTCTCCATGACCTGTCCTGCCTTTCTGGATTTTACGCTTTTTTCAGATGGCTCTTTTGACAGGGGGGCAGAGAGACTTCATTGTAGTGCAGATTTCCATTACATGCCGGTTTGGTTGGCCAAAAAGGGCGTATGCGTTTTTTCCTGAATATATTCAGGAAAAAACGCATACGCACTTTTTGGCCAAGTGCATCATTGTCGACATTCTGCCTCTTTTCCTATGCTTTAAGTGCCATTCCAGTCTACCCCCTGAAATCGTTTTCCTGAAATTTTGCCCCGCTTTCAAGTCCTCTTCAAAGACTTACTTCTATACATTTTTGGACGATAGCTGTCATTCATAACTCTGCAGGTTTCTGAATTACACTGCCCCTGAGCTCCTTTCTTCAACTCGCTTTCTTGTGAGCTGGCCGCAAAACCGCAGGATTGCTTCAGGCCATAATCTCTTTCTGGCAGGGCACGCTGAGCTTTTGGTTAATTCCTCTTCCTGGTGGGAAATGAGCGTTCCATTTGCCCGTGCAGACACCTACAGCTAGTCTCTCATTGGTTCTCCCTATTCCTGTTCATCTTGCGCAGAAATTGCAAATTGTGCCAAACAGGAGGTTAAAGGCACTGACTCTCCAAGTGCGGATAGTGTTAGTAAAGCGTCTAGAATGGTGAACCCGAGTACCAGGGGACGAAAACTGAGATGCATTTGAAAACATTTACCGGTCACACAGTGCACTGTACTGTGGGTTTCCCATGCATGTTTTAGCTGAAGTAAGAATCCCTTAAACCTGGAGAGTTGGGACCCATGGAATGGGTACCATGCAGTATGACTTCAAAGGGTCTGCATTTGCTCACCGAACCTCACCAGTGCTATCAGCCCGAAGTGTCCAGCCTTATGTCTCACCCAGCTCTGGGTGTAGATGTGGGAAATCCAGGTTGCATCACAAGCCCTGAATGAATTATTTAAGAATTGCTCTCTATTTCACTGTCATTGTGTTTTGTTTTTGAAATTTATTTTGATAATGGGATTTATCGGATTTTCACTGCTGCGTTTAGGCCGCTGTACACACGCTTGATTTCCTTATGGAGACATATAAATCCATGGGTTTTAAGATTCTTACTTGTCAGGTATCTTGCCAGGCGTTGAATATGGGGTGTTGAGTCCATTTCGTTGAGCAAGGAGTAGGTCTTGTCTATTATATATTTGGCTTATGGAACGGTATCTGTGCTAATTTCAATCTCTGGTTTTATGCAGCACCCCAACTCACCTTTCCCCATAAGCAAGCATAAGTTTGTTTTCTAAATTTGAGACCCTGTTCTGTTTTGTAATTCAGTTTATGTGTAGCCAAGTTTACATTCCGTGTATTACTGATATATTATGATGTTTCTTTTTCTGTGTGACTTATTTCTCGTAGAATCATCGTACCTGAATCCACTCATTATGCCGCTATGGGCCTGAAGACGTAGATTTCATTGCTGAGTGATATTCCATTGTACGTGCGTACCAGAACTTCTTTATCCATTTTTTCCTTTCTCGGATATTTAACTTGTACCGTAGACAAGGTTCTTGTAAACAGAGCCCTCCCAAACTTTGGGGTGGCTGTGTGTTTTTGATTTTAATTTCCCTAAGCTATAGGACCATAAGTGGAAGTGACATAGGCTGTGTTGCTTTGTTTCCTACGTGTTTCAGGATACACCATACATTTCTCCAGAGTGGCTGTTGGCAATTTACATCCCGCCCATCAGCATAACAAGGCTCCCTGTTCTCCATGACCTGTCCTGTCTTTCTGGATTTTACTCTTTTTTCAGATGGCCCTTTTGACCGGGGGGCAGTGAGACTTCATTGTAGTGCAGATTTCCTTTACACGCTTGCTTGGTTGGCCAAAAAGGGCGTATGCGTTTTTTCCTGAATATATTCAGGAAAAAACGCATACGCCCTTTTTGGCCAAGTGCATCATTGTCGACATTCTGCCTCTTTTCCTATGCTTTAAGTGCAATTCCAGTCTACCCCCTGAAATCGTTTTCCTGAAATTCTGCCCCGCTTTCAAGTCCTCTTTGAAGACTTACTTCAGTACATTTTTGGACGATAGCTGTCATTCATAACTCTGCAGGTTTGTGAATTATACAGTGCCCCTGAGCTCCTTTCTTCAACTCGTTTTCTTGTGAGCTGGCCGCAAAACCTCAGGATTGCTTCAGGCCCTAATCTCTTTCCGGCATGGCATGATGAGCCTTTGGTTAATTCCTCTTCCTGGTGGGAAATGAGCGTTCAATTTGCCCGTGCAGACACCAACAGCTAGTCTCTCATTGGTTCTCCCTATGCCTGTTCATCTTGCGCAGAAATTGCAAACTGTGTGAAACAGGAGGTTAAAGGCACTGACTCTCCAAGTGGGGAGAGTGTTAGTAAAGCGTCTGGAATGGTGAAACCAAGTACCATGGGACGAAAACTGAGATGCATTTGAAAACGTTTCCCAATCACACAGCGGACGATAGTCTGGGTTTCCCATGCATGTTTTAGCTGAAGGAAGAATCCCTTAAACCTGGAGAGTTGGGACCCATGGAATGGGTACCATGCAGTATGACTTCAAAGGGTCTGCGTTTGCTCACCGAACCTCACCAATGCTATCAGCCCGAAGTGCCCAGCCTTATGTCTCACCCAGCTCTGGGTGTAGATGTGGAAAATCCAGGTTGCATCACAAGCCCTGAATGAATTATTTAAGAATTGCTCTCTATTTCACTGTCATTGCGTTTTGTTTTTGAAATTTATTTTGATAATGCGATTTATCGGATTTTCACTGCTACGTTTAGGCCGCTGTACACACGCTTGATTTCCTTATGGAGACATATAAATCCATGGGTTTTAAGATTCTTACTTGTCAGGTATCTTGCCAGGCGTTGAATATGGGGTGTTGAGTCCATTTCGATGAGCAAGGAGTAGGTCTTGTCTATTATATATTTGGCTTATGGTACGGTATCTGTGCTAATTTCAATCTCTGGTTTTATGCAGCACCCCAACTCACCTTTCCCCATAAGCAAGCATAAGTTGGTTTTCTAAATTTGTGACCCTGTTCTGTTTTGTAATTCAGTTCATGTGTAGCCAACTTTACATTCCGTGTATTATTGATATCTTATGATGTTTCATTTTCTGTGTGACTTAATTCTTGTAGAATCATCGTACGTGAATCCACTCATTATGCCGCTGCAGGCCTGATGACGTAGATTTCATTGATGAGTGATAATCTATTGTACGTGCGTACCAGAACTTCTTTATCCATTTTTTGCATTCTCAGATATTTAACTAGTATTGTAGATGACGTTCCTGTAAACAGAGCCGTCCCAAATTTTGGGGTGGCTGTGTCTTTTTGATTTTAATTTCCCTAAGCTATAGGACCATAAGTGGAAGTGCCATAGGCTGTGTTGCTTTGTTTCCTATGCGTTTCAGGAAACACCATACACTTCTCCAGAGTGGCTGTTGGCAATTTACATCCCGCCCATCAGCATAACAAGGCTCCGTGTTCTCCATGACCTGTCCTGCCTTTCTGGATTATACACTTTTTTCAGATGGCCCTTTTAACCGGGGGGCAGTGAGACTTCATTGTAGTGCAGATTTCCTTTACACGCTTGCTTGGTTGGCCAAAAAGGGCGTATGCTTTTTTTCCTGAATATATTCAGGAAAAAAAGCATACGCCCTTTTTGGCCAAGTGCATCATTGTCGACATTCTGCCTCTTTTCCTATGCTTTAAGTGCAATTCCAGTCTACCCCCTGAAATCGTGTTCCTGAAATTCTGCCCCGCTTTCAAGTCCTCTTCGAATACTTAATTCAGTACATTTTTGGACGATAGGTGTCATTCATAACTCTGCAGGTTTGTGAATTACAGTGCCCCTGAGCTCCTTTCTTCAACTCGCTTTCTTGTGAGCTGGCCGCAAAACCGCAGGATTGCTTCACGCCATAATCTCTTTCTGGCAGGGCACGCTGAGCCTTTGGTTAATTCCTCTTCCTGGTGGGAAATGAGCGTTCCATTTGCCCGTGCAGACACCTACAGCTAGTCTCTCATTGGTTCTCCCTATTCCTGTTCATCTTGCACAGAAATTGCAAACTGTGCCAAACAGGAGGTTAAAGGCACTGACTCTCCAAGTGGGGAGAGTGTTTGTAAAGCGCCTGGAATGGTGAACCCGAGTATCAGGAGCGAAAACTGAGATGCATTTGAAAACGTTTCCCAATCACACGGTGGACCATACTCTGGGTTTCCCATGTATGTTTTAGCTGAAGGAAGAATCCCTTAAACCTAGAGAGTTGGGACCCATGGAATGGGTACCATGCAGTATGACTTCAAAGGGTCTGCGTTTGCTCACCGAACCTCACCAATGCTATCAGCCCGCAGTGTCCAGCCTTATGTCTCACCCAGCTCTGGGTGTAGATGTGGTAAATCCAGGTTGCATCACAAGCCCTGAATGAATTATTTAAGAATTGCTCTCTATTTCACTGTCATTGTGTTTTGTTTTTGAAATTCATTTTGATAATGGGATTTATCGGATATTCACTGCTGCGTTTAGGCCGTTGTACACACGCTTGATTTCCTTATGGAGACATATAAATCCATGGGTTTTAAGATTCTTACTTGTCAGGTATCTTCCCAGGCGTGGAATATGGGGTGTTGAGTCCATTTCGTTGAGCAAGGAGTAGGTCTTGTCTATTATATATTTGCCTTATGAAACGGTATCTGTGCTAATTTCAATCTCTGGTTTTATGCAGCACCCCAACTCACCTTTCCCCATAAGCAAGCATAAGTTGGTTTTCTAAATTTGTGACCCTGTTCTGTTTTGTAATTCAGTTCATGTGTAGCCAAGTTTACATTCCGTGTATTAGTGATATCTTATGATGTTTCTTTTTCTGTGTGACTTATTTCTCGTAGAATCATCATACCTGAATCCACTCATTATGCCGCTACGGGCCTGATGACGTAGATTTCATTGCTGAGTGATATTCCATTGTACGTGCGTACCACTACATCTTTTTGCATTTTTTGCTTTCTGGGATATTTAACTTGTACCGTAGACGAGGTTGTTGTAAACAGAGCCCTCCCAAACTTTGGGGTGGCTGTGTGTTTTTGATTTTAATTTCCCTAAGCTATAGGAACATAAGTGGAAATGCCATAGGCTGTGTTGCTTTGTTTCCTACGTGTTTCAGGAAACACCATACACTTCTCCAGAGTGGTTGCTGGCAATTTACATCCCGCCCATCAGCATAACAAGGCTCCCTGTTCTCCATGACCTGTCCTGCCTTTCTGGATTTGACACTTTTTTCAGATGGCCCTTTTGACCGGGGGGCAGTGAGACTTTATTGTAGTGCAGATTTCTTTACACGCTTGCTTGGTTGGCCAAAAAGGGCGTATGCGTTTTTTCCTGAATATATTCAGGAAAAAACGCATACGCCCTTTTTGGCCAAGTGCATCATTGTCGACATTCTGCCTCTTTTCCTATGCTTTAAGTGCAATTCCAGTCTACCCCCTGAAATCGTTTTCCTGAAATTCTGCCCCGCTTTCATGTCATCCTTGAAGACTTACTTCAGTACATTTTTGGACGATAGCTGTCATTCATAACTCTGCAGGTTTGTGAATTATACAGTGCCCCTGAGCTCCTTTCTTCAACTCGTTTTCTTGTGAGCTGGCCGCAAAACCGCAGGATTGCTTCAGGCCCTAATCTCTTTCCGGCATGGCATGATGAGCCTTTGGTTAATTCCTCTTCCTGGTGGGAAATGAGCGTTCAATTTGCCCGTGCAGACACCAACAGCTAGTCTCTCATTGGTTCTCCCTATGCCTGTTCATCTTGCGCAGAAATTGCAAACTGTGCGAAACAGGAGGTTAAAGGCACTGACTCTCCAAGTGGGGAGAGTGTTAGTAAAGCGTCTGGAATGGTGAAACCAAGTACCAGGGGACGAAAACTGAGATGCATTTGAAAACGTTTCCCAATCACACAGCGGACGATAGTCTGGGTTTCCCATGCATGTTTTAGCTGAAGGAAGAATCCCTTAAACCTGGAGAGTTGGGACCCATGGAATGGGTACCATGCAGTATGACTTCAAAGGGTCTGCGTTTGCTCACCGAACCTCACCAATGCTATCAGCCCGAAGTGCCCAGCCTTATGTCTCACCCAGCTCTGGGTGTAGATGTGGAAAATCCAGGTTGCATCACAAGCCCTGAATGAATTATTTAAGAATTGCTCTCTATTTCACTGTCATTGCGTTTTGTTTTTGAAATTTATTTTGATAATGGGATTTATCGGATTTTCACTGCTACGTTTAGGCCGCTGTACACACGCTTGATTTCCTTATGGAGACATATAAATCCATGGGTTTTAAGATTCTTACTTGTCAGGTATCTTGCCAGGCGTTGAATATGGGGTGTTGAGTCCATTTCGTTGAGCAAGGAGTAGGGCTTGTCTATTATATATTTGGCTTATGGAACGGTATCTGTGCTAATTTCAATCTCTGGTTTTATGCAGCACCCCAACTCACCTTTCCCCATAAGCAAGCATAAGTTGGTTTTCTAAATTTGAGACCCTGTTCTGTTTTGTAATTCAGTTCATGGGTATCCAACTTTACATTCCGTGTATTAGGGATATCTTATGATGTTTCTTTTTCTGTGTGACTTATTTCTCGTAGAATCATCGTACCTGAATACACTCATTATGTCGCTACGGGCCTGATGACGTAGATTTCATTGCTGAGTGATATTCCATTGTACGTGCGTACCACAACTTCTTTATCCATTTTTTGCTTTCTGGGATATTTTACTTGTACCATAGACGAGGTTCTTGTAAACAGAGCCGTCCCAAACTCTGGGGTGGCTGTGTGTTTTTGATTTTAATTTCCCTAAGCTATAGGACCATAAGTGGAAGTGCAATAGGTTGTGTTGCTTTGTTTCCTATGTGTTTCTGGAAACACCATACACTTCTCCAGAGCGGTTGTTGGCAATTTACATCCCGCCCATCAGCATGACAAGGCTCCCTGTTCTCCATGACCTGTCTTGACTTTCTGGATTTTACATTTTTTTCAGATGGCCCTTTTGACCGGGGGGCAGTGAGACTTCATTGTAGTGCAGATTTCCATTACAAGCATGCTTGGTTGGCCAAAAAGGGCGTATGCGTTTTTTCCTGAATATATTCAGGAAAAAACGCATACGCCCTTTTTGGCCAAGTGCATCATTGTCGACATTCTGCCTCTTTTCCTATGCTTTAAGTGCAATTCCAGTCTACCCCCTGAAATCGTTTTCCTGAAATTCTGCCCCGCTTTCAAGTCCTCTTCGAAGACTTACTTCAATACATTTTTGGACGATAGCTGTCATTCATAACTCTGCAGGTTTGTGAATTACAGTGCCCCTGAGCTCATTTCTTCAACTCGCTTTCTTGTGAGCTGGCCGCAAAACCGCAGGATTGCTTCAGGCCCTAATCTGTTTCCGGCAGGGCACGCTGAGCCTTTGGTTAATTCCTCTTCCTGGTGGGAAATGAGCGTTCCATTTGCCCGTGTAGACACCAACAGCTAGTCTCTCATTGCTTCTCCCTATTCCTGTTCATCTTGTGCAGAAATTGCAAAGTGTGCCAAACAGGAGGTTAATGGCACTGACTCTCCAAGTGGGGAGAGTGTTAGTAAAGCGTTCAAATGTTGAACCCGAGTACCAGGGTCGAAAACTGAGATGCATTTGAAAACGTTTCCCAATCACATGGTGGACCATACTCTGGGTTTCCCATGCATGTTTTAGCTGAAGGAAGAATCCCTTAATCCTGGAGAGTTGGGACCCATGGAATGGGTACCATGCAGTATGACTTCAAAGGGTTTGCGTTTGCTCATCAAACCTCACCAATGCTATCAGCCCGAAGTGTCCAGCCTTATGTCTCACCCTGCTCTGCGTGTAGATGTGGTAAATCCAGGTTGCATCACAAGCCCTGAATGAATTATTTAAGAATTGCTCTCTATTTCACTGTCATTGTGTTTTGTTTTTGAAATTTATTTTGATAATGGGATTTATCGGATTTTCACTGCTGCGTTTAGGCCGCTGTACACACGCTTGATTTCCTTATGGACACATATAAATCCATGGGTTTTAAGATTTTTACTTCTCAGGTATATTCCCAGGCGTTGAATATGGGGTGTTGAGTCCATTTCGATGAGCAAGGAGTAGGTCTTGTCTATTATATATTTGGCTTATGGTACGGTATCTGTGCTAATTTCAATCTCTGGTTTTATGCAGCACCCCAACTCACCTTTCCCCATAAGCAAGCATAAGTTGGTTTTCTAAATTTGTGACCCTGTTCTGTTTTGTAATTCAGTTCATGTGTAGCCAACTTTACATTCCGTGTATTATTGATATCTTATGATGTTTCATTTTCTGTGTGACTTAATTCTTGTAGAATCATCGTACGTGAATCCACTCATTATGCCGCTGCAGGCCTGATGACGTAGATTTCATTGATGAGTGATAATCTATTGTACGTGCGTACCAGAATTTCTTTATCCATTTTTTGCATTCTCAGATATTTAACTAGTATCGTAGATGACGTTCCTGTAAACAGAGCCGTCCCAAATTTTGGGGTGGCTGTGTCTTTTTGATTTTAATTTCCCTAAGCTATAGGACCATAAGTGGAAGTGCCATAGGCTGTGTTGCTTTGTTTCCTACGCGTTTCAGGAAACACCATACACTTCTCCAGAGTGGCTGTTGGCAATTTACATCCCGCCCATCAGCATAACAAGGCTCCGTGTTCTCCATGACCTGTCCTGCCTTTCTGGATTTTACACTTTTTTCAGATGGCCCTTTTAACCGGGGGGCAGTGAGACTTCATTGTAGTGCAGATTTCCTTTACACGCTTGCTTGGTTGGCCAAAAAGGGCGTATGCTTTTTTTCCTGAATATATTCAGGAAAAAACGCATACGCCCTTTTTGGCCAAGTGCATCATTGTCGACATTCTGCCTCTTTTCCTATGCTTTAAGTGCAATTCCAGTCTACCCCCTGAAATCGTGTTCCTGAAATTCTGCCCCGCTTTCAAGTCCTCTTCGAATACTTAATTCAGTACATTTTTGGACGATAGGTGTCATTCATAACTCTGCAGGTTTGTGAATTACAGTGCCCCTGAGCTCCTTTCTTCAACTCGCTTTCTTGTGAGCTGGCCGCAAAACCGCAGGATTGCTTCACGCCATAATCTCTTTCTGGCAGGGCACGCTGAGCCTTTGGTTAATTCCTCTTCCTGGTGGGAAATGAGCGTTCCATTTGCCCGTGCAGACACCTACAGCTAGTCTCTCATTGGTTCTCCCTATTCCTGTTCATCTTGCACAGAAATTGCAAACTGTGCCAAACAGGAGGTTAAAGGCACTGACTCTCCAAGTGGGGAGAGTGTTTGTAAAGCGCCTGGAATGGTGAACCCGAGTATCAGGGGCGAAAACTGAGATGCATTTGAAAACGTTTCCCAATCACACGGTGGACCATACTCTGGGTTTCCCATGTATGTTTTAGCTGAAGGAAGAATCCCTTAAACCTAGAGAGTTGGGACCCATGGAATGGGTACCATGCAGTATGACTTCAAAGGGTCTGCGTTTGCTCACCGAACCTCACCAATGCTATCAGCCCGAAGTGTCCAGCCTTATGTCTCACCCAGCTCTGGGTGTAGATGTGGTAAATCCAGGTTGCATCACAAGCCCTGAATGAATTATTTAAGAATTGCTCTCTATTTCACTGTCATTGTGTTTTGTTTTTGAAATTCATTTTGATAATGGGATTTATCGGATATTCACTGCTGCGTTTAGGCCGTTGTACACACGCTTGATTTCCTTATGGAGACATATAAATCCATGGGTTTTAAGATTCTTACTTGTCAGGTATCTTCCCAGGCGTGGAATATGGGGTGTTGAGTCCATTTCGTTGAGCAAGGAGTAGGTCTTGTCTATTATATATTTGCCTTATGAAACGGTATCTGTGCTAATTTCAATCTCTGGTTTTATGCAGCACCCCAACTCACCTTTCCCCATAAGCAAGCATAAGTTGGTTTTCTAAATTTGTGACCCTGTTCTGTTTTGTAATTCAGTTCATGTGTAGCCAAGTTTACATTCCGTGTATTAGTGATATCTTATGATGTTTCTTTTTCTGTGTGACTTATTTCTCGTAGAATCATCATACCTGAATCCACTCATTATGCCGCTACGGGCCTGATGACGTAGATTTCATTGCTGAGTGATATTCCATTGTACGTGCGTACCACTACATCTTTTTGCATTTTTTGCTTTCTGGGATATTTAACTTGTACCGTAGACGAGGTTGTTGTAAACAGAGCCCTCCCAAACTTTGGGGTGGCTGTGTGTTTTTGATTTTAATTTCCCTAAGCTATAGGAACATAAGTGGAAATGCCATAGGCTGTGTTGCTTTGTTTCCTACGTGTTTCAGGAAACACCATACACTTCTCCAGAGTGGTTGCTGGCAATTTACATCCCGCCCATCAGCATAACAAGGCTCCCTGTTCTCCATGACCTGTCCTGCCTTTCTGGATTTGACACTTTTTTCAGATGGCCCTTTTGACCGGGGGGCAGTGAGACTTCATTGTAGTGCAGATTTCCTTTACACGCTTGCTTGGTTGGCCAAAAAGGGCGTATGCGTTTTTTCCTGAATATATTCAGGAAAAAACGCATACGCCCTTTTTGGCCAAGTGCATCATTGTCGACATTCTGCCTCTTTTCCTATGCTTTAAGTGCAATTCCAGTCTACCCCCTGAAATCGTTTTCCTGAAATTCTGCCCCGCTTTCAAGTCCTCCTTGAAGACTTACTTCAGTACATTTTTGGACGATAGCTGTCATTCATAACTCTGCAGGTTTGTGAATTATACAGTGCCCCTGAGCTCCTTTCTTCAACTCGTTTTCTTGTGAGCTGGCCGCAAAACCGCAGGATTGCTTCAGTCCCTAATCTCTTTCCGGCATGGCATGATGAGCCTTTGGTTAATTCCTCTTCCTGGTGGGAAATGAGCGTTCAATTTGCCCGTGCAGACACCAACAGCTAGTCTCTCATTGGTTCTCCCTATGCCTGTTCATCTTGCGCAGAAATTGCAAACTGTGCGAAACAGGAGGTTAAAGGCACTGACTCTCCAAGTGGGGAGAGTGTTAGTAAAGCGTCTGGAATGGTGAAACCAAGTACCAGGGGACGAAAACTGAGATGCATTTGAAAACGTTTCCCAATCACACAGCGGACGATAGTCTGGGTTTCCCATGCATGTTTTAGCTGAAGGAAGAATCCCTTAAACCTGGAGAGTTGGGACCCATGGAATGGGTACCATGCAGTATGACTTCAAAGGGTCTGCGTTTGCTCACCGAACCTCACCAATGCTATCAGCCCGAAGTGCCCAGCCTTATGTCTCACCCAGCTCTGGGTGTAGATGTGGAAAATCCAGGTTGCATCACAAGCCCTGAATGAATTATTTAAGAATTGCTCTCTATTTCACTGTCATTGCGTTTTGTTTTTGAAATTTATTTTGATAATGGGATTTATCGGATTTTCACTGCTACGTTTAGGCCGCTGTACACACGCTTGATTTCCTTATGGAGACATATAAATCCATGGGTTTTAAGATTCTTACTTGTCAGGTATCTTGCCAGGCGTTGAATATGGGGTGTTGAGTCCATTTCGTTGAGCAAGGAGTAGGGCTTGTCTATTATATATTTGGCTTATGGAACGGTATCTGTGCTAATTTCAATCTCTGGTTTTATGCAGCACCCCAACTCACCTTTCCCCATAAGCAAGCATAAGTTGGTTTTCTAAATTTGAGACCCTGTTCTGTTTTGTAATTCAGTTCATGTGTATCCAACTTTACATTCCGTGTATTAGTGATATCTTATGATGTTTCTTTTTCTGTGTGACTTATTTCTCGTAGAATCATCGTACCTGAATCCACTCATTATGCCGCTACGGGCCTGATGACGTAGATTTCATTGCTGAGTGATATTCCATTGTACGTGCGTACCACAACTTCTTTATCCATTTTTTGCTTTCTGGGATATTTTACTTGTACCATAGACGAGGTTCTTGTAAACAGAGCCGTCCCAAACTCTGGGGTGGCTGTGTGTTTTTGATTTTAATTTCCCTAAGCTATAGGACCATAAGTGGAAGTGCAATAGGCTGTGTTGCTTTGTTTCCTACGTGTTTCTGGAAACACCATACACTTCTCCAGAGTGGTTGTTGGCAATTTACATCCCGCCCATCAGCATGACAAGGCTCCCTGTTCTCCATGACCTGTCTTGACTTTCTGGATTTTACATTTTTTTCAGATGGCCCTTTTGACCGGGGGGCAGTGAGACTTCATTGTAGTGCAGATTTCCATTACAAGCATGCTTGGTTGGCCAAAAAGGGCGTATGCGTTTTTTCCTGAATATATTCAGGAAAAAACGCATACGCCCTTTTTGGCCAAGTGCATCATTGTCGACATTCTGCCTCTTTTCCTATGCTTTAAGTGCAATTCCAGTCTACCCCCTGAAATCGTTTTCCTGAAATTCTGCCCCGCTTTCAAGTCCTCTTCGAAGACTTACTTCAATACATTTTTGGACGATAGCTGTCATTCATAACTCTGCAGGTTTGTGAATTACAGTGCCCCTGAGCTCATGTCTTCAACTCGCTTTCTTGTGAGCTGGCCGCAAAACCGCAGGATTGCTTCAGGCCCTAATCTGTTTCCGGCAGGGCACGCTGAGCCTTTGGTTAATTCCTCTTCCTGGTGGGAAATGAGCGTTCCATTTGCCCGTGTAGACACCAACAGCTAGTCTCTCATTGCTTCTCCCTATTCCTGTTCATCTTGCGCAGAAATTGCAAAGTGTGCCAAACAGGAGGTTAATGGCACTGACTCTCCAAGTGGGGAGAGTGTTAGTAAAGCGTTCAAATGTTGAACCCGAGTACCAGGGTCGAAAACTGAGATGCATTTGAAAACGTTTCCCAATCACATGGTGGACCATACTCTGGGTTTCCCATGCATGTTTTAGCTGAAGGAAGAATCCCTTAAACCTGGAGAGTTGGGACCCATGGAATGGGTACCATGCAGTATGACTTCAAAGGGTTTGCGTTTGCTCATCAAACCTCACCAATGCTATCAGCCCGAAGTGTCCAGCCTTATGTCTCACCCTGCTCTGCGTGTAGATGTGGTAAATCCAGGTTGCATCACAAGCCCTGAATGAATTATTTAAGAATTGCTCTCTATTTCACTGTCATTGTGTTTTGTTTTTGAAATTTATTTTGATAATGGGATTTATCGGATTTTCACTGCTGCGTTTAGGCCGCTGTACACACGCTTGATTTCCTTATGGACACATATAAATCCATGGGTTTTAAGATTTTTACTTCTCAGGTATATTCCCAGGCGTTGAATATGGGGTGTTGAGTCCATTTCGATGAGCAAGGAGTAGGTCTTGTCTATTATATATTTGGCTTATGGTACGGTATCTGTGCTAATTTCAATCTCTGGTTTTATGCAGCACCCCAACTCACCTTTCCCCATAAGCAAGCATAAGTTGGTTTTCTAAATTTGTGACCCTGTTCTGTTTTGTAATTCAGTTCATGTGTAGCCAACTTTACATTCCGTGTATTATTGATATCTTATGATGTTTCATTTTCTGTGTGACTTAATTCTTGTAGAATCATCGTACGTGAATCCACTCATTATGCCGCTGCAGGCCTGATGACGTAGATTTCATTGATGAGTGATAATCTATTGTACGTGCGTACCAGAACTTCTTTATCCATTTTTTGCATTCTCAGATATTTAACTAGTATCGTAGATGACGTTCCTGTAAACAGAGCCGTCCCAAATTTTGGGGTGGCTGTGTCTTTTTGATTTTAATTTCCCTAAGCTATAGGACCATAAGTGGAAGTGCCATAGGCTGTGTTGCTTTGTTTCCTACGCGTTTCAGGAAACACCATACACTTCTCCAGAGTGGCTGTTGGCAATTTACATCCCGCCCATCAGCATAACAAGGCTCCGTGTTCTCCATGACCTGTCCTGCCTTTCTGGATTTTACACTTTTTTCAGATGGCCCTTTTAACCGGGGGGCAGTGAGACTTCATTGTAGTGCAGATTTCCTTTACACGCTTGCTTGGTTGGCCAAAAAGGGCGTATGCTTTTTTTCCTGAATATATTCAGGAAAAAACGCATACGCCCTTTTTGGCCAAGTGCATCATTGTCGACATTCTGCCTCTTTTCCTATGCTTTAAGTGCAATTCCAGTCTACCCCCTGAAATCGTGTTCCTGAAATTCTGCCCCGCTTTCAAGTCCTCTTCGAATACTTAATTCAGTACATTTTTGGACGATAGGTGTCATTCATAACTCTGCAGGTTTGTGAATTACAGTGCCCCTGAGCTCCTTTCTTCAACTCGCTTTCTTGTGAGCTGGCCGCAAAACCGCAGGATTGCTTCACGCCATAATCTCTTTCTGGCAGGGCACGCTGAGCCTTTGGTTAATTCCTCTTCCTGGTGGGAAATGAGCGTTCCATTTGCCCGTGCAGACACCTACAGCTAGTCTCTCCTTGGTTCTCCCTATTCCTGTTCATCTTGCACAGAAATTGCAAACTGTGCCAAACAGGAGGTTAAAGGCACTGACTCTCCAAGTGGGGAGAGTGTGTGTAAAGCGCCTGGAATGGTGAACCCGAGTATCAGGGGCGAAAACTGAGATGCATTTGAAAACGTTTCCCAATCACATGGTGGACCATACTCTGGGTTTCCCATGTATGTTTTAGCTGAAGGAAGAATCCCTTAAACCTAGAGAGTTGGGACCCATGGAATGGGTACCATGCAGTATGACTTCAAAGGGTCTGCGTTTGCTCACCGAACCTCACCAATGCTATCAGCCCGAAGTGTCCAGCCTTATGTCTCACCCAGCTCTGGGTGTAGATGTGGTAAATCCAGGTTGCATCACAAGCCCTGAATGAATTATTTAAGAATTGCTCTCTATTTCACTGTCATTGTGTTTTGTTTTTGAAATTCATTTTGATAATGGGATTTATCGGATATTCACTGCTGCGTTTAGGCCGTTGTACACACGCTTGATTTCCTTATGGAGACATATAAATCCATGGGTTTTAAGATTCTTACTTGTCAGGTATCTTCCCAGGCGTGGAATATGGGGTGTTGAGTCCATTTCGTTGAGCAAGGAGTAGGTCTTGTCTATTATATATTTGCCTTATGAAACGGTATCTGTGCTAATTTCAATCTCTGGTTTTATGCAGCACCCCAACTCACCTTTCCCCATAAGCAAGCATAAGTTGGTTTTCTAAATTTGTGACCCTGTTCTGTTTTGTAATTCAGTTCATGTGTAGCCAAGTTTACATTCCGTGTATTAGTGATATCTTATGATGTTTCTTTTTCTGTGTGACTTATTTCTCGTAGAATCATCATACCTGAATCCACTCATTATGCCGCTACGGGCCTGATGACGTAGATTTCATTGCTGAGTGATATTCCATTGTACGTGCGTACCACTACATCTTTTTGCATTTTTTGCTTTCTGGGATATTTAACTTGTACCGTAGACGAGGTTGTTGTAAACAGAGCCCTCCCAAACTTTGGGGTGGCTGTGTGTTTTTGATTTTAATTTCCCTAAGCTATAGGAACATAAGTGGAAATGCCATAGGCTGTGTTGCTTTGTTTCCTACGTGTTTCAGGAAACACCATACACTTCTCCAGAGTGGTTGCTGGCAATTTACATCCCGCCCATCAGCATAACAAGGCTCCCTGTTCTCCATGACCTGTCCTGCCTTTCTGGATTTGACACTTTTTTCAGATGGCCCTTTTGACCGGGGGGCAGTGAGACTTCATTGTAGTGCAGATTTCCTTTACATGCTTGCTTGGTTGGCCAAAAAGGGCGTATGCGTTTTTTCCTGAATGTATTCAGGAAAAAACGCATACGCCCTTTTTGGCCAAGTGCATCATTGTCGACATTCTGCCTCTTTTCCTATGCGTTAAGTGCAATTCCAGTCTACCTCGTGAAATCGTTTTCCTGAAATTTTGCCCCGCATTCAAGTCCTCTTCAAAGACTTACTTCAATACATTTTTGGACGATAGCTGTCATTCATAACTCTGCAGGTTTCTGAATTACACTGCCCCTGAGCTCCTTTCTTCAACTCGCTTTCTTGTGAGCTGGCCGCAAAAGCGCAGGATTGCTTCAGGCCATAATCTCTTTCTGGCAGGGCACGCTGAGCTTTTGGTTAATTCCTCTTCCTGGTGGGAAATGAGCGTTCCATTTGCCCGTGCAGACACCTACAGCTAGTCTCTCATTGGTTCTCCCTATTCGTGTTCATCTTGCGCAGAAATTGCAAATTGTGCCAAACAGGAGGTTAAAGGCACTGACTCTCCAAGTGCGGATAGTGTTAGTAAAGCGTCTGGAATGGTGAACCCGAGTACCAGGGGACGAAAACTGAGATGCATTTGAAAACATTTACCGGTCACACAGTGCACTGTACTGTGGGTTTCCCATGCATGTTTTAGCTGAAGTAAGAATCCCTTAAACCTGGAGAGTTGGGACCCATGGAATGGGTACCATGCAGTATGACTCAAAGGGTCTGCATTTGCTCACCGAACCTCACCAATGCTATCAGCCCGAAGTGTCCAGCCTTATGTCTCACCCAGCTCTGGGTGTAGATGTGGGAAATCCAGGTTGCATCACAAGCCCTGAATGAATTATTTAAGAATTGCTCTCTATTTCACTGTCATTGTGTTTTGTTTTTGAAATTTATTTTGATAATGGGATTTATCGGATTTTCACTGCTGCGTTTAGGCCGCTGTACACACGCTTGATTTCCTTATGGAGACATATAAATCCATGGGTTTTAAGATTCTTACTTGTCAGGTATCTTGCCAGGCGTTGAATATGGGGTGTTGAGTCCATTTCGTTGAGCAAGGAGTAGGTCTTGTCTATTATATATTTGGCTTATGGAACGGTATCTGTGCTAATTTCAATCTCTGGTTTTATGCAGGACCCCAACTCACCTTTCCCCATAAGCAAGCATAAGTTGGTTTTCTAAATTTGAGACCCTGTTCTGTTTTGTAATTCAGTTTATGTGTAGCCAAGTTTACATTCCGTGTATTACTGATATATTATGATGTTTCTTTTTCTGTGTGACTTATTTCTCGTAGAATCATCGTACCTGAATCCACTCATTATGCCGCTATGGGCCTGAAGACGTAGATTTCATTGCTGAGTGATATTCCATTGTACGTGCGTACCAGAACTTCTTTATCCATTTTTTCCTTTCTCGGATATTTAACTTGTACCGTAGACAAGGTTCTTGTAAACAGAGCCATCCCAAACTTTGGGGTGGCTGTGTGTTTTTGATTTTAATTTCCCTAAGCTATAGGACCATAAGTGGAAGTGACATAGGCTGTGTTGCTTTGTTTCCTACGTGTTTCAGGATACACCATACATTTCTCCAGAGTGGCTGTTGGCAATTTACATCCCGCCCATCAGCATAACAAGGCTCCCTGTTCTCCATGACCTGTCCTGTCTTTCTGGATTTTACTCTTTTTTCAGATGGCCCTTTTGACCGGGGGGCAGTGAGACTTCATTGTAGTGCAGATTTCCTTTACACGCTTGCTTGGTTGGCCAAAAAGGGCGTATGCGTTTTTTCCTGAATATATTCAGGAAAAAACGCATACGCCCTTTTTGGCCAAGTGCATCATTGTCGACATTCTGCCTCTTTTCCTATGCTTTAAGTGCAATTCCAGTCTACCCCCTGAAATCGTTTTCCTGAAATTCTGCCCCGCTTTCAAGTCCTCTTTGAAGACTTACTTCAGTACATTTTTGGACGATAGCTGTCATTCATAACTCTGCAGGTTTGTGAATTATACAGTGCCCCTGAGCTCCTTTCTTCAACTCGTTTTCTTGTGAGCTGGCCGCAAAACCGCAGGATTGCTTCAGGCCCTAATCTCTTTCCGGCATGGCATGATGAGCCTTTGGTTAATTCCTCTTCCTGGTGGGAAATGAGCGTTCAATTTGCCCGTGCAGACACCAACAGCTAGTCTCTCATTGGTTCTCCCTATGCCTGTTCATCTTGCGCAGAAATTGCAAACTGTGCGAAACAGGAGGTTAAAGGCACTGACTCTCCAAGTGGGGAGAGTGTTAGTAAAGCGTCTGGAATGGTGAAACCAAGTACCAGGGGAGGAAAACTGAGATGCATTTGAAAACGTTTCCCAATCACACAGCGGACGATAGTCTGGGTTTCCCATGCATGTTTTAGCTGAAGGAAGAATCCCTTAAACCTGGAGAGTTGGGACCCATGGAATGGGTACCATGCAGTATGACTTCAAAGGGTCTGCGTTTGCTCACCGAACCTCACCAATGCTATCAGCCCGAAGTGCCCAGCCTTATGTCTAACCCAGCTCTGGGTGTAGATGTGGAAAATCCAGGTTGCATCACAAGCCCTGAATGAATTATTTAAGAATTGCTCTCTATTTCACTGTCATTGCATTTTGTTTTTGAAATTTATTTTGATAATGGGATTTATCGGATTTTCACTGCTACGTTTAGGCCGCTGTACACACGCTTGATTTCCTTATGGAGACATATAAATCCATGGGTTTTAAGATTCTTACTTGTCAGGTATCTTGCCAGGCGTTGAATATGGGGTGTTGAGTCCATTTCGTTGAGCAAGGAGTAGGGCTTGTCTATTATATATTTGGCTTATGGAACGGTATCTGTGCTAATTTCAATCTCTGGTTTTATGCAGCACCCCAACTCACCTTTCCCCATAAGCAAGCATAAGTTGGTTTTCTAAATTTGAGACACTGTTCTGTTTTGTAATTCAGTTCATGTGTATCCAACTTTACATTCCGTGTATTAGTGATATCTTACGATGTTTCTTTTTCTGTGTGACTTATTTCTCGTAGAATCATCGTACCTGAATCCACTCATTATGCCGCTACGGGCCTGATGACGTAGATTTCATTGCTGAGTGATATTCCATTGTACGTGCGTACCACAACTTCTTTATCCATTTTTTGCTTTCTGGGATATTTTACTTGTACCATAGACGAGGTTCTTGTAAACAGAGCCGTCCCAAACTCTGGGGTGGCTGTGTGTTTTTGATTTTAATTTCCCTAAGCTATAGGACCATAAGTGGAAGTGCCATAGGCTGTGTTGCTTTGTTTCCTACGTGTTTCTGGAAACACCATACACTTCTCCAGAGTGGTTGTTGGCAATTTACATCCCGCCCATCAGCATGACAAGGCTCCCTGTTCTCCATGACCTGTCTTGACTTTCTGGATTTTACATTTTTTTCAGATGGCCCTTTTGACCGGGGGGCAGTGAGATTTCATTGTAGTGCAGATTTCCATTACACGCTTGCTTGGTTGGCCAAAAAGTGCGTATGCGTTTTTTCCTGAATATATTCAGGAAAAAACGCATACGCCCTTTTTGGCCAAGTGCATCATTGTCGACATTCTGCCTCTTTTCCTATGCTGTTAGTACAATTCCAGTCTACCCCCTGAAATCGTTTTCCTGAAATTCTGCCCCGCTTTCAAGTCCTCTTTGAAGGCTTACTTCAATACATTTTTGGACGATAGCTGTCATTCATAACTCTGCAGGTTTGTGAATTACAGTGCCCCTGAGCTCATTTCTTCAACTCGCTTTCTTGTGAGCTGGCCGCAAAACCGCAGGATTGCTTCAGGCCCTAATCTGTTTCCGGCAGGGCACGCTGAGCCTTTGGTTAATTCCTCTTCCTGGTGGGAAATGAGCGTTCCATTTGCCCGTGCAGACACCTACAGCTAGTCTCTCATTGGTTCTCCCTATTCCTGTTCATCTTGCGCAGAAATTGCAAAGTGTGCCAAACAGGAGGTTAAATGCACTGACTCTCCAAGTGGGGAGAGTGTTAGTAAAGTGTCTGGAATGGTGAACCCGAGTACCAGGGGACGAAAACTGAGATGCATTTGAAAACGTTTCCCAATCACACGGTGGACCATACTATGGGTTTCATATGCATGTTTTAGCTGAAGGAAGAATCCCTTAAACCTGGAAATTTGGAACCCATGGAATGGGTACCATGCAGTATGACTTCAAAGGGTCTGCGTTTGCTCACCGAACCTCACCAATGCTATCAGCCCGAAGTGTCCAGCCTTATGTCTCATCCAGCTCTGGGTGTAGATGTGGGAAATCCAGGTTGCATCACAAGCCCTGAATGAATTATTTAAGAATTGCTCTCTATTTCACTGTCATTGTGTTTTGTTTTTGAAATTTATTTTGATAATGGGATTTATCGGATTTTCACTGCTGCGTTTAGGCCGCTGTACACACGCTTGATTTCCTTATGGAGACATATAAATCCATGGGTTTTAAGATTCTTACTTGTCAGGTATCTTCCCAGGCGTGGAATATGGGGTGTTGAGTCCATTTCGTTGAGCAAGGAGTAGGTCTTGTCTATTATATATTTGGCTTATGGAACGGTATCTGTGCTAATTTCAATCTCTGGTTTTATGCAGCACCCCAACTCACCTTTCCCCATAAGCAAGCATAAGTTGGTTTTCTAAATTTGAGACCCTGTTCTGTTTTGTAATTCAGTTCATGGGTAGCCAAGTTTACATTCCGTGTATTAGTGATATCTTATGATGTTTCTTTTTCTATGTGTCTTATTTCTCGTAGAATCATCATACCTGAATCCACTCATTATGCCGCTACGGGCCTGATGACGTAGATTTCATTGCTGAGTGATATTCCATTGTACGTGCGTACCACTACATCTTTTTGCATTTTTTGCTTTCTGGGATATTTAACTTGTACCGTAGACGAGGTTGTTGTAAACAGAGCCCTCCCAAACTTTGGGGTGGCTGTGTGTTTTTGATTTTAATTTCCCTAAGCTATAGGAACATAAGTGGAAATGCCATAGGCTGTGTTGCTTTGTTTCCTACGTGTTTCAGGAAACACCATACACTTCTCCAGAGTGGTTGCTGGCAATTTACATCCCGCCCATCAGCATAACAAGGCTCCCTGTTCTCCATGACCTGTCCTGCCTTTCTGGATTTGACACTTTTTCCAGATGGCCCTTTTGACCGGGGGGCAGTGAGACTTCATTGTAGTGCAGATTTCCTTTACATGCTTGCTTGGTTGGCCAAAAAGGGCGTATGCGTTTTTTCCTGAATGTATTCAGGAAAAAACGCATACGCCCTTTTTGGCCAAGTGCATCATTGTCGACATTCTGCCTCTTTTCCTATGCGTTAAGTGCAATTCCAGTCTACCTCGTGAAATCGTTTTCCTGAAATTTTGCCCCGCTTTCAAGTCCTCTTCAAAGACTTACTTCAATACATTTTTGGACGATAGCTGTCATTCATAACTCTGCAGGTTTCTGAATTACACTGCCCCTGAGCTCCTTTCTTCAACTCGCTTTCTTGTGAGCTGGCCGCAAAACCGCAGGATTGCTTCACGCCATAATCTCTTTCTGGCAGGGCACGCTGAGCTTTTGGTTAATTCCTCTTCCTGGTGGGAAATGAGCGTTCCATTTGCCCGTGCAGACACCTACAGCTAGTCTCTCATTGGTTCTCCCTATTCGTGTTCATCTTGCGCAGAAATTGCAAATTGTGCCAAACAGGAGGTTAAAGGCACTGACTCTCCAAGTGGGGATAGTGTTAGTAAAGCGTCTGGAATGGTGAACCCGAGTACCAGGGGACGAAAACTGAGATGCATTTGAAAACGTTTCCCGGTCACACAGTGCACTGTACTGTGGGTTTCCCATGCATGTTTTAGCTGAAGGAAGAATCCCTTAAATTTGGAGAGTTGGGACCCATGGAATGGATACCCTGCAGGATGACTTCAAAGGGTCTGCGTTTGCTCACCGAACCTCACCAATGCTATCAGCCTGAAGTGTCCAGCCTTATGTCTCACCCAGCTCTGGGTGTAGATGTGATAAATCCAGGTTGCATCACAAGCCCTGAATGAATTATTTAAGAATTGCTCTCTATTTCACTGTCATTGCGTTTTGTTTTTGAAATTTATTTTGATAATGGGATTTATCGGATGTTCACTGCTGCGTTTAGGCCGCTGTTCACATGCTTGATTTCCTTATGGAGACATATAAATCCATGGGTTTTAAGATTCTTACTTGTCAAGTATCTTGCCAGGCGTTGAATATGCGGTGTTGAGTCCATTTCGTTGAGCAAGGAGTAGGTCTTGTCTATTATATATTTGGCTTATGGAATGGTATCTTTGCTAATTTCAATCTCTGGTTTTATGCAGCACCCCAACTCACCTTTCCTCATAAGCAAGCATAAGTTGGTTTTCTAAATTTGAGACCCTGTTCTGTTTTGTAATTCAGTTCATGTGTAGCCAACTTTACATTCCGTGTATTAGTGATATCTTATGATGTTTCTTTTTCTGTGTGACTTATTTCTCGTAGAATCATCGTACCTGAATCCACTCATTATGCCGCTATGGGCCTGATGACGTAGATTTCATTGCTGAGTGATATTCCATTGTTCGTGCGTACCACAACTTCTTTATCCATTTTTCACATTCTGGGATATTTAACTTGTACCGTAGGCGAGGTTCTTGTAAACAGAGCCGTCCCAAACTTTGGGGTGGCTGTGTCTTTTTGATTTTAATTTCCCTAAGCTATAGGGCCATAAGTGGAAGTGCCATAGGCTGTGTTGCTTTGTTTCCTATGTGTTTCAGGATACACCATACACTTCTCCCGAGTGGCTGTTGGCAATTTTCATCCCGCCCATCAGCATAACAAGGCTCCCTGTTTTCCATGACCTGTCCTGCCTTTCTGGATTTTGCACTTTTTTCAGATGGCCCTTTTGACCGGGGGGCAGTGAGACTTCATTGTAGTGCAGATTTCCTTTACACGCTTGCTTGGTTGGCCAAAAAGAGCGTATGCTTTTTTTCCTGAATATATTCAGGAAAAAACGCATACGCCCTTTATGGCCAAGTGCATCATTGTCGACATTCTGCCTCTTTTCCTATGCTTTAAGTGCAATTCAAGTCTACCCCCTGAAATCGTTTTCCTGAAATTCTGCCCCGCTATCAAGTCCTCTTCGCATCCTTACTTCAGTACATTTTTGGACGATAGCTGTCATTCATAACCTTGCAAGTTTGTGAGTTACAGTGCCCCTGAGTTCCTTTTTTCAACTCGCTTTCTTGTGAGGTGGCCGCAAAACCGCAGGATTGCTTCAGGCCCTAATCTGTTTCCGGCAGGGCACGCTGAGACTTTGGTTAATTCCTCTTCCTGGTGGGAAATGGGCGTTCCATTTGCCTGTGCACACACCTACAGCTAGTCTCTCATTGGTTCTCCCTATTCCTGTTCATCTTGCGCAGAAATTGCAAACTGTGCCAAACAGGAGGTTAAGGGCACTGACTCTCCAAGTGGGGAGAGTGTTACTAAAGCGTCTGGAATGGTGAACCCGAGTACCAGGGGCGAAAACTGAGATGCATTTGAAAACGTTTCCCAATCACACGGCGGACGATAGTCTGGGTTTCCCATGCATGTTTTAGCTGAAGGAAGAATCCCTTAAACCTGGAGAGTTGGGACCCATGGAATGGGTACCATGCAGTATGACTTCAAAGGGTCTGCGTCTGCTCACCGAACCTCACCAATGCTATCAGCCCGAAGTGTCCAGCCTTATGTCTCACCCAGCTCTGGGTGTAGATGTGGTAAATCCAGGTTGCATCACAAGCCCTGAATGAATTATTTAAGAATTGCTCTCTATTTCACTGTCATTGTGTTTTTTTTTTTGAAATTTATTTTGATAATGGGATTTACCGGATTTTCACTGTTCCGTTTAGGCTGCTGTACACACGCTTGTTTTCCTTATGGAGACATATAAATCCATGGTTTTTAAGATTCTTACTTGTCAGGAATCTTGCCAGGCGTTGAATATGGGGTGTTGAGTCCATTTCGTTGAGCAATTAGTAGGTCTTGTCTATAATATATTTGGCTTATGGAACGGTACCTGTGCTAATTCCAATCTCTGGTTTTATGCAGCACCCCAACTCACCTTTCCCCATAAGCAAGCATAAGTTGGTTTTCTAAATTTGAGTCCCTGTTCTGTTTTGTAATTCAGTTTATGTGTAGCCAAGTTTACATTCCGTGTATTACTGATATCTTATGATGTTTATTTTTCTGTGTGACTTATTTCTCGTAGAATCATCGTACCTGAATCCACTCATTATACCGCTACGGGCCTGAAGACGTAGATTTAATTGCTGAATGATATTCCATTGTACGTGCGTACCAGAACTTCTTTATCCATTTTTTCCTTTCTCGGATATTTAACTTGTACCGTAGACAAGGTTCTTGTAAACAGAGCCATCCCAAACTTTGGGGTGGCTGTGTGTTTTTGATTTTTATTTCTTTAAGCTATAGGACCATAAGTGGAAGTGACATAGGCTGTGTTGCTTTGTTTCCTACGTGTTTCAGGATACACCATACATTTCTCCAGAGTGGCTGTTGGCAATTTACATCCCGCCCATCAGCATAACAAGGCTCCCTGTTCTCCAAGACCTGTCCTGCCTTTCTGGATTTTACACATTTTTCAGATGGCCCTTTTGACCGGGGGGCAGTGAGACTTCATTGTAGTGCACATTTCCTTTACACGCTTGCTTGGTTGTCGAAAAAGTGCGTATGCGTTTTTTCCTGAATATATTCAGGAAAAAACGCATACGCCCTTTTTGGCCAAGTGCATCATTGTCGACATTCTGCCTCTTTTCCTATGCTTTAAGTGCAATTCCAGTCTACCCCCTGAAATCGTTTTCCTGAAATTCTGCCCCGCTTTCAAGTCCTCTTCTAAGACTTACTTCAATACATTTTTGGACGATAGCTGTCATTCATAACTCTGCAGGTTTGTGAATTGCAGTGCCCCTGAGCTCCTTTCTTCAACTCTCTTTCTTGTGAGCTGGCCGCAAAACCGCAGGATTGCTTCAGGCCATAATCTCTTTCCGGGGGGGAACGCTGAGCCTTTGTTTAATTCCTCTTCCTGGTCGGAAATGAGCGTTCCATTTGCCCATGCAAGCACCTACAGCTAGTCTCTCATTGGTTCTCCCTATTCCTGTACATCTTGCGCAGAAATTGCAAACTGTGCCAACAGGAGGTTAATGGCACTGACTCTCCAAGTGGGGAGAGTGTTAGTAAAGCGTCTGGAATGATGAACCCGAGTACCAGGGGACAAAATCTGAGATGCATTTGAAAACGTTTCCCGGTCACACAGTGCACAGTTCTGTGGGTTTCCCATGCATGTTTTAGCTGAAGGAAGAACCCCTTAAACCTGGAGAGTTGGGACCCATGGAATGGGTACCATGCAGTATGACTTCAAAGGGTCTGCGTTTGCTCACCGAACCTCACCAATGCTATCAGCCCGAAGTGTCCAGCCTTATGTCTCACCCAGCTCTGGATGTAGATGTGGTAAATCCAGGTTGCATCACATGCCCTGAATGAATTATTTAAGAATTGCTCTCTATTTCACTCTCATTGTGTTTTGTTTTTCTAATTCATTTTGATAATGGGATTTATTGGATTTTCTCTGCTGCGTTCATGCAGCTGTACACACGCTTGATTGTCTTAAGGAGACATATAAATCCATGGGTTTGAAGATTCTTACTAGTCAGGTGTATTCCTAGGCGTTGAATATGAGGTGTTGAGTCCATTTCGTTGAGCAAGGGGTAGGTCTTGACTATTACATATTTGGCTTATGGAAAGGTATCTGTGCTAATTTCTATCTCTGCTTTTATGCAGCACCCCAACTCACTTTTCCCCTTAAGCAAGCATAAGTTGGTTTTCTAAATTTGAGACCCTGTTCTGTTTTGTAATTCAGTTCATGTGTAGCCAAGTTTACATTCCGTGTATTAGTGATAACTTATGATGTTTCATTTTCTGTGTGACTTATTTCACTTAGAATCATCGTACCTGAATCCACTCATTATGCCGCGACGGGCCTGATGAAATAGATTTCATTGGTGAGTGATATTCATTTGTACGTACGTACCACACTTCTTTATCCATTTTTCGCTTTCTGGGATATTTAACTTGTTCCGTAGACGAGGTTCTTGTAAACAGAGCCGTCCGACACTTTGGGGTGGCTGTCTGTTTTTGATTTTAATTTCCGTGATCTATAAGACCATAAGTGGAAGTGCCGTAGTCTCCGTTGCTTTGTTTCTTAGGTGTTTCAGGAAACACCATACACTTCTCCAGAGTGGCTGTTGGCATTTACATCCCGCCTATCAGCATAACAAGGCTCCCTGTTCTCCATGGCCTGTCCTGTGTTTCTGGTTTTTACACTTTTTTCAGATGGCCCTTTTGACGAATGGGAAATGAGACTTCATTGTAGTGCGGATTTCCATTTCTCGAGGGCTTGGTTGGCCAAAAAGGGCATATGTGTTTTTTCCTGAATATATTCAGGAAAAAATGTTTACGCACTTTTGTCCAAGTGCATCACTGTCAAAGATCTGCCGCTTTTCACATGCTTTAAATGCAATTCCAATCTACCTCCTGAAATATGATTCCTGCAATTCTGCCTCGTTTTCAAGTCCTCTTTGCAGACTTACTTCCATATATTTTTGCCAATAGCTGTCATTTATAACTCTGCAGGTTTGTGAATTACAGTGCCCGTGATTTCCTTTCTTAACTCGTTTCCTTGAAAACTGGCCACAGAACCGCAGGTTTGCTTCAGGCCGTAATCAGGGTCCGGCACGGCACTCTGAGACTTTGGTTCATTCCACTTCCTGGTGGGAAATTAGAGTTAAATGTGCCCCTCCAGACACCTGCCTCACTCCTAGCCCCTTGGTGATGTGTGTCCTCTGGTTTGAGGCCACATGTGCTGGGTTCCTCACCTTTGGCTGATGTGGCCCCACTGGTGTGAGGACACTCCTGCCTGGTTCCCATCCCCTTGGTGATGTGGGCCCTCCGGTGAGAGTCTGATCCTGGTTGGGTTCCTCACACTTCTGTGAGGTGGGCCCTCTTCTCTGAGGTCACTCCTGCCTGGCTGGCACACCCCGCCTTGGCGACGTCGGCCCTCTGGTGGGATTTGGTGCCTGCTGGGTGTCTCCTCCCCTCGGTAATGAGGGCCCTCTGGCGTCAGGCCCTAACTCCTGGGCTCCCAATATTTTCTGATATGCGCCCTGTGGTTCGAGTACACTCCTGCCAGGTTCCCAACCCCATGGGAATGTGGGCCTTCTGCTCTGAGGTCCCAACCGTGGGTTACTCAGTTTCATGATGAGGGCCCTCTGCTGCGAGTTCTCTCCGGCCTGGATCCCATAGCCTCGCTGCTCTTGGCCACCTGCTGGGAGGTTCCAACTGCGGGATTCCTCACCTTTTTTCTTCTATGGGCCCTCTGTTTTGAGACTCCTCCTGCCTGCCTCACTCCCAGCCCCTTGGTGATGTGTGTCCTCTGGTTTGAGGCCACGTATGCTGGGTCCCTCGCCTTTCGATGATGTGGCCCCACTGATGTGAGGACACTCCTGCCTGGTTCCTATCCCCTTGATGATGTGGGCCCTCTGGTGAGAGTCTGATCCTGGCTGGGTTCCTCACCCTTCTGTGAGGGGGGCCCTCTGCTGTGAGGTCACTCCTGCCTGGCTGGCACACCCCACCTGGGCAACATCGGCCCTCTTGTGGCAGTTGGAGCCTGCTGAGAACCTCCCCTCAGTGATGGGGTCCCTCTTGCCTCAGGCCCTAACTGCTGGGTACCCACATTTTCTGATACGTGCTAAGTGGTGCGAGGACACTCCTGCGAGGTTCCCATCCCCATGGGCATGTGGGCCTTCTGATCTAAGGTCCCAACACCTGTGTTGTTCACCGTTTCATGATGTTGGCTCTCTGGTGTTAGTTCACCCAGGCCTAGATCCCATAGACTCTGTGCTCTGAGCGGCCTGCTGGGAGGTTCCTACTGCTGGATTCCTTAACTCTTTTATTCTTTGGGTCCTGTGTTTTCATGCTCCTACTTCCTGACTCACTTCCAGCCCATTTGTGATGTAGGTCCTCTGGTTTAAAGCCACATGTACCGGTTTCCTCACCTTTATTGATGTGGCCCCACTGGTGTGAGGACACTCCTGCCTGGTTCCCATCCCCTTGGTGATGGGGGCCCTCTGGTGAGAGTCTGATCCTGTCTGGATTCCTCACACTTCTGGGAGGTGGGCCCTCTGCTGTGAGGTCACTCCTGCCTGGCTGGCACACGTCACCTTGGCGATGTGGGCCCTCAGTTGGGAGTTGGTGCCTGCTGGGAGTCTCCTCCCCTCGGTAATGAGGGCCCTCTGGCGTCAGGCCCTAACTCATGGGCTCCCAAAATTTTCTGATGTGCGCCCTGTCGTGCGAGTACACTCCAGCCAGTGTCCCATCCCCATGGGTATGTGGGCTTTCTTCTCTCAGGTCCCAAAGGCTGGGTTGCTCACAGTGTCAGAATGTGGGCCCTCTGCTGTGAGTTCACTCCGGCATGGATCCCATAGCCTCGGTGCTCTGGGCCACCTGCTTGGAGCTTCCAACTGCGGGGTTCCTCACCTTTTTTATTCTATGGGCGCGCTGTTGTGAGTTTCCTCCTGCATGCCTCACTCCCAGCCCTTTCGTGATGTGTGTCCCCTTGTTTGAGGCCACATGTGCTGTGTTCCTCACCTTTCGCTGATGTGGCCCCACTGGTGTGAGGACACTCCTGCCTGGTTTCCATCCCATTGGTGATGTGGGCGCTCTGGTTAGAGTCTGATCCTGTTTGGGCTCCTCACACTTCTGTGAGGTGGGCCCTCTGCTGTGAGGTAACTCCTGCCTGGCTTACTCCCATTGCCTTGGTGACGTCGGCCCTCTGGTGGCATTTGGAGCCTGCTGGTAGCCTCCTCTCCTCAGTGATGAGGGCCCTCTGGCGTCAGGCCATAACTGCTGGGTTCCCACATTTTCTGATACATGCTAAGTTGTGCGAGGACACTCCTGCGAGGTTCCCATCCCCATGGGGATGTGGGCCTTCTGCTCTGAGGTCCCACTGGCTGGGTTGCTCACAGTTTCATGATGTGGGCCCTCTGCTGTGAGTTCACTGTGGCCTGGATCCCATAGACTCCATGCTCTGGGCCACCTGCTGGGAGGTTCAAACTGCTGGATTCCTCACATTTTTTATTCTGTGGGCCCTGTGTTGTTAGGCTACTCCTGCCTGCCTCACTCGGAGCACCTTGGAAATGTGGGTCCTCTGGTTTAGGCCACATGTGCTGGGTTCCTCACCTTTCGCTGATGTGGCCCCACTGGTGTGAGGACACTCCTGCCTTGTTCCGATCCCCTTGGTGATGTGGGCCCTCTGGTGAGAGTCTTATCCTGGCTGGGTTCCTCACCCTTCTGTGAGGTAGGCCCTCTGCTGTGAGGTCACTCCTGCCTGGCTGGCCCAGGTCACCTTGGCGACGTGGGCCCTCAGTTGGGAGTTGGTGCCTGCTGGGAGTCTCCTCCCCTCGGTAATGAGGGCCCTCTGGCGTCAGACCCTAACTCCTGGGCTCCCAAAATTTTCTGTTGTGCGCCCTGTGGTGCTAGTACACTCCTGCCAGGTTCCCAACCCCATGGGAATGTGGGCCTTCTGCTCTGAGGTCCCAACCGTGGGTTGCTCAGTTTCTTGATGAGGGCCCTCTGGTGTGAGTTCACTCCAGCATGGATCCCATAGCCTCGCTGCTCCTGGCCACCTGCGGGGAAGTTCCAACTGCGGGATTCCTCACCTTTTTCCTTCTATGGGCCCTCTGTTTTGAGACTCCTCCTGCCTGCCTCACTCCCAGCCCCTTGGTGATGTGTGTCCTCTGGTTTGAGGCCACGTGTGCTGGGTCCCTCACCTTTCGATGATGTGGCCCCACTGGTGTGAGGACACTCCTGCCTGGTTCCTATCCCCTTGGTGATGTGGGCCCTCTGGTGAGAGTCTGATCCTGGCTGGGTTCCTCACACTTCTGTGAGGTGGGCCCTCTGCTGTGAGGTCACTCCTGCCTGGCTGGCACACCCCGCCTTGGCAATGTCGGCCCTCTTGTGGCAGTTGGAGCCTACTGGGAGCCTCCTCCCCTCGGTGATGAGGGCCCTCTGGCGTCAGGCCCTAACTGCTGGGTACCCACATTTTCTGATACGTGCTAAGTGGTGCGAGGACACTCGTGCCATGTTCCCAACCCCATGGTGATGTGGGCCTTCTGCTCTGAGGTCCAAACGGCTGGGTTGCTCACAGTTTCATGATGTGGGCCCTCTGCTGTGAGTTCACTGTGGCCTGGATCGCATAGACTCTGTGCTCTGGGCCGCCCACTGGGAGGTTCCCACTGCAGGATTCCTCAGCTTTTTTATTCTATTCACCCTGTGTTGTGAGGCTACTCATGCCTGCCTCACTCCGAACCCCTTGGAGATCTGGGTCCGCTGGTTTAGGCCACATGTGCTGGGTTCCTCACCTTTCTATGATGTGGTCACCCTGGTGTGAAGACAGTCCTGCCTGGTTCTGATGCCCTTGGTGATGTGGGCCCTCTGGTGAGAGTCTAATCCTGGCTGGGTTCCTCACCATTCTGTGAGGTAGGCCCTCAGCTGTGAGGTCACTCCTGCCTGGCTGTTGCACGTCACCTTGGCGACATGGTCCCTCCATAGGGAATTGGTGCCTGCTTGGGGTCTCCTCCCCTTGGTAATGAGGGCCCTCTGGCATCAGGCCCTAATTTCTGGGTTCCCAAAATTCTCTGATGTGCGCCCTGTGGTGCGAGTACACTTCTGCCAAGTTCCCAACCACATGGGAATGTGGGCCTTCTGCTCTAAAGTCCCAACGGCTGGGTTGCTCACAGTTTCATGATGAGGGCCCTCTGTTTTGAGTTCAGTCAGGCCTGGATCCCATAGCCTCGCTGCTCCTGGCCGCCTGCTGGGAGGTTCCAACTGCGGGATTCCTCACCTTTTTTACGCAATGGGCCCTCTGTTTTGAGGCTCCTCCTGCCTGCCTCACTCCCAGCCCCTTGGTGATGTGTGTCACCGGGGGGCAGTGAGACTTCATTGTAGTGCAGATTTCCTTTACACGCTTGCTTGGTTGGCCAAAAAGGGCGTATGCGTTTTTTCCTGAATATATTCAGGAAAAAACGCATACGCCCTTTTTGGCCAGTGCATCATTGTCGACATTCTGCCTCTATTCCTATGCTTTAAGTGCAATTCCAGTCTACCCCCTGAAATCGTTTTCCTGAAATTCTGCCCCGCTTTCAAGTCCTCTTCGAAGACTTACTTCAATACATTTTTGGACGATAGCTGTCATTCATAACTCTGCAGGTTTCTGAATTACAGTACCCCTGAGCTCGTTTCCTCAACTCGCTTTCTTGTGAGCTGGCCGCAAAACCGCATGATTGCTTCACGCCATAATCTCTTTCTGGCAGGGCACGCTGAGCCTTTGGTTAATTCGTCTTCCTGGTGGGAAATGAGCGTTCCATTTGCCCGTGTAGACGCCTACAGCTAGTCTCTCATTGGTTCTACCTATTCCTGTTCATCTTGCGCAGAAATTGCAAACTGTGCCAAACAGGAGGTTAAAAGCACTGACTCTCCCAGTGGGGAGAGTTTTAGTAAAGCATCTGGAATAGTGAACCCGAGTACCAGGGGCGAAAACTGAGATGCATTTGAAAACGTTTCCCAATCACTCGGTGGTCCATACTCTGGGTTGCCCATGCATGTTTTAGCTGAAGGAAGAATCCCTTAAACCTGGAGAGTTGGGACCCATAGAATGGGTACCATGCATTATGACTTGAAAGCGTCTGCGTTGTTCAACGAACCTCACCAATGCTATCAGCCCTAAGTGTCCGGCCTTATGTCTCACGCAGCTCTGTGTGTAGATGTGGTAAATCCAGGTTGCATCACAAGCCCTGAATGAATTATGTAAGAATTGTTCTCTATTTCACTGTTATTGTGTTTTGTTTTTGAAATTTATTTTGATAATGGTATTTATCGGATTTTCATTGCTGCATTTAGGCCACTGTACACACTCTTGATTTCCTTATGGAGACATATAAATCCATGGGTTTTAAGATTTTACTTGTCAGGTATCTTCCCAGGCGTTTAATATGGGGTGTTGAGTCCATTTCGTTGAGCAAGGAGTAGGTCTTGTCTATTATATATTTGGTTTATGGAACGGTATCTGTGCTAATTTCAAACTCTGGTTTTATGCAGCACCCCAACTCACCTTTCCCCATAAGCAAGCATAAGTTGGTTTTCTCAATTTGAGACCCTGTTCTGTTTTGTAATTCAGTTCATGTGTAGCCAAGTTTACATTCCGTGTATTAGTGATATATTATGATGTTTCTTTTTCTGTGTGACTTATTTCTCGTAGAATCATCGTACCTGAATCCACTCATTATGCCGCTACGGGCCTGATGACGTAGATTTCATTGATGAGTGATATTCCACTGTACATGCGTACCACAACTTCTTTATCCATTTTTTGCTCTCTCGGATATTTAACTTGTACCGTAGAGGACGTTCTTGTAAAGCGAGACGTCCCAAATTTTGGGGTGACTGTGTCTTTTTGATTTTAATTTCCCTAAGCTATAGGACCATAAGTGGAAGTGCCATAGGCTGTGTTGTTTTGTTTCCTACGTGTCTCTGGAAACACCATACACTTCTCCAGAGTGGTTGTTGGCAATTTACATCCTGCCCATCAGCATAACAAGGCTCCCTGTTCTCCATGACCTGTCCTGCCTTTCTGGATTTTACACTTTTTTCAGATGGCCCTTTTGACCGGGGGCAGTGAGACTTCATTGTAGTGCAGGTTTCCTTTACACGCTTGCTTGGTTGGCCAAAAAGGGCGTATGCGTTTTTTCCTGAATATATTCAGGAAACTACGCATACGCCCTTTTTGGCCAAGTGCATCATTGTCGACATTCTGCTTCTTTTCCTATGCTTTAAGTGCAATTCCAGTCTACCCCCTGAAATCGTGTTCCTGAAATTCTGCCCCGCTTTCAAGTCCTCTTCGAAGACTTACTTCAATACATTTTTGGACGATAGCTTTCATTCATAACTCTGCAGGTTTCTGAATTACACTGCCCCTGAGCTCCTTTCTTCAACTCGCTTTCTTGTGAGCTGGCCGTAAAACCACAGGATTGCTTCACGCCATAATCTCTTTCTGGCAGGGCACGCTGAGCCTTTGGTTAATTCCTCTTCCTGGTGGGAAATGAGCGTTCCATTTGCCCGTGCAGACACCTACATCTAGTCTCTCATTGGTTCTCCCTATTCCTGTTCATCTTGCGCAGAAATTGCAAACTGTGCCAAACAGGAGGTTAAAGGCACTGACTCTCCAAGTGGGGAGAGTGTTAGTAAAGCGTCTGGAATGGTGAACCCGAGTACCAGGGGCGAAAACTGAGATGCATTTGAAAACGTTTCCCAATCACACGGTGGACCATACTCTGGGTTTCCCATGCATGTTTTAGCTGAAGGAAGAATCCCTTAAACCTGGAGAGTTGGGACTCATGGAACGGGTACCATGCAGTATGACTTCAAAGGGTCTGCGTTTGCTCATCGAACCTCACCAATGCTATCAGCCCGAAGTGTCCAGCCTTATGTCTCACCCAGCTCTGGGCATAGAAGTGGTAAATCAAGGTTGCATCACAAGCCCTGAATGAATTATTTAAGAATTGCTCTCTATTTCACTGTCATTGTGTTTTGTTTTTGAAATTTATTTTGATAATGGGATTTATCGGATTTTCACTGCTGCATTTAGGCCGCTGTACACACTCTTGATTTCCTTATGGAGACATATAAATCCATGGGTTTTAAGATTCTTACTTGTCAGGTATCTTGCCAGGCGTTGAATATGGGGTGTTGAGTCCATTTCGTTGAGCAAGGAGTAGGTCTTGTCTATTATATATTTGGCTTATGGAACGGTATCTGTGCTAATTTCAATCTCTGGTTTTATGCAGCACCCCAACTCACCTTTCCCCGTAAGCAAGCATAAGATGGTTTTCTCAATTTGAGACCCTGTTCTGTTTTGTAATTCAGTTCATGTGTAGCCAAGTTTACATTCCGTGTATTAGGGATATCTAATGATGTTTCTTTTTCTGTGTGACTTATTTCTCGTAGAATCATGGTACCTGAATCCACTCATTATGCCGCTAGGGACCTGATGACGTAGATTTCATTGCTGAGTGATATTCCATTGTACGTGCGTACCACAACTTCTTTATCCATTTTTTGATTTCTTGGATATTCAACTTGTACCGTAGACGAGGTTCTTGTAAACAGAGCCATCCCAAACTTTGGGGTGGCTGTGTCTTTTTGATTTTAATTTCCCTAAGCTATAGGACCATAAGTGGAAGGGCCATAGGCTGTGTTGCTTTGTTTCCTATGTGTTTCAGGAAACACCATACACTTCTCCAGAGTGGCTGTTGGCAATTTACATCCCGCCCATCAGCATAACAAGGCTCCCTGTTCCTCATGACCTTTCCTGCCTTTCTGGATTTTACACTTTTTTCAGATGGCCCTTTTGACCTGGGGGCAGTGAGACTTCATTGTAGTGCCGATTTCATTTACACGCTTGCTTGGTTGGCCAAAAAGTGCGTTTGCGTTTTTTCCTGAATATATTCAGGAAAAAACGCATATGCCCTTTTTAGCCAAGTGCATCATTGTCGACATTCTTCCTCTGTTCATATGCTTTAAGCGCAATTCCAGTCTACCCCCTGAAATCGTTTTCCTGAAATTCTGCCCCGCTTTCAAGTCCTCTTCGAAGACATACTTCAGTACATTTTGGACGATAGCTGTCATTCATAACTCTGCAGGTTTGTGAATTACAGTGCCCCTGAGCTCCTTTCTGCAACTCGCTTCATGTAAGCTGGCCGCCAAACCACAGGATTGCTTCAGGCCATAATCTGTTTCCGGCAGGGCACGTTAAGCCTTTGGTTAATTCCTCTTCCTGGTGGGAAATGAGCATTCCATTTGCCCGTGCAGACACCTACAGCTAGTCCTTCATTGGTTCTCCCTATTCCTGTTAATCTTGCGCAGAAATTGCAAACTGTGCCAAACAGGAGGTTAAAGGCACTGACTCTCCAAGTGGTGAGAGCATTAGTAAAGCTTCTGGAATGGTGAACCCGAGTACCAGGTTTCGAAAATTGAGATGCATTTGAAAACGTTTCCCAATCACACGGCGGACAATAATCTGGGTTTCCCATGCATGTTTTAGCTGAAGGAAGAATCCCTTAAACCTGGAGAGTTAGGACCCATGGAATGGGTACCATGCAGTATGACTTCAAAGGGTCTGCGTTTGCTCACCGAACCTCACCAATGCTATCAGCCCGAAGTGTCCAGCCTTATGTCTCACCCAGCTCTGGGTGTAGATGTGATAAATCCAGGTTGCATCACAAGCCCTGAATGAATTATTTAAGAATTGCTCTCTATTTCACTGTCATTGTGTTTTGTTTTTGAAATTTATTTTGATAATGGGATTTATCGGATGTTCACTGCTGCGTTTAGGCCGCTGTACACATGCTTGATTTCCTTATGGAGACATATAAATCCATGGGTTTTAAGATTCTTACTTGTCAAGTATCTTGCCAGGCGTTGAATATGCGGTGTTGAGTCCATTTCGTTGAGCAAGGAGTAGGTCTTGTCTATTATATATTTGGCTTATGGAATGGTATCTTTGCTAATTTCAATCTCTGGTTTTATGCAGCACCACAACTCACCTTTCCTCATAAGCAAGCATAAGTTGGTTTTCTAAATTTGAGACCCTGTTCTGTTTTGTAATTCAGTTCATGTGTAGCCAACTTTACATTCCGTGTATTAGTGATATCTTATGATGTTTCTTTTTCTGTGTGACTTATTTCTCGTAGAATCATCGTACCTGAATCCACTCATTATGCCGCTATGGGCCTGATGACGTAGATTTCATTGCTGAGTGATATTCCATTGTTCGTGCGTACCACAACTTCTTTATCCATTTTTCACATTCTGGAATATTTAACTTGTACCGTAGGCGAGGTTCTTGTAAACAGAGCCGTCCCAAACTTTGGGGTGGCTGTGTCTTTTTGATTTTAGTTTCCCTAAGCTATAGGGCCATAAGTGGAAGTGCCATAGGCTGTGTTGCTTTGTTTCCTACGTGTTTCAGGATACACCATACACTTCTCCCGAGTGGCTGTTGGCAATTTTCATCCTGCCCATCAGCATAACAAGGCTCCCTGTTTTCCATGACCTGTCCTGCCTTTCTGGATTTTGCACTTTTTTCAGATGGCCCTTTTGACCGGAGGGCAGTGAGACTTCATTGTAGTGCAGATTTCCTTTACACGCTTGCTTGGTTGGCCAAAAAGGGCGTATGCTTTTTTTCCTGAATATATTCAGGAAAAAACGCATACGCCCTTTATGGCCAAGTGCATCATTGTCGACATTCTGCCTCTTTTCCTATGCTTTAAGTGCAATTCAAGTCTACGCCCTGAAATCGTTTTCCTGAAATTCTGCCCCGCTATCAAGTCCTCTTCGCATCCTTACTTCAGTACATTTTTGGACGATAGCTGTCATTCATAACTCTGCAAGTTTGTGAATTACAGTGCCCCTGAGTTCCTTTTTTCAACTCGCTTTCTTGTGAGGTGGCCGCAAAACCGCAGGATTGCTTCAGGCCCTAATCTGTTTCCGGCAGGGCACGCTGAGCCTTTGGTTAATTCCTCTTCCTGGTGGGAAATGGGCGTTCCATTTGCCTGTGCACACACCTACAGCTAGTCTCTCATTGGTTCTCCCTATTCCTGTTCATCTTGCGCAGAAATTGCAAACTGTGCCAATCAGGAGGTTAAGGGCACTGACTCTCCAAGTGGGGAGAGTGTTACTAAAGCGTCTGGAATGGTGAACCCGAGTACCAGGGGCGAAAACTGAGATGCATTTGAAAACGTTTCCCAATCACACGGCGGACGATAGTCTGGGTTTCCCATGAATGTTTTAGCTGAAGGAAGAGTCCCTTAAACCTGGAGAGTTGGGACCCATGGAATGGGTACCATGCAGTATGACTTCAAAGGGTCTGCGTCTGCTCACCGAACCTCACCAATGCTATCAGCCCGAAGTGTCCAGCCTTATGTCTCACCCAGCTCTGGGTGTAGATGTGGTAAATCCAGGTTGCATCACAAGCCCTGAATGAATTATTTAAGAATTGCTCTCTATTTCACTGTCATTGTGGTTTTTTTTTTAAAATTTATTTTGATAATGGGATTTACCGGATTTTCACTGTTCCGTTTAGGCTGCTGTACACACGCTTGTTTTCCTTATGGAGACATATAAATCCATGGTTTTTAAGATTCTTACTTGTCAGGTATCTTGCCAGGCGTTGAATATGGGGTGTTGAGTCCATTTCGTTGAGCAATTAGTAGGTCTTGTCTATAATATATTTGGCTTATGGAACGGTACCTGTGCTAATTCCAATCTCTGGTTTTATGCAGCACCCCAACTCACCTTTCCCCATAAGCAAGCATAAGTTGGTTTTCTAAATTTGAGACCCTGTTCTGTTTTGTAATTCAGTTTATGTGTAGCCAAGTTTACATTCCGTGTATTACTGATATCTTATGATGTTTATTTTTCTGTGTGACTTATTTCTCGTAGAATCATCGTACCTGAATCCACTCATTATACCGCTACGGGCCTGAAGACGTAGATTTAATTGCTGAATGATATTCCATTGTACGTGCGTACCAGAACTTCTTTATCCATTTTTTCCTTTCTCGGATATTTAACTTGTACCGTAGACAAGGTTCTTGTAAACAGAGCCATCCCAAACTTTGGGGTTGCTGTGTGTTTTTGATTTTTATTTCTTTAAGCTATAGGACCATAAGTGGAAGTGACATAGGCTGTGTTGCTTTGTTTCCTACGTGTTTCAGGATACACCATACATTTCTCCAGAGTGGCTGTTGGCAATTTACATCCCGCCCATCAGCATAACAAGGCTCCCTGTTCTCCAAGACCTGTCCTGCCTTTCTGGATTTTACACATTTTTCAGATGGCCCTTTTGACCGGGGGGCAGTGAGACTTCATTGTAGTGCACATTTCCTTTACACGCTTGCTTGGTTGTCGAAAAAGTGCGTATGCGTTTTTTCCTGAATATATTCAGGAAAAAACGCATACGCCCTTTTTGGCCAAGTGCATCATTGTCGACATTCTGCCTCTTTTCCTATGCTTTAAGTGCAATTCCAGTCTACCCCCTGAAATCGTTTTCCTGAAATTCTGCCCCGCTTTCAAGTCCTCTTCTAAGACTTACTTCAATACATTTTTGGACGATAGCTGTCATTCATAACTCTGCAGGTTTGTGAATTGCAGTGCCCCTGAGCTCCTTTCTTCAACTCTCTTTCTTGTGAGCTGGCCGCAAAACCGCAGGATTGCTTCAGGCCATAATCTCTTTCCGGGGGGGAACGCTGAGCCTTTGTTTAATTCCTCTTCCTGGTCGGAAATGAGCGTTCCATTTGCCCATGCAAGCACCTACAGCTAGTCTCTCATTGGTTCTCCCTATTCCTGTACATCTTGCGCAGAAATTGCAAACTGTGCCAACAGGAGGTTAATGGCACTGACTCTCCAAGTGGGGAGAGTGTTAGTAAAGCGTCTGGAATGATGAACCCGAGTACCAGGGGACAAAATCTGAGATGCATTTGAAAACGTTTCCCGGTCACACAGTGCACAGTTCTGTGGGTTTCCCATGCATGTTTTAGCTGAAGGAAGAACCCCTTAAACCTGGAGAGTTGGGACCCATGGAATGGGTACCATGCAGTATGACTTCAAAGGGTCTGCGTTTGCTCACCGAACCTCACCAATGCTATCAGCCCGAAGTGTCCAGCCTTATGTCTCACCCAGCTCTGGATGTAGATGTGGTAAATCCAGGTTGCATCACATGCCCTGAATGAATTATTTAAGAATTGCTCTCTATTTCACTCTCATTGTGTTTTGTTTTTCTAATTCATTTTGATAATGGGATTTATTGGATTTTCTCTGCTGCGTTCATGCAGCTGTACACACGCTTGATTGTCTTAAGGAGACATATAAATCCATGGGTTTGAAGATTCTTACTAGTCAGGTGTATTCCTAGGCGTTGAATATGAGGTGTTGAGTCCATTTCGTTGAGCAAGGGGTAGGTCTTGACTATTACGTATTTGGCTTATGGAAAGGTATCTGTGCTAATTTCTATCTCTGCTTTTATGCAGCACCCCAACTCACTTTTCCCCTTAAGCAAGCATAAGTTGGTTTTCTAAATTTGAGACCCTGTTCTGTTTTGTAATTCAGTTCATGTGTAGCCAAGTTTACATTCCGTGTATTAGTGATAACTTATGATGTTTCATTTTCTGTGTGACTTATTTCACTTAGAATCATCGTACCTGAATCCACTCATTATGCCGTGACGGGCCTGATGAAATAGATTTCATTGGTGAGTGATATTCATTTGTACGTACGTACCACACTTCTTTATCCATTTTTCGCTTTCTGGGATATTTAACTTGTTCCGTAGACGAGGTTCTTGTAAACAGAGCCGTCCGACACTTTGGGGTGGCTGTCTGTTTTTGATTTTAATTTCCGTGATCTATAAGACCATAAGTGGAAGTGCCGTAGTCTCCGTTGCTTTGTTTTTTGGTGTTTCAGGAAACACCATACACTTCTCCAGAGTGGCTGTTGGCATTTACATCCCGCCTATCAGCATAACAAGGCTCCCTGTTCTCCATGGCCTGTCCTGTGTTTCTGGTTTTTACACTTTTTTCAGATGGCCCTTTTGACGAATGGGAAATGAGACTTCATTGTAGTGCGGATTTCCACTTCTCGAGTGCTTGGTTGGCCAAAAAGGGCATATGTGTTTTTTCCTGAATATATTCAGGAAAAAATGTTTACGCACTTTTGTCCAAGTGCATCACTGTCAAAGATCTGCCGCTTTTCACATGCTTTAAATGCAATTCCAATCTACCTCCTGAAATATGATTCCTGCAATTCTGCCTCGTTTTCAAGTCCTCTTTGCAGACTTACTTCCATATATTTTTGCCAATAGCTGTCATTTATAACTCTGCAGGTTTGTGAATTACAGTGCCCGTGATTTCCTTTCTTAACTCGTTTCCTTGAAAACTGGCCACAGAACCGCAGGTTTGCTTCAGGCCGTAATCAGGGTCCGGCACGGCACTCTGAGACTTTGGTTCATTCCACTTCCTGGTGGGAAATTAGAGTTAAATGTGCCCCTCCAGACACCTGCCTCACTCCTAGCCCCTTGGTGATGTGTGTCCTCTGGTTTGAGGCCACATGTGCTGGGTTCCTCACCTTTGGCTGATGTGGCCCCACTGGTGTGAGGACACTCCTGCCTGGTTCCCATCCCCTTGGTGATGTGGGCCCTCCGGTGAGAGTCTGATCCTGGTTGGGTTCCTCACACTTCTGTGAGGTGGGCCCTCTTCTCTGAGGTCACTCCTGCCTGGCTGGCACACCCCGCCTTGGCGACGTCGGCCCTCTGGTGGGATTTGGTGCCTTCTGGGTGTCTCCTCCCCTCGGTAATGAGGGCCCTCTGGCATCAGGCCCTAACTCCTGGGCTCCCAATATTTTCTGATATGCGCCCTGTGGTTCGAGTACACTCCTGCCAGGTTCCCAACCCCATGGGAATGTGGGCCTTCTGCTCTGAGGTCCCAACCGTGGGTTACTCAGTTTCATGATGAGGGCCCTCTGCTGCGAGTTCTCTCCGGCCTGGATCCCATAGCCTCGCTGCTCTTGGCCACCTGCTGGGAGGTTCCAACTGCGGGATTCCTCACCTTTTTTCTTCTATGGGCCCTCTGTTTTGAGACTCCTCCTGCCTGCCTCACTCCCAGCCCCTTGGTGATGTGTGTCCTCTGGTTTGAGGCCACGTATGCTGGGTCCCTCGCCTTTCGATGATGTGGCCCCACTGATGTGAGGACACTCCTGCCTGGTTCCTATCCCCTTGATGATGTGGGCCCTCTGGTGAGAGTCTGATCCTGGCTGGGTTCCTCACCCTTCTGTGAGGGGGGCCCTCTGCTGTGAGGTCACTCCTGCCTGGCTGGCACACCCCACCTGGGCAACATCGGCCCTCTTGTGGCAGTTGGAGCCTGCTGGGAACCTCCCCTCGGTGATGGGGGCCCTCTTGCCTCAGGCCCTAACTGCTGGGCACCCACATTTTCTGATACGTGCTAAGTGGTGCGAGGACACTCTTGCGAGGTTCCCATCCCCATGGGCATGTGGGCCTTCTCTTCTAAGGTCCCAACACCTGTGTTGTTCACCGTTTCATGATGTTGGCTCTCTGGTGTTAGTTCACCCAGGCCTAGATCCCATAGACTCTGTGCTCTGAGCGGCCTGCTGGGAGGTTCCTACTGCTGGATTCCTTACCTCTTTTATTCTTTGGGTCCTGTGTTTTCATGCTCCTACTTCCTGACTCACTTCCAGCCCATTTGTGATGTAGGTCCTCTGGTTTAAAGCCACATGTACCGGTTTCCTCACCTTTATTGATGTGGCCCCACTGGTGTGAGGACACTCCTGCCTGGTTCCCATCCCCTTGGTGATGGGGGCCCTCTGGTGAGAGTCTGATCCTGTCTGGATTCCTCACACTTCTGGGAGGTGGGCCCTCTGCTGTGAGGTCACTCCTGCCTGGCTGGCACACGTCACCTTGGCGATGTGGGCCCTCAGTTGGGAGTTGGTGCCTGCTGGGAGTCTCCTCCCCTCGGTAATGAGGGCCCTCTGGCGTCAGGCCCTAACTCATGGGCTCCCAAAATTTTCTGATGTGCGCCCTGTCGTGCGAGTACACTCCAGCCAGGGTCCCATCCCCATGGGGATGTGGGCTTTCTGCTCTGAGGTCCCAAAGCCTGGGTTGCTCACAGTGTCAGAATGTGGGCCCTCTGCTGTGAGTTCACTCCGGCATGGATCCCATAGCCTCGGTGCTCTGGGCCACCTGCTTGGAGCTTCCAGCTGCGGGGTTCCTCACCTTTTTTATTCTATGGGCGCTCTGTTGTGAGTTTCCTCCTGCATGCCTCACTCCCAGCCCTTTCGTGGTGTGTGTCCCCTTGTTTGAGGCCACATGTGCTGTGTTCCTCACCTTTCGCTGATGTGGCCCCACTGGTGTGAGGACACTCCTGCCTGGTTTCCATCCCATTGGTGATGTGGGCGCTCTGGTTAGAGTCTGATCCTGTTTGGGCTCCTCACACTTCTGTGAGGTGGGCCCTCTGCTGTGAGGTAACTCCTGCTTGGCTTGCTCCCATTGCCTTGGTGACGTCGGCCCTCTGGTGGCATTTGGAGCCTGCTGGTAGCCTCCTCTCCTCAGTGATGAGGGCCCTCTGGCGTCAGGCCATAACTGCTGGGTTCCCACATTTTCTGATATGTGCTAAGTTGTGCGAGGACACTCCTGCGAGGTTCCCATCCCCAGGGGGATGTGGGCCTTCTGCTCTGAGGTCCCACTGGCTGGGTTGCTCACAGTTTCATGATGTGGGCCCTCTGCTGTGAGTTCACTGTGGCCTGGATCCCATAGACTCCATGCTCTGGACCACCTGCTGGGAGGTCCAAACTGCTGGATTCCTCACATTTTTTATTCTGTGGGCCCTGTGTTGTTAGGCTACTCCTGCCTGCCTCACTCGGAGCACCTTGGAAATGTGGGTCCTCTGGTTTAGGCCACATGTGCTGGGTTCCTCACCTTTCTATAATGTGGCCACACTGGTGTGAGGACACTCCTGCCTTGTTCCGATCCCCTTGGTGATGTGGGCCCTCTGGTGAGAGTCTTATCCTGGCTGGGTTCCTCACCCTTCTGTGAGGTAGGCCCTCTGCTGTGAGGTCAATCCTGCCTGGCTGGCACACGTCAACTTGGCGACGTGGGACCTCAGTTGGGAGTTGGTGCCTGCTGGGAGTCTCCTCCCCTCGGTAATGAGGGCCCTCTGGCGTCAGACCCTAACTCCTGGGCTCCCAAAATTTTCTGATGTGCGCCCTGTGGTGCGAGTACACTCCTGCCAGGATCCCAACCCCATGGGAATGTGGGTCTTCTGCTCTGAGGTCCCAATGGTACGTTCCTCAGTTTCATGATGAGGGCCCTCTGGTGTGAGTTCACTCCGGCATGGACCCCATAGCCTCGCTGCTCCTGGCCTCCTGCGGGGAGGTTCCAACTGTGGGATTCCTCACCTTTTTCCTTCTATGGGCCCTCTGTTTTGAGACTCCTCCTGCCTGCCTCACTCCCAGCCCCTTGGTGATGTGTGTCCTCTGGTTTGAGGCCACGTGTGCTGGGTCCCTCACCTTTCGATGATGTGGCCCCACTGGTGTGAGGACACTCCTGCCTGGTTCCTATCCCCTTGGTGATGTGGGCCCTCTGGTGAGAGTCTGATCCTGGCTGGGTTCCTCCCACTTCTGTGAGGTGGGCCCTCTGCTGTGAGGTCACTCCTGCCTGGCTGGCACACCCCGCCTTGGCAATGTCGGCCCTCTTGTGGCAGTTGGAGCCTGCTCGGAGCCTCCTCCCCTCGGTGATGACGGCCCTCTGGCGTCAGGCCCTAACTGCTGGGTACCCACATTTTCTGATACGTGCTAAGTGGTGCGAGGACACTCGTGCCATGTTCCCAACCCCATGGGGATGTGGGCCTTCTGCTCTGAGGTCCCAACGGCTGGGTTGCTCACAGTTTCATGATGTGGGCCCTCGGCTGTGAGTTCACTGCGGCCTGGATGACATAGACTCGGTGCTCTTGGCCGCCTGCTGGGAGGTTCCCACTGCACGATTCCTCAGCTTTTTTATTCTATTGTCCCTGTGTTGTGAGTCTACTCCTGCCTGCCTCACTCCGAGCCCCTTGGAGATCTGGATCCTCTGGTTTAGGCCACATGTGCTGGGTTCCTCACCTTTCTATGACGTGGCCACCCTGGTGTGAAGACAGTCCTGCCTGGTTCTGATGCCCTTGGTGATGTGGGCCCTCTGGTGAGAGTCTTACCCTGGCTGGGTTCCTCACCATTCTGTGAGGTAGGCCCTCAGCTGTGAGGTCACTCCTGCCTGGCTGTTGCACGTCACCTTGGCGACATGGGCCCTCAGTTGGGAGTTGGTGCCTGCTTGGGGTCTCCTCCCCTTGGTAATGAGGGCCCTCTGGCGTCAGGCCCTAACTTCTGGGCTCCCAAAATTCTCTGATGTGCGCCCTGTGGTGCGAGTACACTTCTGCCAGGGCCCCAACCACATGGGAATGTGGGCCTTCTGCTCTAAGGTCCCAACGGCTGGGTTGCTCACAGTTTCATGATGAGGCCCCTCTGTTTTGAGTTCAGTCAGGCCTGGATCCCATAGCCTCGCTGCTCCTGGCCACCTGCTGGGAGGTTCCAACTGCGGGATTCCTCACCTTTTTTACGCTATGGGCCCTCTGTTTGGAGGCTCCTCCTGCCTGCCTCACTCCCATCCCCTTGGTGATGTGTGTCCTGTAGTTTGAGGCCACGTGTGCTGGGTCCGTCACATTTCGGTGATGTGGCCACACTGGTGTGAGGACACTCCTGCCTGGTTTCCATTCCCTTGGTGATGTGGGCCCTCCGGTGAGAGTCTGATCCTCTTTGGGTTCCTCACACTTTTGTGTGATTGGCCCTCTGCTCTGAGGTCACTCCTGCCTGCCTGGCACACCCCGCATTGGCGACGTCGGCCTTCTGGTAGCAGTTGGAGCTTGCTGGGAGCCTCCTCTCCTCAGTGATGAGGGCCCTCTGGCGTCCGGCACTAACTGCTGGGCTCCCCACCTTTTCTGATGTGTGCCCACTGGTGCGATGACACTCCTGCTTGGTTCCCTTCCCCATGGGGATGTGGGCCTTGTGCTCTGAGGTTACAACGGCTGGGTTGCTTACAGTATCACGATGAGAGCCCTCTGTTGTGAGTTCATCACTGCCTGGATCCCATAGCCTCGGTGCTCTGGGCCGCCTGCTGGGATGTTCCAACTGCTGGATTCCTCACCTTTTTTATACAATGGGCCATGTGTTTTGAGGTTAATCCTGCCTGCCTCGCTCCGAGACCCATGGTGATGTGGGTCCTCTGGTTTGAGGCCACATGTGCTGGGTACCTCAACTTTCGATGATGTGGCCCCACGGGTGTGAGGACACTCGTGCCTGATTCCCAGCCCCTTGCTTATGTGGGCACTCTGGTGAGAGTCTGATCATGACTGGGTTCCTTACCCTTCTGTGAGGTGGGCGCTCTGATGTGAGGTCACTCCTGCCTGGATGGCTGACATCGCCTTGGCGACGTAGGCCCTCTGTTGGCCACTGAAGCATGCTGGGAGCCTCCTACCCTCTTTAATGAGGGCCCTGGAAGAAACGCATATGCCCTTTTTGACCAAGTGCATCATTGTCGAAGTTCTGCCTCTTCTCCTATACTTTCAGAGGACTTCCCGTCTACCTCCTGAAATCGTATTCCTGGAATTCTGCCCCGCGTTCAAGTCCTCTTTGCAGCCTTACTTCAATATATTTTTGGACGATAGCTGTCATTTATAACTCTGCAGGTTTGTGAATTACAGTGCCCCTGAGCTCCTTTCTTCAACTCGCTTTCTTGTGAGCTGGCCGCAAAACCGCAGGATTGCTTCAGGCCCTAATCTGGTTCCGGCACGGCATGCTGAGCCTTTGGCTAATTCCTCTTCCTGGTGGGAAATGAGCGTTAAATTTGTTCGTGCAGACACCTACAGCTAATCTCTCATTGGTTCTCCCTATTCCTGTTCATCTTGCGCAGAAATTCCAAACTGTGCCAAACAGGAGGTTAAAGGCACTGACTCTCCAAGTGGGCAGAGTGTTAGTAAAGCGTCTGGAATGGTAAAACCGAGTAGGAGGGGACGAAAACTGAGATGCATTTAAAAAGGTTTCCCGGTCACACGGTGGACCATATTCTGGGTTTCCCATGCGTGTTTTACCTGAAGGAAGAATCCCTTCAACCTGGAGAGTTGGGACCCATGGAATGGGTACCATGCAGTATGACTTCAAAGGGTTGCCTTTGCTCACCGAACGTCACCAATGTTATCAGCCCGAAGTGTCCAGCCTTATGTCTCACTCAGCTCGGGGTGTAGATGTGGTAATTCCAGGTTGCATCACAAGCCCTGAGTGAATTATTTAAGAATTGCTCTCTATTTCACTGTCATTGTGTTTTGTTTTCAAAATTTATTTTGATAATGGGATTTATCGGATTTTCGCTGCTGCGTTTAGGCCGCTGTACACACGCTTGATTTCCTTATGGAGACATATAAATCCATGGGTTTTAAGATTCTTACTTGTCAGGTATGTTCCCAGGCGTTGAATATGGGGTGTTGAGTACATTTCATTGAGCAAGGAGTAGGTCTTGTCTATTATATATTTGGCTTATGGAACGGTATCGGTGCTAATTACAATCTCTGGTTTTATGCAGCACCCCAACTCACCTTCCCCCATTAGCAAGCATAATTTGGTTTTCTAAATTTGAGACCCTGTTCTGTTTTGTAATTCAGTTCATGTGTAGCCAAGTTTACATTCCGTGTATTAGTGATATCTTATGATGTTTCTTTTTCTGTGTGACTTATTTCTCGTAGAATCATCGTTCCTGAGTCCACTCATTATGCCGCTACGGACCTGATGACGTAGATTTCATTGCTGAGTGATATTCCATTGTACGTGCGTACCACAACTTCTTTATCCATTTTTTGCTTTCTCAGATAGTTAACTTATACCGTAGACAATGTTCTTGTAAACAGAGCCATCCCAGACTTTGGGGTGGCTGTGTGTTTTTGATTTTAATTTCCCTAACCTATAGGACCATAAGTGGAAGTGCCATAGGCTGTGTTGCTTTGTTTCCTACGTGTTTCAGGATACACCATACATTTCTCCAGAGTGGCTGTCGGCAATTTACATCCCGCCCATCAGCATAACAAGGCTCCCTGTTCTCCATGACCTGTCCTGCCTTTCTGGATTTAACACTTTTTTCAAATGGCCCTTTTGACCGGGGGGCAGTGAGACTTCATTGTAGTGCAGATTTCTTTACACGCTTGCTTGGTTGGCCAAAAAGGGCGTATGCGTTTTTTCCTGAATATATTCAGGAAAATACGCATACGCCTTTTTGGCCAATAGCATCATTGTCGACATTCTGCCTCTTTTCCTATGCTTTAAGTGCAATTCCAGTCTACCCCCTGAAATCGTTTTCCTGAAATTCTGCCCCGCTTTCAAGTCCTCTTTGAAGACTTATTTCAGTACATTTTTGGACGATAGCTGTCATTCATAACTCTGCAGGTTTGTGAATTACAGTGCCCCTGAGCTCCTTTCCTCAACTCGTTTTCTTGTGAGCTGGCCGCAAAACCGCAGGATTCCTTCAGGCCCTAATCTGTTTCCGGCCGGGCACGCTGAGCCTTTGGTTAATTCCTCTTCCTGGTGGGAAATGAGCGTTCCATTTGCCCGTGCAGACACCTACAGCTAGTCTCTCATTGCTTCTCCCTATTCCTGTTCATCTTGCGCAGTTATTGCAAAGTGTGCCAAACAGGAGGTTAAATGCACTGACTGTCCAAGTGGGGAGAGTGTTAGTAAAGCGTCTGGAATGGTGAACCCGAGTACCAGGGGACGAAAACTGAGATGCATTTGAAAACGTTTCCCAATCACACGGTGGACCATACTATGGGTTTCCCATGCATGTTTTAGCTGAAGGAAGAATCCCTTAAACCTGGAAATTTGGAACCCATGGAATGGGTACCATGCAGTATGACTTCAAAGGGTCTGCGTTTGCTCACCGAACCTCACCAATGCTATCAGCCCGAAGTGTCCAGCCTTATGTCTCACCCAGCTCTGGGTGTAGATGTGGGAAATCCAGGTTGCATCACAAACCCTGAATGAATTATTTTAGAATTGCTCTCTATTTCACTGTCATTTTGTTTTGTTTTTGAAATTTATTTTGATAATGGGATTTATCGGATTTTCACTGCTGCGTTTAGGCCGCTGTACACACGCTTGATTTCCTTATGGAGACATATAAATCCATGGGTTTTAAGATTCTTACTTGTCAGGAATCTTGCCAGGCGTTGAATATGGGGTGTTGAGTCCATTTCGTTGAGCAAGGAGTAGGTCTTGTCTATTATATATTTGGCTTATGGAACGGTATCTGTGGTAATTTCAGTCTCTGGTTTTATGCAGCACCCCAACTCACCTTTCCCCATAAGCAAGCATAAGTTGGTTTTCTAAATTTGAGACCCTGTTCTGTTTTGTAATTCAGTTCATGTGTAGCCAAGTTTACATTCCGTGTATTAGTGATATCTTATGATGTTTCTTTTTCTGTGTGACTTATTTCTCGTAGAATCATCATACCTGAATCCACTCATTATGCCGCTACGGGCCTGATGACGTAGATTTCATTGCTGAGTGATATTCCATTATACGTGCGTACCACAACTTCTTTATCCATTTTTTACTTTCTGGGATATTTTACTTGTATCGTAGACGAGGTTCTTGTAAACAGAGCCGTCCCAAACTCTGGGGTGGCTGTGTGTTTTTGAATTTAATTTCCCTAATCTATAGGACCATAAGTGGAAGTGCCATAGGCTGTGTTGCTTTGTTTCCTACGTGTTTCTGGAAACACCATACACTTCTCCAGAGTGGTTGTTGGCAATTTACATCCCGCCCATCAGCATGAAAAGGCTCCCTGTTCTCCATGACCTGTCCAGCCTTTCTGGATTTTACACTTTTTTCAGATGGCCCTTTTGACCGGGCGGGCAGTGAGACTTCATTGTAGTGCAGATTTCCTTTACACGCTTGCTTGGTTGGCCAAAAAGTGCGTATGCGTTTTTTTCTGAATATATTCAGGAAAAAACGCATACGCCCTTTTTGGCCAAGTGCGTCGTTGTCGACATTCTGCCTCTTTTCCTATGCTTTTAGTACAATTCCAGTCTACCCCCTGAAATCGTTTTCCTGAAATTCTGCCCCGCTTTCAAGTCCTCTTCGAAGACTTACTTCAATACATTTTTGGACGATAGCTGTCATTCATAACTCTGCAGGTTTGTGAATTACAGTGCCCCTGAGCTCATGTCTTCAACTCGCTTTCTTGTGAGCTGGCCGCAAAACCGCAGGATTGCTTCAGGCCAAAGTCTCTTTCCGGCAGGGCACGCTGAGCCTTTGTTTAATTCCTCTTCCTGGTCGGAAATGAGCGTTCCATTTGCCCGTGCAGACACCTACAGCTAGTCTCTCATTGCTTCTCCCTATTCCTGTTCATCTTGCGCAGTTATTGCAAAGTGTGCCAAACAGGAGGTTAAATGCACTGACTGTCCAAGTGGGGAGAGTGTTAGTAAAGCGTCTGGAATGGTGAACCCGAGTACCAGGGGACGAAAACTGAGATGCATTTGAAAACGTTTCCCAATCACACGGTGGACCATACTATGGGTTTCCCATGCATGATTTAGCTGAAGGAAGAATCCATTAAACCTGGAAATTTGGAACCCATGGAATGGGTACCATGCAGTATGACTTCAAAGGGTCTGCGTTTGCTCACCGAACCTCACCAATGCTATCAGCCCGAAGTGTCCAGCCTTATGTCTCACCCAGCTCTGGGTGTAGATGTGGGAAATCCAGGTTGCATCACAAATCCTGAATGAATTATTTAAGAATTGCTCTCTATTTCACTGTCATTTTGTTTTGTTTTTGAAATTTATTTTGATAATGGGATTTATCGGATTTTCACTGCTGCGTTTAGGCCGCTGTACACACGCTTGATTCCCTTATGGAGACATATAAATCCATGGGTTTTAAGATTCTTACTTGTCAGGTATCTTGCCAGGCGTTGAATATGGGGTGTTGAGTCCATTTCGTTGAGCAAGGAGTAGGTCTTGTCTATTATATATTTGGCTTATGGAACGGTATCTGTGCTAATTTCAATCTCTGGTTTTATGCAGCACCCCAACTCACCTTTCCCCATAAGCAAGCATAAGTTGGTTTTCTAAATTTGAGACCCTGTTCTGTTTTGTAATTCAGTTCATGGGTAGCCAAGTTTACATTCCGTGTATTAGTGATATCTTATGATGTTTCTTTTTCTGTGTGACTTATTTCTCGTAGAATCATCATACCTGAATCCACTCATTATGCCGCTACGGGCCTGATGACGTAGATTTCATTGCTGTGTGATATTCCATTATACGTGCGTACCACAACTTCTTTATCCATTTTTTACTTTCTGGGATATTTTACTTGTACCGTAGACGAGGTTCTTGTAAACAGAGCCGTCCCAAACTCTGGGGTGGCTGTGTGTTTTTGATTTTAATTTCCCTAAGCTATAGGACCATAAGTGGAAGTGCCATAGGCTGTGTTGCTTTGTTTCCTACGTGTTTCTGGAAACACCATACACTTCTCCAGAGTGGTTGTTGCCAATTTACATCCCGCCCATCAGCATGAAAAGGCTCCCTGTTCTCCATGACCTGTCCTGCCTTTCTGGATTTTACACTTTTTTCAGATGGCCCTTTTGACCAGGGGGCCGTGAGACTTCATTGTAGTGCAGATTTCCTTTACACGCTTGCTTGGTTGGCCAAAAAGGGCGTATGCGTTTTTTCCTGAATATATTCAGAAAAAAAAGCATACGCCCTTTTTGGCCAAGTGCATCATTGTCAACATTCTGCCTCTTTTCCTATGCTTTAAGTGCAATTCCAGTCTACCCCCTGAAATCGTTTTCCTGAAATTCTGCCCCGCTTTCAAGTCCTCTTCGAAGACTTACTTCTATACATTTTTGGACGATAGCTGTCATTCATAACTCTGCAGGTTTGTGAATTACAGTGCCCCTGAGCTCATGTCTTCAACTCGCTTTCTTGTGAGCTGGCCGCAAAACCGCAGGTTTGCTTCAGGCCATAATCTCTTTCCGGCAGGGCATGCTGAGCCTTTGTTTAATTCCTCTTCCTGGTCGGAAATGAGCGTTCCTTTTGCCCGTGCAGGCACCTACAGCTAGTCTCTCATTGGTTCTCCCTATTCCTGTACATCTTGCGCAGAAATTGCAAACTGTGCGAAACAGGAGGTTAATGGCACTGACTCTCCAAGTGGGGAGAGTGTTAGTAAAGCGTTTAAATGTTGAACCCGAGTACCAGGGGACGAAAACTGAGATGCATTTGAAAACGTTTCCCAATCACATGGTGGACCATACTCTGGGTTTCCCATGCATGTTTTAGCTGAAGGAAGAATCCCTTAAACCTGGAGAGTTGGGACCCATGGAATGGGTACCTTGCAGTATGACTTCAAAGGGTCTGCGTTTGCTCACCGAACCTCACCAATGCTATCAGCCCGAAGTGTCCAGCCTTATGTCTCACCCAGCTCTGGGTGTAGATGTGGGAAATCCAGGTTGCATCACAAGCCCTGAATGAATTATTTAAGAATTGCTCTCTATTTCACTGTCATTGTGTTTTGTTTTTGAAATTAATTTTGATAATGGGATTTTTCGGATCTTCACTGCTGGGTTTAGGCCGTTGTACACATGCTTAATTTCCTTATGGAGACATATAAATCTATGGGTTTTAAGATTCTTACTTGTCAGGTATCTTCCCAGGCGTTGAATATGTGGTGTTGAATCCATTTCGTTAAGCAAGGAGTAGGTCTTGTCTATTATATATTTGGCTAATGGAAAGGTATCTGTGCTAATTTCAATCTCTGGTTTTATGCAGCACCACAACTCACCTTTCCCCATAAGCAAGCATAAGTTGGTTTTCTCAATTTCAGACCCTGTTCTGTTTTGTAATTCAGTTTATGTGTAGCCAAGTTTACATTCCGTGTATTAGTGATATCTTATGATGTTTCTTTTTCTGTGTGACTTATTTCTCGTAGAATCATCGTACCTGAACCACTCATTATGCTGATAGGGACCTGATGATGTAGATTTCATTGCTGAGTGATATTCCATTGTACGTGCGTACCACAACTTCTTTATCCATTTTTTGCTTTCTCGGATATTTAACTTGTACCGTAGACGAGGTTCTTGTACACAGAGCCGTCCCAAACTTTGGGGTGGCTGTGTGTTTTTGATTTTAATTTCCCTAAGCTATAGGACCATAAGTGGAAGTGCCATAGGCTGTGTTGCTTTGTTTCCTACATGTTTCAGGAAACACCGTACACTTCTGGAGAGTGGCTGCTGGCAATTTACATCCCGCCCATCAGCATAACAATGCTCCGTGTTCTCCATGACCTGTCCTGCCTTCCTGGATTTTACACATTTTTCAGATGGCCCTTTTGACCGGGGGGCAGTGAGACTTCATTGTAGTGCAGATTTCCTTTACACACTTGCTTGGTAGGCCAAAAAGGGCGTATGCGTTTTTTCCTGAATATATTCAGGAAAAACCGCGTACGCCCTTTTTGGCCAAGTGCATCATTGTCGACATTCTGCCTCTTTTCCTATGCTTTAAGTGCAATTCCAGTCTACCCCCTGAAATCGTTTTCCTGAAATTCTGCCCCGCTTTCAAGTCCTCTTCGAAGACTTACTTCAGTACATTTTTGGACGATAGCTGTCATTCATAAGTCTGCAGGTCTGTGAATTACAGTGCCCCTGAGCTCCTTTCTTCAACTGTCTTTCTAGTGAGCTGGCCGCAAAACCGCAGGATTGCTTCAGGCCCTAATATGTTTCCGGCGGGGCACACTGAGCCTTTGGTTAATTCCTCTTCCTGGTGGGAAATGAGCGTTCCATTTGCCCGTGCAGACACCTACAGCTAGTCTGTCATTGGTTCTCCCTATTCCTGTTCATCTTGCGCAGAAATTGCAAACTGTGCCAAACAGGAGGTTAAAGGCACTGACTCTCCAAGTGGGGAGAGTGTTAGTAAAGCGTCTGGAATAGTGAACCCGAGTGCCAGGGGACGAAAACTGAGATGCACTTGAAAACGTTTCCCAATCACACGGTGGACCATACTCTGGGTTTCCCATGCATGTTTTAGCTGAAGGAAGAATCCCTTAAACCTGGAGAGTTGGGACCCATGGAATGGGTACCATGCAGTATGCCTTCAACGGGTCTGCGTTTGCTCAGTGAACCTCACCAATGCTATCAGCCTGAAGTGTCCAGCCTTATGTCTCACCCAGGTCTGGGTGTAGATGTGGTAAATCCAGGTTGCATCACAAGCCCTGAATCAATTATTTAATAATTGCTCTCTATTTCACTGTCATTGTGTTTTTTTTTTTTTAAACATCTTTATTGGGGTATAATTGCTTTACAATTGTGTGTTAGTTTCTGCTTTATAATAAAGTGAATCAGTTATACATATACATATGTTCCCATATGACTTCCCTCTTGCGTCTCCCTCCCTCCCACTCTCCCTATCCCACCCCTCCAGGCTGTCACAAAGCACCGAGCTAATATCCCTGTGCCTTGCGGCTGCTTCCCCCTAGCTATCTACCTTACTACGTTTGTTAGTGTGTATATGTCCATGACTCTCTCTCGCCCTGTCAAAGCTCACCCTTCCCCCTCCCCATATCCTCAAGTCCGTTCTCCAGTAGGTCTGCGTCTTTATTCCTGTCTTACCCCTAGGTTCTTCATGACATTTTTTCCCCCTTAAATTCCATATATATGCGTTAGCATACGGTATTTGTCTTTTTCTTTCTGACTTCACTCTGTATGACAGACTCTAGGTCTATCCATCTCATTACAAATAGCTCAGTTTCATTTCTTTTTAAGGCTGAGTAATATTCCATTGTATATATGTGCCACATCTTCTTTATCCATTCATCCGATGATGGGCGCTTAGGTTGTTTCCATCTCCGGGCTATTGTAAATAGAGCTGCAATGAACATTTTGGTACATGACTCTTTTTGAATTATGGTTTTCTCAGGGTATATGCCCAGTAGTGGGATTGCTGGGTCATATGGTAATTCTATTTGTAGTTTTTTAAGGAACCTCCATACTGTTCTCCATAGTGGCTGAACCAATTCACATTCCCACCAGCAGTGCAAGAGTGTTCCCTTTTCTCCACACCCTCTCCAGCATTTATTGTTTCTAGATTTTTTGATGATGGCCATTCTGACTGGTGTGAGATGATATCTCATTGTAGTTTTGATTTGCATTTCTCTAATGATTAATGATGTTGAGCATTCTTTCATGTGTTTGTTGGCATTCTGTATATCTTCTTTGGAGAAATGTCTATTTAGGTCTTCTGCCCATTTTTGGATTGGGTTGTTTGTTTTTTTGTTATTGAGCTGCATGAGCTGCTTGTAAATTTTGGAGATTAATCCTTTGTCAGTTGCTTCATTTGCAAATATTTTCTCCCGTTGTGAGGGTTGTCTTTTGGTCTTGATTATGGTTTCCTTTGCTGTGCAAAAGCTTTGAAGTTTCATTAGGTCCCATTTGTTTATTTTTGTTTTTATTTCCATTACTCTAGGAGGTGGGTCAGAAAGGATCTTGCTGTGATTTATGTCATAGAGTGTTCTGCCTATGTTTTCCTCTAAGAGTTTGATAGTTTCTGGCCTTACATTTAGGTCTTTAATCCATTTTGAGCTTATTTTTGTGTATGGTGTTAGGGAGTGATCTAATCTCATACTTTTACATGTACCTGTCCAGTTTTCCCAGCACCATTTATTGAAGAGGCTGTCCTTTCTCCACTGTACATTCCTGCCACCTTTATCAAAGATAAGGTGTCCATATGTGCATGGGTTTATCGCTGGGCTTTCTATCCTGTTCCATTGATCTATCTTTCTGTTTTTGTGCCAGTACCATACTGTCTTGATTACTGTAGCTTTGTAGTATAGTCTGAAGTCAGGGAGCCTGATTCCTCCAGCTCCTTTTCTCGTTCTCAAGATTGCTTTGGCTATTCGGGGTCTTTTGTGTTTCCATACAAATTGTGAAATTTTTTGTTCTAGTTCTGTGAAAAATGCCAGTGGTAGTTTGATAGGGATTGCATTGAATCTGTAGATTGCTTTGGGTAGTAGAGTCATTTTCACAATGTTGATTCTTCCCATCCAAGAACATGGTATATCTCTCCATCTATTTGTATCATCTTTAATTTCTTTTATCAGTGTCTTATAATTTTCTGCATACAGGTTTTTCGTCTCCTTAGGTAGGTTTATTCCTAGATATTTTATTCTTTTTGTTGCAATGGTAAATGGAAGTGTTTTCTTGATTTCACTTTCAGATTTTTCATCATTAGTATATAGGAATGCCAGAGATTTCTGTGCATTAACTTTGTATCCTGCTACTTTACCAAATTCATTGATTAGCTCTAGTAGTTTTCTGGTAGCATCTTTAGGATTCTCTATGTATAGTATCATGTCATCTGCAAACAGTGACAGCTTTACTTCTTCTTTTCCGATTTGGATTCCTTTTATTTCCTTTTCTTCTCTGATTGCTGTGGCTAAAACTTCCAAAACTATGTTGAATAAGAGTGGTGAGAGTGGGCAACCTTGTCTTGTTCCTGATCTTAGTGGAAATGCTTTCAGTTTTTCACCATTGAGGATGATGTTTGCTGTGGGCTTGTCATATATGGCCTTTATTATGTTGAGGAAAGTTCCCTCTATGCCTACTTTCTGCAGGGTTTTTAGCATAAATGGGTGTTGAATTTTGTCGAAAGCTTTCTCTGCATCTATTGAGATGATCATATGGTTTTTCTCCTTCAATTTGTTAATATGGTTTATCACATTGATAGATTTGCGTATATTGAAGAATCCTTGCATTCCTGGAATAAACCCCACTTGATCATGGTGTATGATCCTTTTAATGTGCTGTTGGATTCTGTTTGCTAGTATTTTGTTGAGGATTTTTGCATCTATGTTCATCAGTGATATTGGCCTGTAGTTTTCTTTCTTTGTGACATCCTTGTCTGGTTTTGGTATCAAGGTGATGGTGGCCTCGTAGAAGGAATTTGGGAGTGTTCCTCCCTCTGCTATATTTTGGAAGAGTTTGAGAAGGATAGGTGTTAGCTCTTCTCTAAACGTTTGATAGAATTCACCTGTGAAGCCATCTGGTCCTGGGCTTTTGTTTGTTGGAAGATTTTTAATGACAGTTTCAATTTCAGTGCTTGTGATTGGTCTGTTCATATTTTCTATTTCTTCGTGATTCAGTCTTGGCAGGTTGTGCATTTCTAAGAATTTGTCCATTTCTTCCAGATTGTCCATTTTATTGGCATAGAGTTGCTTGTAGTAATCTCTTATGATTTTTTTTATTTCTGCAGTGTCAGTTGTTACTTCTCCTTTTTCATTTCTAATTCTATTGATTTGAGTCTTCTCCCTTTTTTTCTTGATGAGTCTGGCTAGTGGTTTATCTATTTTGTTTATCTTCTCAAAGAACCAGCTTTTAGTTTTATTGATCTTTGCTATCGTTTCCTTCATTTCTTTTTCATTTATTTCTGATCTGATTTTTATGATTTCTTTCCTTCTGCTAGCTTTGGGGTTTTTTTGTTCTTCTTTCTCTAATTGCTTGAGGTGCAAGGTTAGGTTGTTTATTCGAGATGTTTCCTGCTTCTTAAGGTGGGCTTGTATTGCTATAAACTTCCCCCTTAGAACTGCTTTTGCTGCATCCCATAGGTTTTGGGTCGTTGTGTCTCCATTGTCATTTGTTTCTAGGTATTTTTTTATTTCCTCTTTGATTTCTTCAGTGATCACTTCATTATTAAGTAGTGTATTGTTTAGCTTCCATGTGTTTGTATTTTTTACAGATCTTTTCCTGTAATTGATATCTAGTCTCATGGCGTTGTGGTCAGAAAAGATACTTGATACAATTTCAATTTTCTTAAATTTACCAAGGCTTGATTTGTGACCCAAGATATGATCTATCCTGGAGAATGTTCCATGAGCACTTGAGAAAAATGTGTATTCTGTTGTTTTTGGATGGAGTGTCCTATAAATATCAATTAAGTCCATCTTGTTTAATGTATCATTTAAAGCTTGTGTTTCCTTATTTATTTTCATTTTGGATGATCTGTCCATGGGTGAAAGTGGGGTGTTAAAGTCCCCTACTATGAATGTGTTACTGTCAATCTCCCCTTTTATGGCTGTTAGTATTTGCCTTATGTATTGAGGTGCTCCTATGTTGGGTGCATAAATATTTACAATTGTTATATCTTCTTCTTGAATCGATCCCTTGATCATTATGTAGTGTCCTTCTTTGTCTCTTGTAATAGTCCTTATTTTAAAGTCTATTTTGTCTGATATGAGAATTGCTACTCCAGCTTTCTTTTGGTTTCCATTTACATGGAATATCTTTTTCCATCCCCTTATTTTCAGTCTGTATGTGTCTCTAGGTCTGAAGTGGGTCTCTTGTAGACAGCATATATAAGGGTCTTGTTTTTGTATCCATTCAGCCAATCTGTGTCTTTTGGTGGGAGCATTTAGTCCATTTACATTTAAGGTAATTATCGATATGTATGTTCCTATTCCCATTTTCTATATTGTTTTGGGTTCGTTATTATAGGTCTTTTCCTTCTCTTGTGTTCCTTGTCTAGAGAAGTTCCTTTAGCATTTGCTGTAAAGCTGGTTTGGTGGTGCTAAACTCTCTCAGCTTTTGCTTGTCTGTAAAGGTTTTAATTTCTCCATCAAATCTGAATGAGATCCTTGCTGGGTAAAGTAGCCTTGGTTGCAGGTTTTTCTCCTTCATCACTTTCAGTATGTCCTGCCACTCCCTTCTGGCTTGTAGGGTTTCTGCTGAGAGATCAGCTGTTAACCTTATGGGGGTTCCCTTGTGTGTTATTTGCTGTTTTTCCCTTGCTGCTTTTAATATGCTTTCTTTGTATTTAATTTTTGACAGTTTGATTAATATGTGTCTTGGCGTATTTCTCCTTGTATTTATCCTGTATGGGACTCTCTGTGCTTCCTGGACTTGATTAACTATTTCCTTTCCCATATTAGGGAAGTTTTCAACTATAATCTCTTCAAATATTTTCTCAGTCCCTTTCTTTTTCTCTTCTTCTTCTGGAACCCCTATAATTCGAATGTTGGTGCGTTTAATGTTGTCCCAGAGGTCTCTGAGACTGTCCTCAGTTCTTTTCATTCTTTTTTCTTTATTCTGCTCTGCAGTAGTTATTTCCACTATTTTATCTTCCAGGTCACTTATCCGTTCTTCTGCCTCAGTTATTCTGTTATTGATCCCATCTAGAGTACTTTTAATTTCATTTATTGCGTTGTTCATCATTGCTTGTTTCACCTTTATTTCTTGTAGGTCCTTGTTAACTGCTTCTTGCATTTTGTCCATTCTACTTCCAAGATTTCGGATCATCCTTACTATCATTATTCTGAATTCTTTTTCAGGTAGACTGCCTATTTCCTCTTCATTTGTTAGGTCTGGTGCATTTTTATCTTGCTCCTTCATCTGCTGTGTGTTTTTCTGTCTTCTCATTTTGCTTATCTTACTGTGTTTGGGGTCTCCTTTTTGCAGGCTGCACGTTCGTAGTTCCCGTTGTTTTTGATGTCTGTCTCCAGTGGCTAAGGTTGTTTCAGTGGGTTGTGTAGGCTTCCTGGTGGAGGGGACTAGTGCCTGTGTTGTGGTGGATGAGGCTGGATCTTGTCTCTCTAGTGGGCAGGTTCACGTCTGGTGGTGTGTTTTGGGGTGTCTGTGGCCTTATTATGATTTTAGGCAGCCTCTCTGCTAATGGGTGGGGTTGTGTTCCTGTTTTGCTAGTTGTTTGGCATAGGTTGTCTAGCACTGTGGCTTGCTGGTCGTTGAGTGAAGCTGGGTGCTGGTGTTAAGATGGAGGTCACTGGGAGATTTCCACCGTTTAATATTATGTGGAGCTGGGAGGTCTCTTTTGACCAGTGTCCTGAAGTTGGCTCTCCTACCTCAGAGGCAGAGCCCTGACTCCTGGCTGGAGCACCAAGAGCCTTTCATCCACACGGCTCAGAATAAAAGGGAGAAAAAGTAGAGAGAATTAGTAGATGTATGAGGAAAGAAAGAAGGAAAGGAGGAAAGGAAGGAAGGAAGAAAGAAGCAAAGAAGGAAAGAAAGGAGGGAGGGAGGGAGGAAGGAAGGAAGGAAGGAAGGAGGGAAAGAAGGAAAAAAGACAGAAAGAAAGAAGATACAGTAAAAATAAAATAAAGTATAATATATTTATTGAATTAAAAAATATTTAGAAAAAAAAAAAAAAAAAAAAGAGGGACGGATAGAACCTTAGGACCAATGTTGGAAGCAAAGCTATACAGAGAAAATCTTATACAGAAGCATACACATACACCTTCACAAAAAGAGGTAAAGGGGGAAAAATCATAAATCTTGCTCTCAGAGACCACCTCCTCAATTTGGGGTGATTCGTTGTCTAAAGGAGGGAAGGACGGAAAGAAAGAAAGAAAGAAAGAAGGAACGACGGTAAAGTATAATAAAGTTATTACAATTAAAATTATTGAGAAAAAAAAATTTTTTTTTTAAAAACCATGGACGGATAGAGCCCTAGGACAAATGGTGGAAGCAAGAGTATACAGACAAGATCTCACACATAAGCATACACGTACACATTCACAAAAAGAGGAAAAGGGAAAAAAATCATAGATCTCGCTCCTAAATTCCACCTCTTCAATTTGGGATCATTTCTTGTCTATTCAGGTATTCCACAGATGCAGGGTATATCAAGTTGATTGTGGAGCTTTAATCCGCTGCTTCTGAGGCTGCTGGGGGAGATTTCCCTTTCTCTTCTTTGTTCTCACAGCTCACAGGAGCTCAGCTTTGGATTTGGCCCTGCCTCTGCGTGTAGGTCGCTGGAGGGCGTCTGTTTTTTGCTCAGACAGGAAAGGGTTAAAGGGGCCGCTAATTCGGGGGCTCAGGCTCACTCAGGCCGGGGGTGAGGGGGGGAAGGAGGGGCACTGCGTGCGGGGCGGGCCTGCGGCGTCAGAGGCGGCGTGACGTTGCGGCAGAGGCCGGCGTGACGTTGCACCAGCCTGAGGCCCGCCGTGCGTTCTCCCGGGGAAGTTGTCCCTGGTTCCCGGGAACCTGGCAGGGGCGGGCTGCACAGGCCCCTTGGTGGCGGCAGCAGCAGCCCTAGCATCTCCCGCCCGTCTCTGGGGTCCGCGCTTTTAGCCGTGGCTCGCGCCCGTCTCTGGGGTTCGCGCTTTTAGCCGCGGCTCGCGCCCGTCTCTGGGGTTCGCGCTTTTAGCCGCGGCTCGCGCCCGTCTCTGGAGTTCCTTTAAGCAGCGCTCTTAAACCCCTCTCCTCGCGCACCAGGAAACAAAGAGGGAAGAAAAAGTCTCTTGCCTCTTCGGCAGGTGCAGGCTTTTCCCCGAACTCCCTCCCGGCTAGTCGTGGTGCACTAACCCCTTCAGGCTATGTTCAAGCCGCCAACCCCAGTCCTCTCCCTGCGCTCCGTCCAAAACCAAAACCCGAGCTTCAGCTCGCAGCCCCGCCCGCCCGGGCGGGTGAGCAGACAAGCCTCTCGGGCTGGTGAGTGCCGGTCGGCACCGATCCTCTGTGCGGGAATCTCCCCGCTTTGCCCTCCGCACCCGTCGCTGTGCACTACTCCTCGGTCCCGAAGCCCCCCCCTCCGCCTCCCGCAGTCTCCGCCCGCGGAGGGGCTTCCAAGTGTGTGGAAACTTTTCCTCCTTCACAGCTCCCTCCTACTGGCGCAGGTGCCGTCCTTATTCTTTTGTCTCTGTTTTTTCTTTTGCCCTACCCAGGTACGTGGGGAGTTTCTTGCCTTTTGGGACGTCTGAGGTCTTCTGCCAGCCTTCAGTAGGTGTTCTGTAGGAGTTGTTCCACGTGTAGATGTATTTCTGGTGTATCCATGGGGAGGAAGGCGATCTCCGCGTCTTACTCTTCCGCCATCTTCAAGGTCCCCCCTCTGTGTTTTGTTTTTGAAATTAATTTTGATAATGGGATTTTTCGGATCTTCACTGCTGCGTTTAGGCCGTTGTACACATGCTTGATTTCCTTATGGAGACATATAAATCCATGGGTTTTAAGATTCTTAATTGTCAGGTATCTTCCCAGGCGTTGAATATGGGGTGTTGAGTCCATTTCGTTGAGCAAAGAGTAGGTCTTGTCTATTATATATTTGGCTTATGGAACGGTATCTGTGCTAATTTCAATCTCTGGTTTTATGCAGCACCCCAACTCACCTTTCCCCATAAGCAAGCATAAGTTGGTTTTCTAAATTTGAAACCCTGTCCTGTTTTGTAATTCATTTCACGTGTAGCCAAGTTTACATTCCGTGTATTAGTGATATCTTATGATGTTTCTTTTTCTGTGTGACTTATTTCTCGTAGAATCATCGTACCTGAATCCACTCATTATGCCGCTACGGGCCTGATGACGCAGATTTCATTGCTGAGTGATATTCCATTGTACGTACGTACCACAATTTCTTTATCCATTTTTTGCTTTCTCGGATATTTAACTTGTACCGTAGACGAGGTTTTTGTAAACAGAGCCGTTCCAAACTTTGGGGTTGCTTTGTGTTTTTGATTTTAATTTCCCTAAGCTGTCGGACCATAAGTGGAAGTGCCATAGGCTCCGTTGCTTTGTTTTTTAGGCGTTTCAGGAAACACCATACACTTCTCCAGAGTGGCTGTTGGCAATTTACATCCCGCCCATCAGCATAACAAGGCTCCCTGTTCTCCATGACCTGTCCTGCCTTTCTGGATTTTAAACTTTTTTCAGATGGCCCTTTTGACCGGGGGGCAGTGAGACTTCATTGTAGTGCAGATTTCCTTTACACGCTTGCTTGGTTGTCCAAAAACGGCATATGCGTTTTTTCCTGAATATATTCAGGAAAAAACGCATACGCTCTTTTTGGCCAAGTGCATCATTGTCGACATTCTGCCTCGTTTCCTATGCTGTAAGTGCAATTCCAGTCTGCCCCCTGAAATAGTTTTCCTGAAATTCTGTCCCGCTTTCAAATCCTCTTGGAAGACTTACTTCAGTACATTTTTGGATGATAGCTGTCATTCATAACTCTGCAGGTTTGTGAATTACGGTGTCCCAGAGCTCCTTTCTTCAACTCGCTTTCTTGTGAGCTGCCCGCAAAACTGCAGGATTGCTTCAGGGACTAATCTGTTTCCGGCAGGGCACGCTGAGCCTTTGGTAAATTCCTTTTCCTGGTGGTAAATGAGCGTTCCAATTGCCCGTGCAGACAACTACAGCTAGTCTCTCATTGGTTCTCCCTATTCCTGTTCATCTTGCGCAGAAATTGCAAACTGTGCCAAACAGGAGGTTAAAGGCACTGACTCTCCAAGTGGGGAGAGTGTCAGTAAAGCGTCTGGAATGGTGAACCCGAGTACCAGGGGACGAAAACTGAGATGCATTTGAAAACGTTTCCCAATCACACGGTGGACCATACTCTGGGTTTCCCTAGCATGTTTTAACTGAAGGAAGAATCCCTTAAACCTGGAGAGTTGAGACCCCTGGAATGGGTATCATGCAGTATGACTTCAAAGGGTCTGACTTTGCTCACCGAACGTCACCAATGCTATCAGCGCGAAGTGTCCAGCCTTATGTCTCACCCAGCTCTGGGTGTAATTGTGGTAAATCCAGGTGGCATCACAAGCCCTGAATGAATTATTTAAGAATTGCTCTCTATTTCACTGTCATTGTGTTTTGTTTTTGAAATTTATTTTGATAATGGGATTTATCGGATGTTCACTGTTGCATTTAGGCCGCTGTACACATGCTTGATTTCCTTATGGAGACATATAAATCCATGGGTTTTAAGATTCTTACTTGTCACGTATCTTCCCAGGCATTGAATATGGGGTGTTGAGTCCATTTCGTTGAGCAAGGAGTAGGTCTTGTCTATTATATATTTGGCTTATGGAACGGTATCTGTGCTAATTTCAATCTCTGGTTTTATGCAGTACCCCAACTCACCTTTCCCCATAAGCAAGCATAAGTTGGTTTTCTAAATTTGTGACCCTGTTCTGTTTTGTAATTCAGTACATGTGTAGCCAAGTTTACATTCTGTGTATTAGGGATATCTTATGATGCTTCTTTTTCTGTGTGACTTATTTCTCGTAGAATCATCATACCTGAATCCACTCATTATGCCGCTACGGGCCTGATGACGTAGATTTCATTGCTGAGTGATATTCCACTGTACGTGCGTACCACAACTTCTTTATGCATTTTTTGCTTCCTTGGATATTTAACTTGTACCGTAGACGAGGTTCTTGTAAACAGAGCCGTCCCAAACTTTGGGGTGGCTGTGTGTTTTTGATTTTAATTTCCCAAAGCTATAGGACCATAAGTGGAAGTGCCATAGGCTGTGTTGCTTTGTTTCCTACGTGTTTCAGGAAACACCATACACTTCTCCAGAGTGGCTGTTGGCAATTTACATCCCGCCCATAAGCATAACAAGGCTCCCTGTTCTCCATGACCTTTCCTGCCTTTCAGGATTTTACACTTTTTTCAGATGGCCCTTTTGAGCATGGGGCAGTGAGACTTCATTGTAGTGCCGATTTCATTTACACGCTTGCTTGGTTGGTCAAAAAGTGCGTTTGCGTTTTTTCCTGAATATATTCAGGAAAAAACACATATGCCCTTTTTAGCCAAGTGCATCATTGTCGACATTCTGCCTCTATTCCTATGCTTTAAGCGCAATTCCAGTCTACCCCTGAAATCGTTTTCCTGAAATTCTGCCCCGCTTTAAAGTCCTCTTCGAAGACATACTTCAGTACATTTTGGACGATAGCTGTCATTCATAACTCTGCAGGTTTGGAAATTACAGTGCCCCTGAGCTCCTTTCTGCAACTCGCTTCCATGTAAGCTGGCCGCCAAACCACAGGATTGCTTCAGGCCCTAATCTGTTTCCGGCAGGGCACGTTGAGCCTTTGGTTAATTCCTCTTCCTGGTGGGAAATGAGCGTTCCATTTGCCCGTGCAGACACCTACAGCTAGTCTCTCATTGGTTCTCCCTATTCCTATTCATCTTGCGCACAAATTGCAAACTGTGCCAAACAGGAAGTGAAAGGCACTGACTCTCCAAGTGAGGAGAGTGTTAGTAAAGCATCTGGAATGGTGAACCCGAGTACCAGGGGACGAAAACTGAGATGCATTTGAAAACGTTTCCCAATCACACGGTGGACCATACTCTGGGTTTCCCATGCATGTTTTAACTGAAGAAGAATCCCTAAACCTGAAGAGTTGGGACCCATGGAATGGGTACCATGCAGTATGACTTCAAAGGGTCTGCGTTTGCTCACCGAACCTCACCAATGCTATCAGCCCGAAGTGTCCAGCCTTATGTCTCACCCAGCTCTGGGTGTAGATGTGGTAAATCCAGGTGCCATCACAAGCCCTGAATGAATTATTTAAGAATTGCTCTCTATTTCACTGTCATTGTGTTTTGTTTTTGAAATTCATTTTGATAATGGGATTTATCGGATGTTCACTGCTGCGTTTACGCCGCTGTACACACGCTTGATTTCCTTATGGAGACATATAAATCCATGGGTTTTAAGATTCTTACTTGTCAGGTATCTTCCCAGGCGTTGAATATGGGGTGTTGAGTCCATTTCTTTGAGTAAGGAGTAGGTCTTGTCTATTATATATTTGGCTTATGGAACGGTATGTGTGCTAATTTCAATCTCTGGTTTTATGCAGCACCCCAACTCAACTTTCCCCATAAGCAAGCATAAGTTGGTTTTCTGAATTTGAGACCATGTTTTGTTTTGTAATTCAGTTCATCTGTAGCCAAGTTTACATTCCGTGTATTAGTGATATCTTATGATGTTTCTTTTTCTGTGTGACTTATTTCTCGTAGAATCATCGTACCTGAATCCACTCATTATGCCGCTAGGGACCTGATGACGTAGATTTCATTGCTGAGTGATATTGCATTGTACGTGCGTACCACAACTTCTTTATCCATTTGTTGCTTTCTTGGATATTTAACTTGTACCGTAGAGGACGTTCTTGTAAACAGAGTCGTCCGAAAATTTGGGGTGGCTGTGTGTTTTTGATTTTAATTTCCCTAAGCTATAGGACCATAAGTGGAAGTGCCATAGGCTGTGTTGCTTTGTTTCCTACCTGTTTCAGGAAACACCATACACTTCTCCAGAGTGGCTGTTGGCAATTTTCATCCGCCCATCAGCATAACAAGGCTCCCTGTTCTCCATGACCTGTCCTGCCTTTCTGGATTTTACACTTTTTTCAGATGGCCCTTTTGACCGGGGGGCAGTGAGACTTCATTGTAGAGCAGATTTCCTTTACACGCTTGCTTGGTTGGCCAAAAAGTGCGTATGCGTTTTTTCCTGAATATATTCAGGAAAAAACGCATACGTCCTTTTTGGCCAAGTGTATCATTGTCGACATTCAGCCTCTTTTCCTATGCTTTAAGTGCAATTCCAGTCTACCCCCTGAAATCGTTTTCCTGAAATTCTGCCCCGCTTTCAAGTCCTCTTCGAAGACTTACTTCAGTACTTTTTTGGACGATAGCTGTGATTCATAACACTGCAGGTTTGTGAATTACAGTGCCCTTGAGCTCCTTTCTTCAACTCGCTTTCTTGTGAGCTGGCCGCAAAACCGCAGGATTCCTTCAGGCCCTAATCTGTTTCTGGCAGGGCACGGTGAGCCTTTGGGTATTCCTCTTCCTGGTGGGAAATGAACGTTCCATTTGCCCGTGCAGACACCTACAGCTAGTCTCTCATTGGTTCTCCCTATTCCTGTTCATCTTGCGCAGAAATTGCAAACTGTGCCAAACCGGAGGTTAAAGGCACTGACTCTCCAAGTGGGGAGAGTGTTAGTAAAGCGCCTGGAATGGTGAACCCGAGTACCAGGGTTCGAAAACTGAGATGCATTTGAAAACGTTTCCCAATCACACAGCGGGCGATAGTCTGGGTTTCCCATGCATGTTTTAGCTGAAGGAAGAATCCCTTAAACCTGGAGAGTTGGGACCCATGTAATGGGTACCATGCAGTATGACTTCAAAGGGTCTGCATTTGCTCACCGAACCTCACCAATGCTATCAGCCCGAAGTGTCCAGCCTTATGTCTCACCCAGCTCTGGGTGTAGATGTGGTAAATCCACGTTGCATCACAAGCCCTGAATGAATTATTTAAGAATTGCTCTCTATTTCACTGTCATTGTGTTTTCTTTTTGAAATTTATTTTGATAATGGGATTTATCGGATGTTCACTGCTGCATTTAGGCCGCTGTACACATGCTTGATTTCCTTATGGAGACATATAAATCCATGGGTTTTAAGATTCTTACTTGTCAAGTATCTTGCCAGGCGTTGAATATGCGGTGTTGAGTCCATTTCGTTGAGCAAGGAGTAGGTCTTGTCTATTATATATTTGGCTTATGGAATGGTATCTGTGCTAATTTCAATCTCTGGTTTTATGCAGCACCCCAACTCACCTTTCCCCATAAGCAAGCATAAGTTGGTTTTCTAAATTTGAGACCCTGTTCTGTTTTGTAATTCAGTTCATGTGTAGCCAAGTTTACATTCCGTGTATTAGTTATATCTTATGATGTTTCTTTTTCTGTGTGACTTATTTCTCGTAGAATCATCGTACCTGAATCCACTCATTATGCCGCTACGGGCCTGATGACGTAGATTTCATTGCTGAGTGATATTCCATTGTACGTGCGTACCACAACTTTTTTATCCATTTTTAACATTCTGGGATATATAACTTGTACCGTAGACGAGGTTCTTGTAAACAGAGCCGTCCCAAACTTTGGGGTGGCTGTGTCTTTTTGATTTTAATTTCCCTAAACTATAGGACCATAAATGGAAGTGCCATAGGCTGTGTTGCTTTGTTTCCTACGTGTTTCAGGATACACCATACACTTCTCCAGAGTGGCTGTTGGCAATTTATATCCCACCCATCAGCATAACAAGGCTCCCTGTTTTCCATGACCTGTCCTGCCTTTCTGGATTTTACACTTTTTTCAGATGGCCCTTTTGACCGGGGGGCAGTGAGACTTCATTGTAGTGCAGATTTCCTTTACACGCTTGCTTGGTTGGCCAAAAAGGGCGTATGCGTTTTTTCCTGAATATATTCAGGAAAAAACGCATACGCCCTTTTTGGCCAAGTGCATCATTGTCGACATTCTGCCTCTTTTCCTATGCTTTAAGTGCAATTCCTGTCTACCCCCTGAAATCGTTTTCCTGAAATTCTGCCCCGCTTTCAAGTCCTCTTCGAATCCTTACTTCAGTACATTTTTGGACGATAGCTGTCATTCATAACTCTGCAGGTTTGTGAATTATAGTGCCCCTGAGCTCCTTTTCTCAACTCACTTTCTTGTGAGCTGGCCGCAAAACCGCAGGATTGCTTCAGACCCTAATCTGTTTCCGGCAGTGCACGCTGAGCCTTTGGTTAATTCCTCTTCCTGGTGGGAAATGAGCGTTTCATTTGCCCGTGCACACACCTACAGCTAGTCTCTCATTGGTTCTCCCTATTCCTGTTCATCTTGCGCAGAAATTGCAAACTGTGCCAAACAGGAGGTTAATGGCACTGACTCTCCAACTGGGGAGAGTGTTAGTAAAGCATTGAAATGGTGAATCCGAGTACCAGGAAAAGAAAACTGAGATGCATTTGAAAACGTTTCAAAATCACACGGTGGACCATACTCTGGGTTTCCCATGCATGTTTTAGCTGAAGGAAGAATCCCTTAAACCTGGCGATTTGGGCCCCATGGAATGGGTACCATAGAGTATGACTTCAAAGGGTCTGCGTTTGCTCACCGAACCTCACCAATGCTATCAGCCCGAAGTGTCCAGCCTTATGTCTCATCCAGCTCTGGGTGTAGATGTGGTAAATACAGGTTGCATCACAAGCCCTGAATGAATTATTTAAGAATTGCTCTCTATTTCACTGTCATTGTGTTTTGTTTTTGAAATTCATTTTGATAATGGGATTTATCGGATTTTCACTGCTGCCTTTAGGCCACTGTACACACGCCTGATTTCCTTATGGAGACATATAAATCCATGGGTTTTAAGATTCTTACTTGTCAGGTATCTTTCCAGGCAATGAATATGGGGTGTTGAGTCCATTTCGTTGAGCAAGGAGTAGGTCTTGTCTATTATATATTTGGCTTATGGAACGGTATCTGTGCTAATTTCAATCTCTGGTTTTATGCAGCATCCCAACTGACCTTTCCCCATTAGCAAGCATAAGTTGGTTTTCTAAATTTGAGACCCTGTTCTGTTTTGTAATTCAGTTCATGTGTAGCCAAGGTTACATTCCGTGTATTACTGATATATTATGATGTTTCTTTTTCTGTGTGACTTATTTCTCGTAGAATCATCGTACTTGAATCCACTCATTATGCCGCTAGGGACCTGATGACGTAGATTTCATTGCTGAGTGATATTCCATTGTACGTGCGTACCACAATTTCTTTATCCATTTTTTGCTTTCTCGGATATTTAACTTGTACCGTAGACGAGGTTATTGTAAACAGAGCCGTCCCAAACTTTGGGGTGGCTGTGTCTTTTTGATTTTAATTTCCCTAAGCTATAGGACCATAAGTGGAAGTGCCATAGGCTGTGTTGCTTTGTTTCCTACGTGTTTCTGGAAACACCATACACTTCTCCAGAGTGGTTGTTGGCAATTTACATACCGTCCATCAGCATAACAAGGCTCCCTCTTCTCCATGACCTGTCCTGCCTTTCTGGATTTTACACTTTTTTCAGATGGCCCTTTTGACCCGGGGGCAGTGAGACTTCATTGTAGTGCAGATTTCATTTACACGCTTGTTTGGTTGGCTAAAAAGGGCGTATGCGTTTTTTCCTGAATATATTCAGGAAAAAACGCATACGCCCTTTTTGGCCAAGTGCATCATTGTCGACATTCTTCCTCTTTTCCTATGCTTTAAGTGCAATTCCAGTCTACCCCCTTAAATCGTGTTCCTGAAATTCTGCCCCGCTTTCAAGTCCTCTTCGAAGACTTACTTCAATACATTCTTGGACGAGAGGTGTCATTCATAACTCTGCAGGTTTCTGAATTACACTGACCCTGAGCTCCTTTCTTCAACTCGCTTTCTTGTGAGCTGGCCGCAAAACCGCAGGATTGCTTCACGCCATAATCTCTTTCTGGCAGGGCATGCTGAGCCTTTGGTTAATTCCTCTTCCTGGTGGGAAATGAGCATTCCATTTGCCCGTGCAGACACCTACATCTAGTCTCTCATTGGTTCTCCCTATTCCTGTTCATCTTGCGCAGAAATTGCAAACTGTGCCAAACAGGAGGTTAAAGGCACTGACTCTCCAAGTGGGGAGAGTGTTAGTAAAGCGTCTGGAATGGTGAACCCGAGTACCAGGGGCGAAAACTGAGATGCATTTGAAAACGTTTCCCAATCAAACGGTGGTCCATACTCTGGGTTTCCCATGCATGTTTTAGCTGAAGGAGGAATCCCTTAAACCTGGAGAGTTGGGACCCATAGGATGGGTACCATGCAGTATGACTTCAAAGGGTCTGCGTTGCTCACCGAACCTCACCAATGGTATCAGCCCGAAGTGTCCGGCGTTATGTCTCACCCAGCTCTGGGTGTAGATGTGGTAAATCCAGGTTGCATCACAAGACCTGAATGAATGATTTAAGAATTGCTCTCTATTTCACTGTCATTGTGTTTTGTTTTTGAAATTTATTTTGATAATGGGATTTATCGGATTTTCACTGCTATGTTTAGGCCGCTGTACACACGCTTGATTTCCTTATGGAGACATATAAATCCATGGGTTTTAAGATTCTTACTTGTCAGGTATCTTCCCAGGCGTTGAATATGGGGTGTTGAGTCCATTTCATTGAGCAAGGAGTAGGTCTTGTCTATTATGTATTTGGCTTATGGAACGGTACCTGTGCTAATTTCAATCTCTGGTTTTATGCAGCACCCCAACTCACCTTTCCCCATGAGCAAGCATAAGTTGGTTTTCTAAATTTGAGACCCTGTTCTGTTTTGTAATTCAGTTTATGTGTAGCCAAGTTTACATTCCGTGTATTACTGATATATTACGATGTTTCTTTTTCTGTGTGACTTATTTCTCGTAGAATCATCGTACCTGAATCCACTCATTATACCGTTATGGGCCTGAAGACGTAGATTTAATTGCTGAATGATATTCCATTGTACGTGCGTACCAGAACTTCTTTATCCATTTTTTCCTTTCTCGGATATTGAACTTGTACCGTAGACAAGGTTCTTGTAAACAGAGCCGTCCCAAACTTTGGGGTGGCTGTGTGTTTTTGATTTTAATTTCCCTAAGCTATAGGTCCATAAGTGGAAGTGACATAGGCTGTGTTGCTTTGTTTCCTACGTGTTTCAGGATACACCATACATTTCTCCAGAGTGGCTGTTGGCAATTTACATCCCGCCCATCAGCATAACAAGGCTCCCTGTTCTCCAAGACCTGTCCTGCCTTTCTGGATTTTACACTTTTTTCAGATGGCCCTTTTGACCGGGGGGCAGTGAGACTTCATTGTAGTGCAGATTTCCTTTACACGCTTGCTTGGTTGGCCAAAAAGGGCGTATGCGTTTTTTCCTGAATATATTCAGGAAAAAACGCATACGCCCTTTTTGGCCAAGTGCATCATTGTCGATATTCTGCCTCTTTTCCTATGCTTTAAGTGCAATTCCAGTCTACCCCCTGAAATCGTTTTCCTGAAATTCTGCCCCGCTTTCAAGTCCTCTTCGAAGACTTACTTCAATACATTTTTGGACGATAGCTGTCATTCATAACTCTGCAGGTTTGTGAATTACAGTGCCCTTGAGCTCCTTTCTTCAACTCGCTTTCTTGTGAGCTGGCCGCAAAACCGCAGGATTCCTTCAGGCCCTAATCTGTTTCTGGCAGGGCACGGTGAGCCTTTGGGTATTCCTCTTCCTGGTGGGAAATGAACGTTCCATTTGCCCGTGCAGACACCAACAGCTAGTCTCTCATTGGTTCTCCCTATTCCTGTTCATCTTGCGCAGAAATTGCAAACTGTGCCAAACCGGAGGTTAAAGGCACTGACTCTCCAAGTGGGGAGAGTGTTAGTAAAGCGTCTGGAATGGTGAACCCGAGTACCAGGGGACGAAAACTGAGATGCAATTGAAAACGTTTCCCAATCACACGGTTGACCATACTCTGGGTTTCCCATGCATGTTTTAATTGAAGAAGAATCCCTTAAACCTGGAGAGTTGGGACCCATGGAATGGGTACCATGCAGTATGACTTCAAAGTGTCTGCGTTTGCTCACCAAACCTCACCAATGCTATCAGCCCGAAGTGTCCAGCCTTATGTCTCACCCAGCTCTGGGTGTAGATGTGGTAAATCCAGGTTGCATCACAAGACCTGAATGAATTATTTAAGAATTGTTCTCTATTTCACTGTTATTGTGTTTTGTTTTTGAAATTTATTTTGATAATGGGATTTATCGGATTTTCATTGCTGCGTTTAGGCCACTGTACACACTCTTGATTTCCTTATGGAGACATATAAATCCATGGGTTTTAAGATTTTACTTGTCAGGTATCTTCCCAGGCGTTGAATATGGGGTGTTGAGTCCATTTCGTTGAGCAAGGTGTAGGTCTTGTCTATTATATATTTGGTTTATGGAACGGTATCTGTGCTAATTTCAATCTCTGGTTTTATGCAGCACCCCAACTCACCTTTCCCCATAAGCAAGCATAAGTTGGTTTTCTCAATTTGAGACCCTGTTCTGTTTTGTAATTCAGTTCATGTGTAGCCAAGTTTACATTCCGTGTATTAGTGATATCTTATGATGTTTCTTTTTCTGTGTGACTTATTTCTCGTAGAATCATCGTACCTGAATCCACTCATTATGCCGCTATGGGCCTGATGACGTAGATTTCATTGCTGAGTGATATTCCATTGTACGTGAGTACCACAACAACTTTATCCATTTTTTGCTTTCTCGGATATTTAACTTGTACCGTAGACGAGGTTCTTGTAAACAGAGCCGTCCCAAACTCTGGGGTGGCTGTGTGTTTTTGATTTTAATTTCCCTAAGCTATAGTACCATAAGTGGAAGTGCCATAGGCTGTGTTGCTTTGTTTCCTACGTGTTTCTGGAAACACCATACACTTCTCCAGAGTGGTTGTTGGCAAATTACATCCCGCCCATCAGCATAACAAGGCTCAATGTTCTCCATGACCTGTCCTGCCTTTCTGGATTTTACACTTTTTTCAAATGGCCCTTTTGACCGGGGGGCAGTGAGACTACATTGTAGTGCAGATTTCCTTTACACGCTTGCTTGGTTGGCCAAAAAGGGCGTATGCGTTTTTTCCTGAATATATTCAGGAAAAAACGCATACGCCCTTTTTGGCCAAGTGCATCATTGTCGACATTCTGCCTCTTTTCCTATGCTTTAAGTGCAATTCCAGTCTATCCCCTGAAATCGTATTCCTGAAATTCTGCCCCGCTTTCAAGTGCTCTTCGAAGACTTACTTCCATACATTTTTGGACGATAGCTGTCATTCATAACTCTGCAGGTTTCTGAATTACACTGCCCCTGAGCTCCTTTCTTCAACTCGCTTTCTTGTGAGCTGGCCGCAAAACCGCAGGATTGCTTCACGCCATAATCTCTTTGTGGCAGGGCACGCTGAGTCTTTGGTTAATTCCTCTTCCTGGTGGGAAATGAGCGTTCCATTTGCCCGTGCAGACACCTACAGCTAGTCTCTCATTGGTTCTCCCTATTCCTGTTCATCTTGCGCAGAAATTGCAAACGGTGCCAAACAGGAGGTTAAAGGCACTGACTCTCCAAGTGGGGAGAGTGTTAGTAAAGCGCCTGGAATGGTGAACCCGAGTACCAGGGGCGAAAACTGAGATGCATTTGAAAACGTTTCCCAATCACACGGTGGACCATACTCTGGGTTTCCCATGCATGTTTTAGCTGAAGGAAGAATCCCTTAAACCTAGAGAGTTGCGACCCATGGAATGGGTACCATGCAGTATGACTTCAAAGGGTCTGCGTTTGCTCACCGAACCTCACCAATGCTATCAGCCCGAAGAGTCCAGCCTTATGTCTCACCCAAATCTGGGTGTAGATATGGGAAATCCAGGTTGCATCACAAGCGCTGAATGAATGATTTAAGAATTGCTCTCTATTTCACTGTAATTGTGTTTTGTTTTTGATATTTATTTTGATAATGGGATTTATCGGATTTTCACTGCTGCGTTTAGGCCTGTGTACACATGCTTGATTTCCTTATGGAGACATATAAATCCATGGGTTTTAAGATTCTTACTTGTCAGGTATATTCCCAGGCGTTGAATATGTGGTGTTGAGTCCATTTCGTTGAGCAAGGAGTAGGTCTTGTCTATTATATATTTGGCTTACGGAACAGTATCTGTGCTAATTTCAATCTCTGGTTTTATGCAGCACCCCAACTCACCTTTCCTTTAAGCAAGCATAAGTTGGTTTTCTAAATTTGAGACCCTGTTCTGTTTTGTAATTCAGTTCATGTGTAGCCAAGGTTACATTCCGTGTATTACTGATATCTTATGATGTTTCTTTTTCTGTGTGACTTATTTCTCGTAGAATCATCGTACCTGAATCCACTCATTATGCCGCTCGGGACCTGATGACGTAGATTTCATTGCTGAGTGATATTCCATTGTACGTGCGTACCACAACTTCTTTATCCATTTTTGGCTTTCTCGGATATTTAACTTGTACCGTAGACGAGGTTCTTGTAAACAGAGCCGTCCCAAACTTTGGGGTGGCTGTGTGTTTTTGATTTTAATTTCCCTAAGCTATAGGACCATAAGTGGAAGTGCCATAGGCTGTGTTGCTTTGTTTCCTATGTGTTTCAGGAAACACCATACACTTCTCCAGAGTGGCTGTTGGCAATTTACATCCCGCCCATCAGCATAACAAGGCTCCCTGTTCTCCATGACCTGTCCTGCCTTTCTGGATTTTACACTTTTTTCAGATGGCCCTTTTGACCGGGGAGCAGTGAGACTTCATTGTAGAGCAGATTTCTTTACACGCTTGCTTGGTTGGCCAAAAGTGCGTATGCGTTTTATCCTGAATATATTCAAGAAAAATCGCATATGCCCTATTTGGCCAAGTGCATCATTGTCGACATTCTGCCTCTTTTCCTATGCTTTAAGTGCAATTCCAGTCTACCCCCTGAAATCTTTTTTCTGAAATTTTGCCCCACTTTCAAGTCCTCTTCGAAGACTTACTTCAATACATTTTTGGACGACAGTCTGTCATTCATAACTCTGCATGTTTGTGAATTACAGTGCCCCTGAGCTCCTTTCTTCAACTCGCTTTCTTGTGAGCTGGCCCCAAAACCGCAGGATTGCTTCAGGCCCTAATATTTTTCCGGCAGGGCATGCTGAGCCTTTGGTTAATTCCTTTTCCTGGTGGGAAATGAGCGTTCCATTTGCCCTTGCAGACACCTACAGGTAGTCTCAAATTGCTTCTCCCTATTCCTGTTCATCTTGCGCAGAAATTGCAAACTGTGCCAAACAGGAGGTTAAAGGCACTGACTCTCCAAGTGGGGAGAGTGTTAGTAAAGCGTCTGGAATGGTGAACCCGAGTACCAGGGTTCGAAAACTAAGATGCATTTGAAAACGTTTCCCAATCACACAGCGGGCGATAGTCTGGGTTTCCCATGCATGTTTTAGCTGAAGGAAGAATCCCTTAAACCTGGAGAGTTGGGACCCATGGAATGGGTACCATGCAGTATGACTTCAAAGGGTCTGCGTTTGCTCACCGAACCTCACCAATGCTATCAGCCCGAAGTGTCCAGCCTTATGTCTCACCCAGCTCTGGGTGTAGATGTGGTAAATCCAGGTTGCATCACAAGCCCTGAATGAATTATTTAAGAATTGCTCTCTATTTCACTGTCATTGTGTTTTCTTTTTGAAATTTATTTTGATAATGGGATTTATCGGATGTTCACTGCTGCGTTTAGGCCGCTGTACACATGCTTGATTTCCTTATGGAGACATATAAATCCATGGGGTTAAAGATTCTTACTTGTCAAGTATCTTGCCAGGCGTTGAATATGCGGTGTTGAGTCCATTTCGTTGAGCAAGGAGTAGGTCTTGTCTATTATATATTTGGCTTATGGAATGGTATCTGTGCTAATTTCAATCTCTGGTTTTATGCAGCACCCCAACTCACCTTTCCCCATAAGCAAGCATAAGTTGGTTTTCTAAATTTGAGACCCTGTTCTGTTTTGTAATTCAGTTCATGTGTAGCCAAGTTTACATTCCGTGTATTAGTTATATCTTATGATGTTTCTTTTTCTGTGTGACTTATTTCTCGTAGAATCATCGTACCTGAATCCACTCATTATGCCGCTACGGGCCTGATGACGTAGATTTCATTGCTGAGTGATATTCCATTGTACGTGCGTACCACAACTTCTTTATCCATTTTTAACATTCTGGGATATATAACTTGTACCGTAGACGAGGTTCTTGTAAACAGAGCCGTCCCAAACTTTGGGGTGGCTGTGTCTTTTTGATTTTAATTTCCCTAAACTATAGGACCATAAGTGGAAGTGCCATAGGCTGTGTTGCTTTGTTTCCTACGTGTTTCAGGATACACCATACACTTCTCCAGAGTGGCTGTTGGCAATTTATATCCCACCCATCAGCATAACAAGGCTCCCTGTTTTCCATGACCTGTCCTGCCTTTCTGGATTTTGCACTTTTTTCAGATGGCCCTTTTGACCGGGGGGCAGTGAGACTTCATTGTAGTGCAGATTTCCTTTACACGCTTGCTTCGTTGGCCAAAAAGGGCGTACGCGTTTTTTCCTGAATATATTCAGGAAAAAACGCATACGCCCTTTTTGGCCAAGTGCATCATTGTCGACATTCTGCCTCTTTTCCTATGCTTTAAGTGCAATTCCTGTCTACCCCCTGAAATCGTTTTCCTGAAATTCTGCCCCGCTTTCAAGTCCTCTTCGAATCCTTACTCCTGTACATTTTTGGACGATAGCTGTCATTCATAACTCTGCAGGTTTGTGAATTATAGTGCCCCTGAGCTCCTTTTCTCAACTCACTTTCTTGTGAGCTCGCCGCAAAACCGCAGGATTGCTTCAGACCCTAATCTGTTTCCGGCAGTGCACGCTGAGCCTTTGGTTAATTCCTCTTCCTGGTGGGAAATGAGCGTTCCATTTGCCCGTGCACACACCTACATCTAGTCTCTCATTGGTTCTCCCTATTCCTGTTCATCTTGCGCAGAAATTGCAAACTGTGCCAAACAGGAGGTTAATGGCACTGACTCTCCAAGTGGGGAGAGTGTTAGTAAAGCGTTGAAATGGTGAACCCGAGTACCAGGAAAAGAAAACTGAGATGCATTTGAAAACGTTTCAAAATCACACGGTGGACCATACTCTGGGTTTCCCATGCATGTTTTAGCTGAAGGAAGAATCCCTTAAACCTGGCGAGTTGGGCCCCATGGAATGGGTACCATACAGTATGACTTCAAAGGGTCTGCGTTTGCTCACCGAACCTCACCAATGCTATCAGCCCGAAGTGTCCAGCCTTATGTCTCATCCAGCTCTGGGTGTAGATGTGGTAAATACAGGTTGCATCACAAGCCCTGAATGAATTATTTAAGAATTGCTCTCTATTTCACTGTCATTGTGTTTTGTTTTTGAAATTCATTTTGATAATGGGATTTATCGGATTTTCACTGCTGCTTTTAGGCCACTGTACACACGCCTGATTTCCTTATGGAGACATATAAATCCATGGGTTTTAAGATTCTTACTTGTCAGGTATCTTTCCAGGCAATGAATATGGGGTGTTGAGTCCATTTCGTTGAGCAAGGAGTAGGTCTTGTCTATTATATATTTGGCTTATGGAATGGTATCTGTGCTAATTGCAATCTCTGGTTTTATGCAGCATCCCAACTGACCTTTCCCCATAAGCAAGCATAAGTTGGTTTTCTAAATCTGAGACCCTGTTCTGTTTTGTAATTCAGTTCATGTGTAGCCAAGGTTACATTCCGTGTATTACTGATATATTATGATGTTTCTTTTTCTGTGTGACTTATTTCTCGTAGAATCATCGTACCTGAATCCACTCATTATGCCGCTAGGGACCTGATGACATAGATTTCATTGCTGAGTGATATTCCATTGTACGTGCGTACCACAATTTCTTTATCCATTTTTTGCTTTCTCGGATATTTAACTTGTACCGTAGACGAGGTTCTTGTAAACAGAGCCGTCCCAAACTTTGGGGTGGCTGTGTCTTTTTGATTTTAATTTCCCTAAGCTATAGGACCATAAGTGGAAGTGCCATAGGCTGTGTTGCTTTGTTTCCTACGTGTTTCTGGAAACACCATACACTTCTCCAGAGTGGTTGTTGGCAATTTACATACCGTCCATCAGCATAACAAGGCTCCCTCTTCTCCATGACCTGTCCTGCCTTTCTGGATTTTACACTTTTTTCAGATGGCCCTTTTGACCCGGGGCAGTGAGACTTCATTGTAGTGCAGATTTCATTTACACGCTTGTTTGGTTGGCCAAAAAGGGCGTATGCGTTTTTTCCTGAATATATTCAGGAAAAAACGCATACGCCCTTTTTGGCCAAGTGCATCATTGTCGACATTCTTCCTCTTTTCCTATGCTTTAAGTGCAATTCCAGTCTACCCCCTTAAATCGTGTTCCTGAAATTCTGCCCCGCTTTCAAGTCCTCTTCGAAGACTTACTTCAATACATTCCTGGATGAGAGGTGTCATTCATAATTCTGCAGGTTTCTGAATTACACTGACCCTGAGCTCCTTTCTTCAACTCGCTTTCTTGTGAGCTGGCCGCAAAACCGCAGGATTGCTTCACGCCATAATCTCTTTCTGGCAGGGCATGCTGAGCCTTTGGTTAATTCCTCTTCCTGGTGGGAAATGAGCATTCCATTTGCCCGTGCAGACACCTACATCTAGTCTCTCATTGGTTCTCCCTATTCCTGTTCATCTTGCGCAGAAATTGCAAACTGTGCCAAACAGGAGGTTAAAGGCACTGACTCTCCAAGTGGGGAGAGTGTTAGTAAAGCGTCTGGAATGGTGAACCCGAGTACCAGGGGCGAAAACTGAGATGCATTTGAAAACGTTTCCCAATCAAACGGTGGTCCATACTCTGGGTTTCCCATGCATGTTTTAGCTGAAGGAGGAATCCCTTAAACCTGGAGAGTTGGGACCCATAGAATGGGTACCATGCAGTATGACTTCAAAGGGTCTGCGTTGCTCACCGAACCTCACCAATGGTATCAGCCCGAAGTGTCCGGCGTTATGTCTCACCCAGCTCTGGGTGTAGATGTGGTAAATCCAGGTTGCATCACAAGACCTGAATGAATGATTTAAGAATTGCTCTCTATTTCACTGTCATTGTGTTTTGTTTTTGAAATTTATTTTGATAATGGGATTTATCGGATTTTCACTGCTATGTTTAGGCCGCTGTACACACGCTTGATTTCCTTAAGGAGACATATAAATCCATGGGTTTTAAGATTCTTACTTGTCAGGTATCTTCCCAGGCGTTGAATATGGGGTGTTGAGTCCATTTCGTTGAGCAAGGAGTAGGTCTTGTCTATTATGTATTTGGCTTATGGAACGGTACCTGTGCTAATTTCAATCTCTGGTTTTATGCAGCACCCCAACTCACCTTTCCCCATGAGCAAGCATAAGTTTGTTTTCTAAATTTGAGACCCTGTTCTGTTTTGTAATTCAGTTTATGTGTAGCCAAGTTTACATTCCGTGTATTACTGATATATTATGATGTTTCTTTTTCTGTGTTACTTATTTCTCATAGAATCATCGTACCTGAATCCACTCATTATACCGCTAGGGACCTGATGACGTAGATTTAATTGCTGAATGATATTCCATTGTACGTGCGTACCAGAACTTCTTTATCCATTTTTTCCTTTCTCGGATATTGAACTTGTACCGTAGACAAGGTTCTTGTAAACAGAGCCGTCCCAAACTTTGGGGTGGCTGTGTGTTTTTGATTTTAATTTCCCTAAGCTATAGGTCCATAAGTGGAAGTGACATAGGCTGTGTTGCTTTGTTTCCTACGTGTTTCAGGATACACCATACATTTCTCCAGAGTGGCTGTTGGCAATTTACATCCCGCCCATCAGCATAACAAGGCTCCCTGTTCTCCAAGACCTGTCCTGCCTTGCTGGATTTTACACATTTTTCAGATGGCCCTTTTGACCGTGGGGCAGTGAGACTTCATTGTAGTGCAGATTTCCTTTACACGCTTGCTTGGTTGTCCAAAAAGGGCGTATGCGTTTTTTCCTGAATATATTCAGGAAAAAACGCATACGCCCTTTTTGGCCAAGTGCATCATTGTCGACATTCTGCCTCTTTTCCTATGCTTTAAGTGCAATTCCAGTCTACCCCCTGAAATCGTTTTCCTGAAATTCTGCCCCGCTTTCAAGTCCTCTTCGAAGACTTACTTCAATACATTTTTGGACGATAGCTGTCATTCATAACTCTGCAGGTTTGTGAATTGCAGTGCCCCTGAGCTCGTTTCTTCAACTCTCTTTCTTGTGAGCTGGCCGCAAAACCGCAGGATTGCTTCAGGCCATAATCTCTTTCTGGGGGGGGAACGCTGAGCCTTTGTTTAATTCCTCTTCCTGTTCGGAAATGAGTGTTCCTTTTGCCCGTGCAGTCACCTACAGCTAGTCTCTCATTGGTTCTCCCTATTCCTGTACATCTTGCGCAGAAATTGCAAACTGTGCCCAACAGGAGGTTAATGGCACTGACTCTCCAAGTGGGGAGAGTGTTAGTAAAGCGTCTGGAATGATGAACCCGAGTACCAGGGGACGAAAACTGAGATGCATTTGAAAACGTTTTCCGGTCACACAGTGCACAGTACTGTGGGTTTCCCATGCATGTTTTAGCTGAAGCAAGAATCCCTTAAACCTGGAGAGTTGGGACCCATGTAATGGGTACCATGCAGTATGACTTCAAAGGGTCTGCGTTTGCTCACCGAACCTCACCAATGCTATCAGCCCGAAGTGTCCAGCCTTATGTCTCACCCAGCTCTGGATGTAGATGTGGTAAATCCAGGTTGCATCACATGCCCTGAATGAATTATTTAAGAATTGCTCTCTATTTCACTGTCATTGTGTTTTGTTTTTGTAATTCATTTTGATAATGGGATTTATTGGATTTTCTCTGCTGCATTCATGCAGCTGTACACTCGCTTGATTGTCTTAAGGAGACATATAAATCCATGGGTTTGAAGATTCTTACTGGTCAGGTGTATTCCTAGGCGTTGAATATGAGGTGTTTAGTCCATTTCGTTGAGCAAGGGGTAGGTCTTGACTATTACATATTTGGCTTATGGAAAGGTATCTGTGCTAATTTCTATCTCTGCTTTTATGCAGCACCCCAACTCACTTTTCCTCTTAAGCAAGAATAAGTTGGTTTTCTAAATTTGAGACCCTGTTCTGTTTTGTAATTCAGTTCATGTGTAGCCAAGTTTACATTCCGTGTATTAATGATAACTTATGATGTTTCATTTTCTGTGTGACTTATTTCACTTAGAATCATCGTACCTGAATCCACTCATTATGCCGCGACGGGCCTGATGAAATAGATTTCATTGGTGAGTGATATTCCTTTGTACGTACGTACCACACTTCTTTATCCATTTTTCGCTTTCTGGGATATTTAACTTGTTCCGTAGACGAGTTTCTTGTAAACAGAGCCGTCCGACACTTTGGGGTGGCTGTCTGTGTTTGATTTTAATTTCCGTGATCTATAAGACCATAAGAGGAAGTGCCGTAGTCTCCGTTGCTTTGTTTCTTAGGTGTTTCAGGAAACACCATACACTTCTCCAGAGTGGCTGTTGGCATTTACATCCTGCCCATCAGCAATACAAGGCTCCCTGTTCTCCATGGCCTGTCCTGTGTTTCTGGTTTTTACACTTTTTTCAGATGGCCCTTTTGACGAATGGGAAATGAGACTTCATTGTAGTGCGGATTTCCATTGCTCGAGTGCTTGGTTGGCCAAAAAGGGCATATGTGTTTTTTCCTGAATATATTCAGGAAAAAATGTTTACGCACTTTTGTCCAAGTGCATCACTGTCAAAGATCTGCCGCTTTTCACATGCTTTAAATGCAATTCCAATCTACCTCCTGAAATACGATTCCTGCATTTCTGCCTCGTTTTCAAGTCCTCTTTGCAGACTTACTTCCATATATTTTTGCCAATAGCTGTCATTTATAACTCTGCAGGTTTGTGAATTACAGTGCCCGTGATTTCCTTTCTTAACTCGTTTCCTTGAAAACTGGCCACAGAACCGCAGGTTTGCTTCAGGCCGTAATCAGGGTCCGGCACGTCACTCTGAGACTTTGGTTCATTCCACTTCCTGGTGGGAAATTAGAGATAAATGTGCCCCTCCAGACACCTGCCTCACTCCTAGCCCCTTGGTGATGTGTGTACTCTGGTTTGAGGCCACATGTGCTGGGTTCCTCACCTTTGGCTGATGTGGCCCCACTGGTGTGAGGACACTCCTGGCTGGTTCCCATCCCCTTGGTGATGTGGGCCCTCCGGTGAGAGTCTGATCCTGGTTGGGTTCCTCACACTTCTGTGAGGTGGGCCCTCTTCTCTGAGGTCACTCCTGCCTGGCTGGCACACCCCGCCTTGGCGACGTCGGCCCTCTGGTGGGATTTGGTGCCTGCTGGGTGTCTCCTCCCCTCGGTAATGAGGGCCCTCTGGCGTCAGGCCCTAACTCCTGGGCTCCCAATATTTTCTGATATGCGCCCTGTGGTTCGAGTACACTCCTGCCAGGTTCCCAACCCCATGGGAATGTGGGCCTTCTGCTCTGAGGTCCCAACCGTGGGTTACTCAGTTTCATGATGAGGGCCCTCTGCTGCGAGTTCTCTCCGGCCTGGATCCCATAGCCTCGCTGCTCTTGGCCACCTGCTGGGAGGTTACAACTGCGGGATTCCTCACCTTTTTTCTTCTATGGGCCCTCTGTTTTGAGACTCCTCCTGCCTGCCTCACTCCCAGCCCCTTGGTGATGTGTGTCCTCTGGTTTGAGGCCACGTATGCTGGGTCCCTCGCCTTTCGATGATGTGGCCCCACTGATGTGAGGACACTCCTGCCTGGTTCCTATCCCCTTGATGATGTGGGCCCTCTGGTGAGAGTCTGATCCTGGCTGGGTTCCTCACCCTTCTGTGAAGGGGGCCCTCTGCTGTGAGGTCACTCCTACCTGGCTGGCACACCCCACCTGGGCAACATCGGCCCTCTTGTGGCAGTTGGAGCCTGCTGGGAACCTCCCCTCGGTGATGGGGGCCCTCTTGCCTCAGGCCCTAACTGCTGGGCACCCACATTTTCTGATACGTGCTAAGTGGTGCGAGGACACTCTTGCGAGGTTCCCATCCCCATGGGCATGTGGGCCTTCTCTTCTAAGGTCCCAACACCTGTGTTGTTCACCGTTTCATGATGTTGGCTCTCTGGTGTTAGTTCACCCAGGCCTAGATCCCATAGACTCTGTGCTCTGAGCGGCCTGCTGGGAGGTTCCTACTGCTGGATTCCTTACCTCTTTTATTCTTTGGGTCCTGTGTTTTCATGCTCCTACTTCCTGACTCACTTCCAGCCCATTTGTGATGTAGGTCCTCTGGTTTAAAGCCACATGTACCGGTTTCCTCACCTTTATTGATGTGGCCCCACTGGTGTGAGGACACTCCTGCCTGGTTCCCATCCCCTTGGTGATGGGGGCCCTCTGGTGAGAGTCTGATCCTGTCTGGATTCCTCACACTTCTGGGAGGTGGGCCCTCTGCTGTGAGGTCACTCCTGCCTGGCTGGCACACGTCACCTTGGCGATGTGGGCCCTCAGTTGGGAGTTGGTGCCTGCTGGGAGTCTCCTCCCCTCGGTAATGAGGGCCCTCTGGCGTCAGGCCCTAACTCATGGGCTCCCAAAATTTTCTGATGTGCGCCCTGTCGTGCGAGTACACTCCAGCCAGGGTCCCATCCCCATGGGGATGTGGGCTTTCTGCTCTGAGGTCCCAAAGCCTGGGTTGCTCACAGTGTCAGAATGTGGGCCCTCTGCTGTGAGTTCACTCCGGCATGGATCCCATAGCCTCGGTGCTCTGGGCCACCTGCTTGGAGCTTCCAGCTGCGGGGTTCCTCACCTTTTTTATTCTATGGGCGCTCTGTTGTGAGTTTCCTCCTGCATGCCTCACTCCCAGCCCTTTCGTGGTGTGTGTCCCCTTGTTTGAGGCCACATGTGCTGTGTTCCTCACCTTTCGCTGATGTGGCCCCACTGGTGTGAGGACACTCCTGCCTGGTTTCCATCCCATTGGTGATGTGGGCGCTCTGGTTAGAGTCTGATCCTGTTTGGGCTCCTCACACTTCTGTGAGGTGGGCCCTCTGCTGTGAGGTAACTCCTGCCTGGCTTGCTCCCATTGCCTTGGTGACGTCGGCCCTCTGGTGGCATTTGGAGCCTGCTGGTAGCCTCCTCTCCTCAGTGATGAGGGCCCTCTGGCGTCAGGCCATAACTGCTGGGTTCCCACATTTTCTGATACGTGCTAAGTTGTGCGAGGACACTCCTGCGAGGTTCCCATCCCCATGGGGATGTGGGCCTTCTGCTCTGAGGTCCCACTGGCTGGGTTGCTCACAGTTTCATGATGTGGGCCCTCTGCTGTGAGTTCACTGTGGCCTGGATCCCATAGACTCCATGCTCTGGACCACCTGCTGGGAGGTCCAAACTGCTGGATTCCTCACATTTTTTATTCTGTGGGCCCTGTGTTGTTAGGCTACTCCTGCCTGCCTCACTCGGAGCACCTTGGAAATGTGGGTCCTCTGGTTTAGGCCACATGTGCTGGGTTCCTCACCTTTCTATAATGTGGCCACACTGGTGTGAGGACACTCCTGCCTTGTTCCGATCCCCTTGGTGATGTGGGCCCTCTGGTGAGAGTCTTATCCTGGCTGGGTTCCTCACCCTTCTGTGAGGTAGGCCCTCTGCTGTGAGGTCAATCCTGCCTGGCTGGCACACGTCAACTTGGCGACGTGGGACCTCAGTTGGGAGTTGGTGCCTGCTGGGAGTCTCCTCCCCTCGGTAATGAGGGCCCTCTGGCGTCAGACCCTAACTCCTGGGCTCCCAAAATTTTCTGATGTGCGCCCTGTGGTGCGAGTACACTCCTGCCAGGATCCCAACCCCATGGGAATGTGGGTCTTCTGCTCTGAGGTCCCAATGGTACGTTCCTCAGTTTCATGATGAGGGCCCTCTGGTGTGAGTTCACTCCGGCATGGACCCCATAGCCTCGCTGCTCCTGGCCTCCTGCGGGGAGGTTCCAACTGTGGGATTCCTCACCTTTTTCCTTCTATGGGCCCTCTGTTTTGAGACTCCTCCTGCCTGCCTCACTCCCAGCCCCTTGGTGATGTGTGTCCTCTGGTTTGAGGCCACGTGTGCTGGGTCCCTCACCTTTCGATGATGTGGCCCCACTGGTGTGAGGACACTCCTGCCTGGTTCCTATCCCCTTGGTGATGTGGGCCCTCTGGTGAGAGTCTGATCCTGGCTGGGTTCCTCCCACTTCTGTGAGGTGGGCCCTCTGCTGTGAGGTCACTCCTGCCTGGCTGGCACACCCCGCCTTGGCAATGTCGGCCCTCTTGTGGCAGTTGGAGCCTGCTCGGAGCCTCCTCCCCTCGGTGATGACGGCCCTCTGACGTCAGGCCCTAACTGCTGGGTACCCACATTTTCTGATACGTGCTAAGTGGTGCGAGGACACTCGTGCCATGTTCCCAACCCCATGGGGATGTGGGCCTTCTGCTCTGAGGTCCCAACGGCTGGGTTGCTCACAGTTTCATGATGTGGGCCCTCGGCTGTGAGTTCACTGCGGCCTGGATGACATAGACTCGGTGCTCTTGGCCGCCTGCTGGGAGGTTCCCACTGCACGATTCCTCAGCTTTTTTATTCTATTGTCCCTGTGTTGTGAGTCTACTCCTGCCTGCCTCACTCCGAGCCCCTTGGAGATCTGGATCCTCTGGTTTAGGCCACATGTGCTGGGTTCCTCACCTTTCTATGATGTGGCCACCCTGGTGTGAAGACAGTCCTGCCTGGTTCTGATGCCCTTGGTGATGTGGGCCCTCTGGTGAGAGTCTTACCCTGGCTGGGTTCCTCACCATTCTGTGAGGTAGGCCCTCAGCTGTGAGGTCACTCCTGCCTGGCTGTTGCACGTCACCTTGGCGACATGGGCCCTCAGTTGGGAGTTGGTGCCTGCTTGGGGTCTCCTCCCCTTGGTAATGAGGGCCCTCTGGCGTCAGGCCCTAACTTCTGGGCTCCCAAAATTCTCTGATGTGCGCCCTGTGGTGCGAGTACTCTTCTGCCAGGGCCCCAACCACATGGGAATGTGGGCCTTCTGCTCTAAGGTCCCAACGGCTGGGTTGCTCACAGTTTCATGATGAGGCCCCTCTGTTTTGAGTTCAGTCAGGCCTGGATCCCATAGCCTCGCTGCTCCTGGCCACCTGCTGGGAGGTTCCAACTGCGGGATTCCTCACCTTTTTTACGCTATGGGCCCTCTGTTTGGAGGCTCCTCCTGCCTGCCTCACTCCCATCCCCTTGGTGATGTGTGTCCTGTAGTTTGAGGCCACGTGTCCTGGGTCCGTCACATTTCGGTGATGTGGCCACACTGGTGTGAGGACACTCCTGCCTGGTTTCCATTCCCTTGGTGATGTGGGCCCTCCGGTGAGAGTCTGATCCTCTTTGGGTTCCTCACACTTTTGTGTGATTGGCCCTCTGCTCTGAGGTCACTCCTGCCTGGCTGGCACACCCCGCATTGGCGACGTCGGCCTTCTGGTAGCAGTTGGAGCTTGCTGGGAGCCTCCTCTCCTCAGTGATGAGGGCCCTCTGGCGTCCGGCCCTAACTGCTGGGCTCCCCACCTTTTCTGATGTGTGCCCACTGGTGCGATGACACTCCTGCTTGGTTCCCTTCCCCATGGGGATGTGGGCCTTGTGCTCTGAGGTTACAACGGCTGGGTTGCTTACAGTATCACGATGAGAGCCCTCTGTTGTGAGTTCATCACTGCCTGGATCCCATAGCCTCGGTGCTCTGGGCCGCCTGCTGGGATGTTCCAACTTCTGGATTCCTCACCTTTTTTATACAATGGGCCATGTGTTTTGAGGTTAATCCTGCCTGCCTCGCTCCGAGACCCATGGTGATGTGGGTCCTCTGGTTTGAGGCCACATGTGCTGGGTACCTCAACTTTCGATGATGTGGCCCCACGGGTGTGAGGACACTCCTGCCTGGTTCCCAGCCCCTTGCTTATGTGGGCACTCTGGTGAGAGTCTGATCCTGACTGGGTTCCTTACCCTTCTGTGAGGTGGGCCCTCTGATGTGAGGTCACTCCTGCCTGGATGTCTCATGTCGCCTTGGTGACGTAGGCCCTCTGTTGGCCACTGAAGCATGCTGGGAGCCTCCTACCCTCTTTAATAAGGGCCCTGGAAGAAACGCATATGCCCTTTTTGACCAAGTGCATCATTGTCGAGGTTCTGCCTCTTCTCCTATACTTTCAGAGGACTTCCCGTCTACCTCCTGAAATCGTATTCCTGGAATTCTGCCCCGCGTTCAAGTCTTCTTTGCAGCCTTACTTCAATATATTTTTGGACGATAGCTGTCATTTATAACTCTGCAGGTTTGTGAATTACAGTGCCCCTGAGCTCCTTTCTTCAACTCGCTTTCTTGTGAGCTGGCCGCAAAACCGCAGGATTGCTTCAGGCCCTAATCTGGTTCCGGCACGGCATGCTGAGCCTTTGGCTAATTCCTCTTCCTGGTGGGAAATGAGCGTTAAATTTGTTCGTGCAGACACCTACAGCTAATCTCTCATTGGTTCTCCCTATTCCTGTTCATCTTGCGCAGAAATTCCAAACTGTGCCAAACAGGAAGTTAAAGGCACTGACTCTCCAAGTGGGCAGAGTGTTAGTAAAGCGTCTGGAATGGTAAAACCGAGTAGGAGGGGACGAAATCTGAGATGCATTTAAAAAGGTTTCCCGGTCACACGGTGGACCATATTCTGGGTTTCCCATGCGTGTTTTACCTGAAGGAAGAATCCCTTCAACCTGGAGAGTTGGGACCCATGGAATGGGTACCATGCAGTATGACTTCAAAGGGTTGCCTTTGCTCACCGAACGTCACCAATGTTATCAGCCCGAAGTGTCCAGCCTTATGTCTCACTCAGCTCGGGGTGTAGATGTGGTAATTCCAGGTTGCATCACAAGCCCTGAGTGAATTATTTAAGAATTGCTCTCTATTTCACTGTCATTGTGTTTTGTTTTCAAAATTTATTTTGATAATGGGATTTATCGGATTTTCGCTGCTGCGTTTAGGCCGCTGTACACACGCTTGATTTCCTTATGGAGACATATAAATCCATGGGCTTTAAGATTCTTACTTGTCAGGTATGTTCCCAGGCGTTGAATATGGGGTGTTGAGTACATTTCATTGAGCAAGGAGTAGGTCTTGTCTATTATATATTTGGCTTATGGAACGGTATCGGTGCTAATTTCAATCTCTGGTTTTATGCAGCACCCCAACTCACCTTTCCCCATTAGCAAGCATAATTTGGTTTTCTAAATTTGAGACCCTGTTCTGTTTTGTAATTCAGTTCATGTGTAGCCAAGTTTACATTCCGCGTATTAGTGATATCTTATGATGTTTCTTTTTCTGTGTGACTTATTTCTCGTAGAATCATCGTTCCTGAATCCACTCATTATGCCGCTACGGACCTGATGACGTAGATTTCATTGCTGAGTGATATTCCATTGTACGTGCGTACCACAACTTCTTTATCCATTTTTTGCTTTCTCAGATAGTTAACTTATACCGTAGACAATGTTCTTGTAAACAGAGCCATCCCAAACTTTGGGGTGGCTGTGTGTTTTTGATTTTAATTTCCCTAAGCTATAGGACCATAAGTGGAAGTGCCATAGGCTGTGTTGCTTTGTTTCCTACGTGTTTCAGGAAACACCATACACTTCTCCAGAGTGGCTGTTGGCAATTTCCATCCCGCCCATCAGCATAACAAGGCTCCCTGTTCTCCATGACCTGTCCTGCCTTTCTGGATTTTACACTTTGTTCAGATGGCCCTTTTGACCGGTGGGCAGTGAGACTTCATTGTAGTGCAGATTTCCTTTACATGCTTGCTTGGTGGCCAAAAAGGGCGTATGCGTTTTTTCCTGAATATATTCAGGAAAAAACGCATACGCGCTTTTTGGCCAAGTGCATCATTGTCAACATTCTGCCTATTTTCCTATGCTTTAAGTGCAATTCCTGTCTACCCCCTGAAATCGTTTTCCTGAAATTCTGCCCCGCTTTCAAGTCCTCTTCGAAGACTTACTTCAATACATTTTTGGATGATAGCTGTCATTCATAACTCTGCAGGTTTGTGAATTTCAGTGGCCCTGAGCTCCTTTCTTCAACTCACTTTCTTGTGAGCTGGCTGCAAAACCGCAGGATTGCTTAGGGCGCTAATCTGTTTCTGGCAGGGCACGCTGAGCCTTTGGTTAATTCCTCTTCCTGGTGGGAAATGAGCGTTCCATTTGCCCGTGTAGGCACCTACAGCTAGTCTCTCATTGGTTCTCCCTATTACTGTACATCTTGCGCAGAAATTGCAAACTGTGCCCAACAGGAGGTTAATGGCACTGACTCTCCAAGTGGGGAGAGTGTTAGTAAAGCGTCTGGAATGATGAACCCGAGTACCAGGGGACGAAAACTGAGATGCATTTGAAAACGTTTTCCGGTCACACAGTGCACAGTACTGTGGGTTTCCCATGCATGTTTTAGCTGAAGGAAGAATCCCTTAAACCTGGAGAGTTGGGACCCATGTAATGGGTACCATGCAGTATGACTTCAAAGGGTCTGCGTTTGCTCAACGAACCTCACCAATGCTCTCAGCCCGAAGTGTCCAGCCTTATGTCTCACCCAGCTCTGGATGTAGATGTGGTAAATCCAGGTTGCATCACATGCCCTGAATGAATTATTTAAGAATTGCTCTCTATTTCACTGTCATTGTGTTTTGTTTTTGTAATTCATTTTGATAATGGGATTTATTGGATTTTCTCTGCTGCGTTCATGCAGCTGTACACACGCTTGATTGTCTTAAGGAGACATATAAATCCATGGGTTTGAAGATTCTTACTAGTCAGGTGTATTCCTAGGCGTTGAATATGAGGTGTTTAGTCCATTTCGTTGAGCAAGGGGTAGGTCTTGACTATTACATATTTGGCTTATGGAAAGGTATCTGTGCTAATTTCTATCCCTGCTTTTATGCAGCACCCCAACACACTTTTCCCCTTAAGCATGCATAAGTTGGTTTTCTAAATTTGAGACCCTGTTCTGTTTTGTAATTCAGTTCATGTGTAGCCAAGTTTACATTCCGTGTATTAGTGATAACTTATGATGTTTCATTTTCTGTGTGACTTATTTCACTTAGAATCATCGTACCTGAATCCACTCATTATGCCGCGACGGGCCTGATGAAATAGATTTCATTGGTGAGTGATATTCCTTTGTAAGTACGTACCACACTTCTTTATCCATTTTTCGCTTTCTGGGATATTTAACTTGTTCCGTAGACGAGGTTCTTGTAAACAGAGCCGTCCGACACTTTGGGGTGGCTGTCTGTGTTTGATTTTAATTTCCGTGATCTATAAGACCATAAGTGGAAGTGCCATAGTCTCCGTTGCTTTGTTTCTTAGGTGTTTCAGGAAACACCATACACTTCTCCAGAGTGGCTGTTGGCATTTACATCCCGCCCATCAGCAATACAAGGCTCCCTGTTCTCCATGGCCTGTCCTGTGTTTCTGGTTTTTACACTTTTTTCAGATGGCCCTTTTGACGAATGGGAAATGAGACTTCATTGTAGTGCGGATTTCCATTTCTCGAGTGCTTGGTTGGCCAAAAAGGGCATATGTGTTTTTTCCTGAATATATTCAGGAAAAAATGTTTACGCACTTTTGTCCAAGTGCATCACTGTCAAAGATCTGCCGCTTTTCACATGCTTTAAATGCAATTCCAATCTACCTCCTGAAATATGATTCCTGCAATTCTGCCTCGTTTTCAAGTCCTCTTTGCAGACTTACTTCCATATATTTTTGCCAATAGCTGTCATTTATAACTCTGCAGGTTTGTGAATTACAGTGCCCGTGATTTCCTTTCTTAACTCGTTTCCTTGAAAACTGGCCACAGAACCGCAGGTTTGCTTCAGGCCGTAATCAGGGTCCGGCACGGCACTCTGAGACTTTGGTTCATTCCACTTCCTGGTGGGAAATTAGAGTTAAATGTGCCCCTCCAGACACCTGCCTCACTCCTAGCCCCTTGGTGATGTGTGTCCTCTGGTTTGAGGCCACATGTGCTGGGTTCCTCACCTTTGGCTGATGTGGCCCCACTGGTGTGAGGACACTCCTGCCTGGTTCCCATCCCCTTGGTGATGTGGGCCCTCCGGTGAGAGTCTGATCCTGGTTGGGTTCCTCACACTTCTGTGAGGTGGGCCCTCTTCTCTGAGGTCACTCCTGCCTGGCTGGCACACCCCGCCTTGGCGACGTCGGCCCTCTGGTGGGATTTGGTGCCTGCTGGGTGTCTCCTCCCCTCGGTAATGAGGGCCCTCTGGCGTCAGGCCCTAACTCCTGGGCTCCCAATATTTTCTGATATGCGCCCTGTGGTTCGAGTACACTCCTGCCAGGTTCCCAACCCCATGGGAATGTGGGCCTTCTGCTCTGAGGTCCCAACCGTGGGTTACTCAGTTTCATGATGAGGGCCCTCTGCTGCGAGTTCTCTCCGGCCTGGATCCCATAGCCTCGCTGCTCTTGGCCACCTGCTGGGAGGTTACAACTGCGGGATTCCTCACCTTTTTTCTTCTATGGGCCCTCTGTTTTGAGACTCCTCCTGCCTGCCTCACTCCCAGCCCCTTGGTGATGTGTGTCCTCTGGTTTGAGGCCACGTATGCTGGGTCCCTCGCCTTTCGATGATGTGGCCCCACTGATGTGAGGACACTCCTGCCTGGTTCCTATCCCCTTGATGATGTGGGCCCTCTGGTGAGAGTCTGATCCTGGCTGGGTTCCTCACCCTTCTGTGAGGGGGGCCCTCTGCTGTGAGGTCACTCCTGCCTGGCTGGCACACCCCACCTGGGCAACATCGGCCCTCTTGTGGCAGTTGGAGCCTGCTGGGAACCTCCCCTCGGTGATGGGGGCCCTCTTGCCTCAGGCCCTAACTGCTGGGCACCCACATTTTCTGATACGTGCTAAGTGGTGCGAGGACACTCTTGCGAGGTTCCCATCCCCATGGGCATGTGGGCCTTCTCTTCTAAGGTCCCAACACCTGTGTTGTTCACCGTTTCATGATGTTGGCTCTCTGGTGTTAGTTCACCCAGGCCTAGATCCCATAGACTCTGTGCTCTGAGCGGCCTGCTGGGAGGTTCCTACTGCTGGATTCCTTACCTCTTTTATTCTTTGGGTCCTGTGTTTTCATGCTCCTACTTCCTGACTCACTTCCAGCCCATTTGTGATGTAGGTCCTCTGGTTTAAAGCCACATGTACCGGTTTCCTCACCTTTATTGATGTGGCCCCACTGGTGTGAGGACACTCCTGCCTGGTTCCCATCCCCTTGGTGATGGGGGCCCTCTGGTGAGAGTCTGATCCTGTCTGGATTCCTCACACTTCTGGGAGGTGGGCCCTCTGCTGTGAGGTCACTCCTGCCTGGCTGGCACACGTCACCTTGGCGATGTGGGCCCTCAGTTGGGAGTTGGTGCCTGCTGGGAGTCTCCTCCCCTCGGTAATGAGGGCCCTCTGGCGTCAGGCCCTAACTCATGGGCTCCCAAAATTTTCTGATGTGCGCCCTGTCGTGCGAGTACACTCCAGCCAGGGTCCCATCCCCATGGGGATGTGGGCTTTCTGCTCTGAGGTCCCAAAGCCTGGGGTGCTCACAGTGTCAGAATGTGGGCCCTCTGCTGTGAGTTCACTCCGGCATGGATCCCATAGCCTCGGTGCTCTGGGCCACCTGCTTGGAGCTTCCAGCTGCGGGGTTCCTCACCTTTTTTATTCTATGGGCGCTCTGTTGTGAGTTTCCTCCTGCATGCCTCACTCCCAGCCCTTTCGTGGTGTGTGTCCCCTTGTTTGAGGCCACATGTGCTGTGTTCCTCACCTTTCGCTGATGTGGCCCCACTGGTGTGAGGACACTCCTGCCTGGTTTCCATCCCATTGGTGATGTGGGCGCTCTGGTTAGAGTCTGATCCTGTTTGGGCTCCTCACACTTCTGTGAGGTGGGCCCTCTGCTGTGAGGTAACTCCTGCCTGGCTTGCTCCCATTGCCTTGGTGACGTCGGCCCTCTGGTGGCATTTGGAGCCTGCTGGTAGCCTCCTCTCCTCAGTGATGAGGGCCCTCTGGCGTCAGGCCATAACTGCTGGGTTCCCACATTTTCTGATACGTGCTAAGTTGTGCGAGGACACTCCTGCGAGGTTCCCATCCCCATGGGGATGTGGGCCTTCTGCTCTGAGGTCCCACTGGCTGGGTTGCTCACAGTTTCATGATGTGGGCCCTCTGCTGTGAGTTCACTGTGGCCTGGATCCCATAGACTCCATGCTCTGGACCACCTGCTGGGAGGTCCAAACTGCTGGATTCCTCACATTTTTTATTCTGTGGGCCCTGTGTTGTTAGGCTACTCCTGCCTGCCTCACTCGGAGCACCTTGGAAATGTGGGTCCTCTGGTTTAGGCCACATGTGCTGGGTTCCTCACCTTTCTATAATGTGGCCACACTGGTGTGAGGACACTCCTGCCTTGTTCCGATCCCCTTGGTGATGTGGGCCCTCTGGTGAGAGTCTTATCCTGGCTGGGTTCCTCACCCTTCTGTGAGGTAGGCCCTCTGCTGTGAGGTCAATCCTGCCTGGCTGGCACACGTCAACTTGGCGACGTGGGCCCTCAGTTGGGAGTTGGTGCCTGCTGGGAGTCTCCTCCCCTCGGTAATGAGGGCCCTCTGGCGTCAGACCCTAACTCCTGGGCTCCCAAAATTTTCTGATGTGCGCCCTGTGGTGCGAGTACACTCCTGCCAGGATCCCAACCCCATGGGAATGTGGGTCTTCTGCTCTGAGGTCCCAATGGTACGTTCCTCAGTTTCATGATGAGGGCCCTCTGGTGTGAGTTCACTCCGGCATGGACCCCATAGCCTCGCTGCTCCTGGCCTCCTGCGGGGAGGTTCCAACTGTGGGATTCCTCACCTTTTTCCTTCTATGGGCCCTCTGTTTTGAGACTCCTCCTGCCTGCCTCACTCCCAGCCCCTTGGTGATGTGTGTCCTCTGGTTTGAGGCCACGTGTGCTGGGTCCCTCACCTTTCGATGATGTGGCCCCACTGGTGTGAGGACACTCCTGCCTGGTTCCTATCCCCTTGGTGATGTGGGCCCTCTGGTGAGAGTCTGATCCTGGCTGGGTTCCTCCCACTTCTGTGAGGTGGGCCCTCTGCTGTGAGGTCACTCCTGCCTGGCTGGCACACCCCGCCTTGGCAATGTCGGCCCTCTTGTGGCAGTTGGAGCCTGCTCGGAGCCTCCTCCCCTCGGTGATGACGGCCCTCTGGCGTCAGGCCCTAACTGCTGGGTACCCACATTTTCTGATACGTGCTAAGTGGTGCGAGGACACTCGTGCCATGTTCCCAACCCCATGGGGATGTGGGCCTTCTGCTCTGAGGTCCCAACGGCTGGGTTGCTCACAGTTTCATGATGTGGGCCCTCGGCTGTGAGTTCACTGCGGCCTGGATGACATAGACTCGGTGCTCTTGGCCGCCTGCTGGGAGGTTCCCACTGCACGATTCCTCAGCTTTTTTATTCTATTGGTCCTGTGTTGTGAGTCTACTCCTGCCTGCCTCACTCCGAGCCCCTTGGAGATCTGGATCCTCTGGTTTAGGTCACATGTGCTGGGTTCCTCACCTTTCTATGATGTGGCCACCCTGGTGTGAAGACAGTCCTGCCTGGTTCTGATGCCCTTGGTGATGTGGGCCCTCTGGTGAGAGTCTTACCCTGGCTGGGTTCCTCACCATTCTGTGAGGTAGGCCCTCAGCTGTGAGGTCACTCCTGCCTGGCTGTTGCACGTCACCTTGGCGACATGGGCCCTCAGTTGGGAGTTGGTGCCTGCTTGGGGTCTCCTCCCCTTGGTAATGAGGGCCCTCTGGCGTCAGGCCCTAACTTCTGGGCTCCCAAAATTCTCTGATGTGCGCCCTGTGGTGCGAGTACACTTCTGCCAGGGCCCCAACCACATGGGAATGTGGGCCTTCTGCTCTAAGGTCCCAACGGCTGGGTTGCTCACAGTTTCATGATGAGGCCCCTCTGTTTTGAGTTCAGTCAGGCCTGGATCCCATAGCCTCGCTGCTCCTGGCCACCTGCTGGGAGGTTCCAACTGCGGGATTCCTCACCTTTTTTACGCTATGGGCCCTCTGTTTGGAGGCTCCTCCTGCCTGCCTCACTCCCATCCCCTTGGTGATGTGTGTCCTGTAGTTTGAGGCCATGTGTGCTGGGTCCGTCACATTTCGGTGATGTGGCCACACTGGTGTGAGGACACTCCTGCCTGGTTTCCATTCCCTTGGTGATGTGGGCCCTCCGGTGAGAGTCTGATCCTCTTTGGGTTCCTCACACTTTTGTGTGATTGGCCCTCTGCTCTGAGGTCACTCCTGCCTGGCTGGCACACCCCGCATTGGCGACGTCGGCCTTCTGGTAGCAGTTGGAGCTTGCTGGGAGCCTCCTCTCCTCAGTGATGAGGGCCCTCTGGCGTCCGGCCCTAACTGCTGGGCTCCCCACCTTTTCTGATGTGTGCCCACTGGTGCGATGACACTCCTGCTTGGTTCCCTTCCCCATGGGGATGTGGGCCTTGTGCTCTGAGGTTACAACGGCTGGGTTGCTTACAGTATCACGATGAGAGCCCTCTGTTGTGAGTTCATCACTGCCTGGATCCCATAGCCTCGGTGCTCTGGGCCGCCTGCTGGGATGTTCCAACTGCTGGATTCCTCACCTTTTTTATACAATGGGCCATGTGTTTTGAGGTTAATCCTGCCTGCCTCGCTCCGAGACCCATGGTGATGTGGGTCCTCTGGTTTGAGGCCACATGTGCTGGGTACCTCAACTTTCGATGATGTGGCCCCACGGGTGTGAGGACACTCCTGCCTGGTTCCCAGCCCCTTGCTTATGTGGGCACTCTGGTGAGAGTCTGATCCTGACTGGGTTCCTTACCCTTCTGTGAGGTGGGCCCTCTGATGTGAGGTCACTCCTGCCTGGATGTCTCATGTCGCCTTGGTGACGTAGGCCCTCTGTTGGCCACTGAAGCATGCTGGGAGCCTCCTACCCTCTTTAATAAGGGCCCTGGAAGAAACGCATATGCCCTTTTTGACCAAGTGCATCATTGTCGAGGTTCTGCCTCTTCTCCTATACTTTCAGAGGACTTCCCGTCTACCTCCTGAAATCGTATTCCTGGAATTCTGCCCCGCGTTCAAGTCCTCTTTGCAGCCTTACTTCAATATATTTTTGGACGATAGCTGTCATTTATAACTCTGCAGGTTTGTGAATTACAGTGCCCCTGAGCTCCTTTCTTCAACTCGCTTTCTTGTGAGCTGGCCGCAAAACCGCAGGATTGCTTCAGGCCCTAATCTGGTTCCGGCACGGCATGCTGAGCCTTTGGCTAATTCCTCTTCCTGGTGGGAAATGAGCGTTAAATTTGTTCGTGCAGACACCTACAGCTAATCTCTCATTGGTTCTCCCTATTCCTGTTCATCTTGCGCAGAAATTCCAAACTGTGCCAAACAGGAGGTTAAAGGCACTGACTCTCCAAGTGGGCAGAGTGTTAGTAAAGCATCTGGAATGGTAAAACCGAGTAGGAGGGGACGAAAACTGAGATGCATTTAAAAAGGTTTCCCGGTCACACGGTGGACCATATTCTGGGTTTCCCATGCGTGTTTTACCTGAAGGAAGAATCCCTTCAACCTGGAGAGTTGGGACCCATGGAATGGGTACCATGCAGTATGACTTCAAAGGGTTGCCTTTGCTCACCGAACGTCACCAATGTTATCAGCCCGAAGTGTCCAGCCTTATGTCTCACTCAGCTCGGGGTGTAGATGTGGTAATTCCAGGTTGCATCACAAGCCCTGAGTGAATTATTTAAGAATTGCTCTCTATTTCACTGTCATTGTGTTTTGTTTTCAAAATTTATTTTGATAATGGGATTTATCGGATTTTCGCTGCTGCGTTTAGGCCGCTGTACACACGCTTGATTTCCTTATGGAGACATATAAATCCATGGGCTTTAAGATTCTTACTTGTCAGGTATGTTCCCAGGCGTTGAATATGGGGTGTTGAGTACATTTCATTGAGCAAGGAGTAGGTCTTGTCTATTATATATTTGGCTTATGGAACGGTATCGGTGCTAATTTCAATCTCTGGTTTTATGCAGCACCCCAACTCACCTTTCCCCATTAGCAAGCATAATTTGGTTTTCTAAATTTGAGACCCTGTTCTGTTTTGTAATTCAGTTCATGTGTAGCCAAGTTTACATTCCGCGTATTAGTGATATCTTATGATGTTTCTTTTTCTGTGTGACTTATTTCTCGTAGAATCATCGTTCCTGAATCCACTCATTATGCCGCTACGGACCTGATGACGTAGATTTCATTGCTGAGTGATATTCCATTGTACGTGCGTACCACAACTTCTTTATCCATTTTTTGCTTTCTCAGATAGTTAACTTATACCGTAGACAATGTTCTTGTAAACAGAGCCATCCCAAACTTTGGGGTGGCTGTGTGTTTTTGATTTTAATTTCCCTAAGCTATAGGACCATAAGTGGAAGTGACATAGGCTGTGTTGCTTTGTTTCCTACGTGTTTCAGGAAACACCATACACTTCTCCAGAGTGGCTGTTGGCAATTTCCATCCCGCCCATCAGCATAACAAGGCTCCCTGTTCTCCATGACCTGTCCTGCCTTTCTGGATTTTACACTTTGTTCAGATGGCCCTTTTGACCGGTGGGCAGTGAGACTTCATTGTAGTGCAGATTTCCTTTACACGCTTGCTTGGTGGCCAAAAAGGGCGTATGCGTTTTTTCCTGAATATATTCAGGAAAAAACGCATACGCGCTTTTTGGCCAAGTGCATCATTGTCAACATTCTGCCTATTTTCCTATGCTTTAAGTGCAATTCCTGTCTACCCCCTGAAATCGTTTTCCTGAAATTCTGCCCCGCTTTCAAGTCCTCTTCGAAGACTTACTTCAATACATTTTTGGATGATAGCTGTCATTCATAACTCTGCAGGTTTGTGAATTTCAGTGGCCCTGAGCTCCTTTCTTCAACTCACTTTCTTGTGAGCTGGCTGCAAAACCGCAGGATTGCTTAGGGCGCTAATCTGTTTCTGGCAGGGCACGCTGAGCCTTTGGTTAATTCCTCTTCCTGGTGGGAAATGAGCGTTCCATTTGCCCGTGTAGGCACCTACAGCTAGTCTCTCATTGGTTCTCCCTATTACTGTACATCTTGCGCAGAAATTGCAAACTGTGCCCAACAGGAGGTTAATGGCACTGACTCTCCAAGTGGGGAGAGTGTTAGTAAAGCGTCTGGAATGATGAACCCGAGTACCAGGGGACGAAAACTGAGATGCATTTGAAAACGTTTTCCGGTCACACAGTGCACAGTACTGTGGGTTTCCCATGCATGTTTTAGCTGAAGGAAGAATCCCTTAAACCTGGAGAGTTGGGACCCATGTAATGGGTACCATGCAGTATGACTTCAAAGGGTCTGCGTTTGCTCAACGAACCTCACCAATGCTCTCAGCCCGAAGTGTCCAGCCTTATGTCTCACCCAGCTCTGGATGTAGATGTGGTAAATCCAGGTTGCATCACATGCCCTGAATGAATTATTTAAGAATTGCTCTCTATTTCACTGTCATTGTGTTTTGTTTTTGTAATTCATTTTGATAATGGGATTTATTGGATTTTCTCTGCTGCGTTCATGCAGCTGTACACACGCTTGATTGTCTTAAGGAGACATATAAATCCATGGGTTTGAAGATTCTTACTAGTCAGGTGTATTCCTAGGCGTTGAATATGAGGTGTTTAGTCCATTTCGTTGAGCAAGGGGTAGGTCTTGACTATTACATATTTGGCTTATGGAAAGGTATCTGTGCTAATTTCTATCCCTGCTTTTATGCAGCACCCCAACACACTTTTCCCCTTAAGCATGCATAAGTTGGTTTTCTAAATTTGAGACCCTGTTCTGTTTTGTAATTCAGTTCATGTGTAGCCAAGTTTACATTCCGTGTATTAGTGATAACTTATGATGTTTCATTTTCTGTGTGACTTATTTCACTTAGAATCATCGTACCTGAATCCACTCATTATGCCGCGACGGGCCTGATGAAATAGATTTCATTGGTGAGTGATATTCCTTTGTAAGTACGTACCACACTTCTTTATCCATTTTTCGCTTTCTGGGATATTTAACTTGTTCCGTAGACGAGGTTCTTGTAAACAGAGCCGTCCGACACTTTGGGGTGGCTGTCTGTGTTTGATTTTAATTTCCGTGATCTATAAGACCATAAGTGGAAGTGCCATAGTCTCCGTTGCTTTGTTTCTTAGGTGTTTCAGGAAACACCATACACTTCTCCAGAGTGGCTGTTGGCATTTACATCCCGCCCATCAGCAATACAAGGCTCCCTGTTCTCCATGGCCTGTCCTGTGTTTCTGGTTTTTACACTTTTTTCAGATGGCCCTTTTGACGAATGGGAAATGAGACTTCATTGTAGTGCGGATTTCCATTTCTCGAGTGCTTGGTTGGCCAAAAAGGGCATATGTGTTTTTTCCTGAATATATTCAGGAAAAAATGTTTACGCACTTTTGTCCAAGTGCATCACTGTCAAAGATCTGCCGCTTTTCACATGCTTTAAATGCAATTCCAATCTACCTCCTGAAATATGATTCCTGCAATTCTGCCTCGTTTTCAAGTCCTCTTTGCAGACTTACTTCCATATATTTTTGCCAATAGCTGTCATTTATAACTCTGCAGGTTTGTGAATTACAGTGCCCGTGATTTCCTTTCTTAACTCGTTTCCTTGAAAACTGGCCACAGAACCGCAGGTTTGCTTCAGGCCGTAATCAGGGTCCGGCACGGCACTCTGAGACTTTGGTTCATTCCACTTCCTGGTGGGAAATTAGAGTTAAATGTGCCCCTCCAGACACCTGCCTCACTCCTAGCCCCTTGGTGATGTGTGTCCTCTGGTTTGAGGCCACATGTGCTGGGTTCCTCACCTTTGGCTGATGTGGCCCCACTGGTGTGAGGACACTCCTGGCTGGTTCCCATCCCCTTGGTGATGTGGGCCCTCCGGTGAGAGTCTGATCCTGGTTGGGTTCCTCACACTTCTGTGAGGTGGGCCCTCTTCTCTGAGGTCACTCCTGCCTGGCTGGCACACCCCGCCTTGGCGACGTCGGCCCTCTGGTGGGATTTGGTGCCTGCTGGGTGTCTCCTCCCCTCGGTAATGAGGGCCCTCTGGCGTCAGGCCCTAACTCCTGGGCTCCCAATATTTTCTGATATGCGCCCTGTGGTTCGAGTACACTCCTGCCAGGTTCCCAACCCCATGGGAATGTGGGCCTTCTGCTCTGAGGTCCCAACCGTGGGTTACTCAGTTTCATGATGAGGGCCCTCTGCTGCGAGTTCTCTCCGGCCTGGATCCCATAGCCTCGCTGCTCTTGGCCACCTGCTGGGAGGTTACAACTGCGGGATTCCTCACCTTTTTTCTTCTATGGGCCCTCTGTTTTGAGACTCCTCCTGCCTGCCTCACTCCCAGCCCCTTGGTGATGTGTGTCCTCTGGTTTGAGGCCACGTATGCTGGGTCCCTCGCCTTTCGATGATGTGGCCCCACTGATGTGAGGACACTCCTGCCTGGTTCCTATCCCCTTGATGATGTGGGCCCTCTGGTGAGAGTCTGATCCTGGCTGGGTTCCTCACCCTTCTGTGAGGGGGGCCCTCTGCTGTGAGGTCACTCCTGCCTGGCTGGCACACCCCACCTGGGCAACATCGGCCCTCTTGTGGCAGTTGGAGCCTGCTGGGAACCTCCCCTCGGTGATGGGGGCCCTCTTGCCTCAGGCCCTAACTGCTGGGCACCCACATTTTCTGATACGTGCTAAGTGGTGCGAGGACACTCTTGCGAGGTTCCCATCCCCATGGGCATGTGGGCCTTCTCTTCTAAGGTCCCAACACCTGTGTTGTTCACCGTTTCATGATGTTGGCTCTCTGGTGTTAGTTCACCCAGGCCTAGATCCCATAGACTCTGTGCTCTGAGCGGCCTGCTGGGAGGTTCCTACTGCTGGATTCCTTACCTCTTTTATTCTTTGGGTCCTGTGTTTTCATGCTCCTACTTCCTGACTCACTTCCAGCCCATTTGTGATGTAGGTCCTCTGGTTTAAAGCCACATGTACCGGTTTCCTCACCTTTATTGATGTGGCCCCACTGGTGTGAGGACACTCCTGCCTGGTTCCCATCCCCTTGGTGATGGGGGCCCTCTGGTGAGAGTCTGATCCTGTCTGGATTCCTCACACTTCTGGGAGGTGGGCCCTCTGCTGTGAGGTCACTCCTGCCTGGCTGGCACACGTCACCTTGGCGATGTGGGCCCTCAGTTGGGAGTTGGTGCCTGCTGGGAGTCTCCTCCCCTCGGTAATGAGGGCCCTCTGGCGTCAGGCCCTAACTCATGGGCTCCCAAAATTTTCTGATGTGCGCCCTGTCGTGCGAGTACACTCCAGCCAGGGTCCCATCCCCATGGGGATGTGGGCTTTCTGCTCTGAGGTCCCAAAGCCTGGGGTGCTCACAGTGTCAGAATGTGGGCCCTCTGCTGTGAGTTCACTCCGGCATGGATCCCATAGCCTCGGTGCTCTGGGCCACCTGCTTGGAGCTTCCAGCTGCGGGGTTCCTCACCTTTTTTATTCTATGGGCGCTCTGTTGTGAGTTTCCTCCTGCATGCCTCACTCCCAGCCCTTTCGTGGTGTGTGTCCCCTTGTTTGAGGCCACATGTGCTGTGTTCCTCACCTTTCGCTGATGTGGCCCCACTGGTGTGAGGACACTCCTGCCTGGTTTCCATCCCATTGGTGATGTGGGCGCTCTGGTTAGAGTCTGATCCTGTTTGGGCTCCTCACACTTCTGTGAGGTGGGCCCTCTGCTGTGAGGTAACTCCTGCCTGGCTTGCTCCCATTGCCTTGGTGACGTCGGCCCTCTGGTGGCATTTGGAGCCTGCTGGTAGCCTCCTCTCCTCAGTGATGAGGGCCCTCTGGCGTCAGGCCATAACTGCTGGGTTCCCACATTTTCTGATACGTGCTAAGTTGTGCGAGGACACTCCTGCGAGGTTCCCATCCCCATGGGGATGTGGGCCTTCTGCTCTGAGGTCCCACTGGCTGGGTTGCTCACAGTTTCATGATGTGGGCCCTCTGCTGTGAGTTCACTGTGGCCTGGATCCCATAGACTCCATGCTCTGGACCACCTGCTGGGAGGTCCAAACTGCTGGATTCCTCACATTTTTTATTCTGTGGGCCCTGTGTTGTTAGGCTACTCCTGCCTGCCTCACTCGGAGCACCTTGGAAATGTGGGTCCTCTGGTTTAGGCCACATGTGCTGGGTTCCTCACCTTTCTATAATGTGGCCACACTGGTGTGAGGACACTCCTGCCTTGTTCCGATCCCCTTGGTGATGTGGGCCCTCTGGTGAGAGTCTTATCCTGGCTGGGTTCCTCACCCTTCTGTGAGGTAGGCCCTCTGCTGTGAGGTCAATCCTGCCTGGCTGGCACACGTCAACTTGGCGACGTGGGCCCTCAGTTGGGAGTTGGTGCCTGCTGGGAGTCTCCTCCCCTCGGTAATGAGGGCCCTCTGGCGTCAGACCCTAACTCCTGGGCTCCCAAAATTTTCTGATGTGCGCCCTGTGGTGCGAGTACACTCCTGCCAGGATCCCAACCCCATGGGAATGTGGGTCTTCTGCTCTGAGGTCCCAATGGTACGTTCCTCAGTTTCATGATGAGGGCCCTCTGGTGTGAGTTCACTCCGGCATGGACCCCATAGCCTCGCTGCTCCTGGCCTCCTGCGGGGAGGTTCCAACTGTGGGATTCCTCACCTTTTTCCTTCTATGGGCCCTCTGTTTTGAGACTCCTCCTGCCTGCCTCACTCCCAGCCCCTTGGTGATGTGTGTCCTCTGGTTTGAGGCCACGTGTGCTGGGTCCCTCACCTTTCGATGATGTGGCCCCACTGGTGTGAGGACACTCCTGCCTGGTTCCTATCCCCTTGGTGATGTGGGCCCTCTGGTGAGAGTCTGATCCTGGCTGGGTTCCTCCCACTTCTGTGAGGTGGGCCCTCTGCTGTGAGGTCACTCCTGCCTGGCTGGCACACCCCGCCTTGGCAATGTCGGCCCTCTTGTGGCAGTTGGAGCCTGCTCGGAGCCTCCTCCCCTCGGTGATGACGGCCCTCTGGCGTCAGGCCCTAACTGCTGGGTACCCACATTTTCTGATACGTGCTAAGTGGTGCGAGGACACTCGTGCCATGTTCCCAACCCCATGGGGATGTGGGCCTTCTGCTCTGAGGTCCCAACGGCTGGGTTGCTCACAGTTTCATGATGTGGGCCCTCGGCTGTGAGTTCACTGCGGCCTGGATGACATAGACTCGGTGCTCTTGGCCGCCTGCTGGGAGGTTCCCACTGCACGATTCCTCAGCTTTTTTATTCTATTGGTCCTGTGTTGTGAGTCTACTCCTGCCTGCCTCACTCCGAGCCCCTTGGAGATCTGGATCCTCTGGTTTAGGTCACATGTGCTGGGTTCCTCACCTTTCTATGATGTGGCCACCCTGGTGTGAAGACAGTCCTGCCTGGTTCTGATGCCCTTGGTGATGTGGGCCCTCTGGTGAGAGTCTTACCCTGGCTGGGTTCCTCACCATTCTGTGAGGTAGGCCCTCAGCTGTGAGGTCACTCCTGCCTGGCTGTTGCACGTCACCTTGGCGACATGGGCCCTCAGTTGGGAGTTGGTGCCTGCTTGGGGTCTCCTCCCCTTGGTAATGAGGGCCCTCTGGCGTCAGGCCCTAACTTCTGGGCTCCCAAAATTCTCTGATGTGCGCCCTGTGGTGCGAGTACACTTCTGCCAGGGCCCCAACCACATGGGAATGTGGGCCTTCTGCTCTAAGGTCCCAACGGCTGGGTTGCTCACAGTTTCATGATGAGGCCCCTCTGTTTTGAGTTCAGTCAGGCCTGGATCCCATAGCCTCGCTGCTCCTGGCCACCTGCTGGGAGGTTCCAACTGCGGGATTCCTCACCTTTTTTACGCTATGGGCCCTCTGTTTGGAGGCTCCTCCTGCCTGCCTCACTCCCATCCCCTTGGTGATGTGTGTCCTGTAGTTTGAGGCCATGTGTGCTGGGTCCGTCACATTTCGGTGATGTGGCCACACTGGTGTGAGGACACTCCTGCCTGGTTTCCATTCCCTTGGTGATGTGGGCCCTCCGGTGAGAGTCTGATCCTCTTTGGGTTCCTCACACTTTTGTGTGATTGGCCCTCTGCTCTGAGGTCACTCCTGCCTGGCTGGCACACCCCGCATTGGCGACGTCGGCCTTCTGGTAGCAGTTGGAGCTTGCTGGGAGCCTCCTCTCCTCAGTGATGAGGGCCCTCTGGCGTCCGGCCCTAACTGCTGGGCTCCCCACCTTTTCTGATGTGTGCCCACTGGTGCGATGACACTCCTGCTTGGTTCCCTTCCCCATGGGGATGTGGGCCTTGTGCTCTGAGGTTACAACGGCTGGGTTGCTTACAGTATCACGATGAGAGCCCTCTGTTGTGAGTTCATCACTGCCTGGATCCCATAGCCTCGGTGCTCTGGGCCGCCTGCTGGGATGTTCCAACTGCTGGATTCCTCACCTTTTTTATACAATGGGCCATGTGTTTTGAGGTTAATCCTGCCTGCCTCGCTCCGAGACCCATGGTGATGTGGGTCCTCTGGTTTGAGGCCACATGTGCTGGGTACCTCAACTTTCGATGATGTGGCCCCACGGGTGTGAGGACACTCCTGCCTGGTTCCCAGCCCCTTGCTTATGTGGGCACTCTGGTGAGAGTCTGATCCTGACTGGGTTCCTTACCCTTCTGTGAGGTGGGCCCTCTGATGTGAGGTCACTCCTGCCTGGATGTCTCATGTCGCCTTGGTGACGTAGGCCCTCTGTTGGCCACTGAAGCATGCTGGGAGCCTCCTACCCTCTTTAATAAGGGCCCTGGAAGAAACGCATATGCCCTTTTTGACCAAGTGCATCATTGTCGAGGTTCTGCCTCTTCTCCTATACTTTCAGAGGACTTCCCGTCTACCTCCTGAAATCGTATTCCTGGAATTCTGCCCCGCGTTCAAGTCCTCTTTGCAGCCTTACTTCAATATATTTTTGGACGATAGCTGTCATTTATAACTCTGCCGGTTTGTGAATTACAGTGCCCCTGAGCTCCTTTCTTCAACTCGCTTTCTTGTGAGCTGGCCGCAAAACCGCAGGATTGCTTCAGGCCCTAATCTGGTTCCGGCACGGCATGCTGAGCCTTTGGCTAATTCCTCTTCCTGGTGGGAAATGAGCGTTAAATTTGTTCGTGCAGACACCTACAGCTAATCTCTCATTGGTTCTCCCTATTCCTGTTCATCTTGCGCAGAAATTCCAAACTGTGCCAAACAGGAGGTTAAAGGCACTGACTCTCCAAGTGGGCAGAGTGTTAGTAAAGCATCTGGAATGGTAAAACCGAGTAGGAGGGGACGAAAACTGAGATGCATTTAAAAAGGTTTCCCGGTCACACGGTGGACCATATTCTGGGTTTCCCATGCGTGTTTTACCTGAAGGAAGAATCCCTTCAACCTGGAGAGTTGGGACCCATGGAATGGGTACCATGCAGTATGACTTCAAAGGGTTGCCTTTGCTCACCGAACGTCACCAATGTTATCAGCCCGAAGTGTCCAGCCTTATGTCTCACTCAGCTCGGGGTGTAGATGTGGTAATTCCAGGTTGCATCACAAGCCCTGAGTGAATTATTTAAGAATTGCTCTCTATTTCACTGTCATTGTGTTTTGTTTTCAAAATTTATTTTGATAATGGGATTTATCGGATTTTCGCTGCTGCGTTTAGGCCGCTGTACACACGCTTGATTTCCTTATGGAGACATATAAATCCATGGGTTTTAAGATTCTTACTTGTCAGGTATGTTCCCAGGCGTTGAATATGGGGTGTTGAGTACATTTCATTGAGCAAGGAGTAGGTCTTATCTATTATATATTTGGCTTATGGAACGGTATCGGTGCTAATTTCAATCTCTGGTTTTATGCAGCACCCCAACTCACCTTTCCCCATTAGCAAGCATAATTTGGTTTTCTAAATTTGAGACCCTGTTCTGTTTTGTAATTCAGTTCATGTGTAGCCAAGTTTACATTCCGTGTATTAGTGATATCTTATGATGTTTCTTTTTCTGTGTGACTTATTTCTCGTAGAATCATCGTTCCTGAATCCACTCATTATGCCGCTACGGACCTGATGACGTAGATTTCATTGCTGAGTGATATTCCATTGTACGTGCGTACCACAACTTCTTTATCCATTTTTTGCTTTCTCAGATAGTTAACTTATACCGTAGACAATGTTCTTGTAAACAGAGCCATCCCAAACTTTGGGGTGGCTGTGTGTTTTTGATTTTAATTTCCCTAAGCTATAGGACCATAAGTGGAAGTGCCATAGGCTGTGTTGCTTTGTTTCCTACGTGTTTCAGGAAACACCATACACTTCTCCAGAGTGGCTGTTGGCAATTTACATCCCGCCCATCAGCATAACAAGGCTCCCTGTTCTCCATGACCTGTCCTGCCTTTCTGGATTTTACACTTTGTTCAGATGGCCCTTTTGACCGGTGGGCAGTGAGACTTCATTGTAGTGCAGATTTCCTTTACACGCTTGCTTGGTGGCCAAAAAGGGCGTATGCGTTTTTTCCTGAATATATTCAGGAAAAAACGCATACGCGCTTTTTGGCCAAGTGCATCATTGTCAACATTCTGCCTCTTTTCCTATGCTTTAAGTGCAATTCCTGTCTACCCCCTGAAATCGTTTTCCTGAAATTCTGCCCCGCTTTCAAGTCCTCTTCGAAGACTTACTTCAATACATTTTTGGATGATAGCTGTCATTCATAACTCTGCAGGTTTGTGAATTTCAGTGGCCCTGAGCTCCTTTCTTCAACTCACTTTCTTGTGAGCTGGCTGCAAAACCGCAGGATTGCTTAGGGCGCTAATCTGTTTCTGGCAGGGCACGCTGAGCCTTTGGTTAATTCCTCTTCCTGGTGGGAAATGAGCGTTCCATTTGCCCGTGTAGGCACCTACAGCTAGTCTCTCATTGGTTCTCCCTATTACTGTACATCTTGCGCAGAAATTGCAAACTGTGCCCAACAGGAGGTTAATGGCACTGACTCTCCAAGTGGGGAGAGTGTTAGTAAAGCGTCTGGAATGATGAACCCGAGTACCAGGGGACGAAAACTGAGATGCATTTGAAAACGTTTTCCGGTCACACAGTGCACAGTACTGTGGGTTTCCCATGCATGTTTTAGCTGAAGGAAGAATCCCTTAAACCTGGAGAGTTGGGACCCATGTAATGGGTACCATGCAGTATGACTTCAAAGGGTCTGCGTTTGCTCAACGAACCTCACCAATGCTATCCGCCCGAAGTGTCCAGCCTTATGTCTCACCCAGCTCTGGATGTAGATGTGGTAAATCCAGGTTGCATCACATGCCCTGAATGAATTATTTAAGAATTGCTCTCTATTTCACTGTCATTGTGTTTTGTTTTTGTAATTCATTTTGATAATGGGATTTATTGGATTTTCTCTGCTGCGTTCATGCAGCTGTACACACGCTTGATTGTCTTAAGGAGACATATAAATCCATGGGTTTGAAGATTCTTACTAGTCAGGTGTATTCCTAGGCGTTGAATATGAGGTGTTTAGTCCATTTCGTTGAGCAAGGGGTAGGTCTTGACTATTACATATTTGGCTTATGGAAAGGTATCTGTGCTAATTTCTATCCCTGCTTTTATGCAGCACCCCAACACACTTTTCCCCTTAAGCATGCATAAGTTGGTTTTCTAAATTTGAGACCCTGTTCTGTTTTGTAATTCAGTTCATGTGTAGCCAAGTTTACATTCCGTGTATTAGTGATAACTTATGATGTTTCATTTTCTGTGTGACTTATTTCACTTAGAATCATCGTACCTGAATCCACTCATTATGCCGCGACGGGCCTGATGAAATAGATTTCATTGGTGAGTGATATTCCTTTGTAAGTACGTACCACACTTCTTTATCCATTTTTCGCTTTCTGGGATATTTAACTTGTTCCGTAGACGAGGTTCTTGTAAACAGAGCCGTCCGACACTTTGGGGTGGCTGTCTGTGTTTGATTTTAATTTCCGTGATCTATAAGACCATAAGTGGAAGTGCCATAGTCTCCGTTGCTTTGTTTCTTAGGTGTTTCAGGAAACACCATACACTTCTCCAGAGTGGCTGTTGGCATTTACATCCCGCCCATCAGCAATACAAGGCTCCCTGTTCTCCATGGCCTGTCCTGTGTTTCTGGTTTTTACACTTTTTTCAGATGGCCCTTTTGACGAATGGGAAATGAGACTTCATTGTAGTGCGGATTTCCATTTCTCGAGTGCTTGGTTGGCCAAAAAGGGCATATGTGTTTTTTCCTGAATATATTCAGGAAAAAATGTTTACGCACTTTTGTCCAAGTGCATCACTGTCAAAGATCTGCCGCTTTTCACATGCTTTAAATGCAATTCCAATCTACCTCCTGAAATATGATTCCTGCAATTCTGCCTCGTTTTCAAGTCCTCTTTGCAGACTTACTTCCATATATTTTTGCCAATAGCTGTCATTTATAACTCTGCAGGTTTGTGAATTACAGTGCCCGTGATTTCCTTTCTTAACTCGTTTCCTTGAAAACTGGCCACAGAACCGCAGGTTTGCTTCAGGCCGTAATCAGGGTCCGGCACGGCACTCTGAGACTTTGGTTCATTCCACTTCCTGGTGGGAAATTAGAGTTAAATGTGCCCCTCCAGACACCTGCCTCACTCCTAGCCCCTTGGTGATGTGTGTCCTCTGGTTTGAGGCCACATGTGCTGGGTTCCTCACCTTTGGCTGATGTGGCCCCACTGGTGTGAGGACACTCCTGCCTGGTTCCCATCCCCTTGGTGATGTGGGCCCTCCGGTGAGAGTCTGATCCTGGTTGGGTTCCTCACACTTCTGTGAGGTGGGCCCTCTTCTCTGAGGTCACTCCTGCCTGGCTGGCACGCCCCGCCTTGGCGACGTCGGCCCTCTGGTGGGATTTGGTGCCTGCTGGGTGTCTCCTCCCCTCGGTAATGAGGGCCCTCTGGCGTCAGGCCCTAACTCCTGGGCTCCCAATATTTTCTGATATGCGCCCTGTGGTTCGAGTACACTCCTGCCAGGTTCCCAACCCCATGGGAATGTGGGCCTTCTGCTCTGAGGTCCCAACCGTGGGTTACTCAGTTTCATGATGAGGGCCCTCTGCTGCGAGTTCTCTCCGGCCTGGATCCCATAGCCTCGCTGCTCTTGGCCACCTGCTGGGAGGTTACAACTGCGGGATTCCTCACCTTTTTTCTTCTATGGGCCCTCTGTTTTGAGACTCCTCCTGCCTGCCTCACTCCCAGCCCCTTGGTGATGTGTGTCCTCTGGTTTGAGGCCACGTATGCTGGGTCCCTCGCCTTTCGATGATGTGGCCCCACTGATGTGAGGACACTCCTGCCTGGTTCCTATCCCCTTGATGATGTGGGCCCTCTGGTGAGAGTCTGATCCTGGCTGGGTTCCTCACCCTTCTGTGAGGGGGGCCCTCTGCTGTGAGGTCACTCCTGCCTGGCTGGCACACCCCACCTGGGCAACATCGGCCCTCTTGTGGCAGTTGGAGCCTGCTGGGAACCTCCCCTCGGTGATGGGGGCCCTCTTGCCTCAGGCCCTAACTGCTGGGCACCCACATTTTCTGATACGTGCTAAGTGGTGCGAGGACACTCTTGCGAGGTTCCCATCCCCATGGGCATGTGGGCCTTCTCTTCTAAGGTCCCAACACCTGTGTTGTTCACCGTTTCATGATGTTGGCTCTCTGGTGTTAGTTCACCCAGGCCTAGATCCCATAGACTCTGTGCTCTGAGCGGCCTGCTGGGAGGTTCCTACTGCTGGATTCCTTACCTCTTTTATTCTTTGGGTCCTGTGTTTTCATGCTCCTACTTCCTGACTCACTTCCAGCCCATTTGTGATGTAGGTCCTCTGGTTTAAAGCCACATGTACCGGTTTCCTCACCTTTATTGATGTGGCCCCACTGGTGTGAGGACACTCCTGCCTGGTTCCCATCCCCTTGGTGATGGGGGCCCTCTGGTGAGAGTCTGATCCTGTCTGGATTCCTCACACTTCTGGGAGGTGGGCCCTCTGCTGTGAGGTCACTCCTGCCTGGCTGGCACACGTCACCTTGGCGATGTGGGCCCTCAGTTGGGAGTTGGTGCCTGCTGGGAGTCTCCTCCCCTCGGTAATGAGGGCCCTCTGGCGTCAGGCCCTAACTCATGGGCTCCCAAAATTTTCTGATGTGCGCCCTGTCGTGCGAGTACACTCCAGCCAGGGTCCCATCCCCATGGGGATGTGGGCTTTCTGCTCTGAGGTCCCAAAGCCTGGGGTGCTCACAGTGTCAGAATGTGGGCCCTCTGCTGTGAGTTCACTCCGGCATGGATCCCATAGCCTCGGTGCTCTGGGCCACCTGCTTGGAGCTTCCAGCTGCGGGGTTCCTCACCTTTTTTATTCTATGGGCGCTCTGTTGTGAGTTTCCTCCTGCATGCCTCACTCCCAGCCCTTTCGTGGTGTGTGTCCCCTTGTTTGAGGCCACATGTGCTGTGTTCCTCACCTTTCGCTGATGTGGCCCCACTGGTGTGAGGACACTCCTGCCTGGTTTCCATCCCATTGGTGATGTGGGCGCTCTGGTTAGAGTCTGATCCTGTTTGGGCTCCTCACACTTCTGTGAGGTGGGCCCTCTGCTGTGAGGTAACTCCTGCCTGGCTTGCTCCCATTGCCTTGGTGACGTCGGCCCTCTGGTGGCATTTGGAGCCTGCTGGTAGCCTCCTCTCCTCAGTGATGAGGGCCCTCTGGCGTCAGGCCATAACTGCTGGGTTCCCACATTTTCTGATACGTGCTAAGTTGTGCGAGGACACTCCTGCGAGGTTCCCATCCCCATGGGGATGTGGGCCTTCTGCTCTGAGGTCCCACTGGCTGGGTTGCTCACAGTTTCATGATGTGGGCCCTCTGCTGTGAGTTCACTGTGGCCTGGATCCCATAGACTCCATGCTCTGGACCACCTGCTGGGAGGTCCAAACTGCTGGATTCCTCACATTTTTTATTCTGTGGGCCCTGTGTTGTTAGGCTACTCCTGCCTGCCTCACTCGGAGCACCTTGGAAATGTGGGTCCTCTGGTTTAGGCCACATGTGCTGGGTTCCTCACCTTTCTATAATGTGGCCACACTGGTGTGAGGACACTCCTGCCTTGTTCCGATCCCCTTGGTGATGTGGGCCCTCTGGTGAGAGTCTTATCCTGGCTGGGTTCCTCACCCTTCTGTGAGGTAGGCCCTCTGCTGTGAGGTCAATCCTGCCTGGCTGGCACACGTCAACTTGGCGACGTGGGCCCTCAGTTGGGAGTTGGTGCCTGCTGGGAGTCTCCTCCCCTCGGTAATGAGGGCCCTCTGGCGTCAGACCCTAACTCCTGGGCTCCCAAAATTTTCTGATGTGCGCCCTGTGGTGCGAGTACACTCCTGCCAGGATCCCAACCCCATGGGAATGTGGGTCTTCTGCTCTGAGGTCCCAATGGTACGTTCCTCAGTTTCATGATGAGGGCCCTCTGGTGTGAGTTCACTCCGGCATGGACCCCATAGCCTCGCTGCTCCTGGCCTCCTGCGGGGAGGTTCCAACTGTGGGATTCCTCACCTTTTTCCTTCTATGGGCCCTCTGTTTTGAGACTCCTCCTGCCTGCCTCACTCCCAGCCCCTTGGTGATGTGTGTCCTCTGGTTTGAGGCCACGTGTGCTGGGTCCCTCACCTTTCGATGATGTGGCCCCACTGGTGTGAGGACACTCCTGCCTGGTTCCTATCCCCTTGGTGATGTGGGCCCTCTGGTGAGAGTCTGATCCTGGCTGGGTTCCTCCCACTTCTGTGAGGTGGGCCCTCTGCTGTGAGGTCACTCCTGCCTGGCTGGCACACCCCGCCTTGGCAATGTCGGCCCTCTTGTGGCAGTTGGAGCCTGCTCGGAGCCTCCTCCCCTCGGTGATGACGGCCCTCTGGCGTCAGGCCCTAACTGCTGGGTACCCACATTTTCTGATACGTGCTAAGTGGTGCGAGGACACTCGTGCCATGTTCCCAACCCCATGGGGATGTGGGCCTTCTGCTCTGAGGTCCCAACGGCTGGGTTGCTCACAGTTTCATGATGTGGGCCCTCGGCTGTGAGTTCACTGCGGCCTGGATGACATAGACTCGGTGCTCTTGGCCGCCTGCTGGGAGGTTCCCACTGCACGATTCCTCAGCTTTTTTATTCTATTGGTCCTGTGTTGTGAGTCTACTCCTGCCTGCCTCACTCCGAGCCCCTTGGAGATCTGGATCCTCTGGTTTAGGTCACATGTGCTGGGTTCCTCACCTTTCTATGATGTGGCCACCCTGGTGTGAAGACAGTCCTGCCTGGTTCTGATGCCCTTGGTGATGTGGGCCCTCTGGTGAGAGTCTTACCCTGGCTGGGTTCCTCACCATTCTGTGAGGTAGGCCCTCAGCTGTGAGGTCACTCCTGCCTGGCTGTTGCACGTCACCTTGGCGACATGGGCCCTCAGTTGGGAGTTGGTGCCTGCTTGGGGTCTCCTCCCCTTGGTAATGAGGGCCCTCTGGCGTCAGGCCCTAACTTCTGGGCTCCCAAAATTCTCTGATGTGCGCCCTGTGGTGCGAGTACACTTCTGCCAGGGCCCCAACCACATGGGAATGTGGGCCTTCTGCTCTAAGGTCCCAACGGCTGGGTTGCTCACAGTTTCATGATGAGGCCCCTCTGTTTTGAGTTCAGTCAGGCCTGGATCCCATAGCCTCGCTGCTCCTGGCCACCTGCTGGGAGGTTCCAACTGCGGGATTCCTCACCTTTTTTACGCTATGGGCCCTCTGTTTGGAGGCTCCTCCTGCCTGCCTCACTCCCATCCCCTTGGTGATGTGTGTCCTGTAGTTTGAGGCCATGTGTGCTGGGTCCGTCACATTTCGGTGATGTGGCCACACTGGTGTGAGGACACTCCTGCCTGGTTTCCATTCCCTTGGTGATGTGGGCCCTCCGGTGAGAGTCTGATCCTCTTTGGGTTCCTCACACTTTTGTGTGATTGGCCCTCTGCTCTGAGGTCACTCCTGCCTGGCTGGCACACCCCGCATTGGCGACGTCGGCCTTCTGGTAGCAGTTGGAGCTTGCTGGGAGCCTCCTCTCCTCAGTGATGAGGGCCCTCTGGCGTCCGGCCCTAACTGCTGGGCTCCCCACCTTTTCTGATGTGTGCCCACTGGTGCGATGACACTCCTGCTTGGTTCCCTTCCCCATGGGGATGTGGGCCTTGTGCTCTGAGGTTACAACGGCTGGGTTGCTTACAGTATCACGATGAGAGCCCTCTGTTGTGAGTTCATCACTGCCTGGATCCCATAGCCTCGGTGCTCTGGGCCGCCTGCTGGGATGTTCCAACTGCTGGATTCCTCACCTTTTTTATACAATGGGCCATGTGTTTTGAGGTTAATCCTGCCTGCCTCGCTCCGAGACCCATGGTGATGTGGGTCCTCTGGTTTGAGGCCACATGTGCTGGGTACCTCAACTTTCGATGATGTGGCCCCACGGGTGTGAGGACACTCCTGCCTGGTTCCCAGCCCCTTGCTTATGTGGGCACTCTGGTGAGAGTCTGATCCTGACTGGGTTCCTTACCCTTCTGTGAGGTGGGCCCTCTGATGTGAGGTCACTCCTGCCTGGATGTCTCATGTCGCCTTGGTGACGTAGGCCCTCTGTTGGCCACTGAAGCATGCTGGGAGCCTCCTACCCTCTTTAATAAGGGCCCTGGAAGAAACGCATATGCCCTTTTTGACCAAGTGCATCATTGTCGAGGTTCTGCCTCTTCTCCTATACTTTCAGAGGACTTCCCGTCTACCTCCTGAAATCGTATTCCTGGAATTCTGCCCCGCGTTCAAGTCCTCTTTGCAGCCTTACTTCAATATATTTTTGGACGATAGCTGTCATTTATAACTCTGCAGGTTTGTGAATTACAGTGCCCCTGAGCTCCTTTCTTCAACTCGCTTTCTTGTGAGCTGGCCGCAAAACCGCAGGATTGCTTCAGGCCCTAATCTGGTTCCGGCACGGCATGCTGAGCCTTTGGCTAATTCCTCTTCCTGGTGGGAAATGAGCATTAAATTTGTTCGTGCAGACACCTACAGCTAATCTCTCATTGGTTCTCCCTATTCCTGTTCATCTTGCGCAGAAATTCCAAACTGTGCCAAACAGGAGGTTAAAGGCACTGACTCTCCAAGTGGGCAGAGTGTTAGTAAAGCATCTGGAATGGTAAAACCGAGTAGGAGGGGACGAAAACTGAGATGCATTTAAAAAGGTTTCCCGGTCACACGGTGGACCATATTCTGGGTTTCCCATGCGTGTTTTACCTGAAGGAAGAATCCCTTCAACCTGGAGAGTTGGGACCCATGGAATGGGTACCATGCAGTATGACTTCAAAGGGTTGCCTTTGCTCACCGAACGTCACCAATGTTATCAGCCCGAAGTGTCCAGCCTTATGTCTCACTCAGCTCGGGGTGTAGATGTGGTAATTCCAGGTTGCATCACAAGCCCTGAGTGAATTATTTAAGAATTGCTCTCTATTTCACTGTCATTGTGTTTTGTTTTCAAAATTTATTTTGATAATGGGATTTATCGGATTTTCGCTGCTGCGTTTAGGCCGCTGTACACACGCTTGATTTCCTTATGGAGACATATAAATCCATGGGTTTTAAGATTCTTACTTGTCAGGTATGTTCCCAGGCGTTGAATATGGGGTGTTGAGTACATTTCATTGAGCAAGGAGTAGGTCTTATCTATTATATATTTGGCTTATGGAACGGTATCGGTGCTAATTTCAATCTCTGGTTTTATGCAGCACCCCAACTCACCTTTCCCCATTAGCAAGCATAATTTGGTTTTCTAAATTTGAGACCCTGTTCTGTTTTGTAATTCAGTTCATGTGTAGCCAAGTTTACATTCCGTGTATTAGTGATATCTTATGATGTTTCTTTTTCTGTGTGACTTATTTCTCGTAGAATCATCGTTCCTGAATCCACTCATTATGCCGCTACGGACCTGATGACGTAGATTTCATTGCTGAGTGATATTCCATTGTACGTGCGTACCACAACTTCTTTATCCATTTTTTGCTTTCTCAGATAGTTAACTTATACCGTAGACAATGTTCTTGTAAACAGAGCCATCCCAAACTTTGGGGTGGCTGTGTGTTTTTGATTTTAATTTCCCTAAGCTATAGGACCATAAGTGGAAGTGCCATAGGCTGTGTTGCTTTGTTTCCTACGTGTTTCAGGAAACACCATACACTTCTCCAGAGTGGCTGTTGGCAATTTCCATCCCGCCCATCAGCATAACAAGGCTCCCTGTTCTCCATGACCTGTCCTGCCTTTCTGGATTTTACACTTTGTTCAGATGGCCCTTTTGACCGGTGGGCAGTGAGACTTCATTGTAGTGCAGATTTCCTTTACACGCTTGCTTGGTGGCCAAAAAGGGCGTATGCGTTTTTTCCTGAATATATTCAGGAAAAAACGCATACGCGCTTTTTGGCCAAGTGCATCATTGTCAACATTCTGCCTCTTTTCCTATGCTTTAAGTGCAATTCCTGTCTACCCCCTGAAATCGTTTTCCTGAAATTCTGCCCCGCTTTCAAGTCCTCTTCGAAGACTTACTTCAATACATTTTTGGATGATAGCTGTCATTCATAACTCTGCAGGTTTGTGAATTTCAGTGGCCCTGAGCTCCTTTCTTCAACTCACTTTCTTGTGAGCTGGCTGCAAAACCGCAGGATTGCTTAGGGCGCTAATCTGTTTCTGGCAGGGCACGCTGAGCCTTTGGTTAATTCCTCTTCCTGGTGGGAAATGAGCGTTCCATTTGCCCGTGTAGGCACCTACAGCTAGTCTCTCATTGGTTCTCCCTATTACTGTACATCTTGCGCAGAAATTGCAAACTGTGCCCAACAGGAGGTTAATGGCACTGACTCTCCAAGTGGGGAGAGTGTTAGTAAAGCGTCTGGAATGATGAACCCGAGTACCAGGGGACGAAAACTGAGATGCATTTGAAAACGTTTTCCGGTCACACAGTGCACAGTACTGTGGGTTTCCCATGCATGTTTTAGCTGAAGGAAGAATCCCTTAAACCTGGAGAGTTGGGACCCATGGAATGGGTATCATGCAGTATGACTTCAAAGGGTCTGCGTTTGCTCAACGAACCTCACCAATGCTATCCGCCCGAAGTGTCCAGCCTTATGTCTCACCCAGCTCTGGATGTAGATGTGGTAAATCCAGGTTGCATCACATGCCCTGAATGAATTATTTAAGAATTGCTCTCTATTTCACTGTCATTGTGTTTTGTTTTTGTAATTCATTTTGATAATGGGATTTATTGGATTTTCTCTGCTGCGTTCATGCAGCTGTACACACGCTTGATTGTCTTAAGGAGACATATAAATCCATGGGTTTGAAGATTCTTACTAGTCAGGTGTATTCCTAGGCGTTGAATATGAGGTGTTTAGTCCATTTCGTTGAGCAAGGGGTAGGTCTTGACTATTACATATTTGGCTTATGGAAAGGTATCTGTGCTAATTTCTATCCCTGCTTTTATGCAGCACCCCAACACACTTTTCCCCTTAAGCATGCATAAGTTGGTTTTCTAAATTTGAGACCCTGTTCTGTTTTGTAATTCAGTTCATGTGTAGCCAAGTTTACATTCCGTGTATTAGTGATAACTTATGATGTTTCATTTTCTGTGTGACTTATTTCACTTAGAATCATCGTACCTGAATCCACTCATTATGCCGCGACGGGCCTGATGAAATAGATTTCATTGGTGAGTGATATTCCTTTGTAAGTACGTACCACACTTCTTTATCCATTTTTCGCTTTCTGGGATATTTAACTTGTTCCGTAGACGAGGTTCTTGTAAACAGAGCCGTCCGACACTTTGGGGTGGCTGTCTGTGTTTGATTTTAATTTCCGTGATCTATAAGACCATAAGTGGAAGTGCCATAGTCTCCGTTGCTTTGTTTCTTAGGTGTTTCAGGAAACACCATACACTTCTCCAGAGTGGCTGTTGGCATTTACATCCCGCCCATCAGCAATACAAGGCTCCCTGTTCTCCATGGCCTGTCCTGTGTTTCTGGTTTTTACACTTTTTTCAGATGGCCCTTTTGACGAATGGGAAATGAGACTTCATTGTAGTGCGGATTTCCATTTCTCGAGTGCTTGGTTGGCCAAAAAGTGCATATGTGTTTTTTCCTGAATATATTCAGGAAAAAATGTTTACGCACTTTTGTCCAAGTGCATCACTGTCAAAGATCTGCCGCTTTTCACATGCTTTAAATGCAATTCCAATCTACCTCCTGAAATATGATTCCTGCAATTCTGCCTCGTTTTCAAGTCCTCTTTGCAGACTTACTTCCATATATTTTTGCCAATAGCTGTCATTTATAACTCTGCAGGTTTGTGAATTACAGTGCCCGTGATTTCCTTTCTTAACTCGTTTCCTTGAAAACTGGCCACAGAACCGCAGGTTTGCTTCAGGCCGTAATCAGGGTCCGGCACGGCACTCTGAGACTTTGGTTCATTCCACTTCCTGGTGGGAAATTAGAGTTAAATGTGCCCCTCCAGACACCTGCCTCACTCCTAGCCCCTTGGTGATGTGTGTCCTCTGGTTTGAGGCCACATGTGCTGGGTTCCTCACCTTTGGCTGATGTGGCCCCACTGGTGTGAGGACACTCCTGCCTGGTTCCCATCCCCTTGGTGATGTGGGCCCTCCGGTGAGAGTCTGATCCTGGTTGGGTTCCTCACACTTCTGTGAGGTGGGCCCTCTTCTCTGAGGTCACTCCTGCCTGGCTGGCACGCCCCGCCTTGGCGACGTCGGCCCTCTGGTGGGATTTGGTGCCTGCTGGGTGTCTCCTCCCCTCGGTAATGAGGGCCCTCTGGCGTCAGGCCCTAACTCCTGGGCTCCCAATATTTTCTGATATGCGCCCTGTGGTTCGAGTACACTCCTGCCAGGTTCCCAACCCCATGGGAATGTGGGCCTTCTGCTCTGAGGTCCCAACCGTGGGTTACTCAGTTTCATGATGAGGGCCCTCTGCTGCGAGTTCTCTCCGGCCTGGATCCCATAGCCTCGCTGCTCTTGGCCACCTGCTGGGAGGTTACAACTGCGGGATTCCTCACCTTTTTTCTTCTATGGGCCCTCTGTTTTGAGACTCCTCCTGCCTGCCTCACTCCCAGCCCCTTGGTGATGTGTGTCCTCTGGTTTGAGGCCACGTATGCTGGGTCCCTCGCCTTTCGATGATGTGGCCCCACTGATGTGAGGACACTCCTGCCTGGTTCCTATCCCCTTGATGATGTGGGCCCTCTGGTGAGAGTCTGATCCTGGCTGGGTTCCTCACCCTTCTGTGAGGGGGGCCCTCTGCTGTGAGGTCACTCCTGCCTGGCTGGCACACCCCACCTGGGCAACATCGGCCCTCTTGTGGCAGTTGGAGCCTGCTGGGAACCTCCCCTCGGTGATGGGGGCCCTCTTGCCTCAGGCCCTAACTGCTGGGCACCCACATTTTCTGATACGTGCTAAGTGGTGCGAGGACACTCTTGCGAGGTTCCCATCCCCATGGGCATGTGGGCCTTCTCTTCTAAGGTCCCAACACCTGTGTTGTTCACCGTTTCATGATGTTGGCTCTCTGGTGTTAGTTCACCCAGGCCTAGATCCCATAGACTCTGTGCTCTGAGCGGCCTGCTGGGAGGTTCCTACTGCTGGATTCCTTACCTCTTTTATTCTTTGGGTCCTGTGTTTTCATGCTCCTACTTCCTGACTCACTTCCAGCCCATTTGTGATGTAGGTCCTCTGGTTTAAAGCCACATGTACCGGTTTCCTCACCTTTATTGATGTGGCCCCACTGGTGTGAGGACACTCCTGCCTGGTTCCCATCCCCTTGGTGATGGGGGCCCTCTGGTGAGAGTCTGATCCTGTCTGGATTCCTCACACTTCTGGGAGGTGGGCCCTCTGCTGTGAGGTCACTCCTGCCTGGCTGGCACACGTCACCTTGGCGATGTGGGCCCTCAGTTGGGAGTTGGTGCCTGCTGGGAGTCTCCTCCCCTCGGTAATGAGGGCCCTCTGGCGTCAGGCCCTAACTCATGGGCTCCCAAAATTTTCTGATGTGCGCCCTGTCGTGCGAGTACACTCCAGCCAGGGTCCCATCCCCATGGGGATGTGGGCTTTCTGCTCTGAGGTCCCAAAGCCTGGGGTGCTCACAGTGTCAGAATGTGGGCCCTCTGCTGTGAGTTCACTCCGGCATGGATCCCATAGCCTCGGTGCTCTGGGCCACCTGCTTGGAGCTTCCAGCTGCGGGGTTCCTCACCTTTTTTATTCTATGGGCGCTCTGTTGTGAGTTTCCTCCTGCATGCCTCACTCCCAGCCCTTTCGTGGTGTGTGTCCCCTTGTTTGAGGCCACATGTGCTGTGTTCCTCACCTTTCACTGATGTGGCCCCACTGGTGTGAGGACACTCCTGCCTGGTTTCCATCCCATTGGTGATGTGGGCGCTCTGGTTAGAGTCTGATCCTGTTTGGGCTCCTCACACTTCTGTGAGGTGGGCCCTCTGCTGTGAGGTAACTCCTGCCTGGCTTGCTCCCATTGCCTTGGTGACGTCGGCCCTCTGGTGGCATTTGGAGCCTGCTGGTAGCCTCCTCTCCTCAGTGATGAGGGCCCTCTGGCGTCAGGCCATAACTGCTGGGTTCCCACATTTTCTGATACGTGCTAAGTTGTGCGAGGACACTCCTGCGAGGTTCCCATCCCCATGGGGATGTGGGCCTTCTGCTCTGAGGTCCCACTGGCTGGGTTGCTCACAGTTTCATGATGTGGGCCCTCTGCTGTGAGTTCACTGTGGCCTGGATCCCATAGACTCCATGCTCTGGACCACCTGCTGGGAGGTCCAAACTGCTGGATTCCTCACATTTTTTATTCTGTGGGCCCTGTGTTGTTAGGCTACTCCTGCCTGCCTCACTCGGAGCACCTTGGAAATGTGGGTCCTCTGGTTTAGGCCACATGTGCTGGGTTCCTCACCTTTCTATAATGTGGCCACACTGGTGTGAGGACACTCCTGCCTTGTTCCGATCCCCTTGGTGATGTGGGCCCTCTGGTGAGAGTCTTATCCTGGCTGGGTTCCTCACCCTTCTGTGAGGTAGGCCCTCTGCTGTGAGGTCAATCCTGCCTGGCTGGCACACGTCAACTTGGCGACGTGGGCCCTCAGTTGGGAGTTGGTGCCTGCTGGGAGTCTCCTCCCCTCGGTAATGAGGGCCCTCTGGCGTCAGACCCTAACTCCTGGGCTCCCAAAATTTTCTGATGTGCGCCCTGTGGTGCGAGTACACTCCTGCCAGGATCCCAACCCCATGGGAATGTGGGTCTTCTGCTCTGAGGTCCCAATGGTACGTTCCTCAGTTTCATGATGAGGGCCCTCTGGTGTGAGTTCACTCCGGCATGGACCCCATAGCCTCGCTGCTCCTGGCCTCCTGCGGGGAGGTTCCAACTGTGGGATTCCTCACCTTTTTCCTTCTATGGGCCCTCTGTTTTGAGACTCCTCCTGCCTGCCTCACTCCCAGCCCCTTGGTGATGTGTGTCCTCTGGTTTGAGGCCACGTGTGCTGGGTCCCTCACCTTTCGATGATGTGGCCCCACTGGTGTGAGGACACTCCTGCCTGGTTCCTATCCCCTTGGTGATGTGGGCCCTCTGGTGAGAGTCTGATCCTGGCTGGGTTCCTCCCACTTCTGTGAGGTGGGCCCTCTGCTGTGAGGTCACTCCTGCCTGGCTGGCACACCCCGCCTTGGCAATGTCGGCCCTCTTGTGGCAGTTGGAGCCTGCTCGGAGCCTCCTCCCCTCGGTGATGACGGCCCTCTGGCGTCAGGCCCTAACTGCTGGGTACCCACATTTTCTGATACGTGCTAAGTGGTGCGAGGACACTCGTGCCATGTTCCCAACCCCATGGGGATGTGGGCCTTCTGCTCTGAGGTCCCAACGGCTGGGTTGCTCACAGTTTCATGATGTGGGCCCTCGGCTGTGAGTTCACTGCGGCCTGGATGACATAGACTCGGTGCTCTTGGCCGCCTGCTGGGAGGTTCCCACTGCACGATTCCTCAGCTTTTTTATTCTATTGGCCCTGTGTTGTGAGTCTACTCCTGCCTGCCTCACTCCGAGCCCCTTGGAGATCTGGATCCTCTGGTTTAGGTCACATGTGCTGGGTTCCTCACCTTTCTATGATGTGGCCACCCTGGTGTGAAGACAGTCCTGCCTGGTTCTGATGCCCTTGGTGATGTGGGCCCTCTGGTGAGAGTCTTACCCTGGCTGGGTTCCTCACCATTCTGTGAGGTAGGCCCTCAGCTGTGAGGTCACTCCTGCCTGGCTGTTGCACGTCACCTTGGCGACATGGGCCCTCAGTTGGGAGTTGGTGCCTGCTTGGGGTCTCCTCCCCTTGGTAATGAGGGCCCTCTGGCGTCAGGCCCTAACTTCTGGGCTCCCAAAATTCTCTGATGTGCGCCCTGTGGTGCGAGTACACTTCTGCCAGGGCCCCAACCACATGGGAATGTGGGCCTTCTGCTCTAAGGTCCCAACGGCTGGGTTGCTCACAGTTTCATGATGAGGCCCCTCTGTTTTGAGTTCAGTCAGGCCTGGATCCCATAGCCTCGCTGCTCCTGGCCACCTGCTGGGAGGTTCCAACTGCGGGATTCCTCACCTTTTTTACGCTATGGGCCCTCTGTTTGGAGGCTCCTCCTGCCTGCCTCACTCCCATCCCCTTGGTGATGTGTGTCCTGTAGTTTGAGGCCATGTGTGCTGGGTCCGTCACATTTCGGTGATGTGGCCACACTGGTGTGAGGACACTCCTGCCTGGTTTCCATTCCCTTGGTGATGTGGGCCCTCCGGTGAGAGTCTGATCCTCTTTGGGTTCCTCACACTTTTGTGTGATTGGCCCTCTGCTCTGAGGTCACTCCTGCCTGGCTGGCACACCCCGCATTGGCGACGTCGGCCTTCTGGTAGCAGTTGGAGCTTGCTGGGAGCCTCCTCTCCTCAGTGATGAGGGCCCTCTGGCGTCCGGCCCTAACTGCTGGGCTCCCCACCTTTTCTGATGTGTGCCCACTGGTGCGATGACACTCCTGCTTGGTTCCCTTCCCCATGGGGATGTGGGCCTTGTGCTCTGAGGTTACAACGGCTGGGTTGCTTACAGTATCACGATGAGAGCCCTCTGTTGTGAGTTCATCACTGCCTGGATCCCATAGCCTCGGTGCTCTGGGCCGCCTGCTGGGATGTTCCAACTGCTGGATTCCTCACCTTTTTTATACAATGGGCCATGTGTTTTGAGGTTAATCCTGCCTGCCTCGCTCCGAGACCCATGGTGATGTGGGTCCTCTGGTTTGAGGCCACATGTGCTGGGTACCTCAACTTTCGATGATGTGGCCCCACGGGTGTGAGGACACTCCTGCCTGGTTCCCAGCCCCTTGCTTATGTGGGCACTCTGGTGAGAGTCTGATCCTGACTGGGTTCCTTACCCTTCTGTGAGGTGGGCCCTCTGATGTGAGGTCACTCCTGCCTGGATGTCTCATGTCGCCTTGGTGACGTAGGCCCTCTGTTGGCCACTGAAGCATGCTGGGAGCCTCCTACCCTCTTTAATAAGGGCCCTGGAAGAAACGCATATGCCCTTTTTGACCAAGTGCATCATTGTCGAGGTTCTGCCTCTTCTCCTATACTTTCAGAGGACTTCCCGTCTACCTCCTGAAATCGTATTCCTGGAATTCTGCCCCGCGTTCAAGTCCTCTTTGCAGCCTTACTTCAATATATTTTTGGACGATAGCTGTCATTTATAACTCTGCAGGTTTGTGAATTACAGTGCCCCTGAGCTCCTTTCTTCAACTCGCTTTCTTGTGAGCTGGCCGCAAAACCGCAGGATTGCTTCAGGCCCTAATCTGGTTCCGGCACGGCATGCTGAGCCTTTGGCTAATTCCTCTTCCTGGTGGGAAATGAGCGTTAAATTTGTTCGTGCAGACACCTACAGCTAATCTCTCATTGGTTCTCCCTATTCCTGTTCATCTTGCGCAGAAATTCCAAACTGTGCCAAACAGGAGGTTAAAGGCACTGACTCTCCAAGTGGGCAGAGTGTTAGTAAAGCATCTGGAATGGTAAAACCGAGTAGGAGGGGACGAAAACTGAGATGCATTTAAAAAGGTTTCCCGGTCACACGGTGGACCATATTCTGGGTTTCCCATGCGTGTTTTACCTGAAGGAAGAATCCCTTCAACCTGGAGAGTTGGGACCCATGGAATGGGTACCATGCAGTATGACTTCAAAGGGTTGCCTTTGCTCACCGAACGTCACCAATGTTATCAGCCCGAAGTGTCCAGCCTTATGTCTCACTCAGCTCGGGGTGTAGATGTGGTAATTCCAGGTTGCATCACAAGCCCTGAGTGAATTATTTAAGAATTGCTCTCTATTTCACTGTCATTGTGTTTTGTTTTCAAAATTTATTTTGATAATGGGATTTATCGGATTTTCGCTGCTGCGTTTAGGCCGCTGTACACACGCTTGATTTCCTTATGGAGACATATAAATCCATGGGTTTTAAGATTCTTACTTGTCAGGTATGTTCCCAGGCGTTGAATATGGGGTGTTGAGTACATTTCATTGAGCAAGGAGTAGGTCTTATCTATTATATATTTGGCTTATGGAACGGTATCGGTGCTAATTTCAATCTCTGGTTTTATGCAGCACCCCAACTCACCTTTCCCCATTAGCAAGCATAATTTGGTTTTCTAAATTTGAGACCCTGTTCTGTTTTGTAATTCAGTTCATGTGTAGCCAAGTTTACATTCCGTGTATTAGTGATATCTTATGATGTTTCTTTTTCTGTGTGACTTATTTCTCGTAGAATCATCGTTCCTGAATCCACTCATTATGCCGCTACGGACCTGATGACGTAGATTTCATTGCTGAGTGATATTCCATTGTACGTGCGTACCACAACTTCTTTATCCATTTTTTGCTTTCTCAGATAGTTAACTTATACCGTAGACAATGTTCTTGTAAACAGAGCCATCCCAAACTTTGGGGTGGCTGTGTGTTTTTGATTTTAATTTCCCTAAGCTATAGGACCATAAGTGGAAGTGCCATAGGCTGTGTTGCTTTGTTTCCTACGTGTTTCAGGAAACACCATACACTTCTCCAGAGTGGCTGTTGGCAATTTACATCCCGCCCATCAGCATAACAAGGCTCCCTGTTCTCCATGACCTGTCCTGCCTTTCTGGATTTTACACTTTGTTCAGATGGCCCTTTTGACCGGTGGGCAGTGAGACTTCATTGTAGTGCAGATTTCCTTTACACGCTTGCTTGGTGGCCAAAAAGGGCGTATGCGTTTTTTCCTGAATATATTCAGGAAAAAACGCATACGCGCTTTTTGGCCAAGTGCATCATTGTCAACATTCTGCCTCTTTTCCTATGCTTTAAGTGCAATTCCTGTCTACCCCCTGAAATCGTTTTCCTGAAATTCTGCCCCGCTTTCAAGTCCTCTTCGAAGACTTACTTCAATACATTTTTGGATGATAGCTGTCATTCATAACTCTGCAGGTTTGTGAATTTCAGTGGCCCTGAGCTCCTTTCTTCAACTCACTTTCTTGTGAGCTGGCTGCAAAACCGCAGGATTGCTTAGGGCGCTAATCTGTTTCTGGCAGGGCACGCTGAGCCTTTGGTTAATTCCTCTTCCTGGTGGGAAATGAGCGTTCCATTTGCCCGTGTAGGCACCTACAGCTAGTCTCTCATTGGTTCTCCCTATTACTGTACATCTTGCGCAGAAATTGCAAACTGTGCCCAACAGGAGGTTAATGGCACTGACTCTCCAAGTGGGGAGAGTGTTAGTAAAGCGTCTGGAATGATGAACCCGAGTACCAGGGGACGAAAACTGAGATGCATTTGAAAACGTTTTCCGGTCACACAGTGCACAGTACTGTGGGTTTCCCATGCATGTTTTAGCTGAAGGAAGAATCCCTTAAACCTGGAGAGTTGGGACCCATGTAATGGGTACCATGCAGTATGACTTCAAAGGGTCTGCGTTTGCTCAACGAACCTCACCAATGCTCTCAGCCCGAAGTGTCCAGCCTTATGTCTCACCCAGCTCTGGATGTAGATGTGGTAAATCCAGGTTGCATCACATGCCCTGAATGAATTATTTAAGAATTGCTCTCTATTTCACTGTCATTGTGTTTTGTTTTTGTAATTCATTTTGATAATGGGATTTATTGGATTTTCTCTGCTGCGTTCATGCAGCTGTACACACGCTTGATTGTCTTAAGGAGACATATAAATCCATGGGTTTGAAGATTCTTACTAGTCAGGTGTATTCCTAGGCGTTGAATATGAGGTGTTTAGTCCATTTCGTTGAGCAAGGGGTAGGTCTTGACTATTACATATTTGGCTTATGGAAAGGTATCTGTGCTAATTTCTATCCCTGCTTTTATGCAGCACCCCAACACACTTTTCCCCTTAAGCATGCATAAGTTGGTTTTCTAAATTTGAGACCCTGTTCTGTTTTGTAATTCAGTTCATGTGTAGCCAAGTTTACATTCCGTGTATTAGTGATAACTTATGATGTTTCATTTTCTGTGTGACTTATTTCACTTAGAATCATCGTACCTGAATCCACTCATTATGCCGCGACGGGCCTGATGAAATAGATTTCATTGGTGAGTGATATTCCTTTGTAAGTACGTACCACACTTCTTTATCCATTTTTCGCTTTCTGGGATATTTAACTTGTTCCGTAGACGAGGTTCTTGTAAACAGAGCCGTCCGACACTTTGGGGTGGCTGTCTGTGTTTGATTTTAATTTCCGTGATCTATAAGACCATAAGTGGAAGTGCCATAGTCTCCGTTGCTTTGTTTCTTAGGTGTTTCAGGAAACACCATACACTTCTCCAGAGTGGCTGTTGGCATTTACATCCCGCCCATCAGCAATACAAGGCTCCCTGTTCTCCATGGCCTGTCCTGTGTTTCTGGTTTTTACACTTTTTTCAGATGGCCCTTTTGACGAATGGGAAATGAGACTTCATTGTAGTGCGGATTTCCATTTCTCGAGTGCTTGGTTGGCCAAAAAGTGCATATGTGTTTTTTCCTGAATATATTCAGGAAAAAATGTTTACGCACTTTTGTCCAAGTGCATCACTGTCAAAGATCTGCCGCTTTTCACATGCTTTAAATGCAATTCCAATCTACCTCCTGAAATATGATTCCTGCAATTCTGCCTCGTTTTCAAGTCCTCTTTGCAGACTTACTTCCATATATTTTTGCCAATAGCTGTCATTTATAACTCTGCAGGTTTGTGAATTACAGTGCCCGTGATTTCCTTTCTTAACTCGTTTCCTTGAAAACTGGCCACAGAACCGCAGGTTTGCTTCAGGCCGTAATCAGGGTCCGGCACGGCACTCTGAGACTTTGGTTCATTCCACTTCCTGGTGGGAAATTAGAGTTAAATGTGCCCCTCCAGACACCTGCCTCACTCCTAGCCCCTTGGTGATGTGTGTCCTCTGGTTTGAGGCCACATGTGCTGGGTTCCTCACCTTTGGCTGATGTGGCCCCACTGGTGTGAGGACACTCCTGCCTGGTTCCCATCCCCTTGGTGATGTGGGCCCTCCGGTGAGAGTCTGATCCTGGTTGGGTTCCTCACACTTCTGTGAGGTGGGCCCTCTTCTCTGAGGTCACTCCTGCCTGGCTGGCACACCCCGCCTTGGCGACGTCGGCCCTCTGGTGGGATTTGGTGCCTGCTGGGTGTCTCCTCCCCTCGGTAATGAGGGCCCTCTGGCGTCAGGCCCTAACTCCTGGGCTCCCAATATTTTCTGATATGCGCCCTGTGGTTCGAGTACACTCCTGCCAGGTTCCCAACCCCATGGGAATGTGGGCCTTCTGCTCTGAGGTCCCAACCGTGGGTTACTCAGTTTCATGATGAGGGCCCTCTGCTGCGAGTTCTCTCCGGCCTGGATCCCATAGCCTCGCTGCTCTTGGCCACCTGCTGGGAGGTTACAACTGCAGGATTCCTCACCTTTTTTCTTCTATGGGCCCTCTGTTTTGAGACTCCTCCTGCCTGCCTCACTCCCAGCCCCTTGGTGATGTGTGTCCTCTGGTTTGAGGCCACGTATGCTGGGTCCCTCGCCTTTCGATGATGTGGCCCCACTGATGTGAGGACACTCCTGCCTGGTTCCTATCCCCTTGATGATGTGGGCCCTCTGGTGAGAGTCTGATCCTGGCTGGGTTCCTCACCCTTCTGTGAGGGGGGCCCTCTGCTGTGAGGTCACTCCTGCCTGGCTGGCACACCCCACCTGGGCAACATCGGCCCTCTTGTGGCAGTTGGAGCCTGCTGGGAACCTCCCCTCGGTGATGGGGGCCCTCTTGCCTCAGGCCCTAACTGCTGGGCACCCACATTTTCTGATACGTGCTAAGTGGTGCGAGGACACTCTTGCGAGGTTCCCATCCCCATGGGCATGTGGGCCTTCTCTTCTAAGGTCCCAACACCTGTGTTGTTCACCGTTTCATGATGTTGGCTCTCTGGTGTTAGTTCACCCAGGCCTAGATCCCATAGACTCTGTGCTCTGAGCGGCCTGCTGGGAGGTTCCTACTGCTGGATTCCTTACCTCTTTTATTCTTTGGGTCCTGTGTTTTCATGCTCCTACTTCCTGACTCACTTCCAGCCCATTTGTGATGTAGGTCCTCTGGTTTAAAGCCACATGTACCGGTTTCCTCACCTTTATTGATGTGGCCCCACTGGTGTGAGGACACTCCTGCCTGGTTCCCATCCCCTTGGTGATGGGGGCCCTCTGGTGAGAGTCTGATCCTGTCTGGATTCCTCACACTTCTGGGAGGTGGGCCCTCTGCTGTGAGGTCACTCCTGCCTGGCTGGCACACGTCACCTTGGCGATGTGGGCCCTCAGTTGGGAGTTGGTGCCTGCTGGGAGTCTCCTCCCCTCGGTAATGAGGGCCCTCTGGCGTCAGGCCCTAACTCATGGGCTCCCAAAATTTTCTGATGTGCGCCCTGTCGTGCGAGTACACTCCAGCCAGGGTCCCATCCCCATGGGGATGTGGGCTTTCTGCTCTGAGGTCCCAAAGCCTGGGGTGCTCACAGTGTCAGAATGTGGGCCCTCTGCTGTGAGTTCACTCCGGCATGGATCCCATAGCCTCGGTGCTCTGGGCCACCTGCTTGGTGCTTCCAGCTGCGGGGTTCCTCACCTTTTTTATTCTATGGGCGCTCTGTTGTGAGTTTCCTCCTGCATGCCTCACTCCCAGCCCTTTCGTGGTGTGTGTCCCCTTGTTTGAGGCCACATGTGCTGTGTTCCTCACCTTTCGCTGATGTGGCCCCACTGGTGTGAGGACACTCCTGCCTGGTTTCCATCCCATTGGTGATGTGGGCGCTCTGGTTAGAGTCTGATCCTGTTTGGGCTCCTCACACTTCTGTGAGGTGGGCCCTCTGCTGTGAGGTAACTCCTGCCTGGCTTGCTCCCATTGCCTTGGTGACGTCGGCCCTCTGGTGGCATTTGGAGCCTGCTGGTAGCCTCCTCTCCTCAGTGATGAGGGCCCTCTGGCGTCAGGCCATAACTGCTGGGTTCCCACATTTTCTGATACGTGCTAAGTTGTGCGAGGACACTCCTGCCAGGTTCCCATCCCCATGGGGATGTGGGCCTTCTGCTCTGAGGTCCCACTGGCTGGGTTGCTCACAGTTTCATGATGTGGGCCCTCTGCTGTGAGTTCACTGTGGCCTGGATCCCATAGACTCCATGCTCTGGACCACCTGCTGGGAGGTCCAAACTGCTGGATTCCTAACATTTTTTATTCTGTGGGCCCTGTGTTGTTAGGCTACTCCTGCCTGCCTCACTCGGAGCACCTTGGAAATGTGGGTCCTCTGGTTTAGGCCACATGTGCTGGGTTCCTCACCTTTCTATAATGTGGCCACACTGGTGTGAGGACACTCCTGCCTTGTTCCGATCCCCTTGGTGATGTGGGCCCTCTGGTGAGAGTCTTATCCTGGCTGGGTTCCTCACCCTTCTGTGAGGTAGGCCCTCTGCTGTGAGGTCAATCCTGCCTGGCTGGCACACGTCAACTTGGCGACGTGGGACCTCAGTTGGGAGTTGGTGCCTGCTGGGAGTCTCCTCCCCTCGGTAATGAGGGCCCTCTGGCGTCAGACCCTAACTCCTGGGCTCCCAAAATTTTCTGATGTGCGCCCTGTGGTGCGAGTACACTCCTGCCAGGATCCCAACCCCATGGGAATGTGGGTCTTCTGCTCTGAGGTCCCAATGGTACGTTCCTCAGTTTCATGATGAGGGCCCTCTGGTGTGAGTTCACTCCGGCATGGACCCCATAGCCTCGCTGCTCCTGGCCTCCTGCGGGGAGGTTCCAACTGTGGGATTCCTCACCTTTTTCCTTCTATGGGCCCTCTGTTTTGAGACTCCTCCTGCCTGCCTCACTCCCAGCCCCTTGGTGATGTGTGTCCTCTGGTTTGAGGCCACGTGTGCTGGGTCCCTCACCTTTCGATGATGTGGCCCCACTGGTGTGAGGACACTCCTGCCTGGTTCCTATCCCCTTGGTGATGTGGGCCCTCTGGTGAGAGTCTGATCCTGGCTGGGTTCCTCCCACTTCTGTGAGGTGGGCCCTCTGCTGTGAGGTCACTCCTGCCTGGCTGGCACACCCCGCCTTGGCAATGTCGGCCCTCTTGTGGCAGTTGGAGCCTGCTCGGAGCCTCCTCCCCTCGGTGATGACGGCCCTCTGGCGTCAGGCCCTAACTGCTGGGTACCCACATTTTCTGATACGTGCTAAGTGGTGCGAGGACACTCGTGCCATGTTCCCAACCCCATGGGGATGTGGGCCTTCTGCTCTGAGGTCCCAACGGCTGGGTTGCTCACAGTTTCATGATGTGGGCCCTCGGCTGTGAGTTCACTGCGGCCTGGATGACATAGACTCGGTGCTCTTGGCCGCCTGCTGGGAGGTTCCCACTGCACGATTCCTCAGCTTTTTTATTCTATTGGCCCTGTGTTGTGAGTCTACTCCTGCCTGCCTCACTCCGAGCCCCTTGGAGATCTGGATCCTCTGGTTTAGGTCACATGTGCTGGGTTCCTCACCTTTCTATGATGTGGCCACCCTGGTGTGAAGACAGTCCTGCCTGGTTCTGATGCCCTTGGTGATGTGGGCCCTCTGGTGAGAGTCTTACCCTGGCTGGGTTCCTCACCATTCTGTGAGGTAGGCCCTCAGCTGTGAGGTCACTCCTGCCTGGCTGTTGCACGTCACCTTGGCGACATGGGCCCTCAGTTGGGAGTTGGTGCCTGCTTGGGGTCTCCTCCCCTTGGTAATGAGGGCCCTCTGGCGTCAGGCCCTAACTTCTGGGCTCCCAAAATTCTCTGATGTGCGCCCTGTGGTGCGAGTACACTTCTGCCAGGGCCCCAACCACATGGGAATGTGGGCCTTCTGCTCTAAGGTCCCAACGGCTGGGTTGCTCACAGTTTCATGATGAGGCCCCTCTGTTTTGAGTTCAGTCAGGCCTGGATCCCATAGCCTCGCTGCTCCTGGCCACCTGCTGGGAGGTTCCAACTGCGGGATTCCTCACCTTTTTTACGCTATGGGCCCTCTGTTTGGAGGCTCCTCCTGCCTGCCTCACTCCCATCCCCTTGGTGATGTGTGTCCTGTAGTTTGAGGCCATGTGTGCTGGGTCCGTCACATTTCGGTGATGTGGCCACACTGGTGTGAGGACACTCCTGCCTGGTTTCCATTCCCTTGGTGATGTGGGCCCTCCGGTGAGAGTCTGATCCTCTTTGGGTTCCTCACACTTTTGTGTGATTGGCCCTCTGCTCTGAGGTCACTCCTGCCTGGCTGGCACACCCCGCATTGGCGACGTCGGCCTTCTGGTAGCAGTTGGAGCTTGCTGGGAGCCTCCTCTCCTCAGTGATGAGGGCCCTCTGGCGTCCGGCCCTAACTGCTGGGCTCCCCACCTTTTCTGATGTGTGCCCACTGGTGCGATGACACTCCTGCTTGGTTCCCTTCCCCATGGGGATGTGGGCCTTGTGCTCTGAGGTTACAACGGCTGGGTTGCTTACAGTATCACGATGAGAGCCCTCTGTTGTGAGTTCATCACTGCCTGGATCCCATAGCCTCGGTGCTCTGGGCCGCCTGCTGGGATGTTCCAACTGCTGGATTCCTCACCTTTTTTATACAATGGGCCATGTGTTTTGAGGTTAATCCTGCCTGCCTCGCTCCGAGACCCATGGTGATGTGGGTCCTCTGGTTTGAGGCCACATGTGCTGGGTACCTCAACTTTCGATGATGTGGCCCCACGGGTGTGAGGACACTCCTGCCTGGTTCCCAGCCCCTTGCTTATGTGGGCACTCTGGTGAGAGTCTGATCCTGACTGGGTTCCTTACCCTTCTGTGAGGTGGGCCCTCTGATGTGAGGTCACTCCTGCCTGGATGTCTCATGTCGCCTTGGTGACGTAGGCCCTCTGTTGGCCACTGAAGCATGCTGGGAGCCTCCTACCCTCTTTAATAAGGGCCCTGGAAGAAACGCATATGCCCTTTTTGACCAAGTGCATCATTGTCGAGGTTCTGCCTCTTCTCCTATACTTTCAGAGGACTTCCCGTCTACCTCCTGAAATCGTATTCCTGGAATTCTGCCCCGCGTTCAAGTCCTCTTTGCAGCCTTACTTCAATATATTTTTGGACGATAGCTGTCATTTATAACTCTGCAGGTTTGTGAATTACAGTGCCCCTGAGCTCCTTTCTTCAACTCGCTTTCTTGTGAGCTGGCCGCAAAACCGCAGGATTGCTTCAGGCCCTAATCTGGTTCCGGCACGGCATGCTGAGCCTTTGGCTAATTCCTCTTCCTGGTGGGAAATGAGCGTTAAATTTGTTCGTGCAGACACCTACAGCTAATCTCTCATTGGTTCTCCCTATTCCTGTTCATCTTGCGCAGAAATTCCAAACTGTGCCAAACAGGAGGTTAAAGGCACTGACTCTCCAAGTGGGCAGAGTGTTAGTAAAGCATCTGGAATGGTAAAACCGAGTAGGAGGGGACGAAAACTGAGATGCATTTAAAAAGGTTTCCCGGTCACACGGTGGACCATATTCTGGGTTTCCCATGCGTGTTTTACCTGAAGGAAGAATCCCTTCAACCTGGAGAGTTGGGACCCATGGAATGGGTACCATGCAGTATGACTTCAAAGGGTTGCCTTTGCTCACCGAACGTCACCAATGTTATCAGCCCGAAGTGTCCAGCCTTATGTCTCACTCAGCTCGGGGTGTAGATGTGGTAATTCCAGGTTGCATCACAAGCCCTGAGTGAATTATTTAAGAATTGCTCTCTATTTCACTGTCATTGTGTTTTGTTTTCAAAATTTATTTTGATAATGGGATTTATCGGATTTTCGCTGCTGCGTTTAGGCCGCTGTACACACGCTTGATTTCCTTATGGAGACATATAAATCCATGGGTTTTAAGATTCTTACTTGTCAGGTATGTTCCCAGGCGTTGAATATGGGGTGTTGAGTACATTTCATTGAGCAAGGAGTAGGTCTTATCTATTATATATTTGGCTTATGGAACGGTATCGGTGCTAATTTCAATCTCTGGTTTTATGCAGCACCCCAACTCACCTTTCCCCATTAGCAAGCATAATTTGGTTTTCTAAATTTGAGACCCTGTTCTGTTTTGTAATTCAGTTCATGTGTAGCCAAGTTTACATTCCGTGTATTAGTGATATCTTATGATGTTTCTTTTTCTGTGTGACTTATTTCTCGTAGAATCATCGTTCCTGAATCCACTCATTATGCCGCTACGGACCTGATGACGTAGATTTCATTGCTGAGTGATATTCCATTGTACGTGCGTACCACAACTTCTTTATCCATTTTTTGCTTTCTCAGATAGTTAACTTATACCGTAGACAATGTTCTTGTAAACAGAGCCATCCCAAACTTTGGGGTGGCTGTGTGTTTTTGATTTTAATTTCCCTAAGCTATAGGACCATAAGTGGAAGTGCCATAGGCTGTGTTGCTTTGTTTCCTACGTGTTTCAGGAAACACCATACACTTCTCCAGAGTGGCTGTTGGCAATTTACATCCCGCCCATCAGCATAACAAGGCTCCCTGTTCTCCATGACCTGTCCTGCCTTTCTGGATTTTACACTTTGTTCAGATGGCCCTTTTGACCGGTGGGCAGTGAGACTTCATTGTAGTGCAGATTTCCTTTACACGCTTGCTTGGTGGCCAAAAAGGGCGTATGCGTTTTTTCCTGAATATATTCAGGAAAAAACGCATACGCGCTTTTTGGCCAAGTGCATCATTGTCAACATTCTGCCTCTTTTCCTATGCTTTAAGTGCAATTCCTGTCTACCCCCTGAAATCGTTTTCCTGAAATTCTGCCCCGCTTTCAAGTCCTCTTCGAAGACTTACTTCAATACATTTTTGGATGATAGCTGTCATTCATAACTCTGCAGGTTTGTGAATTTCAGTGGCCCTGAGCTCCTTTCTTCAACTCACTTTCTTGTGAGCTGGCTGCAAAACCGCAGGATTGCTTAGGGCGCTAATCTGTTTCTGGCAGGGCACGCTGAGCCTTTGGTTAATTCCTCTTCCTGGTGGGAAATGAGCGTTCCATTTGCCCGTGTAGGCACCTACAGCTAGTCTCTCATTGGTTCTCCCTATTACTGTACATCTTGCGCAGAAATTGCAAACTGTGCCCAACAGGAGGTTAATGGCACTGACTCTCCAAGTGGGGAGAGTGTTAGTAAAGCGTCTGGAATGATGAACCCGAGTACCAGGGGACGAAAACTGAGATGCATTTGAAAACGTTTTCCGGTCACACAGTGCACAGTACTGTGGGTTTCCCATGCATGTTTTAGCTGAAGGAAGAATCCCTTAAACCTGGAGAGTTGGGACCCATGTAATGGGTACCATGCAGTATGACTTCAAAGGGTCTGCGTTTGCTCAACGAACCTCACCAATGCTCTCAGCCCGAAGTGTCCAGCCTTATGTCTCACCCAGCTCTGGATGTAGATGTGGTAAATCCAGGTTGCATCACATGCCCTGAATGAATTATTTAAGAATTGCTCTCTATTTCACTGTCATTGTGTTTTGTTTTTGTAATTCATTTTGATAATGGGATTTATTGGATTTTCTCTGCTGCGTTCATGCAGCTGTACACACGCTTGATTGTCTTAAGGAGACATATAAATCCATGGGTTTGAAGATTCTTACTAGTCAGGTGTATTCCTAGGCGTTGAATATGAGGTGTTTAGTCCATTTCGTTGAGCAAGGGGTAGGTCTTGACTATTACATATTTGGCTTATGGAAAGGTATCTGTGCTAATTTCTATCCCTGCTTTTATGCAGCACCCCAACACACTTTTCCCCTTAAGCATGCATAAGTTGGTTTTCTAAATTTGAGACCCTGTTCTGTTTTGTAATTCAGTTCATGTGTAGCCAAGTTTACATTCCGTGTATTAGTGATAACTTATGATGTTTCATTTTCTGTGTGACTTATTTCACTTAGAATCATCGTACCTGAATCCACTCATTATGCCGCGACGGGCCTGATGAAATAGATTTCATTGGTGAGTGATATTCCTTTGTAAGTACGTACCACACTTCTTTATCCATTTTTCGCTTTCTGGGATATTTAACTTGTTCCGTAGACGAGGTTCTTGTAAACAGAGCCGTCCGACACTTTGGGGTGGCTGTCTGTGTTTGATTTTAATTTCCGTGATCTATAAGACCATAAGTGGAAGTGCCATAGTCTCCGTTGCTTTGTTTCTTAGGTGTTTCAGGAAACACCATACACTTCTCCAGAGTGGCTGTTGGCATTTACATCCCGCCCATCAGCAATACAAGGCTCCCTGTTCTCCATGGCCTGTCCTGTGTTTCTGGTTTTTACACTTTTTTCAGATGGCCCTTTTGACGAATGGGAAATGAGACTTCATTGTAGTGCGGATTTCCATTTCTCGAGTGCTTGGTTGGCCAAAAAGTGCATATGTGTTTTTTCCTGAATATATTCAGGAAAAAATGTTTACGCACTTTTGTCCAAGTGCATCACTGTCAAAGATCTGCCGCTTTTCACATGCTTTAAATGCAATTCCAATCTACCTCCTGAAATATGATTCCTGCAATTCTGCCTCGTTTTCAAGTCCTCTTTGCAGACTTACTTCCATATATTTTTGCCAATAGCTGTCATTTATAACTCTGCAGGTTTGTGAATTACAGTGCCCGTGATTTCCTTTCTTAACTCGTTTCCTTGAAAACTGGCCACAGAACCGCAGGTTTGCTTCAGGCCGTAATCAGGGTCCGGCACGGCACTCTGAGACTTTGGTTCATTCCACTTCCTGGTGGGAAATTAGAGTTAAATGTGCCCCTCCAGACACCTGCCTCACTCCTAGCCCCTTGGTGATGTGTGTCCTCTGGTTTGAGGCCACATGTGCTGGGTTCCTCACCTTTGGCTGATGTGGCCCCACTGGTGTGAGGACACTCCTGCCTGGTTCCCATCCCCTTGGTGATGTGGGCCCTCCGGTGAGAGTCTGATCCTGGTTGGGTTCCTCACACTTCTGTGAGGTGGGCCCTCTTCTCTGAGGTCACTCCTGCCTGGCTGGCACACCCCGCCTTGGCGACGTCGGCCCTCTGGTGGGATTTGGTGCCTGCTGGGTGTCTCCTCCCCTCGGTAATGAGGGCCCTCTGGCGTCAGGCCCTAACTCCTGGGCTCCCAATATTTTCTGATATGCGCCCTGTGGTTCGAGTACACTCCTGCCAGGTTCCCAACCCCATGGGAATGTGGGCCTTCTGCTCTGAGGTCCCAACCGTGGGTTACTCAGTTTCATGATGAGGGCCCTCTGCTGCGAGTTCTCTCCGGCCTGGATCCCATAGCCTCGCTGCTCTTGGCCACCTGCTGGGAGGTTACAACTGCGGGATTCCTCACCTTTTTTCTTCTATGGGCCCTCTGTTTTGAGACTCCTCCTGCCTGCCTCACTCCCAGCCCCTTGGTGATGTGTGTCCTCTGGTTTGAGGCCACGTATGCTGGGTCCCTCGCCTTTCGATGATGTGGCCCCACTGATGTGAGGACACTCCTGCCTGGTTCCTATCCCCTTGATGATGTGGGCCCTCTGGTGAGAGTCTGATCCTGGCTGGGTTCCTCACCCTTCTGTGAGGGGGGCCCTCTGCTGTGAGGTCACTCCTGCCTGGCTGGCACACCCCACCTGGGCAACATCGGCCCTCTTGTGGCAGTTGGAGCCTGCTGGGAACCTCCCCTCGGTGATGGGGGCCCTCTTGCCTCAGGCCCTAACTGCTGGGCACCCACATTTTCTGATACGTGCTAAGTGGTGCGAGGACACTCTTGCGAGGTTCCCATCCCCATGGGCATGTGGGCCTTCTCTTCTAAGGTCCCAACACCTGTGTTGTTCACCGTTTCATGATGTTGGCTCTCTGGTGTTAGTTCACCCAGGCCTAGATCCCATAGACTCTGTGCTCTGAGCGGCCTGCTGGGAGGTTCCTACTGCTGGATTCCTTACCTCTTTTATTCTTTGGGTCCTGTGTTTTCATGCTCCTACTTCCTGACTCACTTCCAGCCCATTTGTGATGTAGGTCCTCTGGTTTAAAGCCACATGTACCGGTTTCCTCACCTTTATTGATGTGGCCCCACTGGTGTGAGGACACTCCTGCCTGGTTCCCATCCCCTTGGTGATGGGGGCCCTCTGGTGAGAGTCTGATCCTGTCTGGATTCCTCACACTTCTGGGAGGTGGGCCCTCTGCTGTGAGGTCACTCCTGCCTGGCTGGCACACGTCACCTTGGCGATGTGGGCCCTCAGTTGGGAGTTGGTGCCTGCTGGGAGTCTCCTCCCCTCGGTAATGAGGGCCCTCTGGCGTCAGGCCCTAACTCATGGGCTCCCAAAATTTTCTGATGTGCGCCCTGTCGTGCGAGTACACTCCAGCCAGGGTCCCATCCCCATGGGGATGTGGGCTTTCTGCTCTGAGGTCCCAAAGCCTGGGGTGCTCACAGTGTCAGAATGTGGGCCCTCTGCTGTGAGTTCACTCCGGCATGGATCCCATAGCCTCGGTGCTCTGGGCCACCTGCTTGGAGCTTCCAGCTGCGGGGTTCCTCACCTTTTTTATTCTATGGGCGCTCTGTTGTGAGTTTCCTCCTGCATGCCTCACTCCCAGCCCTTTCGTGGTGTGTGTCCCCTTGTTTGAGGCCACATGTGCTGTGTTCCTCACCTTTCGCTGATGTGGCCCCACTGGTGTGAGGACACTCCTGCCTGGTTTCCATCCCATTGGTGATGTGGGCGCTCTGGTTAGAGTCTGATCCTGTTTGGGCTCCTCACACTTCTGTGAGGTGGGCCCTCTGCTGTGAGGTAACTCCTGCCTGGCTTGCTCCCATTGCCTTGGTGACGTCGGCCCTCTGGTGGCATTTGGAGCCTGCTGGTAGCCTCCTCTCCTCAGTGATGAGGGCCCTCTGGCGTCAGGCCATAACTGCTGGGTTCCCACATTTTCTGATACGTGCTAAGTTGTGCGAGGACACTCCTGCCAGGTTCCCATCCCCATGGGGATGTGGGCCTTCTGCTCTGAGGTCCCACTGGCTGGGTTGCTCACAGTTTCATGATGTGGGCCCTCTGCTGTGAGTTCACTGTGGCCTGGATCCCATAGACTCCATGCTCTGGACCACCTGCTGGGAGGTCCAAACTGCTGGATTCCTCACATTTTTTATTCTGTGGGCCCTGTGTTGTTAGGCTACTCCTGCCTGCCTCACTCGGAGCACCTTGGAAATGTGGGTCCTCTGGTTTAGGCCACATGTGCTGGGTTCCTCACCTTTCTATAATGTGGCCACACTGGTGTGAGGACACTCCTGCCTTGTTCCGATCCCCTTGGTGATGTGGGCCCTCTGGTGAGAGTCTTATCCTGGCTGGGTTCCTCACCCTTCTGTGAGGTAGGCCCTCTGCTGTGAGGTCAATCCTGCCTGGCTGGCACACGTCAACTTGGCGACGTGGGACCTCAGTTGGGAGTTGGTGCCTGCTGGGAGTCTCCTCCCCTCGGTAATGAGGGCCCTCTGGCGTCAGACCCTAACTCCTGGGCTCCCAAAATTTTCTGATGTGCGCCCTGTGGTGCGAGTACACTCCTGCCAGGATCCCAACCCCATGGGAATGTGGGTCTTCTGCTCTGAGGTCCCAATGGTACGTTCCTCAGTTTCATGATGAGGGCCCTCTGGTGTGAGTTCACTCCGGCATGGACCCCATAGCCTCGCTGCTCCTGGCCTCCTGCGGGGAGGTTCCAACTGTGGGATTCCTCACCTTTTTCCTTCTATGGGCCCTCTGTTTTGAGACTCCTCCTGCCTGCCTCACTCCCAGCCCCTTGGTGATGTGTGTCCTCTGGTTTGAGGCCACGTGTGCTGGGTCCCTCACCTTTCGATGATGTGGCCCCACTGGTGTGAGGACACTCCTGCCTGGTTCCTATCCCCTTGGTGATGTGGGCCCTCTGGTGAGAGTCTGATCCTGGCTGGGTTCCTCCCACTTCTGTGAGGTGGGCCCTCTGCTGTGAGGTCACTCCTGCCTGGCTGGCACACCCCGCCTTGGCAATGTCGGCCCTCTTGTGGCAGTTGGAGCCTGCTCGGAGCCTCCTCCCCTCGGTGATGACGGCCCTCTGGCGTCAGGCCCTAACTGCTGGGTACCCACATTTTCTGATACGTGCTAAGTGGTGCGAGGACACTCGTGCCATGTTCCCAACCCCATGGGGATGTGGGCCTTCTGCTCTGAGGTCCCAACGGCTGGGTTGCTCACAGTTTCATGATGTGGGCCCTCGGCTGTGAGTTCACTGCGGCCTGGATGACATAGACTCGGTGCTCTTGGCCGCCTGCTGGGAGGTTCCCACTGCACGATTCCTCAGCTTTTTTATTCTATTGGCCCTGTGTTGTGAGTCTACTCCTGCCTGCCTCACTCCGAGCCCCTTGGAGATCTGGATCCTCTGGTTTAGGTCACATGTGCTGGGTTCCTCACCTTTCTATGATGTGGCCACCCTGGTGTGAAGACAGTCCTGCCTGGTTCTGATGCCCTTGGTGATGTGGGCCCTCTGGTGAGAGTCTTACCCTGGCTGGGTTCCTCACCATTCTGTGAGGTAGGCCCTCAGCTGTGAGGTCACTCCTGCCTGGCTGTTGCACGTCACCTTGGCGACATGGGCCCTCAGTTGGGAGTTGGTGCCTGCTTGGGGTCTCCTCCCCTTGGTAATGAGGGCCCTCTGGCGTCAGGCCCTAACTTCTGGGCTCCCAAAATTCTCTGATGTGCGCCCTGTGGTGCGAGTACACTTCTGCCAGGGCCCCAACCACATGGGAATGTGGGCCTTCTGCTCTAAGGTCCCAACGGCTGGGTTGCTCACAGTTTCATGATGAGGCCCCTCTGTTTTGAGTTCAGTCAGGCCTGGATCCCATAGCCTCGCTGCTCCTGGCCACCTGCTGGGAGGTTCCAACTGCGGGATTCCTCACCTTTTTTACGCTATGGGCCCTCTGTTTGGAGGCTCCTCCTGCCTGCCTCACTCCCATCCCCTTGGTGATGTGTGTCCTGTAGTTTGAGGCCATGTGTGCTGGGTCCGTCACATTTCGGTGATGTGGCCACACTGGTGTGAGGACACTCCTGCCTGGTTTCCATTCCCTTGGTGATGTGGGCCCTCCGGTGAGAGTCTGATCCTCTTTGGGTTCCTCACACTTTTGTGTGATTGGCCCTCTGCTCTGAGGTCACTCCTGCCTGGCTGGCACACCCCGCATTGGCGACGTCGGCCTTCTGGTAGCAGTTGGAGCTTGCTGGGAGCCTCCTCTCCTCAGTGATGAGGGCCCTCTGGCGTCCGGCCCTAACTGCTGGGCTCCCCACCTTTTCTGATGTGTGCCCACTGGTGCGATGACACTCCTGCTTGGTTCCCTTCCCCATGGGGATGTGGGCCTTGTGCTCTGAGGTTACAACGGCTGGGTTGCTTACAGTATCACGATGAGAGCCCTCTGTTGTGAGTTCATCACTGCCTGGATCCCATAGCCTCGGTGCTCTGGGCCGCCTGCTGGGATGTTCCAACTGCTGGATTCCTCACCTTTTTTATACAATGGGCCATGTGTTTTGAGGTTAATCCTGCCTGCCTCGCTCCGAGACCCATGGTGATGTGGGTCCTCTGGTTTGAGGCCACATGTGCTGGGTACCTCAACTTTCGATGATGTGGCCCCACGGGTGTGAGGACACTCCTGCCTGGTTCCCAGCCCCTTGCTTATGTGGGCACTCTGGTGAGAGTCTGATCCTGACTGGGTTCCTTACCCTTCTGTGAGGTGGGCCCTCTGATGTGAGGTCACTCCTGCCTGGATGTCTCATGTCGCCTTGGTGACGTAGGCCCTCTGTTGGCCACTGAAGCATGCTGGGAGCCTCCTACCCTCTTTAATAAGGGCCCTGGAAGAAACGCATATGCCCTTTTTGACCAAGTGCATCATTGTCGAGGTTCTGCCTCTTCTCCTATACTTTCAGAGGACTTCCCGTCTACCTCCTGAAATCGTATTCCTGGAATTCTGCCCCGCGTTCAAGTCCTCTTTGCAGCCTTACTTCAATATATTTTTGGACGATAGCTGTCATTTATAACTCTGCAGGTTTGTGAATTACAGTGCCCCTGAGCTCCTTTCTTCAACTCGCTTTCTTGTGAGCTGGCCGCAAAACCGCAGGATTGCTTCAGGCCCTAATCTGGTTCCGGCACGGCATGCTGAGCCTTTGGCTAATTCCTCTTCCTGGTGGGAAATGAGCGTTAAATTTGTTCGTGCAGACACCTACAGCTAATCTCTCATTGGTTCTCCCTATTCCTGTTCATCTTGCGCAGAAATTCCAAACTGTGCCAAACAGGAGGTTAAAGGCACTGACTCTCCAAGTGGGCAGAGTGTTAGTAAAGCATCTGGAATGGTAAAACCGAGTAGGAGGGGACGAAAACTGAGATGCATTTAAAAAGGTTTCCCGGTCACACGGTGGACCATATTCTGGGTTTCCCATGCGTGTTTTACCTGAAGGAAGAATCCCTTCAACCTGGAGAGTTGGGACCCATGGAATGGGTACCATGCAGTATGACTTCAAAGGGTTGCCTTTGCTCACCGAACGTCACCAATGTTATCAGCCCGAAGTGTCCAGCCTTATGTCTCACTCAGCTCGGGGTGTAGATGTGGTAATTCCAGGTTGCATCACAAGCCCTGAGTGAATTATTTAAGAATTGCTCTCTATTTCACTGTCATTGTGTTTTGTTTTCAAAATTTATTTTGATAATGGGATTTATCGGATTTTCGCTGCTGCGTTTAGGCCGCTGTACACACGCTTGATTTCCTTATGGAGACATATAAATCCATGGGTTTTAAGATTCTTACTTGTCAGGTATGTTCCCAGGCGTTGAATATGGGGTGTTGAGTACATTTCATTGAGCAAGGAGTAGGTCTTATCTATTATATATTTGGCTTATGGAACGGTATCGGTGCTAATTTCAATCTCTGGTTTTATGCAGCACCCCAACTCACCTTTCCCCATTAGCAAGCATAATTTGGTTTTCTAAATTTGAGACCCTGTTCTGTTTTGTAATTCAGTTCATGTGTAGCCAAGTTTACATTCCGTGTATTAGTGATATCTTATGATGTTTCTTTTTCTGTGTGACTTATTTCTCGTAGAATCATCGTTCCTGAATCCACTCATTATGCCGCTACGGACCTGATGACGTAGATTTCATTGCTGAGTGATATTCCATTGTACGTGCGTACCACAACTTCTTTATCCATTTTTTGCTTTCTCAGATAGTTAACTTATACCGTAGACAATGTTCTTGTAAACAGAGCCATCCCAAACTTTGGGGTGGCTGTGTGTTTTTGATTTTAATTTCCCTAAGCTATAGGACCATAAGTGGAAGTGCCATAGGCTGTGTTGCTTTGTTTCCTACGTGTTTCAGGAAACACCATACACTTCTCCAGAGTGGCTGTTGGCAATTTACATCCCGCCCATCAGCATAACAAGGCTCCCTGTTCTCCATGACCTGTCCTGCCTTTCTGGATTTTACACTTTGTTCAGATGGCCCTTTTGACCGGTGGGCAGTGAGACTTCATTGTAGTGCAGATTTCCTTTACACGCTTGCTTGGTGGCCAAAAAGGGCATATGCGTTTTTTCCTGAATATATTCAGGAAAAAACGCATACGCGCTTTTTGGCCAAGTGCATCATTGTCAACATTCTGCCTCTTTTCCTATGCTTTAAGTGCAATTCCTGTCTACCCCCTGAAATCGTTTTCCTGAAATTCTGCCCCGCTTTCAAGTCCTCTTCGAAGACTTACTTCAATACATTTTTGGATGATAGCTGTCATTCATAACTCTGCAGGTTTGTGAATTTCAGTGGCCCTGAGCTCCTTTCTTCAACTCACTTTCTTGTGAGCTGGCTGCAAAACCGCAGGATTGCTTAGGGCGCTAATCTGTTTCTGGCAGGGCACGCTGAGCCTTTGGTTAATTCCTCTTCCTGGTGGGAAATGAGCGTTCCATTTGCCCGTGTAGGCACCTACAGCTAGTCTCTCATTGGTTCTCCCTATTACTGTACATCTTGCGCAGAAATTGCAAACTGTGCCCAACAGGAGGTTAATGGCACTGACTCTCCAAGTGGGGAGAGTGTTAGTAAAGCGTCTGGAATGATGAACCCGAGTACCAGGGGACGAAAACTGAGATGCATTTGAAAACGTTTTCCGGTCACACAGTGCACAGTACTGTGGGTTTCCCATGCATGTTTTAGCTGAAGGAAGAATCCCTTAAACCTGGAGAGTTGGGACCCATGTAATGGGTACCATGCAGTATGACTTCAAAGGGTCTGCGTTTGCTCAACGAACCTCACCAATGCTATCCGCCCGAAGTGTCCAGCCTTATGTCTCACCCAGCTCTGGATGTAGATGTGGTAAATCCAGGTTGCATCACATGCCCTGAATGAATTATTTAAGAATTGCTCTCTATTTCACTGTCATTGTGTTTTGTTTTTGTAATTCATTTTGATAATGGGATTTATTGGATTTTCTCTGCTGCGTTCATGCAGCTGTACACATGCTTGATTGTCTTAAGGAGACATATAAATCCATGGGTTTGAAGATTCTTACTAGTCAGGTGTATTCCTAGGCGTTGAATATGAGGTGTTTAGTCCATTTCGTTGAGCAAGGGGTAGGTCTTGACTATTACATATTTGGCTTATGGAAAGGTATCTGTGCTAATTTCTATCCCTGCTTTTATGCAGCACCCCAACACACTTTTCCCCTTAAGCATGCATAAGTTGGTTTTCTAAATTTGAGACCCTGTTCTGTTTTGTAATTCAGTTCATGTGTAGCCAAGTTTACATTCCGTGTATTAGTGATAACTTATGATGTTTCATTTTCTGTGTGACTTATTTCACTTAGAATCATCGTACCTGAATCCACTCATTATGCCGCGACGGGCCTGATGAAATAGATTTCATTGGTGAGTGATATTCCTTTGTAAGTACGTACCACACTTCTTTATCCATTTTTCGCTTTCTGGGATATTTAACTTGTTCCGTAGACGAGGTTCTTGTAAACAGAGCCGTCCGACACTTTGGGGTGGCTGTCTGTGTTTGATTTTAATTTCCGTGATCTATAAGACCATAAGTGGAAGTGCCATAGTCTCCGTTGCTTTGTTTCTTAGGTGTTTCAGGAAACACCATACACTTCTCCAGAGTGGCTGTTGGCATTTACATCCCGCCCATCAGCAATACAAGGCTCCCTGTTCTCCATGGCCTGTCCTGTGTTTCTGGTTTTTACACTTTTTTCAGATGGCCCTTTTGACGAATGGGAAATGAGACTTCATTGTAGTGCGGATTTCCATTTCTCGAGGGCTTGGTTGGCCAAAAAGTGCATATGTGTTTTTTCCTGAATATATTCAGGAAAAAATGTTTACGCACTTTTGTCCAAGTGCATCACTGTCAAAGATCTGCCGCTTTTCACATGCTTTAAATGCAATTCCAATCTACCTCCTGAAATATGATTCCTGCAATTCTGCCTCGTTTTCAAGTCCTCTTTGCAGACTTACTTCCATATATTTTTGCCAATAGCTGTCATTTATAACTCTGCAGGTTTGTGAATTACAGTGCCCGTGATTTCCTTTCTTAACTCGTTTCCTTGAAAACTGGCCACAGAACCGCAGGTTTGCTTCAGGCCGTAATCAGGGTCCGGCACGGCACTCTGAGACTTTGGTTCATTCCACTTCCTGGTGGGAAATTAGAGTTAAATGTGCCCCTCCAGACACCTGCCTCACTCCTAGCCCCTTGGTGATGTGTGTCCTCTGGTTTGAGGCCACATGTGCTGGGTTCCTCACCTTTGGCTGATGTGGCCCCACTGGTGTGAGGACACTCCTGCCTGGTTCCCATCCCCTTGGTGATGTGGGCCCTCCGGTGAGAGTCTGATCCTGGTTGGGTTCCTCACACTTCTGTGAGGTGGGCCCTCTTCTCTGAGGTCACTCCTGCCTGGCTGGCACACCCCGCCTTGGCGACGTCGGCCCTCTGGTGGGATTTGGTGCCTGCTGGGTGTCTCCTCCCCTCGGTAATGAGGGCCCTCTGGCGTCAGGCCCTAACTCCTGGGCTCCCAATATTTTCTGATATGCGCCCTGTGGTTCGAGTACACTCCTGCCAGGTTCCCAACCCCATGGGAATGTGGGCCTTCTGCTCTGAGGTCCCAACCGTGGGTTACTCAGTTTCATGATGAGGGCCCTCTGCTGCGAGTTCTCTCCGGCCTGGATCCCATAGCCTCGCTGCTCTTGGCCACCTGCTGGGAGGTTACAACTGCGGGATTCCTCACCTTTTTTCTTCTATGGGCCCTCTGTTTTGAGACTCCTCCTGCCTGCCTCACTCCCAGCCCCTTGGTGATGTGTGTCCTCTGGTTTGAGGCCACGTATGCTGGGTCCCTCGCCTTTCGATGATGTGGCCCCACTGATGTGAGGACACTCCTGCCTGGTTCCTATCCCCTTGATGATGTGGGCCCTCTGGTGAGAGTCTGATCCTGGCTGGGTTCCTCACCCTTCTGTGAGGGGGGCCCTCTGCTGTGAGGTCACTCCTGCCTGGCTGGCACACCCCACCTGGGCAACATCGGCCCTCTTGTGGCAGTTGGAGCCTGCTGGGAACCTCCCCTCGGTGATGGGGGCCCTCTTGCCTCAGGCCCTAACTGCTGGGCACCCACATTTTCTGATACGTGCTAAGTGGTGCGAGGACACTCTTGCGAGGTTCCCATCCCCATGGGCATGTGGGCCTTCTCTTCTAAGGTCCCAACACCTGTGTTGTTCACCGTTTCATGATGTTGGCTCTCTGGTGTTAGTTCACCCAGGCCTAGATCCCATAGACTCTGTGCTCTGAGCGGCCTGCTGGGAGGTTCCTACTGCTGGATTCCTTACCTCTTTTATTCTTTGGGTCCTGTGTTTTCATGCTCCTACTTCCTGACTCACTTCCAGCCCATTTGTGATGTAGGTCCTCTGGTTTAAAGCCACATGTACCGGTTTCCTCACCTTTATTGATGTGGCCCCACTGGTGTGAGGACACTCCTGCCTGGTTCCCATCCCCTTGGTGATGGGGGCCCTCTGGTGAGAGTCTGATCCTGTCTGGATTCCTCACACTTCTGGGAGGTGGGCCCTCTGCTGTGAGGTCACTCCTGCCTGGCTGGCACACGTCACCTTGGCGATGTGGGCCCTCAGTTGGGAGTTGGTGCCTGCTGGGAGTCTCCTCCCCTCGGTAATGAGGGCCCTCTGGCGTCAGGCCCTAACTCATGGGCTCCCAAAATTTTCTGATGTGCGCCCTGTCGTGCGAGTACACTCCAGCCAGGGTCCCATCCCCATGGGGATGTGGGCTTTCTGCTCTGAGGTCCCAAAGCCTGGGGTGCTCACAGTGTCAGAATGTGGGCCCTCTGCTGTGAGTTCACTCCGGCATGGATCCCATAGCCTCGGTGCTCTGGGCCACCTGCTTGGAGCTTCCAGCTGCGGGGTTCCTCACCTTTTTTATTCTATGGGCGCTCTGTTGTGAGTTTCCTCCTGCATGCCTCACTCCCAGCCCTTTCGTGGTGTGTGTCCCCTTGTTTGAGGCCACATGTGCTGTGTTCCTCACCTTTCGCTGATGTGGCCCCACTGGTGTGAGGACACTCCTGCCTGGTTTCCATCCCATTGGTGATGTGGGCGCTCTGGTTAGAGTCTGATCCTGTTTGGGCTCCTCACACTTCTGTGAGGTGGGCCCTCTGCTGTGAGGTAACTCCTGCCTGGCTTGCTCCCATTGCCTTGGTGACGTCGGCCCTCTGGTGGCATTTGGAGCCTGCTGGTAGCCTCCTCTCCTCAGTGATGAGGGCCCTCTGGCGTCAGGCCATAACTGCTGGGTTCCCACATTTTCTGATACGTGCTAAGTTGTGCGAGGACACTCCTGCCAGGTTCCCATCCCCATGGGGATGTGGGCCTTCTGCTCTGAGGTCCCACTGGCTGGGTTGCTCACAGTTTCATGATGTGGGCCCTCTGCTGTGAGTTCACTGTGGCCTGGATCCCATAGACTCCATGCTCTGGACCACCTGCTGGGAGGTCCAAACTGCTGGATTCCTCACATTTTTTATTCTGTGGGCCCTGTGTTGTTAGGCTACTCCTGCCTGCCTCACTCGGAGCACCTTGGAAATGTGGGTCCTCTGGTTTAGGCCACATGTGCTGGGTTCCTCACCTTTCTATAATGTGGCCACACTGGTGTGAGGACACTCCTGCCTTGTTCCGATCCCCTTGGTGATGTGGGCCCTCTGGTGAGAGTCTTATCCTGGCTGGGTTCCTCACCCTTCTGTGAGGTAGGCCCTCTGCTGTGAGGTCAATCCTGCCTGGCTGGCACACGTCAACTTGGCGACGTGGGCCCTCAGTTGGGAGTTGGTGCCTGCTGGGAGTCTCCTCCCCTCGGTAATGAGGGCCCTCTGGCGTCAGACCCTAACTCCTGGGCTCCCAAAATTTTCTGATGTGCGCCCTGTGGTGCGAGTACACTCCTGCCAGGATCCCAACCCCATGGGAATGTGGGTCTTCTGCTCTGAGGTCCCAATGGTACGTTCCTCAGTTTCATGATGAGGGCCCTCTGGTGTGAGTTCACTCCGGCATGGACCCCATAGCCTCGCTGCTCCTGGCCTCCTGCGGGGAGGTTCCAACTGTGGGATTCCTCACCTTTTTCCTTCTATGGGCCCTCTGTTTTGAGACTCCTCCTGCCTGCCTCACTCCCAGCCCCTTGGTGATGTGTGTCCTCTGGTTTGAGGCCACGTGTGCTGGGTCCCTCACCTTTCGATGATGTGGCCCCACTGGTGTGAGGACACTCCTGCCTGGTTCCTATCCCCTTGGTGATGTGGGCCCTCTGGTGAGAGTCTGATCCTGGCTGGGTTCCTCCCACTTCTGTGAGGTGGGCCCTCTGCTGTGAGGTCACTCCTGCCTGGCTGGCACACCCCGCCTTGGCAATGTCGGCCCTCTTGTGGCAGTTGGAGCCTGCTCGGAGCCTCCTCCCCTCGGTGATGACGGCCCTCTGGCGTCAGGCCCTAACTGCTGGGTACCCACATTTTCTGATACGTGCTAAGTGGTGCGAGGACACTCGTGCCATGTTCCCAACCCCATGGGGATGTGGGCCTTCTGCTCTGAGGTCCCAACGGCTGGGTTGCTCACAGTTTCATGATGTGGGCCCTCGGCTGTGAGTTCACTGCGGCCTGGATGACATAGACTCGGTGCTCTTGGCCGCCTGCTGGGAGGTTCCCACTGCACGATTCCTCAGCTTTTTTATTCTATTGGCCCTGTGTTGTGAGTCTACTCCTGCCTGCCTCACTCCGAGCCCCTTGGAGATCTGGATCCTCTGGTTTAGGTCACATGTGCTGGGTTCCTCACCTTTCTATGATGTGGCCACCCTGGTGTGAAGACAGTCCTGCCTGGTTCTGATGCCCTTGGTGATGTGGGCCCTCTGGTGAGAGTCTTACCCTGGCTGGGTTCCTCACCATTCTGTGAGGTAGGCCCTCAGCTGTGAGGTCACTCCTGCCTGGCTGTTGCACGTCACCTTGGCGACATGGGCCCTCAGTTGGGAGTTGGTGCCTGCTTGGGGTCTCCTCCCCTTGGTAATGAGGGCCCTCTGGCGTCAGGCCCTAACTTCTGGGCTCCCAAAATTCTCTGATGTGCGCCCTGTGGTGCGAGTACACTTCTGCCAGGGCCCCAACCACATGGGAATGTGGGCCTTCTGCTCTAAGGTCCCAACGGCTGGGTTGCTCACAGTTTCATGATGAGGCCCCTCTGTTTTGAGTTCAGTCAGGCCTGGATCCCATAGCCTCGCTGCTCCTGGCCACCTGCTGGGAGGTTCCAACTGCGGGATTCCTCACCTTTTTTACGCTATGGGCCCTCTGTTTGGAGGCTCCTCCTGCCTGCCTCACTCCCATCCCCTTGGTGATGTGTGTCCTGTAGTTTGAGGCCATGTGTGCTGGGTCCGTCACATTTCGGTGATGTGGCCACACTGGTGTGAGGACACTCCTGCCTGGTTTCCATTCCCTTGGTGATGTGGGCCCTCCGGTGAGAGTCTGATCCTCTTTGGGTTCCTCACACTTTTGTGTGATTGGCCCTCTGCTCTGAGGTCACTCCTGCCTGGCTGGCACACCCCGCATTGGCGACGTCGGCCTTCTGGTAGCAGTTGGAGCTTGCTGGGAGCCTCCTCTCCTCAGTGATGAGGGCCCTCTGGCGTCCGGCCCTAACTGCTGGGCTCCCCACCTTTTCTGATGTGTGCCCACTGGTGCGATGACACTCCTGCTTGGTTCCCTTCCCCATGGGGATGTGGGCCTTGTGCTCTGAGGTTACAACGGCTGGGTTGCTTACAGTATCACGATGAGAGCCCTCTGTTGTGAGTTCATCACTGCCTGGATCCCATAGCCTCGGTGCTCTGGGCCGCCTGCTGGGATGTTCCAACTGCTGGATTCCTCACCTTTTTTATACAATGGGCCATGTGTTTTGAGGTTAATCCTGCCTGCCTCGCTCCGAGACCCATGGTGATGTGGGTCCTCTGGTTTGAGGCCACATGTGCTGGGTACCTCAACTTTCGATGATGTGGCCCCACGGGTGTGAGGACACTCCTGCCTGGTTCCCAGCCCCTTGCTTATGTGGGCACTCTGGTGAGAGTCTGATCCTGACTGGGTTCCTTACCCTTCTGTGAGGTGGGCCCTCTGATGTGAGGTCACTCCTGCCTGGATGTCTCATGTCGCCTTGGTGACGTAGGCCCTCTGTTGGCCACTGAAGCATGCTGGGAGCCTCCTACCCTCTTTAATAAGGGCCCTGGAAGAAACGCATATGCCCTTTTTGACCAAGTGCATCATTGTCGAGGTTCTGCCTCTTCTCCTATACTTTCAGAGGACTTCCCGTCTACCTCCTGAAATCGTATTCCTGGAATTCTGCCCCGCGTTCAAGTCCTCTTTGCAGCCTTACTTCAATATATTTTTGGACGATAGCTGTCATTTATAACTCTGCAGGTTTGTGAATTACAGTGCCCCTGAGCTCCTTTCTTCAACTCGCTTTCTTGTGAGCTGGCCGCAAAACCGCAGGATTGCTTCAGGCCCTAATCTGGTTCCGGCACGGCATGCTGAGCCTTTGGCTAATTCCTCTTCCTGGTGGGAAATGAGCGTTAAATTTGTTCGTGCAGACACCTACAGCTAATCTCTCATTGGTTCTCCCTATTCCTGTTCATCTTGCGCAGAAATTCCAAACTGTGCCAAACAGGAGGTTAAAGGCACTGACTCTCCAAGTGGGCAGAGTGTTAGTAAAGCATCTGGAATGGTAAAACCGAGTAGGAGGGGACGAAAACTGAGATGCATTTAAAAAGGTTTCCCGGTCACACGGTGGACCATATTCTGGGTTTCCCATGCGTGTTTTACCTGAAGGAAGAATCCCTTCAACCTGGAGAGTTGGGACCCATGGAATGGGTACCATGCAGTATGACTTCAAAGGGTTGCCTTTGCTCACCGAACGTCACCAATGTTATCAGCCCGAAGTGTCCAGCCTTATGTCTCACTCAGCTCGGGGTGTAGATGTGGTAATTCCAGGTTGCATCACAAGCCCTGAGTGAATTATTTAAGAATTGCTCTCTATTTCACTGTCATTGTGTTTTGTTTTCAAAATTTATTTTGATAATGGGATTTATCGGATTTTCGCTGCTGCGTTTAGGCCGCTGTACACACGCTTGATTTCCTTATGGAGACATATAAATCCATGGGTTTTAAGATTCTTACTTGTCAGGTATGTTCCCAGGCGTTGAATATGGGGTGTTGAGTACATTTCATTGAGCAAGGAGTAGGTCTTATCTATTATATATTTGGCTTATGGAACGGTATCGGTGCTAATTTCAATCTCTGGTTTTATGCAGCACCCCAACTCACCTTTCCCCATTAGCAAGCATAATTTGGTTTTCTAAATTTGAGACCCTGTTCTGTTTTGTAATTCAGTTCATGTGTAGCCAAGTTTACATTCCGTGTATTAGTGATATCTTATGATGTTTCTTTTTCTGTGTGACTTATTTCTCGTAGAATCATCGTTCCTGAATCCACTCATTATGCCGCTACGGACCTGATGACGTAGATTTCATTGCTGAGTGATATTCCATTGTACGTGCGTACCACAACTTCTTTATCCATTTTTTGCTTTCTCAGATAGTTAACTTATACCGTAGACAATGTTCTTGTAAACAGAGCCATCCCAAACTTTGGGGTGGCTGTGTGTTTTTGATTTTAATTTCCCTAAGCTATAGGACCATAAGTGGAAGTGCCATAGGCTGTGTTGCTTTGTTTCCTACGTGTTTCAGGAAACACCATACACTTCTCCAGAGTGGCTGTTGGCAATTTACATCCCGCCCATCAGCATAACAAGGCTCCCTGTTCTCCATGACCTGTCCTGCCTTTCTGGATTTTACACTTTGTTCAGATGGCCCTTTTGACCGGTGGGCAGTGAGACTTCATTGTAGTGCAGATTTCCTTTACACGCTTGCTTGGTGGCCAAAAAGGGCGTATGCGTTTTTTCCTGAATATATTCAGGAAAAAACGCATACGCGCTTTTTGGCCAAGTGCATCATTGTCAACATTCTGCCTCTTTTCCTATGCTTTAAGTGCAATTCCTGTCTACCCCCTGAAATCGTTTTCCTGAAATTCTGCCCCGCTTTCAAGTCCTCTTCGAAGACTTACTTCAATACATTTTTGGATGATAGCTGTCATTCATAACTCTGCAGGTTTGTGAATTTCAGTGGCCCTGAGCTCCTTTCTTCAACTCACTTTCTTGTGAGCTGGCTGCAAAACCGCAGGATTGCTTAGGGCGCTAATCTGTTTCTGGCAGGGCACGCTGAGCCTTTGGTTAATTCCTCTTCCTGGTGGGAAATGAGCGTTCCATTTGCCCGTGTAGGCACCTACAGCTAGTCTCTCATTGGTTCTCCCTATTACTGTACATCTTGCGCAGAAATTGCAAACTGTGCCCAACAGGAGGTTAATGGCACTGACTCTCCAAGTGGGGAGAGTGTTAGTAAAGCGTCTGGAATGATGAACCCGAGTACCAGGGGACGAAAACTGAGATGCATTTGAAAACGTTTTCCGGTCACACAGTGCACAGTACTGTGGGTTTCCCATGCATGTTTTAGCTGAAGGAAGAATCCCTTAAACCTGGAGAGTTGGGACCCATGTAATGGGTACCATGCAGTATGACTTCAAAGGGTCTGCGTTTGCTCAACGAACCTCACCAATGCTATCCGCCCGAAGTGTCCAGCCTTATGTCTCACCCAGCTCTGGATGTAGATGTGGTAAATCCAGGTTGCATCACATGCCCTGAATGAATTATTTAAGAATTGCTCTCTATTTCACTGTCATTGTGTTTTGTTTTTGTAATTCATTTTGATAATGGGATTTATTGGATTTTCTCTGCTGCGTTCATGCAGCTGTACACACGCTTGATTGTCTTAAGGAGACATATAAATCCATGGGTTTGAAGATTCTTACTAGTCAGGTGTATTCCTAGGCGTTGAATATGAGGTGTTTAGTCCATTTCGTTGAGCAAGGGGTAGGTCTTGACTATTACATATTTGGCTTATGGAAAGGTATCTGTGCTAATTTCTATCCCTGCTTTTATGCAGCACCCCAACACACTTTTCCCCTTAAGCATGCATAAGTTGGTTTTCTAAATTTGAGACCCTGTTCTGTTTTGTAATTCAGTTCATGTGTAGCCAAGTTTACATTCCGTGTATTAGTGATAACTTATGATGTTTCATTTTCTGTGTGACTTATTTCACTTAGAATCATCGTACCTGAATCCACTCATTATGCCGCGACGGGCCTGATGAAATAGATTTCATTGGTGAGTGATATTCCTTTGTAAGTACGTACCACACTTCTTTATCCATTTTTCGCTTTCTGGGATATTTAACTTGTTCCGTAGACGAGGTTCTTGTAAACAGAGCCGTCCGACACTTTGGGGTGGCTGTCTGTGTTTGATTTTAATTTCCGTGATCTATAAGACCATAAGTGGAAGTGCCATAGTCTCCGTTGCTTTGTTTCTTAGGTGTTTCAGGAAACACCATACACTTCTCCAGAGTGGCTGTTGGCATTTACATCCCGCCCATCAGCAATACAAGGCTCCCTGTTCTCCATGGCCTGTCCTGTGTTTCTGGTTTTTACACTTTTTTCAGATGGCCCTTTTGACGAATGGGAAATGAGACTTCATTGTAGTGCGGATTTCCATTTCTCGAGGGCTTGGTTGGCCAAAAAGTGCATATGTGTTTTTTCCTGAATATATTCAGGAAAAAATGTTTACGCACTTTTGTCCAAGTGCATCACTGTCAAAGATCTGCCGCTTTTCACATGCTTTAAATGCAATTCCAATCTACCTCCTGAAATATGATTCCTGCAATTCTGCCTCGTTTTCAAGTCCTCTTTGCAGACTTACTTCCATATATTTTTGCCAATAGCTGTCATTTATAACTCTGCAGGTTTGTGAATTACAGTGCCCGTGATTTCCTTTCTTAACTCGTTTCCTTGAAAACTGGCCACAGAACCGCAGGTTTGCTTCAGGCCGTAATCAGGGTCCGGCACGGCACTCTGAGACTTTGGTTCATTCCACTTCCTGGTGGGAAATTAGAGTTAAATGTGCCCCTCCAGACACCTGCCTCACTCCTAGCCCCTTGGTGATGTGTGTCCTCTGGTTTGAGGCCACATGTGCTGGGTTCCTCACCTTTGGCTGATGTGGCCCCACTGGTGTGAGGACACTCCTGCCTGGTTCCCATCCCCTTGGTGATGTGGGCCCTCCGGTGAGAGTCTGATCCTGGTTGGGTTCCTCACACTTCTGTGAGGTGGGCCCTCTTCTCTGAGGTCACTCCTGCCTGGCTGGCACACCCCGCCTTGGCGACGTCGGCCCTCTGGTGGGATTTGGTGCCTGCTGGGTGTCTCCTCCCCTCGGTAATGAGGGCCCTCTGGCGTCAGGCCCTAACTCCTGGGCTCCCAATATTTTCTGATATGCGCCCTGTGGTTCGAGTACACTCCTGCCAGGTTCCCAACCCCATGGGAATGTGGGCCTTCTGCTCTGAGGTCCCAACCGTGGGTTACTCAGTTTCATGATGAGGGCCCTCTGCTGCGAGTTCTCTCCGGCCTGGATCCCATAGCCTCGCTGCTCTTGGCCACCTGCTGGGAGGTTACAACTGCGGGATTCCTCACCTTTTTTCTTCTATGGGCCCTCTGTTTTGAGACTCCTCCTGCCTGCCTCACTCCCAGCCCCTTGGTGATGTGTGTCCTCTGGTTTGAGGCCACGTATGCTGGGTCCCTCGCCTTTCGATGATGTGGCCCCACTGATGTGAGGACACTCCTGCCTGGTTCCTATCCCCTTGATGATGTGGGCCCTCTGGTGAGAGTCTGATCCTGGCTGGGTTCCTCACCCTTCTGTGAGGGGGGCCCTCTGCTGTGAGGTCACTCCTGCCTGGCTGGCACACCCCACCTGGGCAACATCGGCCCTCTTGTGGCAGTTGGAGCCTGCTGGGAACCTCCCCTCGGTGATGGGGGCCCTCTTGCCTCAGGCCCTAACTGCTGGGCACCCACATTTTCTGATACGTGCTAAGTGGTGCGAGGACACTCTTGCGAGGTTCCCATCCCCATGGGCATGTGGGCCTTCTCTTCTAAGGTCCCAACACCTGTGTTGTTCACCGTTTCATGATGTTGGCTCTCTGGTGTTAGTTCACCCAGGCCTAGATCCCATAGACTCTGTGCTCTGAGCGGCCTGCTGGGAGGTTCCTACTGCTGGATTCCTTACCTCTTTTATTCTTTGGGTCCTGTGTTTTCATGCTCCTACTTCCTGACTCACTTCCAGCCCATTTGTGATGTATGTCCTCTGGTTTAAAGCCACATGTACCGGTTTCCTCACCTTTATTGATGTGGCCCCACTGGTGTGAGGACACTCCTGCCTGGTTCCCATCCCCTTGGTGATGGGGGCCCTCTGGTGAGAGTCTGATCCTGTCTGGATTCCTCACACTTCTGGGAGGTGGGCCCTCTGCTGTGAGGTCACTCCTGCCTGGCTGGCACACGTCACCTTGGCGATGTGGGCCCTCAGTTGGGAGTTGGTGCCTGCTGGGAGTCTCCTCCCCTCGGTAATGAGGGCCCTCTGGCGTCAGGCCCTAACTCATGGGCTCCCAAAATTTTCTGATGTGCGCCCTGTCGTGCGAGTACACTCCAGCCAGGGTCCCATCCCCATGGGGATGTGGGCTTTCTGCTCTGAGGTCCCAAAGCCTGGGGTGCTCACAGTGTCAGAATGTGGGCCTTCTGCTGTGAGTTCACTCCGGCATGGATCCCATAGCCTCGGTGCTCTGGGCCACCTGCTTGGAGCTTCCAGCTGCGGGGTTCCTCACCTTTTTTATTCTATGGGCGCTCTGTTGTGAGTTTCCTCCTGCATGCCTCACTCCCAGCCCTTTCGTGGTGTGTGTCCCCTTGTTTGAGGCCACATGTGCTGTGTTCCTCACCTTTCGCTGATGTGGCCCCACTGGTGTGAGGACACTCCTGCCTGGTTTCCATCCCATTGGTGATGTGGGCACTCTGGTTAGAGTCTGATCCTGTTTGGGCTCCTCACACTTCTGTGAGGTGGGCCCTCTGCTGTGAGGTAACTCCTGCCTGGCTTGCTCCCATTGCCTTGGTGACGTCGGCCCTCTGGTGGCATTTGGAGCCTGCTGGTAGCCTCCTCTCCTCAGTGATGAGGGCCCTCTGGCGTCAGGCCATAACTGCTGGGTTCCCACATTTTCTGATACGTGCTAAGTTGTGCGAGGACACTCCTGCCAGGTTCCCATCCCCATGGGGATGTGGGCCTTCTGCTCTGAGGTCCCACTGGCTGGGTTGCTCACAGTTTCATGATGTGGGCCCTCTGCTGTGAGTTCACTGTGGCCTGGATCCCATAGACTCCATGCTCTGGACCACCTGCTGGGAGGTCCAAACTGCTGGATTCCTCACATTTTTTATTCTGTGGGCCCTGTGTTGTTAGGCTACTCCTGCCTGCCTCACTCGGAGCACCTTGGAAATGTGGGTCCTCTGGTTTAGGCCACATGTGCTGGGTTCCTCACCTTTCTATAATGTGGCCACACTGGTGTGAGGACACTCCTGCCTTGTTCCGATCCCCTTGGTGATGTGGGCCCTCTGGTGAGAGTCTTATCCTGGCTGGGTTCCTCACCCTTCTGTGAGGTAGGCCCTCTGCTGTGAGGTCAATCCTGCCTGGCTGGCACACGTCAACTTGGCGACGTGGGCCCTCAGTTGGGAGTTGGTGCCTGCTGGGAGTCTCCTCCCCTCGGTAATGAGGGCCCTCTGGCGTCAGACCCTAACTCCTGGGCTCCCAAAATTTTCTGATGTGCGCCCTGTGGTGCGAGTACACTCCTGCCAGGATCCCAACCCCATGGGAATGTGGGTCTTCTGCTCTGAGGTCCCAATGGTACGTTCCTCAGTTTCATGATGAGGGCCCTCTGGTGTGAGTTCACTCCGGCATGGACCCCATAGCCTCGCTGCTCCTGGCCTCCTGCGGGGAGGTTCCAACTGTGGGATTCCTCACCTTTTTCCTTCTATGGGCCCTCTGTTTTGAGACTCCTCCTGCCTGCCTCACTCCCAGCCCCTTGGTGATGTGTGTCCTCTGGTTTGAGGCCACGTGTGCTGGGTCCCTCACCTTTCGATGATGTGGCCCCACTGGTGTGAGGACACTCCTGCCTGGTTCCTATCCCCTTGGTGATGTGGGCCCTCTGGTGAGAGTCTGATCCTGGCTGGGTTCCTCCCACTTCTGTGAGGTGGGCCCTCTGCTGTGAGGTCACTCCTGCCTGGCTGGCACACCCCGCCTTGGCAATGTCGGCCCTCTTGTGGCAGTTGGAGCCTGCTCGGAGCCTCCTCCCCTCGGTGATGACGGCCCTCTGGCGTCAGGCCCTAACTGCTGGGTACCCACATTTTCTGATACGTGCTAAGTGGTGCGAGGACACTCGTGCCATGTTCCCAACCCCATGGGGATGTGGGCCTTCTGCTCTGAGGTCCCAACGGCTGGGTTGCTCACAGTTTCATGATGTGGGCCCTCGGCTGTGAGTTCACTGCGGCCTGGATGACATAGACTCGGTGCTCTTGGCCGCCTGCTGGGAGGTTCCCACTGCACGATTCCTCAGCTTTTTTATTCTATTGGCCCTGTGTTGTGAGTCTACTCCTGCCTGCCTCACTCCGAGCCCCTTGGAGATCTGGATCCTCTGGTTTAGGCCACATGTGCTGGGTTCCTCACCTTTCTATGACGTGGCCACCCTGGTGTGAAGACAGTCCTGCCTGGTTCTGATGCCCTTGGTGATGTGGGCCCTCTGGTGAGAGTCTTACCCTGGCTGGGTTCCTCACCATTCTGTGAGGTAGGCCCTCAGCTGTGAGGTCACTCCTGCCTGGCTGTTGCACGTCACCTTGGCGACATGGGCCCTCAGTTGGGAGTTGGTGCCTGCTTGGGGTCTCCTCCCCTTGGTAATGAGGGCCCTCTGGCGTCAGGCCCTAACTTCTGGGCTCCCAAAATTCTCTGATGTGCGCCCTGTGGTGCGAGTACACTTCTGCCAGGGCCCCAACCACATGGGAATGTGGGCCTTCTGCTCTAAGGTCCCAACGGCTGGGTTGCTCACAGTTTCATGATGAGGCCCCTCTGTTTTGAGTTCAGTCAGGCCTGGATCCCATAGCCTCGCTGCTCCTGGCCACCTGCTGGGAGGTTCCAACTGCGGGATTCCTCACCTTTTTTACGCTATGGGCCCTCTGTTTGGAGGCTCCTCCTGCCTGCCTCACTCCCATCCCCTTGGTGATGTGTGTCCTGTAGTTTGAGGCCACGTGTGCTGGGTCCGTCACATTTCGGTGATGTGGCCACACTGGTGTGAGGACACTCCTGCCTGGTTTCCATTCCCTTGGTGATGTGGGCCCTCCGGTGAGAGTCTGATCCTCTTTGGGTTCCTCACACTTTTGTGTGATTGGCCCTCTGCTCTGAGGTCACTCCTGCCTGGCTGGCACACCCCGCATTGGCGACGTCGGCCTTCTGGTAGCAGTTGGAGCTTGCTGGGAGCCTCCTCTCCTCAGTGATGAGGGCCCTCTGGCGTCCGGCCCTAACTGCTGGGCTCCCCACCTTTTCTGATGTGTGCCCACTGGTGCGATGACACTCCTGCTTGGTTCCCTTCCCCATGGGGATGTGGGCCTTGTGCTCTGAGGTTACAACGGCTGGGTTGCTTACAGTATCACGATGAGAGCCCTCTGTTGTGAGTTCATCACTGCCTGGATCCCATAGCCTCGGTGCTCTGGGCCGCCTGCTGGGATGTTCCAACTGCTGGATTCCTCACCTTTTTTATACAATGGGCCATGTGTTTTGAGGTTAATCCTGCCTGCCTCGCTCCGAGACCCATGGTGATGTGGGTCCTCTGGTTTGAGGCCACATGTGCTGGGTACCTCAACTTTCGATGATGTGGCCCCACGGGTGTGAGGACACTCCTGCCTGGTTCCCAGCCCCTTGCTTATGTGGGCACTCTGGTGAGAGTCTGATCCTGACTGGGTTCCTTACCCTTCTGTGAGGTGGGCCCTCTGATGTGAGGTCACTCCTGCCTGGATGTCTCATGTCGCCTTGGTGACGTAGGCCCTCTCTTGGCCACTGAAGCATGCTGGGAGCCCCCTACCCTCTTTAATAAGGGCCCTGGAAGAAACGCATATGCCCTTTTTGACCAAGTGCATCATTGTCGAGGTTCTGCCTCTTCTCCTATACTTTCAGAGGACTTCCCGTCTACCTCCTGAAATCGTATTCCTGGAATTCTGCCCCGCGTTCAAGTCCTCTTTGCAGCCTTACTTCAATATATTTTTGGACGATAGCTGTCATTTATAACTCTGCAGGTTTGTGAATTACAGTGCCCCTGAGCTCCTTTCTTCAACTCGCTTTCTTGTGAGCTGGCCGCAAAACCGCAGGATTGCTTCAGGCCCTAATCTGGTTCCGGCACGGCATGCTGAGCCTTTGGCTAATTCCTCTTCCTGGTGGGAAATGAGCGTTAAATTTGTTCGTGCAGACACCTACAGCTAATCTCTCATTGGTTCTCCCTATTCCTGTTCATCTTGCGCAGAAATTCCAAACTGTGCCAAACAGGAGGTTAAAGGCACTGAGTCTCCAAGTGGGCAGAGTGTTAGTAAAGCATCTGGAATGGTAAAACCGAGTAGGAGGGGACGAAAACTGAGATGCATTTAAAAAGGTTTCCCGGTCACACGGTGGACCATATTCTGGGTTTCCCATGCGTGTTTTACCTGAAGGAAGAATCCCTTCAACCTGGAGAGTTGGGACCCATGGAATGGGTACCATGCAGTATGACTTCAAAGGGTTGCCTTTGCTCACCGAACGTCACCAATGTTATCAGCCCGAAGTGTCCAGCCTTATGTCTCACTCAGCTCGGGGTGTAGATGTGGTAATTCCAGGTTGCATCACAAGCCCTGAGTGAATTATTTAAGAATTGCTCTCTATTTCACTGTCATTGTGTTTTGTTTTCAAAATTTATTTTGATAATGGGATTTATCGGATTTTCGCTGCTGCGTTTAGGCCGCTGTACACACGCTTGATTTCCTTATGGAGACATATAAATCCATGGGTTTTAAGATTCTTACTTGTCAGGTATGTTCCCAGGCGTTGAATATGGGGTGTTGAGTACATTTCATTGAGCAAGGAGTAGGTCTTATCTATTATATATTTGGCTTATGGAACGGTATCGGTGCTAATTTCAATCTCTGGTTTTATGCAGCACCCCAACTCACCTTTCCCCATTAGCAAGCATAATTTGGTTTTCTAAATTTGAGACCCTGTTCTGTTTTGTAATTCAGTTCATGTGTAGCCAAGTTTACATTCCGTGTATTAGTGATATCTTATGATGTTTCTTTTTCTGTGTGACTTATTTCTCGTAGAATCATCGTTCCTGAATCCACTCATTATGCCGCTACGGACCTGATGACGTAGATTTCATTGCTGAGTGATATTCCATTGTACGTGCGTACCACAACTTCTTTATCCATTTTTTGCTTTCTCAGATAGTTAACTTATACCGTAGACAATGTTCTTGTAAACAGAGCCATCCCAAACTTTGGGGTGGCTGTGTGTTTTTGATTTTAATTTCCCTAAGCTATAGGACCATAAGTGGAAGTGCCATAGGCTGTGTTGCTTTGTTTCCTACGTGTTTCAGGAAACACCATACACTTCTCCAGAGTGGCTGTTGGCAATTTACATCCCGCCCATCAGCATAACAAGGCTCCCTGTTCTCCATGACCTGTCCTGCCTTTCTGGATTTTACACTTTGTTCAGATGGCCCTTTTGACCGGTGGGCAGTGAGACTTCATTGTAGTGCAGATTTCCTTTACACGCTTGCTTGGTGGCCAAAAAGGGCGTATGCGTTTTTTCCTGAATATATTCAGGAAAAAACGCATACGCGCTTTTTGGCCAAGTGCATCATTGTCAACATTCTGCCTCTTTTCCTATGCTTTAAGTGCAATTCCTGTCTACCCCCTGAAATCGTTTTCCTGAAATTCTGCCCCGCTTTCAAGTCCTCTTCGAAGACTTACTTCAATACATTTTTGGATGATAGCTGTCATTCATAACTCTGCAGGTTTGTGAATTTCAGTGGCCCTGAGCTCCTTTCTTCAACTCACTTTCTTGTGAGCTGGCTGCAAAACCGCAGGATTGTTTAGGGCGCTAATCTGCTTCTGGCAGGGCACGCTGAGCCTTTGGTTAATTCCTCTTCCTGGTGGGAAATGAGCGTTCCATTTGCCCGTGTAGGCACCTACAGCTAGTCTCTCATTGGTTCTCCCTATTACTGTACATCTTGCGCAGAAATTGCAAACTGTGCCCAACAGGAGGTTAATGGCACTGACTCTCCAAGTGGGGAGAGTGTTAGTAAAGCGTCTGGAATGATGAACCCGAGTACCAGGGGACGAAAACTGAGATGCATTTGAAAACGTTTTCCGGTCACACAGTGCACAGTACTGTGGGTTTCCCATGCATGTTTTAGCTGAAGGAAGAATCCCTTAAACCTGGAGAGTTGGGACCCATGTAATGGGTACCATGCAGTATGACTTCAAAGGGTCTGCGTTTGCTCAACGAACCTCACCAATGCTATCCGCCCGAAGTGTCCAGCCTTATGTCTCACCCAGCTCTGGATGTAGATGTGGTAAATCCAGGTTGCATCACATGCCCTGAATGAATTATTTAAGAATTGCTCTCTATTTCACTGTCATTGTGTTTTGTTTTTGTAATTCATTTTGATAATGGGATTTATTGGATTTTCTCTGCTGCGTTCATGCAGCTGTACACACGCTTGATTGTCTTAAGGAGACATATAAATCCATGGGTTTGAAGATTCTTACTAGTCAGGTGTATTCCTAGGCGTTGAATATGAGGTGTTTAGTCCATTTCGTTGAGCAAGGGGTAGGTCTTGACTATTACATATTTGGCTTATGGAAAGGTATCTGTGCTAATTTCTATCCCTGCTTTTATGCAGCACCCCAACACACTTTTCCCCTTAAGCATGCATAAGTTGGTTTTCTAAATTTGAGACCCTGTTCTGTTTTGTAATTCAGTTCATGTGTAGCCAAGTTTACATTCCGTGTATTAGTGATAACTTATGATGTTTCATTTTCTGTGTGACTTATTTCACTTAGAATCATCGTACCTGAATCCACTCATTATGCCGCGACGGGCCTGATGAAATAGATTTCATTGGTGAGTGATATTCCTTTGTAAGTACGTACCACACTTCTTTATCCATTTTTCGCTTTCTGGGATATTTAACTTGTTCCGTAGACGAGGTTCTTGTAAACAGAGCCGTCCGACACTTTGGGGTGGCTGTCTGTGTTTGATTTTAATTTCCGTGATCTATAAGACCATAAGTGGAAGTGCCATAGTCTCCGTTGCTTTGTTTCTTAGGTGTTTCAGGAAACACCATACACTTCTCCAGAGTGGCTGTTGGCATTTACATCCCGCCCATCAGCAATACAAGGCTCCCTGTTCTCCATGGCCTGTCCTGTGTTTCTGGTTTTTACACTTTTTTCAGATGGCCCTTTTGACGAATGGGAAATGAGACTTCATTGTAGTGCGGATTTCCATTTCTCGAGTGCTTGGTTGGCCAAAAAGTGCATATGTGTTTTTTCCTGAATATATTCAGGAAAAAATGTTTACGCACTTTTGTCCAAGTGCATCACTGTCAAAGATCTGCCGCTTTTCACATGCTTTAAATGCAATTCCAATCTACCTCCTGAAATATGATTCCTGCAATTCTGCCTCGTTTTCAAGTCCTCTTTGCAGACTTACTTCCATATATTTTTGCCAATAGCTGTCATTTATAACTCTGCAGGTTTGTGAATTACAGTGCCCGTGATTTCCTTTCTTAACTCGTTTCCTTGAAAACTGGCCACAGAACCGCAGGTTTGCTTCAGGCCGTAATCAGGGTCCGGCATGGCACTCTGAGACTTTGGTTCATTCCACTTCCTGGTGGGAAATTAGAGTTAAATGTGCCCCTCCAGACACCTGCCTCACTCCTACCCCCTTGGTGATGTGTGTCCTCTGGTTTGAGGCCACATGTGCTGGGTTCCTCACCTTTGGCTGATGTGGCCCCACTGGTGTGAGGACACTCCTGCCTGGTTCCCATCCCCTTGGTGATGTGGGCCCTCCGGTGAGAGTCTGATCCTGGTTGGGTTCCTCACACTTCTGTGAGGTGGGCCCTCTTCTCTGAGGTCACTCCTGCCTGGCTGGCACACCCCGCCTTGGCGACGTCGGCCCTCTGGTGGGATTTGGTGCCTGCTGGGTGTCTCCTCCCCTCGGTAATGAGGGCCCTCTGGCGTCAGGCCCTAACTCCTGGGCTCCCAATATTTTCTGATATGCGCCCTGTGGTTCGAGTACACTCCTGCCAGGTTCCCAACCCCATGGGAATGTGGGCCTTCTGCTCTGAGGTCCCAACCGTGGGTTACTCAGTTTCATGATGAGGGCCCTCTGCTGCGAGTTCTCTCCGGCCTGGATCCCATAGCCTCGCTGCTCTTGGCCACCTGCTGGGAGGTTACAACTGCAGGATTCCTCACCTTTTTTCTTCTATGGGCCCTCTGTTTTGAGACTCCTCCTGCCTGCCTCACTCCCAGCCCCTTGGTGATGTGTGTCCTCTGGTTTGAGGCCACGTATGCTGGGTCCCTCGCCTTTCGATGATGTGGCCCCACTGATGTGAGGACACTCCTGCCTGGTTCCTATCCCCTTGATGATGTGGGCCCTCTGGTGAGAGTCTGATCCTGGCTGGGTTCCTCACCCTTCTGTGAGGGGGGCCCTCTGCTGTGAGGTCACTCCTGCCTGGCTGGCACACCCCACCTGGGCAACATCGGCCCTCTTGTGGCAGTTGGAGCCTGCTGGGAACCTCCCCTCGGTGATGGGGGCCCTCTTGCCTCAGGCCCTAACTGCTGGGCACCCACATTTTCTGATACGTGCTAAGTGGTGCGAGGACACTCTTGCGAGGTTCCCATCCCCATGGGCATGTGGGCCTTCTCTTCTAAGGTCCCAACACCTGTGTTGTTCACCGTTTCATGATGTTGGCTCTCTGGTGTTAGTTCACCCAGGCCTAGATCCCATAGACTCTGTGCTCTGAGCGGCCTGCTGGGAGGTTCCTACTGCTGGATTCCTTACCTCTTTTATTCTTTGGGTCCTGTGTTTTCATGCTCCTACTTCCTGACTCACTTCCAGCCCATTTGTGATGTAGGTCCTCTGGTTTAAAGCCACATGTACCGGTTTCCTCACCTTTATTGATGTGGCCCCACTGGTGTGAGGACACTCCTGCCTGGTTCCCATCCCCTTGGTGATGGGGGCCCTCTGGTGAGAGTCTGATCCTGTCTGGATTCCTCACACTTCTGGGAGGTGGGCCCTCTGCTGTGAGGTCACTCCTGCCTGGCTGGCACACGTCACCTTGGCGATGTGGGCCCTCAGTTGGGAGTTGGTGCCTGCTGGGAGTCTCCTCCCCTCGGTAATGAGGGCCCTCTGGCGTCAGGCTCTAACTCATGGGCTCCCAAAATTTTCTGATGTGCGCCCTGTCGTGCGAGTACACTCCAGCCAGGGTCCCATCCCCATGGGGATGTGGGCTTTCTGCTCTGAGGTCCCAAAGCCTGGGTTGCTCACAGTGTCAGAATGTGGGCCCTCTGCTGTGAGTTCACTCCGGCATGGATCCCATAGCCTCGGTGCTCTGGGCCACCTGCTTGGAGCTTCCAGCTGCGGGGTTCCTCACCTTTTTTATTCTATGGGCGCTCTGTTGTGAGTTTCCTCCTGCATGCCTCACTCCCAGCCCTTTCGTGGTGTGTGTCCCCTTGTTTGAGGCCACATGTGCTGTGTTCCTCACCTTTCGCTGATGTGGCCCCACTGGTGTGAGGACACTCCTGCCTGGTTTCCATCCCATTGGTGATGTGGGCGCTCTGGTTAGAGTCTGATCCTGTTTGGGCTCCTCACACTTCTGTGAGGTGGGCCCTCTGCTGTGAGGTAACTCCTGCCTGGCTTGCTCCCATTGCCTTGGTGACGTCGGCCCTCTGGTGGCATTTGGAGCCTGCTGGTAGCCTCCTCTCCTCAGTGATGAGGGCCCTCTGGCGTCAGGCCATAACTGCTGGGTTCCCACATTTTCTGATACGTGCTAAGTTGTGCGAGGACACTCCTGCCAGGTTCCCATCCCCATGGGGATGTGGGCCTTCTGCTCTGAGGTCCCACTGGCTGGGTTGCTCACAGTTTCATGATGTGGGCCCTCTGCTGTGAGTTCACTGTGGCCTGGATCCCATAGACTCCATGCTCTGGACCACCTGCTGGGAGGTCCAAACTGCTGGATTCCTCACATTTTTTATTCTGTGGGCCCTGTGTTGTTAGGCTACTCCTGCCTGCCTCACTCGGAGCACCTTGGAAATGTGGGTCCTCTGGTTTAGGCCACATGTGCTGGGTTCCTCACCTTTCTATAATGTGGCCACACTGGTGTGAGGACACTCCTGCCTTGTTCCGATCCCCTTGGTGATGTGGGCCCTCTGGTGAGAGTCTTATCCTGGCTGGGTTCCTCACCCTTCTGTGAGGTAGGCCCTCTGCTGTGAGGTCAATCCTGCCTGGCTGGCACACGTCAACTTGGCGACGTGGGACCTCAGTTGGGAGTTGGTGCCTGCTGGGAGTCTCCTCCCCTCGGTAATGAGGGCCCTCTGGCGTCAGACCCTAACTCCTGGGCTCCCAAAATTTTCTGATGTGCGCCCTGTGGTGCGAGTACACTCCTGCCAGGATCCCAACCCCATGGGAATGTGGGTCTTCTGCTCTGAGGTCCCAATGGTACGTTCCTCAGTTTCATGATGAGGGCCCTCTGGTGTGAGTTCACTCCGGCATGGACCCCATAGCCTCGCTGCTCCTGGCCTCCTGCGGGGAGGTTCCAACTGTGGGATTCCTCACCTTTTTCCTTCTATGGGCCCTCTGTTTTGAGACTCCTCCTGCCTGCCTCACTCCCAGCCCCTTGGTGATGTGTGTCCTCTGGTTTGAGGCCACGTGTGCTGGGTCCCTCACCTTTCGATGATGTGGCCCCACTGGTGTGAGGACACTCCTGCCTGGTTCCTATCCCCTTGGTGATGTGGGCCCTCTGGTGAGAGTCTGATCCTGGCTGGGTTCCTCCCACTTCTGTGAGGTGGGCCCTCTGCTGTGAGGTCACTCCTGCCTGGCTGGCACACCCCGCCTTGGCAATGTCGGCCCTCTTGTGGCAGTTGGAGCCTGCTCGGAGCCTCCTCCCCTCGGTGATGACGGCCCTCTGACGTCAGGCCCTAACTGCTGGGTACCCACATTTTCTGATACGTGCTAAGTGGTGCGAGGACACTCGTGCCATGTTCCCAACCCCATGGGGATGTGGGCCTTCTGCTCTGAGGTCCCAACGGCTGGGTTGCTCACAGTTTCATGATGTGGGCCCTCGGCTGTGAGTTCACTGCGGCCTGGATGACATAGACTCGGTGCTCTTGGCCGCCTGCTGGGAGGTTCCCACTGCACGATTCCTCAGCTTTTTTATTCTATTGTCCCTGTGTTGTGAGTCTACTCCTGCCTGCCTCACTCCGAGCCCCTTGGAGATCTGGATCCTCTGGTTTAGGCCACATGTGCTGGGTTCCTCACCTTTCTATGATGTGGCCACCCTGGTGTGAAGACAGTCCTGCCTGGTTCTGATGCCCTTGGTGATGTGGGCCCTCTGGTGAGAGTCTTACCCTGGCTGGGTTCCTCACCATTCTGTGAGGTAGGCCCTCAGCTGTGAGGTCACTCCTGCCTGGCTGTTGCACGTCACCTTGGCGACATGGGCCCTCAGTTGGGAGTTGGTGCCTGCTTGGGGTCTCCTCCCCTTGGTAATGAGGGCCCTCTGGCGTCAGGCCCTAACTTCTGGGCTCCCAAAATTCTCTGATGTGCGCCCTGTGGTGCGAGTACACTTCTGCCAGGGCCCCAACCACATGGGAATGTGGGCCTTCTGCTCTAAGGTCCCAACGGCTGGGTTGCTCACAGTTTCATGATGAGGCCCCTCTGTTTTGAGTTCAGTCAGGCCTGGATCCCATAGCCTCGCTGCTCCTGGCCACCTGCTGGGAGGTTCCAACTGCGGGATTCCTCACCTTTTTTACGCTATGGGCCCTCTGTTTGGAGGCTCCTCCTGCCTGCCTCACTCCCATCCCCTTGGTGATGTGTGTCCTGTAGTTTGAGGCCACGTGTGCTGGGTCCGTCACATTTCGGTGATGTGGCCACACTGGTGTGAGGACACTCCTGCCTGGTTTCCATTCCCTTGGTGATGTGGGCCCTCCGGTGAGAGTCTGATCCTCTTTGGGTTCCTCACACTTTTGTGTGATTGGCCCTCTGCTCTGAGGTCACTCCTGCCTGGCTGGCACACCCCGCATTGGCGACGTCGGCCTTCTGGTAGCAGTTGGAGCTTGCTGGGAGCCTCCTCTCCTCAGTGATGAGGGCCCTCTGGCGTCCGGCCCTAACTGCTGGGCTCCCCACCTTTTCTGATGTGTGCCCACTGGTGCGATGACACTCCTGCTTGGTTCCCTTCCCCATGGGGATGTGGGCCTTGTGCTCTGAGGTTACAACGGCTGGGTTGCTTACAGTATCACGATGAGAGCCCTCTGTTGTGAGTTCATCACTGCCTGGATCCCATAGCCTCGGTGCTCTGGGCCGCCTGCTGGGATGTTCCAACTGCTGGATTCCTCACCTTTTTTATACAATGGGCCATGTGTTTTGAGGTTAATCCTGCCTGCCTCGCTCCGAGACCCATGGTGATGTGGGTCCTCTGGTTTGAGGCCACATGTGCTGGGTACCTCAACTTTCGATGATGTGGCCCCACGGGTGTGAGGACACTCCTGCCTGGTTCCCAGCCCCTTGCTTATGTGGGCACTCTGGTGAGAGTCTGATCCTGACTGGGTTCCTTACCCTTCTGTGAGGTGGGCCCTCTGATGTGAGGTCACTCCTGCCTGGATGTCTCATGTCGCCTTGGTGACGTAGGCCCTCTCTTGGCCACTGAAGCATGCTGGGAGCCCCCTACCCTCTTTAATAAGGGCCCTGGAAGAAACGCATATGCCCTTTTTGACCAAGTGCATCATTGTCGAGGTTCTGCCTCTTCTCCTATACTTTCAGAGGACTTCCCGTCTACCTCCTGAAATCGTATTCCTGGAATTCTGCCCCGCGTTCAAGTCCTCTTTGCAGCCTTACTTCAATATATTTTTGGACGATAGCTGTCATTTATAACTCTGCAGGTTTGTGAATTACAGTGCCCCTGAGCTCCTTTCTTCAACTCGCTTTCTTGTGAGCTGGCCGCAAAACCGCAGGATTGCTTCAGGCCCTAATCTGGTTCCGGCACGGCATGCTGAGCCTTTGGCTAATTCCTCTTCCTGGTGGGAAATGAGCGTTAAATTTGTTCGTGCAGACACCTACAGCTAATCTCTCATTGGTTCTCCCTATTCCTGTTCATCTTGCGCAGAAATTCCAAACTGTGCCAAACAGGAGGTTAAAGGCACTGAGTCTCCAAGTGGGCAGAGTGTTAGTAAAGCATCTGGAATGGTAAAACCGAGTAGGAGGGGACGAAAACTGAGATGCATTTAAAAAGGTTTCCCGGTCACACGGTGGACCATATTCTGGGTTTCCCATGCGTGTTTTACCTGAAGGAAGAATCCCTTCAACCTGGAGAGTTGGGACCCATGGAATGGGTACCATGCAGTATGACTTCAAAGGGTTGCCTTTGCTCACCGAACGTCACCAATGTTATCAGCCCGAAGTGTCCAGCCTTATGTCTCACTCAGCTCGGGGTGTAGATGTGGTAATTCCAGGTTGCATCACAAGCCCTGAGTGAATTATTTAAGAATTGCTCTCTATTTCACTGTCATTGTGTTTTGTTTTCAAAATTTATTTTGATAATGGGATTTATCGGATTTTCGCTGCTGCGTTTAGGCCGCTGTACACACGCTTGATTTCCTTATGGAGACATATAAATCCATGGGTTTTAAGATTCTTACTTGTCAGGTATGTTCCCAGGCGTTGAATATGGGGTGTTGAGTACATTTCATTGAGCAAGGAGTAGGTCTTATCTATTATATATTTGGCTTATGGAACGGTATCGGTGCTAATTTCAATCTCTGGTTTTATGCAGCACCCCAACTCACCTTTCCCCATTAGCAAGCATAATTTGGTTTTCTAAATTTGAGACCCTGTTCTGTTTTGTAATTCAGTTCATGTGTAGCCAAGTTTACATTCCGTGTATTAGTGATATCTTATGATGTTTCTTTTTCTGTGTGACTTATTTCTCGTAGAATCATCGTTCCTGAATCCACTCATTATGCCGCTACGGACCTGATGACGTAGATTTCATTGCTGAGTGATATTCCATTGTACGTGCGTACCACAACTTCTTTATCCATTTTTTGCTTTCTCAGATAGTTAACTTATACCGTAGACAATGTTCTTGTAAACAGAGCCATCCCAAACTTTGGGGTGGCTGTGTGTTTTTGATTTTAATTTCCCTAAGCTATAGGACCATAAGTGGAAGTGCCATAGGCTGTGTTGCTTTGTTTCCTACGTGTTTCAGGAAACACCATACACTTCTCCAGAGTGGCTGTTGGCAATTTACATCCCGCCCATCAGCATAACAAGGCTCCCTGTTCTCCATGACCTGTCCTGCCTTTCTGGATTTTACACTTTGTTCAGATGGCCCTTTTGACCGGTGGGCAGTGAGACTTCATTGTAGTGCAGATTTCCTTTACACGCTTGCTTGGTGGCCAAAAAGGGCGTATGCGTTTTTTCCTGAATATATTCAGGAAAAAACGCATACGCGCTTTTTGGCCAAGTGCATCATTGTCAACATTCTGCCTCTTTTCCTATGCTTTAAGTGCAATTCCTGTCTACCCCCTGAAATCGTTTTCCTGAAATTCTGCCCCGCTTTCAAGTCCTCTTCGAAGACTTACTTCAATACATTTTTGGATGATAGCTGTCATTCATAACTCTGCAGGTTTGTGAATTTCAGTGGCCCTGAGCTCCTTTCTTCAACTCACTTTCTTGTGAGCTGGCTGCAAAACCGCAGGATTGTTTAGGGCGCTAATCTGCTTCTGGCAGGGCACGCTGAGCCTTTGGTTAATTCCTCTTCCTGGTGGGAAATGAGCGTTCCATTTGCCCGTGTAGGCACCTACAGCTAGTCTCTCATTGGTTCTCCCTATTACTGTACATCTTGCGCAGAAATTGCAAACTGTGCCCAACAGGAGGTTAATGGCACTGACTCTCCAAGTGGGGAGAGTGTTAGTAAAGCGTCTGGAATGATGAACCCGAGTACCAGGGGACGAAAACTGAGATGCATTTGAAAACGTTTTCCGGTCACACAGTGCACAGTACTGTGGGTTTCCCATGCATGTTTTAGCTGAAGGAAGAATCCCTTAAACCTGGAGAGTTGGGACCCATGTAATGGGTACCATGCAGTATGACTTCAAAGGGTCTGCGTTTGCTCAACGAACCTCACCAATGCTATCCGCCCGAAGTGTCCAGCCTTATGTCTCACCCAGCTCTGGATGTAGATGTGGTAAATCCAGGTTGCATCACATGCCCTGAATGAATTATTTAAGAATTGCTCTCTATTTCACTGTCATTGTGTTTTGTTTTTGTAATTCATTTTGATAATGGGATTTATTGGATTTTCTCTGCTGCGTTCATGCAGCTGTACACACGCTTGATTGTCTTAAGGAGACATATAAATCCATGGGTTTGAAGATTCTTACTAGTCAGGTGTATTCCTAGGCGTTGAATATGAGGTGTTTAGTCCATTTCGTTGAGCAAGGGGTAGGTCTTGACTATTACATATTTGGCTTATGGAAAGGTATCTGTGCTAATTTCTATCCCTGCTTTTATGCAGCACCCCAACACACTTTTCCCCTTAAGCATGCATAAGTTGGTTTTCTAAATTTGAGACCCTGTTCTGTTTTGTAATTCAGTTCATGTGTAGCCAAGTTTACATTCCGTGTATTAGTGATAACTTATGATGTTTCATTTTCTGTGTGACTTATTTCACTTAGAATCATCGTACCTGAATCCACTCATTATGCCGCGACGGGCCTGATGAAATAGATTTCATTGGTGAGTGATATTCCTTTGTAAGTACGTACCACACTTCTTTATCCATTTTTCGCTTTCTGGGATATTTAACTTGTTCCGTAGACGAGGTTCTTGTAAACAGAGCCGTCCGACACTTTGGGGTGGCTGTCTGTGTTTGATTTTAATTTCCGTGATCTATAAGACCATAAGTGGAAGTGCCATAGTCTCCGTTGCTTTGTTTCTTAGGTGTTTCAGGAAACACCATACACTTCTCCAGAGTGGCTGTTGGCATTTACATCCCGCCCATCAGCAATACAAGGCTCCCTGTTCTCCATGGCCTGTCCTGTGTTTCTGGTTTTTACACTTTTTTCAGATGGCCCTTTTGACGAATGGGAAATGAGACTTCATTGTAGTGCGGATTTCCATTTCTCGAGGGCTTGGTTGGCCAAAAAGTGCATATGTGTTTTTTCCTGAATATATTCAGGAAAAAATGTTTACGCACTTTTGTCCAAGTGCATCACTGTCAAAGATCTGCCGCTTTTCACATGCTTTAAATGCAATTCCAATCTACCTCCTGAAATATGATTCCTGCAATTCTGCCTCGTTTTCAAGTCCTCTTTGCAGACTTACTTCCATATATTTTTGCCAATAGCTGTCATTTATAACTCTGCAGGTTTGTGAATTACAGTGCCCGTGATTTCCTTTCTTAACTCGTTTCCTTGAAAACTGGCCACAGAACCGCAGGTTTGCTTCAGGCCGTAATCAGGGTCCGGCACGGCACTCTGAGACTTTGGTTCATTCCACTTCCTGGTGGGAAATTAGAGTTAAATGTGCCCCTCCAGACACCTGCCTCACTCCTAGCCCCTTGGTGATGTGTGTCCTCTGGTTTGAGGCCACATGTGCTGGGTTCCTCACCTTTGGCTGATGTGGCCCCACTGGTGTGAGGACACTCCTGCCTGGTTCCCATCCCCTTGGTGATGTGGGCCCTCCGGTGAGAGTCTGATCCTGGTTGGGTTCCTCACACTTCTGTGAGGTGGGCCCTCTTCTCTGAGGTCACTCCTGCCTGGCTGGCACACCCCGCCTTGGCGACGTCGGCCCTCTGGTGGGATTTGGTGCCTGCTGGGTGTCTCCTCCCCTCGGTAATGAGGGCCCTCTGGCGTCAGGCCCTAACTCCTGGGCTCCCAATATTTTCTGATATGCGCCCTGTGGTTCGAGTACACTCCTGCCAGGTTCCCAACCCCATGGGAATGTGGGCCTTCTGCTCTGAGGTCCCAACCGTGGGTTACTCAGTTTCATGATGAGGGCCCTCTGCTGCGAGTTCTCTCCGGCCTGGATCCCATAGCCTCGCTGCTCTTGGCCACCTGCTGGGGGGTTACAACTGCGGGATTCCTCACCTTTTTTCTTCTATGGGCCCTCTGTTTTGAGACTCCTCCTGCCTGCCTCACTCCCAGCCCCTTGGTGATGTGTGTCCTCTGGTTTGAGGCCACGTATGCTGGGTCCCTCGCCTTTCGATGATGTGGCCCCACTGATGTGAGGACACTCCTGCCTGGTTCCTATCCCCTTGATGATGTGGGCCCTCTGGTGAGAGTCTGATCCTGGCTGGGTTCCTCACCCTTCTGTGAGGGGGGCCCTCTGCTGTGAGGTCACTCCTGCCTGGCTGGCACACCCCACCTGGGCAACATCGGCCCTCTTGTGGCAGTTGGAGCCTGCTGGGAACCTCCCCTCGGTGATGGGGGCCCTCTTGCCTCAGGCCCTAACTGCTGGGCACCCACATTTTCTGATACGTGCTAAGTGGTGCGAGGACACTCTTGCGAGGTTCCCATCCCCATGGGCATGTGGGCCTTCTCTTCTAAGGTCCCAACACCTGTGTTGTTCACCGTTTCATGATGTTGGCTCTCTGGTGTTAGTTCACCCAGGCCTAGATCCCATAGACTCTGTGCTCTGAGCGGCCTGCTGGGAGGTTCCTACTGCTGGATTCCTTACCTCTTTTATTCTTTGGGTCCTGTGTTTTCATGCTCCTACTTCCTGACTCACTTCCAGCCCATTTGTGATGTAGGTCCTCTGGTTTAAAGCCACATGTACCGGTTTCCTCACCTTTATTGATGTGGCCCCACTGGTGTGAGGACACTCCTGCCTGGTTCCCATCCCCTTGGTGATGGGGGCCCTCTGGTGAGAGTCTGATCCTGTCTGGATTCCTCACACTTCTGGGAGGTGGGCCCTCTGCTGTGAGGTCACTCCTGCCTGGCTGGCACACGTCACCTTGGCGATGTGGGCCCTCAGTTGGGAGTTGGTGCCTGCTGGGAGTCTCCTCCCCTCGGTAATGAGGGCCCTCTGGCGTCAGGCCCTAACTCATGGGCTCCCAAAATTTTCTGATGTGCGCCCTGTCGTGCGAGTACACTCCAGCCAGGGTCCCATCCCCATGGGGATGTGGGCTTTCTGCTCTGAGGTCCCAAAGCCTGGGGTGCTCACAGTGTCAGAATGTGGGCCCTCTGCTGTGAGTTCACTCCGGCATGGATCCCATAGCCTCGGTGCTCTGGGCCACCTGCTTGGAGCTTCCAGCTGCGGGGTTCCTCACCTTTTTTATTCTATGGGCGCTCTGTTGTGAGTTTCCTCCTGCATGCCTCACTCCCAGCCCTTTCGTGGTGTGTGTCCCCTTGTTTGAGGCCACATGTGCTGTGTTCCTCACCTTTCGCTGATGTGGCCCCACTGGTGTGAGGACACTCCTGCCTGGTTTCCATCCCATTGGTGATGTGGGCGCTCTGGTTAGAGTCTGATCCTGTTTGGGCTCCTCACACTTCTGTGAGGTGGGCCCTCTGCTGTGAGGTAACTCCTGCCTGGCTTGCTCCCATTGCCTTGGTGACGTCGGCCCTCTGGTGGCATTTGGAGCCTGCTGGTAGCCTCCTCTCCTCAGTGATGAGGGCCCTCTGGCGTCAGGCCATAACTGCTGGGTTCCCACATTTTCTGATACGTGCTAAGTTGTGCGAGGACACTCCTGCCAGGTTCCCATCCCCATGGGGATGTGGGCCTTCTGCTCTGAGGTCCCACTGGCTGGGTTGCTCACAGTTTCATGATGTGGGCCCTCTGCTGTGAGTTCACTGTGGCCTGGATCCCATAGACTCCATGCTCTGGACCACCTGCTGGGAGGTCCAAACTGCTGGATTCCTCACATTTTTTATTCTGTGGGCCCTGTGTTGTTAGGCTACTCCTGCCTGCCTCACTCGGAGCACCTTGGAAATGTGGGTCTTCTGGTTTAGGCCACATGTGCTGGGTTCCTCACCTTTCTATAATGTGGCCACACTGGTGTGAGGACACTCCTGCCTTGTTCCGATCCCCTTGGTGATGTGGGCCCTCTGGTGAGAGTCTTATCCTGGCTGGGTTCCTCACCCTTCTGTGAGGTAGGCCCTCTGCTGTGAGGTCAATCCTGCCTGGCTGGCACACGTCAACTTGGCGACGTGGGACCTCAGTTGGGAGTTGGTGCCTGCTGGGAGTCTCCTCCCCTCGGTAATGAGGGCCCTCTGGCGTCAGACCCTAACTCCTGGGCTCCCAAAATTTTCTGATGTGCGCCCTGTGGTGCGAGTACACTCCTGCCAGGATCCCAACCCCATGGGAATGTGGGTCTTCTGCTCTGAGGTCCCAATGGTACGTTCCTCAGTTTCATGATGAGGGCCCTCTGGTGTGAGTTCACTCCGGCATGGACCCCATAGCCTCGCTGCTCCTGGCCTCCTGCGGGGAGGTTCCAACTGTGGGATTCCTCACCTTTTTCCTTCTATGGGCCCTCTGTTTTGAGACTCCTCCTGCCTGCCTCACTCCCAGCCCCTTGGTGATGTGTGTCCTCTGGTTTGAGGCCACGTGTGCTGGGTCCCTCACCTTTCGATGATGTGGCCCCACTGGTGTGAGGACACTCCTGCCTGGTTCCTATCCCCTTGGTGATGTGGGCCCTCTGGTGAGAGTCTGATCCTGGCTGGGTTCCTCCCACTTCTGTGAGGTGGGCCCTCTGCTGTGAGGTCACTCCTGCCTGGCTGGCACACCCCGCCTTGGCAATGTCGGCCCTCTTGTGGCAGTTGGAGCCTGCTCGGAGCCTCCTCCCCTCGGTGATGACGGCCCTCTGGCGTCAGGCCCTAACTGCTGGGTACCCACATTTTCTGATACGTGCTAAGTGGTGCGAGGACACTCGTGCCATGTTCCCAACCCCATGGGGATGTGGGCCTTCTGCTCTGAGGTCCCAACGGCTGGGTTGCTCACAGTTTCATGATGTGGGCCCTCGGCTGTGAGTTCACTGCGGCCTGGATGACATAGACTCGGTGCTCTTGGCCGCCTGCTGGGAGGTTCCCACTGCACGATTCCTCAGCTTTTTTATTCTATTGGCCCTGTGTTGTGAGTCTACTCCTGCCTGCCTCACTCCGAGCCCCTTGGAGATCTGGATCCTCTGGTTTAGGCCACATGTGCTGGGTTCCTCACCTTTCTATGATGTGGCCACCCTGGTGTGAAGACAGTCCTGCCTGGTTCTGATGCCCTTGGTGATGTGGGCCCTCTGGTGAGAGTCTTACCCTGGCTGGGTTCCTCACCATTCTGTGAGGTAGGCCCTCAGCTGTGAGGTCACTCCTGCCTGGCTGTTGCACGTCACCTTGGCGACATGGGCCCTCAGTTGGGAGTTGGTGCCTGCTTGGGGTCTCCTCCCCTTGGTAATGAGGGCCCTCTGGCGTCAGGCCCTAACTTCTGGGCTCCCAAAATTCTCTGATGTGCGCCCTGTGGTGCGAGTACACTTCTGCCAGGGCCCCAACCACATGGGAATGTGGGCCTTCTGCTCTAAGGTCCCAACGGCTGGGTTGCTCACAGTTTCATGATGAGGCCCCTCTGTTTTGAGTTCAGTCAGGCCTGGATCCCATAGCCTCGCTGCTCCTGGCCACCTGCTGGGAGGTTCCAACTGCGGGATTCCTCACCTTTTTTACGCTATGGGCCCTCTGTTTGGAGGCTCCTCCTGCCTGCCTCACTCCCATCCCCTTGGTGATGTGTGTCCTGTAGTTTGAGGCCACGTGTGCTGGGTCCGTCACATTTCGGTGATGTGGCCACACTGGTGTGAGGACACTCCTGCCTGGTTTCCATTCCCTTGGTGATGTGGGCCCTCCGGTGAGAGTCTGATCCTCTTTGGGTTCCTCACACTTTTGTGTGATTGGCCCTCTGCTCTGAGGTCACTCCTGCCTGGCTGGCACACCCCGCATTGGCGACGTCGGCCTTCTGGTAGCAGTTGGAGCTTGCTGGGAGCCTCCTCTCCTCAGTGATGAGGGCCCTCTGGCATCCGGCCCTAACTGCTGGGCTCCCCACCTTTTCTGATGTGTGCCCACTGGTGCGATGACACTCCTGCTTGGTTCCCTTCCCCATGGGGATGTGGGCCTTGTGCTCTGAGGTTACAACGGCTGGGTTGCTTACAGTATCACGATGAGAGCCCTCTGTTGTGAGTTCATCACTGCCTGGATCCCATAGCCTCGGTGCTCTGGGCCGCCTGCTGGGATGTTCCAACTGCTGGATTCCTCACCTTTTTTATACAATGGGCCATGTGTTTTGAGGTTAATCCTGCCTGCCTCGCTCCGAGACCCATGGTGATGTGGGTCCTCTGGTTTGAGGCCACATGTGCTGGGTACCTCAACTTTCGATGATGTGGCCCCACGGGTGTGAGGACACTCCTGCCTGGTTCCCAGCCCCTTGCTTATGTGGGCACTCTGGTGAGAGTCTGATCCTGACTGGGTTCCTTACCCTTCTGTGAGGTGGGCCCTCTGATGTGAGGTCACTCCTGCCTGGATGTCTCATGTCGCCTTGGTGACGTAGGCCCTCTCTTGGCCACTGAAGCATGCTGGGAGCCCCCTACCCTCTTTAATAAGGGCCCTGGAAGAAACGCATATGCCCTTTTTGACCAAGTGCATCATTGTCGAGGTTCTGCCTCTTCTCCTATACTTTCAGAGGACTTCCCGTCTACCTCCTGAAATCGTATTCCTGGAATTCTGCCCCGCGTTCAAGTCCTCTTTGCAGCCTTACTTCAATATATTTTTGGACGATAGCTGTCATTTATAACTCTGCAGGTTTGTGAATTACAGTGCCCCTGAGCTCCTTTCTTCAACTCGCTTTCTTGTGAGCTGGCCGCAAAACCGCAGGATTGCTTCAGGCCCTAATCTGGTTCCGGCACGGCATGCTGAGCCTTTGGCTAATTCCTCTTCCTGGTGGGAAATGAGCGTTAAATTTGTTCGTGCAGACACCTACAGCTAATCTCTCATTGGTTCTCCCTATTCCTGTTCATCTTGCGCAGAAATTCCAAACTGTGCCAAACAGGAGGTTAAAGGCACTGACTCTCCAAGTGGGCAGAGTGTTAGTAAAGCATCTGGAATGGTAAAACCGAGTAGGAGGGGACGAAAACTGAGATGCATTTAAAAAGGTTTCCCGGTCACACGGTGGACCATATTCTGGGTTTCCCATGCGTGTTTTACCTGAAGGAAGAATCCCTTCAACCTGGAGAGTTGGGACCCATGGAATGGGTACCATGCAGTATGACTTCAAAGGGTTGCCTTTGCTCACCGAACGTCACCAATGTTATCAGCCCGAAGTGTCCAGCCTTATGTCTCACTCAGCTCGGGGTGTAGATGTGGTAATTCCAGGTTGCATCACAAGCCCTGAGTGAATTATTTAAGAATTGCTCTCTATTTCACTGTCATTGTGTTTTGTTTTCAAAATTTATTTTGATAATGGGATTTATCGGATTTTCGCTGCTGCGTTTAGGCCGCTGTACACACGCTTGATTTCCTTATGGAGACATATAAATCCATGGGTTTTAAGATTCTTACTTGTCAGGTATGTTCCCAGGCGTTGAATATGGGGTGTTGAGTACATTTCATTGAGCAAGGAGTAGGTCTTATCTATTATATATTTGGCTTATGGAACGGTATCGGTGCTAATTTCAATCTCTGGTTTTATGCAGCACCCCAACTCACCTTTCCCCATTAGCAAGCATAATTTGGTTTTCTAAATTTGAGACCCTGTTCTGTTTTGTAATTCAGTTCATGTGTAGCCAAGTTTACATTCCGTGTATTAGTGATATCTTATGATGTTTCTTTTTCTGTGTGACTTATTTCTCGTAGAATCATCGTTCCTGAATCCACTCATTATGCCGCTACGGACCTGATGACGTAGATTTCATTGCTGAGTGATATTCCATTGTACGTGCGTACCACAACTTCTTTATCCATTTTTTGCTTTCTCAGATAGTTAACTTATACCGTAGACAATGTTCTTGTAAACAGAGCCATCCCAAACTTTGGGGTGGCTGTGTGTTTTTGATTTTAATTTCCCTAAGCTATAGGACCATAAGTGGAAGTGCCATAGGCTGTGTTGCTTTGTTTCCTACGTGTTTCAGGAAACACCATACACTTCTCCAGAGTGGCTGTTGGCAATTTACATCCCGCCCATCAGCATAACAAGGCTCCCTGTTCTCCATGACCTGTCCTGCCTTTCTGGATTTTACACTTTGTTCAGATGGCCCTTTTGACCGGTGGGCAGTGAGACTTCATTGTAGTGCAGATTTCCTTTACACGCTTGCTTGGTGGCCAAAAAGGGCGTATGCGTTTTTTCCTGAATATATTCAGGAAAAAACGCATACGCGCTTTTTGGCCAAGTGCATCATTGTCAACATTCTGCCTCTTTTCCTATGCTTTAAGTGCAATTCCTGTCTACCCCCTGAAATCGTTTTCCTGAAATTCTGCCCCGCTTTCAAGTCCTCTTCGAAGACTTACTTCAATACATTTTTGGATGATAGCTGTCATTCATAACTCTGCAGGTTTGTGAATTTCAGTGGCCCTGAGCTCCTTTCTTCAACTCACTTTCTTGTGAGCTGGCTGCAAAACCGCAGGATTGCTTAGGGCGCTAATCTGTTTCTGGCAGGGCACGCTGAGCCTTTGGTTAATTCCTCTTCCTGGTGGGAAATGAGCGTTCCATTTGCCCGTGTAGGCACCTACAGCTAGTCTCTCATTGGTTCTCCCTATTACTGTACATCTTGCGCAGAAATTGCAAACTGTGCCCAACAGGAGGTTAATGGCACTGACTCTCCAAGTGGGGAGAGTGTTAGTAAAGCGTCTGGAATGATGAACCCGAGTACCAGGGGACGAAAACTGAGATGCATTTGAAAACGTTTTCCGGTCACACAGTGCACAGTACTGTGGGTTTCCCATGCATGTTTTAGCTGAAGGAAGAATCCCTTAAACCTGGAGAGTTGGGACCCATGTAATGGGTACCATGCAGTATGACTTCAAAGGGTCTGCGTTTGCTCAACGAACCTCACCAATGCTATCCGCCCGAAGTGTCCAGCCTTATGTCTCACCCAGCTCTGGATGTAGATGTGGTAAATCCAGGTTGCATCACATGCCCTGAATGAATTATTTAAGAATTGCTCTCTATTTCACTGTCATTGTGTTTTGTTTTTGTAATTCATTTTGATAATGGGATTTATTGGATTTTCTCTGCTGCGTTCATGCAGCTGTACACACGCTTGATTGTCTTAAGGAGACATATAAATCCATGGGTTTGAAGATTCTTACTAGTCAGGTGTATTCCTAGGCGTTGAATATGAGGTGTTTAGTCCATTTCGTTGAGCAAGGGGTAGGTCTTGACTATTACATATTTGGCTTATGGAAAGGTATCTGTGCTAATTTCTATCCCTGCTTTTATGCAGCACCCCAACACACTTTTCCCCTTAAGCATGCATAAGTTGGTTTTCTAAATTTGAGACCCTGTTCTGTTTTGTAATTCAGTTCATGTGTAGCCAAGTTTACATTCCGTGTATTAGTGATAACTTATGATGTTTCATTTTCTGTGTGACTTATTTCACTTAGAATCATCGTACCTGAATCCACTCATTATGCCGCGACGGGCCTGATGAAATAGATTTCATTGGTGAGTGATATTCCTTTGTAAGTACGTACCACACTTCTTTATCCATTTTTCGCTTTCTGGGATATTTAACTTGTTCCGTAGACGAGGTTCTTGTAAACAGAGCCGTCCGACACTTTGGGGTGGCTGTCTGTGTTTGATTTTAATTTCCGTGATCTATAAGACCATAAGTGGAAGTGCCATAGTCTCCGTTGCTTTGTTTCTTAGGTGTTTCAGGAAACACCATACACTTCTCCAGAGTGGCTGTTGGCATTTACATCCCGCCCATCAGCAATACAAGGCTCCCTGTTCTCCATGGCCTGTCCTGTGTTTCTGGTTTTTACACTTTTTTCAGATGGCCCTTTTGACGAATGGGAAATGAGACTTCATTGTAGTGCGGATTTCCATTTCTCGAGGGCTTGGTTGGCCAAAAAGTGCATATGTGTTTTTTCCTGAATATATTCAGGAAAAAATGTTTACGCACTTTTGTCCAAGTGCATCACTGTCAAAGATCTGCCGCTTTTCACATGCTTTAAATGCAATTCCAATCTACCTCCTGAAATATGATTCCTGCAATTCTGCCTCGTTTTCAAGTCCTCTTTGCAGACTTACTTCCATATATTTTTGCCAATAGCTGTCATTTATAACTCTGCAGGTTTGTGAATTACAGTGCCCGTGATTTCCTTTCTTAACTCGTTTCCTTGAAAACTGGCCACAGAACCGCAGGTTTGCTTCAGGCCGTAATCAGGGTCCGGCACGGCACTCTGAGACTTTGGTTCATTCCACTTCCTGGTGGGAAATTAGAGTTAAATGTGCCCCTCCAGACACCTGCCTCACTCCTAGCCCCTTGGTGATGTGTGTCCTCTGGTTTGAGGCCACATGTGCTGGGTTCCTCACCTTTGGCTGATGTGGCCCCACTGGTGTGAGGACACTCCTGCCTGGTTCCCATCCCCTTGGTGATGTGGGCCCTCCGGTGAGAGTCTGATCCTGGTTGGGTTCCTCACACTTCTGTGAGGTGGGCCCTCTTCTCTGAGGTCACTCCTGCCTGGCTGGCACACCCCGCCTTGGCGACGTCGGCCCTCTGGTGGGATTTGGTGCCTGCTGGGTGTCTCCTCCCCTCGGTAATGAGGGCCCTCTGGCGTCAGGCCCTAACTCCTGGGCTCCCAATATTTTCTGATATGCGCCCTGTGGTTCGAGTACACTCCTGCCAGGTTCCCAACCCCATGGGAATGTGGGCCTTCTGCTCTGAGGTCCCAACCGTGGGTTACTCAGTTTCATGATGAGGGCCCTCTGCTGCGAGTTCTCTCCGGCCTGGATCCCATAGCCTCGCTGCTCTTGGCCACCTGCTGGGGGGTTACAACTGCGGGATTCCTCACCTTTTTTCTTCTATGGGCCCTCTGTTTTGAGACTCCTCCTGCCTGCCTCACTCCCAGCCCCTTGGTGATGTGTGTCCTCTGGTTTGAGGCCACGTATGCTGGGTCCCTCGCCTTTCGATGATGTGGCCCCACTGATGTGAGGACACTCCTGCCTGGTTCCTATCCCCTTGATGATGTGGGCCCTCTGGTGAGAGTCTGATCCTGGCTGGGTTCCTCACCCTTCTGTGAGGGGGGCCCTCTGCTGTGAGGTCACTCCTGCCTGGCTGGCACACCCCACCTGGGCAACATCGGCCCTCTTGTGGCAGTTGGAGCCTGCTGGGAACCTCCCCTCGGTGATGGGGGCCCTCTTGCCTCAGGCCCTAACTGCTGGGCACCCACATTTTCTGATACGTGCTAAGTGGTGCGAGGACACTCTTGCGAGGTTCCCATCCCCATGGGCATGTGGGCCTTCTCTTCTAAGGTCCCAACACCTGTGTTGTTCACCGTTTCATGATGTTGGCTCTCTGGTGTTAGTTCACCCAGGCCTAGATCCCATAGACTCTGTGCTCTGAGCGGCCTGCTGGGAGGTTCCTACTGCTGGATTCCTTACCTCTTTTATTCTTTGGGTCCTGTGTTTTCATGCTCCTACTTCCTGACTCACTTCCAGCCCATTTGTGATGTAGGTCCTCTGGTTTAAAGCCACATGTACCGGTTTCCTCACCTTTATTGATGTGGCCCCACTGGTGTGAGGACACTCCTGCCTGGTTCCCATCCCCTTGGTGATGGGGGCCCTCTGGTGAGAGTCTGATCCTGTCTGGATTCCTCACACTTCTGGGAGGTGGGCCCTCTGCTGTGAGGTCACTCCTGCCTGGCTGGCACACGTCACCTTGGCGATGTGGGCCCTCAGTTGGGAGTTGGTGCCTGCTGGGAGTCTCCTCCCCTCGGTAATGAGGGCCCTCTGGCGTCAGGCCCTAACTCATGGGCTCCCAAAATTTTCTGATGTGCGCCCTGTCGTGCGAGTACACTCCAGCCAGGGTCCCATCCCCATGGGGATGTGGGCTTTCTGCTCTGAGGTCCCAAAGCCTGGGGTGCTCACAGTGTCAGAATGTGGGCCCTCTGCTGTGAGTTCACTCCGGCATGGATCCCATAGCCTCGGTGCTCTGGGCCACCTGCTTGGAGCTTCCAGCTGCGGGGTTCCTCACCTTTTTTATTCTATGGGCGCTCTGTTGTGAGTTTCCTCCTGCATGCCTCACTCCCAGCCCTTTCGTGGTGTGTGTCCCCTTGTTTGAGGCCACATGTGCTGTGTTCCTCACCTTTCGCTGATGTGGCCCCACTGGTGTGAGGACACTCCTGCCTGGTTTCCATCCCATTGGTGATGTGGGCGCTCTGGTTAGAGTCTGATCCTGTTTGGGCTCCTCACACTTCTGTGAGGTGGGCCCTCTGCTGTGAGGTAACTCCTGCCTGGCTTGCTCCCATTGCCTTGGTGACGTCGGCCCTCTGGTGGCATTTGGAGCCTGCTGGTAGCCTCCTCTCCTCAGTGATGAGGGCCCTCTGGCGTCAGGCCATAACTGCTGGGTTCCCACATTTTCTGATACGTGCTAAGTTGTGCGAGGACACTCCTGCCAGGTTCCCATCCCCATGGGGATGTGGGCCTTCTGCTCTGAGGTCCCACTGGCTGGGTTGCTCACAGTTTCATGATGTGGGCCCTCTGCTGTGAGTTCACTGTGGCCTGGATCCCATAGACTCCATGCTCTGGACCACCTGCTGGGAGGTCCAAACTGCTGGATTCCTCACATTTTTTATTCTGTGGGCCCTGTGTTGTTAGGCTACTCCTGCCTGCCTCACTCGGAGCACCTTGGAAATGTGGGTCCTCTGGTTTAGGCCACATGTGCTGGGTTCCTCACCTTTCTATAATGTGGCCACACTGGTGTGAGGACACTCCTGCCTTGTTCCGATCCCCTTGGTGATGTGGGCCCTCTGGTGAGAGTCTTATCCTGGCTGGGTTCCTCACCCTTCTGTGAGGTAGGCCCTCTGCTGTGAGGTCAATCCTGCCTGGCTGGCACACGTCAACTTGGCGACGTGGGACCTCAGTTGGGAGTTGGTGCCTGCTGGGAGTCTCCTCCCCTCGGTAATGAGGGCCCTCTGGCGTCAGACCCTAACTCCTGGGCTCCCAAAATTTTCTGATGTGCGCCCTGTGGTGCGAGTACACTCCTGCCAGGATCCCAACCCCATGGGAATGTGGGTCTTCTGCTCTGAGGTCCCAATGGTACGTTCCTCAGTTTCATGATGAGGGCCCTCTGGTGTGAGTTCACTCCGGCATGGACCCCATAGCCTCGCTGCTCCTGGCCTCCTGCGGGGAGGTTCCAACTGTGGGATTCCTCACCTTTTTCCTTCTATGGGCCCTCTGTTTTGAGACTCCTCCTGCCTGCCTCACTCCCAGCCCCTTGGTGATGTGTGTCCTCTGGTTTGAGGCCACGTGTGCTGGGTCCCTCACCTTTCGATGATGTGGCCCCACTGGTGTGAGGACACTCCTGCCTGGTTCCTATCCCCTTGGTGATGTGGGCCCTCTGGTGAGAGTCTGATCCTGGCTGGGTTCCTCACACTTCTGTGAGGTGGGCCCTCTGCTGTGAGGTCACTCCTGCCTGGCTGGCACACCCCGCCTTGGCAATGTCGGCCCTCTTGTGGCAGTTGGAGCCTGCTCGGAGCCTCCTCCCCTCGGTGATGACGGCCCTCTGGCGTCAGGCCCTAACTGCTGGGTACCCACATTTTCTGATACGTGCTAAGTGGTGCGAGGACACTCGTGCCATGTTCCCAACCCCATGGGGATGTGGGCCTTCTGCTCTGAGGTCCCAACGGCTGGGTTGCTCACAGTTTCATGATGTGGGCCCTCGGCTGTGAGTTCACTGCGGCCTGGATGACATAGACTCGGTGCTCTTGGCCGCCTGCTGGGAGGTTCCCACTGCACGATTCCTCAGCTTTTTTATTCTATTGGCCCTGTGTTGTGAGTCTACTCCTGCCTGCCTCACTCCGAGCCCCTTGGAGATCTGGATCCTCTGGTTTAGGCCACATGTGCTGGGTTCCTCACCTTTCTATGATGTGGCCACCCTGGTGTGAAGACAGTCCTGCCTGGTTCTGATGCCCTTGGTGATGTGGGCCCTCTGGTGAGAGTCTTACCCTGGCTGGGTTCCTCACCATTCTGTGAGGTAGGCCCTCAGCTGTGAGGTCACTCCTGCCTGGCTGTTGCACGTCACCTTGGCGACATGGGCCCTCAGTTGGGAGTTGGTGCCTGCTTGGGGTCTCCTCCCCTTGGTAATGAGGGCCCTCTGGCGTCAGGCCCTAACTTCTGGGCTCCCAAAATTCTCTGATGTGCGCCCTGTGGTGCGAGTACACTTCTGCCAGGGCCCCAACCACATGGGAATGTGGGCCTTCTGCTCTAAGGTCCCAACGGCTGGGTTGCTCACAGTTTCATGATGAGGCCCCTCTGTTTTGAGTTCAGTCAGGCCTGGATCCCATAGCCTCGCTGCTCCTGGCCACCTGCTGGGAGGTTCCAACTGCGGGATTCCTCACCTTTTTTACGCTATGGGCCCTCTGTTTGGAGGCTCCTCCTGCCTGCCTCACTCCCATCCCCTTGGTGATGTGTGTCCTGTAGTTTGAGGCCACGTGTGCTGGGTCCGTCACATTTCGGTGATGTGGCCACACTGGTGTGAGGACACTCCTGCCTGGTTTCCATTCCCTTGGTGATGTGGGCCCTCCGGTGAGAGTCTGATCCTCTTTGGGTTCCTCACACTTTTGTGTGATTGGCCCTCTGCTCTGAGGTCACTCCTGCCTGGCTGGCACACCCCGCATTGGCGACGTCGGCCTTCTGGTAGCAGTTGGAGCTTGCTGGGAGCCTCCTCTCCTCAGTGATGAGGGCCCTCTGGCGTCCGGCCCTAACTGCTGGGCTCCCCACCTTTTCTGATGTGTGCCCACTGGTGCGATGACACTCCTGCTTGGTTCCCTTCCCCATGGGGATGTGGGCCTTGTGCTCTGAGGTTACAACGGCTGGGTTGCTTACAGTATCACGATGAGAGCCCTCTGTTGTGAGTTCATCACTGCCTGGATCCCATAGCCTCGGTGCTCTGGGCCGCCTGCTGGGATGTTCCAACTGCTGGATTCCTCACCTTTTTTATACAATGGGCCATGTGTTTTGAGGTTAATCCTGCCTGCCTCGCTCCGAGACCCATGGTGATGTGGGTCCTCTGGTTTGAGGCCACATGTGCTGGGTACCTCAACTTTCGATGATGTGGCCCCACGGGTGTGAGGACACTCCTGCCTGGTTCCCAGCCCCTTGCTTATGTGGGCACTCTGGTGAGAGTCTGATCCTGACTGGGTTCCTTACCCTTCTGTGAGGTGGGCCCTCTGATGTGAGGTCACTCCTGCCTGGATGTCTCATGTCGCCTTGGTGACGTAGGCCCTCTCTTGGCCACTGAAGCATGCTGGGAGCCCCCTACCCTCTTTAATAAGGGCCCTGGAAGAAACGCATATGCCCTTTTTGACCAAGTGCATCATTGTCGAGGTTCTGCCTCTTCTCCTATACTTTCAGAGGACTTCCCGTCTACCTCCTGAAATCGTATTCCTGGAATTCTGCCCCGCGTTCAAGTCCTCTTTGCAGCCTTACTTCAATATATTTTTGGACGATAGCTGTCATTTATAACTCTGCAGGTTTGTGAATTACAGTGCCCCTGAGCTCCTTTCTTCAACTCGCTTTCTTGTGAGCTGGCCGCAAAACCGCAGGATTGCTTCAGGCCCTAATCTGGTTCCGGCACGGCATGCTGAGCCTTTGGCTAATTCCTCTTCCTGGTGGGAAATGAGCGTTAAATTTGTTCGTGCAGACACCTACAGCTAATCTCTCATTGGTTCTCCCTATTCCTGTTCATCTTGCGCAGAAATTCCAAACTGTGCCAAACAGGAGGTTAAAGGCACTGACTCTCCAAGTGGGCAGAGTGTTAGTAAAGCATCTGGAATGGTAAAACCGAGTAGGAGGGGACGAAAACTGAGATGCATTTAAAAAGGTTTCCCGGTCACACGGTGGACCATATTCTGGGTTTCCCATGCGTGTTTTACCTGAAGGAAGAATCCCTTCAACCTGGAGAGTTGGGACCCATGGAATGGGTACCATGCAGTATGACTTCAAAGGGTTGCCTTTGCTCACCGAACGTCACCAATGTTATCAGCCCGAAGTATCCAGCCTTATGTCTCACTCAGCTCGGGGTGTAGATGTGGTAATTCCAGGTTGCATCACAAGCCCTGAGTGAATTATTTAAGAATTGCTCTCTATTTCACTGTCATTGTGTTTTGTTTTCAAAATTTATTTTGATAATGGGATTTATCGGATTTTCGCTGCTGCGTTTAGGCCGCTGTACACACGCTTGATTTCCTTATGGAGACATATAAATCCATGGGTTTTAAGATTCTTACTTGTCAGGTATGTTCCCAGGCATTGAATATGGGGTGTTGAGTACATTTCATTGAGCAAGGAGTAGGTCTTATCTATTATATATTTGGCTTATGGAACGGTATCGGTGCTAATTTCAATCTCTGGTTTTATGCAGCACCCCAACTCACCTTTCCCCATTAGCAAGCATAATTTGGTTTTCTAAATTTGAGACCCTGTTCTGTTTTGTAATTCAGTTCATGTGTAGCCAAGTTTACATTCCGTGTATTAGTGATATCTTATGATGTTTCTTTTTCTGTGTGACTTATTTCTCGTAGAATCATCGTTCCTGAATCCACTCATTATGCCGCTACGGACCTGATGACGTAGATTTCATTGCTGAGTGATATTCCATTGTACGTGCGTACCACAACTTCTTTATCCATTTTTTGCTTTCTCAGATAGTTAACTTATACCGTAGACAATGTTCTTGTAAACAGAGCCATCCCAAACTTTGGGGTGGCTGTGTGTTTTTGATTTTAATTTCCCTAAGCTATAGGACCATAAGTGGAAGTGCCATAGGCTGTGTTGCTTTGTTTCCTACGTGTTTCAGGAAACACCATACACTTCTCCAGAGTGGCTGTTGGCAATTTACATCCCGCCCATCAGCATAACAAGGCTCCCTGTTCTCCATGACCTGTCCTGCCTTTCTGGATTTTACACTTTGTTCAGATGGCCCTTTTGACCGGTGGGCAGTGAGACTTCATTGTAGTGCAGATTTCCTTTACACGCTTGCTTGGTGGCCAAAAAGGGCGTATGCGTTTTTTCCTGAATATATTCAGGAAAAAACGCATACGCGCTTTTTGGCCAAGTGCATCATTGTCAACATTCTGCCTCTTTTCCTATGCTTTAAGTGCAATTCCTGTCTACCCCCTGAAATCGTTTTCCTGAAATTCTGCCCCGCTTTCAAGTCCTCTTCGAAGACTTACTTCAATACATTTTTGGATGATAGCTGTCATTCATAACTCTGCAGGTTTGTGAATTTCAGTGGCCCTGAGCTCCTTTCTTCAACTCACTTTCTTGTGAGCTGGCTGCAAAACCGCAGGATTGCTTAGGGCGCTAATCTGTTTCTGGCAGGGCACGCTGAGCCTTTGGTTAATTCCTCTTCCTGGTGGGAAATGAGCGTTCCATTTGCCCGTGTAGGCACCTACAGCTAGTCTCTCATTGGTTCTCCCTATTACTGTACATCTTGCGCAGAAATTGCAAACTGTGCCCAACAGGAGGTTAATGGCACTGACTCTCCAAGTGGGGAGAGTGTTAGTAAAGCGTCTGGAATGATGAACCCGAGTACCAGGGGACGAAAACTGAGATGCATTTGAAAACGTTTTCCGGTCACACAGTGCACAGTACTGTGGGTTTCCCATGCATGTTTTAGCTGAAGGAAGAATCCCTTAAACCTGGAGAGTTGGGACCCATGTAATGGGTACCATGCAGTATGACTTCAAAGGGTCTGCGTTTGCTCAACGAACCTCACCAATGCTATCCGCCCGAAGTGTCCAGCCTTATGTCTCACCCAGCTCTGGATGTAGATGTGGTAAATCCAGGTTGCATCACATGCCCTGAATGAATTATTTAAGAATTGCTCTCTATTTCACTGTCATTGTGTTTTGTTTTTGTAATTCATTTTGATAATGGGATTTATTGGATTTTCTCTGCTGCGTTCATGCAGCTGTACACACGCTTGATTGTCTTAAGGAGACATATAAATCCATGGGTTTGAAGATTCTTACTAGTCAGGTGTATTCCTAGGCGTTGAATATGAGGTGTTTAGTCCATTTCGTTGAGCAAGGGGTAGGTCTTGACTATTACATATTTGGCTTATGGAAAGGTATCTGTGCTAATTTCTATCCCTGCTTTTATGCAGCACCCCAACACACTTTTCCCCTTAAGCATGCATAAGTTGGTTTTCTAAATTTGAGACCCTGTTCTGTTTTGTAATTCAGTTCATGTGTAGCCAAGTTTACATTCCGTGTATTAGTGATAACTTATGATGTTTCATTTTCTGTGTGACTTATTTCACTTAGAATCATCGTACCTGAATCCACTCATTATGCCGCGACGGGCCTGATGAAATAGATTTCATTGGTGAGTGATATTCCTTTGTAAGTACGTACCACACTTCTTTATCCATTTTTCGCTTTCTGGGATATTTAACTTGTTCCGTAGACGAGGTTCTTGTAAACAGAGCCGTCCGACACTTTGGGGTGGCTGTCTGTGTTTGATTTTAATTTCCGTGATCTATAAGACCATAAGTGGAAGTGCCATAGTCTCCGTTGCTTTGTTTCTTAGGTGTTTCAGGAAACACCATACACTTCTCCAGAGTGGCTGTTGGCATTTACATCCCGCCCATCAGCAATACAAGGCTCCCTGTTCTCCATGGCCTGTCCTGTGTTTCTGGTTTTTACACTTTTTTCAGATGGCCCTTTTGACGAATGGGAAATGAGACTTCATTGTAGTGCGGATTTCCATTTCTCGAGGGCTTGGTTGGCCAAAAAGTGCATATGTGTTTTTTCCTGAATATATTCAGGAAAAAATGTTTACGCACTTTTGTCCAAGTGCATCACTGTCAAAGATCTGCCGCTTTTCACATGCTTTAAATGCAATTCCAATCTACCTCCTGAAATATGATTCCTGCAATTCTGCCTCGTTTTCAAGTCCTCTTTGCAGACTTACTTCCATATATTTTTGCCAATAGCTGTCATTTATAACTCTGCAGGTTTGTGAATTACAGTGCCCGTGATTTCCTTTCTTAACTCGTTTCCTTGAAAACTGGCCACAGAACCGCAGGTTTGCTTCAGGCCGTAATCAGGGTCCGGCACGGCACTCTGAGACTTTGGTTCATTCCACTTCCTGGTGGGAAATTAGAGTTAAATGTGCCCCTCCAGACACCTGCCTCACTCCTAGCCCCTTGGTGATGTGTGTCCTCTGGTTTGAGGCCACATGTGCTGGGTTCCTCACCTTTGGCTGATGTGGCCCCACTGGTGTGAGGACACTCCTGCCTGGTTCCCATCCCCTTGGTGATGTGGGCCCTCCGGTGAGAGTCTGATCCTGGTTGGGTTCCTCACACTTCTGTGAGGTGGGCCCTCTTCTCTGAGGTCACTCCTGCCTGGCTGGCACACCCCGCCTTGGCGACGTCGGCCCTCTGGTGGGATTTGGTGCCTGCTGGGTGTCTCCTCCCCTCGGTAATGAGGGCCCTCTGGCATCAGGCCCTAACTCCTGGGCTCCCAATATTTTCTGATATGCGCCCTGTGGTTCGAGTACACTCCTGCCAGGTTCCCAACCCCATGGGAATGTGGGCCTTCTGCTCTGAGGTCCCAACCGTGGGTTACTCAGTTTCATGATGAGGGCCCTCTGCTGCGAGTTCTCTCCGGCCTGGATCCCATAGCCTCGCTGCTCTTGGCCACCTGCTGGGGGGTTACAACTGCGGGATTCCTCACCTTTTTTCTTCTATGGGCCCTCTGTTTTGAGACTCCTCCTGCCTGCCTCACTCCCAGCCCCTTGGTGATGTGTGTCCTCTGGTTTGAGGCCACGTATGCTGGGTCCCTCGCCTTTCGATGATGTGGCCCCACTGATGTGAGGACACTCCTGCCTGGTTCCTATCCCCTTGATGATGTGGGCCCTCTGGTGAGAGTCTGATCCTGGCTGGGTTCCTCACCCTTCTGTGAGGGGGGCCCTCTGCTGTGAGGTCACTCCTGCCTGGCTGGCACACCCCACCTGGGCAACATCGGCCCTCTTGTGGCAGTTGGAGCCTGCTGGGAACCTCCCCTCGGTGATGGGGGCCCTCTTGCCTCAGGCCCTAACTGCTGGGTACCCACATTTTCTGATACGTGCTAAGTGGTGCGAGGACACTCTTGCGAGGTTCCCATCCCCATGGGCATGTGGGCCTTCTCTTCTAAGGTCCCAACACCTGTGTTGTACACCGTTTCATGATGTTGGCTCTCTGGTGTTAGTTCACCCAGGCCTAGATCCCATAGACTCTGTGCTCTGAGCGGCCTGCTGGGAGGTTCCTACTGCTGGATTCCTTACCTCTTTTATTCTTTGGGTCCTGTGTTTTCATGCTCCTACTTCCTGACTCACTTCCAGCCCATTTGTGATGTAGGTCCTCTGGTTTAAAGCCACATGTACCGGTTTCCTCACCTTTATTGATGTGGCCCCACTGGTGTGAGGACACTCCTGCCTGGTTCCCATCCCCTTGGTGATGGGGGCCCTCTGGTGAGAGTCTGATCCTGTCTGGATTCCTCACACTTCTGGGAGGTGGGCCCTCTGCTGTGAGGTCACTCCTGCCTGGCTGGCACACGTCACCTTGGCGATGTGGGCCCTCAGTTGGGAGTTGGTGCCTGCTGGGAGTCTCCTCCCCTCGGTAATGAGGGCCCTCTGGCGTCAGGCCCTAACTCATGGGCTCCCAAAATTTTCTGATGTGCGCCCTGTCGTGCGAGTACACTCCAGCCAGGGTCCCATCCCCATGGGGATGTGGGCTTTCTGCTCTGAGGTCCCAAAGCCTGGGGTGCTCACAGTGTCAGAATGTGGGCCCTCTGCTGTGAGTTCACTCCGGCATGGATCCCATAGCCTCGGTGCTCTGGGCCACCTGCTTGGAGCTTCCAGCTGCGGGGTTCCTCACCTTTTTTATTCTATGGGCGCTCTGTTGTGAGTTTCCTCCTGCATGCCTCACTCCCAGCCCTTTCGTGGTGTGTGTCCCCTTGTTTGAGGCCACATGTGCTGTGTTCCTCACCTTTCGCTGATGTGGCCCCACTGGTGTGAGGACACTCCTGCCTGGTTTCCATCCCATTGGTGATGTGGGCGCTCTGGTTAGAGTCTGATCCTGTTTGGGCTCCTCACACTTCTGTGAGGTGGGCCCTCTGCTGTGAGGTAACTCCTGCCTGGCTTGCTCCCATTGCCTTGGTGACGTCGGCCCTCTGGTGGCATTTGGAGCCTGCTGGTAGCCTCCTCTCCTCAGTGATGAGGGCCCTCTGGCGTCAGGCCATAACTGCTGGGTTCCCACATTTTCTGATACGTGCTAAGTTGTGCGAGGACACTCCTGCGAGGTTCCCATCCCCAGGGGGATGTGGGCCTTCTGCTCTGAGGTCCCACTGGCTGGGTTGCTCACAGTTTCATGATGTGGGCCCTCTGCTGTGAGTTCACTGTGGCCTGGATCCCATAGACTCCATGCTCTGGACCACCTGCTGGGAGGTCCAAACTGCTGGATTCCTCACATTTTTTATTCTGTGGGCCCTGTGTTGTTAGGCTACTCCTGCCTGCCTCACTCGGAGCACCTTGGAAATGTGGGTCCTCTGGTTTAGGCCACATGTGCTGGGTTCCTCACCTTTCTATAATGTGGCCACACTGGTGTGAGGACACTCCTGCCTTGTTCCGATCCCCTTGGTGATGTGGGCCCTCTGGTGAGAGTCTTATCCTGGCTGGGTTCCTCACCCTTCTGTGAGGTAGGCCCTCTGCTGTGAGGTCAATCCTGCCTGGCTGGCACACGTCAACTTGGCGACGTGGGACCTCAGTTGGGAGTTGGTGCCTGCTGGGAGTCTCCTCCCCTCGGTAATGAGGGCCCTCTGGCGTCAGACCCTAACTCCTGGGCTCCCAAAATTTTCTGATGTGCGCCCTGTGGTGCGAGTACACTCCTGCCAGGATCCCAACCCCATGGGAATGTGGGTCTTCTGCTCTGAGGTCCCAATGGTACGTTCCTCAGTTTCATGATGAGGGCCCTCTGGTGTGAGTTCACTCCGGCATGGACCCCATAGCCTCGCTGCTCCTGGCCTCCTGCGGGGAGGTTCCAACTGTGGGATTCCTCACCTTTTTCCTTCTATGGGCCCTCTGTTTTGAGACTCCTCCTGCCTGCCTCACTCCCAGCCCCTTGGTGATGTGTGTCCTCTGGTTTGAGGCCACGTGTGCTGGGTCCCTCACCTTTCGATGATGTGGCCCCACTGGTGTGAGGACACTCCTGCCTGGTTCCTATCCCCTTGGTGATGTGGGCCCTCTGGTGAGAGTCTGATCCTGGCTGGGTTCCTCCCACTTCTGTGAGGTGGGCCCTCTGCTGTGAGGTCACTCCTGCCTGGCTGGCACACCCCGCCTTGGCAATGTCGGCCCTCTTGTGGCAGTTGGAGCCTGCTCGGAGCCTCCTCCCCTCGGTGATGACGGCCCTCTGGCGTCAGGCCCTAACTGCTGGGTACCCACATTTTCTGATACGTGCTAAGTGGTGCGAGGACACTCGTGCCATGTTCCCAACCCCATGGGGATGTGGGCCTTCTGCTCTGAGGTCCCAACGGCTGGGTTGCTCACAGTTTCATGATGTGGGCCCTCGGCTGTGAGTTCACTGCGGCCTGGATGACATAGACTCGGTGCTCTTGGCCGCCTGCTGGGAGGTTCCCACTGCACGATTCCTCAGCTTTTTTATTCTATTGGCCCTGTGTTGTGAGTCTACTCCTGCCTGCCTCACTCCGAGCCCCTTGGAGATCTGGATCCTCTGGTTTAGGCCACATGTGCTGGGTTCCTCACCTTTCTATGATGTGGCCACCCTGGTGTGAAGACAGTCCTGCCTGGTTCTGATGCCCTTGGTGATGTGGGCCCTCTGGTGAGAGTCTTACCCTGGCTGGGTTCCTCACCATTCTGTGAGGTAGGCCCTCAGCTGTGAGGTCACTCCTGCCTGGCTGTTGCACGTCACCTTGGCGACATGGGCCCTCAGTTGGGAGTTGGTGCCTGCTTGGGGTCTCCTCCCCTTGGTAATGAGGGCCCTCTGGCGTCAGGCCCTAACTTCTGGGCTCCCAAAATTCTCTGATGTGCGCTCTGTGGTGCGAGTACACTTCTGCCAGGGCCCCAACCACATGGGAATGTGGGCCTTCTGCTCTAAGGTCCCAACGGCTGGGTTGCTCACAGTTTCATGATGAGGCCCCTCTGTTTTGAGTTCAGTCAGGCCTGGATCCCATAGCCTCGCTGCTCCTGGCCACCTGCTGGGAGGTTCCAACTGCGGGATTCCTCACCTTTTTTACGCTATGGGCCCTCTGTTTGGAGGCTCCTCCTGCCTGCCTCACTCCCATCCCCTTGGTGATGTGTGTCCTGTAGTTTGAGGCCACGTGTGCTGGGTCCGTCACATTTCGGTGATGTGGCCACACTGGTGTGAGGACACTCCTGCCTGGTTTCCATTCCCTTGGTGATGTGGGCCCTCCGGTGAGAGTCTGATCCTCTTTGGGTTCCTCACACTTTTGTGTGATTGGCCCTCTGCTCTGAGGTCACTCCTGCCTGGCTGGCACACCCCGCATTGGCGACGTCGGCCTTCTGGTAGCAGTTGGAGCTTGCTGGGAGCCTCCTCTCCTCAGTGATGAGGGCCCTCTGGCGTCCGGCCCTAACTGCTGGGCTCCCCACCTTTTCTGATGTGTGCCCACTGGTGCGATGACACTCCTGCTTGGTTCCCTTCCCCATGGGGATGTGGGCCTTGTGCTCTGAGGTTACAACGGCTGGGTTGCTTACAGTATCACGATGAGAGCCCTCTGTTGTGAGTTCATCACTGCCTGGATCCCATAGCCTCGGTGCTCTGGGCCGCCTGCTGGGATGTTCCAACTGCTGGATTCCTCACCTTTTTTATACAATGGGCCATGTGTTTTGAGGTTAATCCTGCCTGCCTCGCTCCGAGACCCATGGTGATGTGGGTCCTCTGGTTTGAGGCCACATGTGCTGGGTACCTCAACTTTCGATGATGTGGCCCCACGGGTGTGAGGACACTCCTGCCTGGTTCCCAGCCCCTTGCTTATGTGGGCACTCTGGTGAGAGTCTGATCCTGACTGGGTTCCTTACCCTTCTGTGAGGTGGGCCCTCTGATGTGAGGTCACTCCTGCCTGGATGTCTCATGTCGCCTTGGTGACGTAGGCCCTCTGTTGGCCACTGAAGCATGCTGGGAGCCTCCTACCCTCTTTAATAAGGGCCCTGGAAGAAACGCATATGCCCTTTTTGACCAAGTGCATCATTGTCGAGGTTCTGCCTCTTCTCCTATACTTTCAGAGGACTTCCCGTCTACCTCCTGAAATCGTATTCCTGGAATTCTGCCCCGCGTTCAAGTCCTCTTTGCAGCCTTACTTCAATATATTTTTGGACGATAGCTGTCATTTATAACTCTGCAGGTTTGTGAATTACAGTGCCCCTGAGCTCCTTTCTTCAACTCGCTTTCTTGTGAGCTGGCCGCAAAACCGCAGGATTGCTTCAGGCCCTAATCTGGTTCCGGCACGGCATGCTGAGCCTTTGGCTAATTCCTCTTCCTGGTGGGAAATGAGCGTTAAATTTGTTCGTGCAGACACCTACAGCTAATCTCTCATTGGTTCTCCCTATTCCTGTTCATCTTGCGCAGAAATTCCAAACTGTGCCAAACAGGAGGTTAAAGGCACTGACTCTCCAAGTGGGCAGAGTGTTAGTAAAGCATCTGGAATGGTAAAACCGAGTAGGAGGGGACGAAAACTGAGATGCATTTAAAAAGGTTTCCCGGTCACACGGTGGACCATATTCTGGGTTTCCCATGCGTGTTTTACCTGAAGGAAGAATCCCTTCAACCTGGAGAGTTGGGACCCATGGAATGGGTACCATGCAGTATGACTTCAAAGGGTTGCCTTTGCTCACCGAACGTCACCAATGTTATCAGCCCGAAGTGTCCAGCCTTATGTCTCACTCAGCTCGGGGTGTAGATGTGGTAATTCCAGGTTGCATCACAAGCCCTGAGTGAATTATTTAAGAATTGCTATTTCACTGTCATTGTGTTTTGTTTTCAAAATTTATTTTGATAATGGGATTTATCGGATTTTCGCTGCTGCGTTTAGGCCGCTGTACACACGCTTGATTTCCTTATGGAGACATATAAATCCATGGGTTTTAAGATTCTTACTTGTCAGGTATGTTCCCAGGCGTTGAATATGGGGTGTTGAGTACATTTCATTGAGCAAGGAGTAGGTCTTATCTATTATATATTTGGCTTATGGAACGGTATCGGTGCTAATTTCAATCTCTGGTTTTATGCAGCACCCCAACTCACCTTTCCCCATTAGCAAGCATAATTTGGTTTTCTAAATTTGAGACCCTGTTCTGTTTTGTAATTCAGTTCATGTGTAGCCAAGTTTACATTCCGTGTATTAGTGATATCTTATGATGTTTCTTTTTCTGTGTGACTTATTTCTCGTAGAATCATCGTTCCTGAATCCACTCATTATGCCGCTACGGACCTGATGACGTAGATTTCATTGCTGAGTGATATTCCATTGTACGTGCGTACCACAACTTCTTTATCCATTTTTTGCTTTCTCAGATAGTTAACTTATACCGTAGACAATGTTCTTGTAAACAGAGCCATCCCAAACTTTGGGGTGGCTGTGTGTTTGTGATTTTAATTTCCCTAAGCTATAGGACCATAAGTGGAAGTGCCATAGGCTGTGTTGCTTTGTTTCCTACGTGTTTCAGGAAACACCATACACTTCTCCAGAGTGGCTGTTGGCAATTTACATCCCGCCCATCAGCATAACAAGGCTCCCTGTTCTCCATGACCTGTCCTGCCTTTCTGGATTTTACACTTTGTTCAGATGGCCCTTTTGACCGGTGGGCAGTGAGACTTCATTGTAGTGCAGATTTCCTTTACGCGCTTTTTGGCCAAGTGCATCATTGTCAACATTCTGCCTCTTTTCCTATGCTTTAAGTGCAATTCCTGTCTACCCCCTGAAATCGTTTTCCTGAAATTCTGCCCCGCTTTCAAGTCCTCTTCGAAGACTTACTTCAATACATTTTTGGATGATAGCTGTCATTCATAACTCTGCAGGTTTGTGAATTTCAGTGGCCCTGAGCTCCTTTCTTCAACTCACTTTCTTGTGAGCTGGCTGCAAAACCGCAGGATTGCTTAGGGCGCTAATCTGTTTCTGGCAGGGCACGCTGAGCCTTTGGTTAATTCCTCTTCCTGGTGGGAAATGAGCGTTCCATTTGCCCGTGTAGGCACCTACAGCTAGTCTCTCATTGGTTCTCCCTATTACTGTACATCTTGCGCAGAAATTGCAAACTGTGCCCAACAGGAGGTTAATGGCACTGACTCTCCAAGTGGGGAGAGTGTTAGTAAAGCGTCTGGAATGATGAACCCGAGTACCAGGGGACGAAAACTGAGATGCATTTGAAAACGTTTTCCGGTCACACAGTGCACAGTACTGTGGGTTTCCCATGCATGTTTTAGCTGAAGGAAGAATCCCTTAAACCTGGAGAGTTGGGACCCATGGAATGGGTACCATGCAGTATGACTTCAAAGGGTCTGCGTTTGCTCAACGAACCTCACCAATGCTCTCAGCCCGAAGTGTCCAGCCTTATGTCTCACCCAGCTCTGGATGTAGATGTGGTAAATCCAGGTTGCATCACATGCCCTGAATGAATTATTTAAGAATTGCTCTCTATTTCACTGTCATTGTGTTTTGTTTTTGTAATTCATTTTGATAATGGGATTTATTGGATTTTCTCTGCTGCGTTCATGCAGCTGTACACACGCTTGATTGTCTTAAGGAGACATATAAATCCATGGGTTTGAAGATTCTTACTAGTCAGGTGTATTCCTAGGCGTTGAATATGAGGTGTTTAGTCCATTTCGTTGAGCAAGGGGTAGGTCTTGACTATTACATATTTGGCTTATGGAAAGGTATCTGTGCTAATTTCTATCCCTGCTTTTATGCAGCACCCCAACACACTTTTCCCCTTAAGCATGCATAAGTTGGTTTTCTAAATTTGAGACCCTGTTCTGTTTTGTAATTCAGTTCATGTGTAGCCAAGTTTACATTCCGTGTATTAGTGATAACTTATGATGTTTCATTTTCTGTGTGACTTATTTCACTTAGAATCATCGTACCTGAATCCACTCATTATGCCGCGACGGGCCTGATGAAATAGATTTCATTGGTGAGTGATATTCCTTTGTAAGTACGTACCACACTTCTTTATCCATTTTTCGCTTTCTGGGATATTTAACTTGTTCCGTAGACGAGGTTCTTGTAAACAGAGCCGTCCGACACTTTGGGGTGGCTGTCTGTGTTTGATTTTAATTTCCGTGATCTATAAGACCATAAGTGGAAGTGCCATAGTCTCCGTTGCTTTGTTTCTTAGGTGTTTCAGGAAACACCATACACTTCTCCAGAGTGGCTGTTGGCATTTACATCCCGCCCATCAGCAATACAAGGCTCCCTGTTCTCCATGGCCTGTCCTGTGTTTCTGGTTTTTACACTTTTTTCAGATGGCCCTTTTGACGAATGGGAAATGAGACTTCATTGTAGTGCGGATTTCCATTTCTCGAGGGCTTGGTTGGCCAAAAAGTGCATATGTGTTTTTTCCTGAATATATTCAGGAAAAAATGTTTACGCACTTTTGTCCAAGTGCATCACTGTCAAAGATCTGCCGCTTTTCACATGCTTTAAATGCAATTCCAATCTACCTCCTGAAATATGATTCCTGCAATTCTGCCTCGTTTTCAAGTCCTCTTTGCAGACTTACTTCCATATATTTTTGCCAATAGCTGTCATTTATAACTCTGCAGGTTTGTGAATTACAGTGCCCGTGATTTCCTTTCTTAACTCGTTTCCTTGAAAACTGGCCACAGAACCGCAGGTTTGCTTCAGGCCGTAATCAGGGTCCGGCACGGCACTCTGAGACTTTGGTTCATTCCACTTCCTGGTGGGAAATTAGAGTTAAATGTGCCCCTCCAGACACCTGCCTCACTCCTAGCCCCTTGGTGATGTGTGTCCTCTGGTTTGAGGCCACATGTGCTGGGTTCCTCACCTTTGGCTGATGTGGCCCCACTGGTGTGAGGACACTCCTGCCTGGTTCCCATCCCCTTGGTGATGTGGGCCCTCCGGTGAGAGTCTGATCCTGGTTGGGTTCCTCACACTTCTGTGAGGTGGGCCCTCTTCTCTGAGGTCACTCCTGCCTGGCTGGCACACCCCGCCTTGGCGACGTCGGCCCTCTGGTGGGATTTGGTGCCTGCTGGGTGTCTCCTCCCCTCGGTAATGAGGGCCCTCTGGCGTCAGGCCCTAACTCCTGGGCTCCCAATATTTTCTGATATGCGCCCTGTGGTTCGAGTACACTCCTGCCAGGTTCCCAACCCCATGGGAATGTGGGCCTTCTGCTCTGAGGTCCCAACCGTGGGTTACTCAGTTTCATGATGAGGGCCCTCTGCTGCGAGTTCTCTCCGGCCTGGATCCCATAGCCTCGCTGCTCTTGGCCACCTGCTGGGAGGTTCCAACTGCGGGATTCCTCACCTTTTTTCTTCTATGGGCCCTCTGTTTTGAGACTCCTCCTGCCTGCCTCACTCCCAGCCCCTTGGTGATGTGTGTCCTCTGGTTTGAGGCCACGTATGCTGGGTCCCTCGCCTTTCGATGATGTGGCCCCACTGATGTGAGGACACTCCTGCCTGGTTCCTATCCCCTTGATGATGTGGGCCCTCTGGTGAGAGTCTGATCCTGGCTGGGTTCCTCACCCTTCTGTGAGGGGGGCCCTCTGCTGTGAGGTCACTCCTGCCTGGCTGGCACACCCCACCTGGGCAACATCGGCCCTCTTGTGGCAGTTGGAGCCTGCTGGGAACCTCCCCTCGGTGATGGGGGCCCTCTTGCCTCAGGCCCTAACTGCTGGGCACCCACATTTTCTGATACGTGCTAAGTGGTGCGAGGACACTCTTGCGAGGTTCCCATCCCCATGGGCATGTGGGCCTTCTCTTCTAAGGTCCCAACACCTGTGTTGTTCACCGTTTCATGATGTTGGCTCTCTGGTGTTAGTTCACCCAGGCCTAGATCCCATAGACTCTGTGCTCTGAGCGGCCTGCTGGGAGGTTCCTGCTGCTGGATTCCTTACCTCTTTTATTCTTTGGGTCCTGTGTTTTCATGCTCCTACTTCCTGACTCACTTCCAGCCCATTTGTGATGTAGGTCCTCTGGTTTAAAGCCACATGTACCGGTTTCCTCACCTTTATTGATGTGGCCCCACTGGTGTGAGGACACTCCTGCCTGGTTCCCATCCCCTTGGTGATGGGGGCCCTCTGGTGAGAGTCTGATCCTGTCTGGATTCCTCACACTTCTGGGAGGTGGGCCCTCTGCTGTGAGGTCACTCCTGCCTGGCTGGCACACGTCACCTTGGCGATGTGGGCCCTCAGTTGGGAGTTGGTGCCTGCTGGGAGTCTCCTCCCCTCGGTAATGAGGGCCCTCTGGCGTCAGGCCCTAACTCATGGGCTCCCAAAATTTTCTGATGTGCGCCCTGTCGTGCGAGTACACTCCAGCCAGGGTCCCATCCCCATGGGGATGTGGGCTTTCTGCTCTGAGGTCCCAAAGCCTGGGGTGCTCACAGTGTCAGAATGTGGGCCCTCTGCTGTGAGTTCACTCCGGCATGGATCCCATAGCCTCGGTGCTCTGGGCCACCTGCTTGGAGCTTCCAGCTGCGGGGTTCCTCACCTTTTTTATTCTATGGGCGCTCTGTTGTGAGTTTCCTCCTGCATGCCTCACTCCCAGCCCTTTCGTGGTGTGTGTCCCCTTGTTTGAGGCCACATGTGCTGTGTTCCTCACCTTTCGCTGATGTGGCCCCACTGGTGTGAGGACACTCCTGCCTGGTTTCCATCCCATTGGTGATGTGGGCACTCTGGTTAGAGTCTGATCCTGTTTGGGCTCCTCACACTTCTGTGAGGTGGGCCCTCTGCTGTGAGGTAACTCCTGCCTGGCTTGCTCCCATTGCCTTGGTGACGTCGGCCCTCTGGTGGCATTTGGAGCCTGCTGGTAGCCTCCTCTCCTCAGTGATGAGGGCCCTCTGGCGTCAGGCCATAACTGCTGGGTTCCCACATTTTCTGATACGTGCTAAGTTGTGCGAGGACACTCCTGCGAGGTTCCCATCCCCAGGGGGATGTGGGCCTTCTGCTCTGAGGTCCCACTGGCTGGGTTGCTCACAGTTTCATGATGTGGGCCCTCTGCTGTGAGTTCACTGTGGCCTGGATCCCATAGACTCCATGCTCTGGACCACCTGCTGGGAGGTCCAAACTGCTGGATTCCTCACATTTTTTATTCTGTGGGCCCTGTGTTGTTAGGCTACTCCTGCCTGCCTCACTCGGAGCACCTTGGAAATGTGGGTCCTCTGGTTTAGGCCACATGTGCTGGGTTCCTCACCTTTCTATAATGTGGCCACACTGGTGTGAGGACACTCCTGCCTTGTTCCGATCCCCTTGGTGATGTGGGCCCTCTGGTGAGAGTCTTATCCTGGCTGGGTTCCTCACCCTTCTGTGAGGTAGGCCCTCTGCTGTGAGGTCAATCCTGCCTGGCTGGCACACGTCAACTTGGCGACGTGGGACCTCAGTTGGGAGTTGGTGCCTGCTGGGAGTCTCCTCCCCTCGGTAATGAGGGCCCTCTGGCGTCAGACCCTAACTCCTGGGCTCCCAAAATTTTCTGATGTGCGCCCTGTGGTGCGAGTACACTCCTGCCAGGATCCCAACCCCATGGGAATGTGGGTCTTCTGCTCTGAGGTCCCAATGGTACGTTCCTCAGTTTCATGATGAGGGCCCTCTGGTGTGAGTTCACTCCGGCATGGACCCCATAGCCTCGCTGCTCCTGGCCTCCTGCGGGGAGGTTCCAACTGTGGGATTCCTCACCTTTTTCCTTCTATGGGCCCTCTGTTTTGAGACTCCTCCTGCCTGCCTCACTCCCAGCCCCTTGGTGATGTGTGTCCTCTGGTTTGAGGCCACGTGTGCTGGGTCCCTCACCTTTCGATGATGTGGCCCCACTGGTGTGAGGACACTCCTGCCTGGTTCCTATCCCCTTGGTGATGTGGGCCCTCTGGTGAGAGTCTGATCCTGGCTGGGTTCCTCCCACTTCTGTGAGGTGGGCCCTCTGCTGTGAGGTCACTCCTGCCTGGCTGGCACACCCCGCCTTGGCAATGTCGGCCCTCTTGTGGCAGTTGGAGCCTGCTCGGAGCCTCCTCCCCTCGGTGATGACGGCCCTCTGGCGTCAGGCCCTAACTGCTGGGTACCCACATTTTCTGATACGTGCTAAGTGGTGCGAGGACACTCGTGCCATGTTCCCAACCCCGTGGGGATGTGGGCCTTCTGCTCTGAGGTCCCAACGGCTGGGTTGCTCACAGTTTCATGATGTGGGCCCTCGGCTGTGAGTTCACTGCGGCCTGGATGACATAGACTCGGTGCTCTTGGCCGCCTGCTGGGAGGTTCCCACTGCACGATTCCTCAGCTTTTTTATTCTATTGGCCCTGTGTTGTGAGTCTACTCCTGCCTGCCTCACTCCGAGCCCCTTGGAGATCTGGATCCTCTGGTTTAGGCCACATGTGCTGGGTTCCTCACCTTTCTATGATGTGGCCACCCTGGTGTGAAGACAGTCCTGCCTGGTTCTGATGCCCTTGGTGATGTGGGCCCTCTGGTGAGAGTCTTACCCTGGCTGGGTTCCTCACCATTCTGTGAGGTAGGCCCTCAGCTGTGAGGTCACTCCTGCCTGGCTGTTGCACGTCACCTTGGCGACATGGGCCCTCAGTTGGGAGTTGGTGCCTGCTTGGGGTCTCCTCCCCTTGGTAATGAGGGCCCTCTGGCGTCAGGCCCTAACTTCTGGGCTCCCAAAATTCTCTGATGTGCGCCCTGTGGTGCGAGTACACTTCTGCCAGGGCCCCAACCACATGGGAATGTGGGCCTTCTGCTCTAAGGTCCCAACGGCTGGGTTGCTCACAGTTTCATGATGAGGCCCCTCTGTTTTGAGTTCAGTCAGGCCTGGATCCCATAGCCTCGCTGCTCCTGGCCACCTGCTGGGAGGTTCCAACTGCGGGATTCCTCACCTTTTTTACGCTATGGGCCCTCTGTTTGGAGGCTCCTCCTGCCTGCCTCACTCCCATCCCCTTGGTGATGTGTGTCCTGTAGTTTGAGGCCACGTGTGCTGGGTCCGTCACATTTCGGTGATGTGGCCACACTGGTGTGAGGACACTCCTGCCTGGTTTCCATTCCCTTGGTGATGTGGGCCCTCCGGTGAGAGTCTGATCCTCTTTGGGTTCCTCACACTTTTGTGTGATTGGCCCTCTGCTCTGAGGTCACTCCTGCCTGGCTGGCACACCCCGCATTGGCGACGTCGGCCTTCTGGTAGCAGTTGGAGCTTGCTGGGAGCCTCCTCTCCTCAGTGATGAGGGCCCTCTGGCGTCCGGCACTAACTGCTGGGCTCCCCACCTTTTCTGATGTGTGCCCACTGGTGCGATGACACTCCTGCTTGGTTCCCTTCCCCATGGGGATGTGGGCCTTGTGCTCTGAGGTTACAACGGCTGGGTTGCTTACAGTATCACGATGAGAGCCCTCTGTTGTGAGTTCATCACTGCCTGGATCCCATAGCCTCGGTGCTCTGGGCCGCCTGCTGGGATGTTCCAACTGCTGGATTCCTCACCTTTTTTATACAATGGGCCATGTGTTTTGAGGTTAATCCTGCCTGCCTCGCTCCGAGACCCATGGTGATGTGGGTCCTCTGGTTTGAGGCCACATGTGCTGGGTACCTCAACTTTCGATGATGTGGCCCCACGGGTGTGAGGACACTCGTGCCTGATTCCCAGCCCCTTGCTTATGTGGGCACTCTGGTGAGAGTCTGATCATGACTGGGTTCCTTACCCTTCTGTGAGGTGGGCGCTCTGATGTGAGGTCACTCCTGCCTGGATGGCTCACGTCGCCTTGGCGACGTAGGCCCTCTGTTGGCCACTGAAGCATGCTGGGAGCCTCCTACCCTCTTTAATGAGGGCCCTGGAAGAAACGCATATGCCCTTTTTGACCAAGTGCATCATTGTCGAAGTTCTGCCTCTTCTCCTATACTTTCAGAGGACTTCCCGTCTACCTCCTGAAATCGTATTCCTGGAATTCTGCCCCGCGTTCAAGTCCTCTTTGCAGCCTTACTTCAATATATTTTTGGACGATAGCTGTCATTTATAACTCTGCAGGTTTGTGAATTACAGTGCCCCTGAGCTCCTTTCTTCAACTCGCTTTCTTGTGAGCTGGCTGCAAAACCGCAGGATTGCTTCAGGCCCTAATCTGGTTCCGGCACGGCATGCTGAGCCTTTGGCTAATTCCTCTTCCTGGTGGGAAATGAGCGTTAAATTTGTTCGTGCAGACACCTACAGCTAATCTCTCATTGGTTCTCCCTATTCCTGTTCATCTTGCGCAGAAATTCCAAACTGTGCCAAACAGGAGGTTAAAGGCACTGACTCTCCAAGTGGGCAGAGTGTTAGTAAAGCGTCTGGAATGGTAAAACCGAGTAGGAGGGGACGAAAACTGAGATGCATTTAAAAAGGTTTCCCGGTCACACGGTGGACCATATTCTGGGTTTCCCATGCGTGTTTTACCTGAAGGAAGAATCCCTTCAACCTGGAGAGTTGGGACCCATGGAATGGGTACCATGCAGTATGACTTCAAAGGGTTGCCTTTGCTCACCGAACGTCACCAATGTTATCAGCCCGAAGTGTCCAGCCTTATGTCTCACTCAGCTCGGGGTGTAGATGTGGTAATTCCAGGTTGCATCACAAGCCCTGAGTGAATTATTTAAGAATTGCTCTCTATTTCACTGTCATTGTGTTTTGTTTTCAAAATTTATTTTGATAATGGGATTTATCGGATTTTCGCTGCTGCGTTTAGGCCGCTGTACACACGCTTGATTTCCTTATGGAGACATATAAATCCATGGGTTTTAAGATTCTTACTTGTCAGGTATGTTCCCAGGCGTTGAATATGGGGTGTTGAGTACATTTCATTGAGCAAGGAGTAGGTCTTGTCTATTATATATTTGGCTTATGGAACGGTATCGGTGCTAATTTCAATCTCTGGTTTTATGCAGCACCCCAACTCACCTTTCCCCATTAGCAAGCATAAGTTGGTTTTCTAAGTGTGGGACCCTGTTCTGTTTTGTAATTCAGTTCATGTGTAGCCAAGTTTACATTCCGTGTATTAGTGATATCTTATGATGTTTCTTTTTCTGTGTGACTTATTTCTCGTAGAATCATCGTTCCTGAATCCACTCATTATGCCGCTACGGACCTGATGACGTAGATTTCATTGCTGAGTGATATTCCATTGTACGTGCGTACCACAACTTCTTTATCCATTTTTTGCTTTCTCAGATAGTTAACTTATACCGTAGACAATGTTCTTGTAAACAGAGCCATCCCAAACTTTGGGGTGGCTGTGTGTTTTTGATTTTAATTTCCCTAAGCTATAGGACCATAAGTGGAAGTGCCATAGGCTGTGTTGCTTTGTTTCCTACGTGTTTCAGGAAACACCATACACTTCTCCAGAGTGGCTGTTGGCAATTTACATCCCGCCCATCAGCATAACAAGGCTCCCTGTTCTCCATGACCTGTCCTGCCTTTCTGGATTTTACACTTTGTTCAGATGGCCCTTTTGACCGGTGGGCAGTGAGACTTCATTGTAGTGCAGATTTCCTTTACACGCTTGCTTGGTGGCCAAAAAGGGCGTATGCGTTTTTTCCTGAATATATTCAGGAAAAAACGCATACGCGCTTTTTGGCCAAGTGCATCATTGTCAACATTCTGCCTCTTTTCCTATGCTTTAAGTGCAATTCCTGTCTACCCCCTGAAATCGTTTTCCTGAAATTCTGCCCCGCTTTCAAGTCCTCTTCGAAGACTTACTTCAATACATTTTTGGATGATAGCTGTCATTCATAACTCTGCAGGTTTGTGAATTTCAGTGGCCCTGAGCTCCTTTCTTCAACTCACTTTCTTGTGAGCTGGCTGCAAAACCGCAGGATTGCTTAGGGCGCTAATCTGTTTCTGGCAGGGCACGCTGAGCCTTTGGTTAATTCCTCTTCCTGGTGGGAAATGAGCGTTCCATTTGCCCGTGTAGGCACCTACAGCTAGTCTCTCATTGGTTCTCCCTATTACTGTACATCTTGCGCAGAAATTGCAAACTGTGCCCAACAGGAGGTTAATGGCACTGACTCTCCAAGTGGGGAGAGTGTTAGTAAAGCGTCTGGAATGATGAACCCGAGTACCAGGGGACGAAAACTGAGATGCATTTGAAAACGTTTTCCGGTCACACAGTGCACAGTACTGTGGGTTTCCCATGCATGTTTTAGCTGAAGGAAGAATCCCTTAAACCTGGAGAGTTGGGACCCATGGAATGGGTACCATGCAGTATGACTTCAAAGGGTCTGCGTTTGCTCAACGAACCTCACCAATGCTCTCAGCCCGAAGTGTCCAGCCTTATGTCTCACCCAGCTCTGGATGTAGATGTGGTAAATCCAGGTTGCATCACATGCCCTGAATGAATTATTTAAGAATTGCTCTCTATTTCACTGTCATTGTGTTTTGTTTTTGTAATTCATTTTGATAATGGGATTTATTGGATTTTCTCTGCTGCGTTCATGCAGCTGTACACACGCTTGATTGTCTTAAGGAGACATATAAATCCATGGGTTTGAAGATTCTTACTAGTCAGGTGTATTCCTAGGCGTTGAATATGAGGTGTTTAGTCCATTTCGTTGAGCAAGGGGTAGGTCTTGACTATTACATATTTGGCTTATGGAAAGGTATCTGTGCTAATTTCTATCCCTGCTTTTATGCAGCACCCCAACACACTTTTCCCCTTAAGCATGCATAAGTTGGTTTTCTAAATTTGAGACCCTGTTCTGTTTTGTAATTCAGTTCATGTGTAGCCAAGTTTACATTCCGTGTATTAGTGATAACTTATGATGTTTCATTTTCTGTGTGACTTATTTCACTTAGAATCATCGTACCTGAATCCACTCATTATGCCGCGACGGGCCTGATGAAATAGATTTCATTGGTGAGTGATATTCCTTTGTAAGTACGTACCACACTTCTTTATCCATTTTTCGCTTTCTGGGATATTTAACTTGTTCCGTAGACGAGGTTCTTGTAAACAGAGCCGTCCGACACTTTGGGGTGGCTGTCTGTGTTTGATTTTAATTTCCGTGATCTATAAGACCATAAGTGGAAGTGCCATAGTCTCCGTTGCTTTGTTTCTTAGGTGTTTCAGGAAACACCATACACTTCTCCAGAGTGGCTGTTGGCATTTACATCCCGCCCATCAGCAATACAAGGCTCCCTGTTCTCCATGGCCTGTCCTGTGTTTCTGGTTTTTACACTTTTTTCAGATGGCCCTTTTGACGAATGGGAAATGAGACTTCATTGTAGTGCGGATTTCCATTTCTCGAGTGCTTGGTTGGCCAAAAAGTGCATATGTGTTTTTTCCTGAATATATTCAGGAAAAAATGTTTACGCACTTTTGTCCAAGTGCATCACTGTCAAAGATCTGCCGCTTTTCACATGCTTTAAATGCAATTCCAATCTACCTCCTGAAATATGATTCCTGCAATTCTGCCTCGTTTTCAAGTCCTCTTTGCAGACTTACTTCCATATATTTTTGCCAATAGCTGTCATTTATAACTCTGCAGGTTTGTGAATTACAGTGCCCGTGATTTCCTTTCTTAACTCGTTTCCTTGAAAACTGGCCACAGAACCGCAGGTTTGCTTCAGGCCGTAATCAGGGTCCGGCACGGCACTCTGAGACTTTGGTTCATTCCACTTCCTGGTGGGAAATTAGAGTTAAATGTGCCCCTCCAGACACCTGCCTCACTCCTAGCCCCTTGGTGATGTGTGTCCTCTGGTTTGAGGCCACATGTGCTGGGTTCCTCACCTTTGGCTGATGTGGCCCCACTGGTGTGAGGACACTCCTGCCTGGTTCCCATCCCCTTGGTGATGTGGGCCCTCCGGTGAGAGTCTGATCCTGGTTGGGTTCCTCACACTTCTGTGAGGTGGGCCCTCTTCTCTGAGGTCACTCCTGCCTGGCTGGCACACCCCGCCTTGGCGACGTCGGCCCTCTGGTGGGATTTGGTGCCTGCTGGGTGTCTCCTCCCCTCGGTAATGAGGGCCCTCTGGCGTCAGGCCCTAACTCCTAGGCTCCCAATATTTTCTGATATGCGCCCTGTGGTTCGAGTACACTCCTGCCAGGTTCCCAACCCCATGGGAATGTGAGCCTTCTGCTCTGAGGTCCCAACCGTGGGTTACTCAGTTTCATGATGAGGGCCCTCTGCTGCGAGTTCTCTCCGGCCTGGATCCCATAGCCTCGCTGCTCTTGGCCACCTGCTGGGAGGTTCCAACTGCGGGATTCCTCACCTTTTTTCTTCTATGGGCCCTCTGTTTTGAGACTCCTCCTGCCTGCCTCACTCCCAGCCCCTTGGTGATGTGTGTCCTCTGGTTTGAGGCCACGTATGCTGGGTCCCTCGCCTTTCGATGATGTGGCCCCACTGATGTGAGGACACTCCTGCCTGGTTCCTATCCCCTTGATGATGTGGGCCCTCTGGTGAGAGTCTGATCCTGGCTGGGTTCCTCACCCTTCTGTGAGGGGGGCCCTCTGCTGTGAGGTCACTCCTGCCTGGCTGGCACACCCCACCTGGGCAACATCGGCCCTCTTGTGGCAGTTGGAGCCTGCTGGGAACCTCCCCTCGGTGATGGGGGCCCTCTTGCCTCAGGCCCTAACTGCTGGGCACCCACATTTTCTGATACGTGCTAAGTGGTGCGAGGACACTCTTGCGAGGTTCCCATCCCCATGGGCATGTGGGCCTTCTCTTCTAAGGTCCCAACACCTGTGTTGTTCACCGTTTCATGATGTTGGCTCTCTGGTGTTAGTTCACCCAGGCCTAGATCCCATAGACTCTGTGCTCTGAGCGGCCTGCTGGGAGGTTCCTGCTGCTGGATTCCTTACCTCTTTTATTCTTTGGGTCCTGTGTTTTCATGCTCCTACTTCCTGACTCACTTCCAGCCCATTTGTGATGTAGGTCCTCTGGTTTAAAGCCACATGTACCGGTTTCCTCACCTTTATTGATGTGGCCCCACTGGTGTGAGGACACTCCTGCCTGGTTCCCATCCCCTTGGTGATGGGGGCCCTCTGGTGAGAGTCTGATCCTGTCTGGATTCCTCACACTTCTGGGAGGTGGGCCCTCTGCTGTGAGGTCACTCCTGCCTGGCTGGCACACGTCACCTTGGCGATGTGGGCCCTCAGTTGGGAGTTGGTGCCTGCTGGGAGTCTCCTCCCCTCGGTAATGAGGGCCCTCTGGCGTCAGGCCCTAACTCATGGGCTCCCAAAATTTTCTGATGTGCGCCCTGTCGTGCGAGTACACTCCAGCCAGGGTCCCATCCCCATGGGGATGTGGGCTTTCTGCTCTGAGGTCCCAAAGCCTGGGGTGCTCACAGTGTCAGAATGTGGGCCCTCTGCTGTGAGTTCACTCCGGCATGGATCCCATAGCCTCGGTGCTCTGGGCCACCTGCTTGGAGCTTCCAGCTGCGGGGTTCCTCACCTTTTTTATTCTATGGGCGCTCTGTTGTGAGTTTCCTCCTGCATGCCTCACTCCCAGCCCTTTCGTGGTGTGTGTCCCCTTGTTTGAGGCCACATGTGCTGTGTTCCTCACCTTTCGCTGATGTGGCCCCACTGGTGTGAGGACACTCCTGCCTGGTTTCCATCCCATTGGTGATGTGGGCGCTCTGGTTAGAGTCTGATCCTGTTTGGGCTCCTCACACTTCTGTGAGGTGGGCCCTCTGCTGTGAGGTAACTCCTGCCTGGCTTGCTCCCATTGCCTTGGTGACGTCGGCCCTCTGGTGGCATTTGGAGCCTGCTGGTAGCCTCCTCTCCTCAGTGATGAGGGCCCTCTGGCGTCAGGCCATAACTGCTGGGTTCCCACATTTTCTGATACGTGCTAAGTTGTGCGAGGACACTCCTGCCAGGTTCCCATCCCCATGGGGATGTGGGCCTTCTGCTCTGAGGTCCCACTGGCTGGGTTGCTCACAGTTTCATGATGTGGGCCCTCTGCTGTGAGTTCACTGTGGCCTGGATCCCATAGACTCCATGCTCTGGACCACCTGCTGGGAGGTCCAAACTGCTGGATTCCTCACATTTTTTATTCTGTGGGCCCTGTGTTGTTAGGCTACTCCTGCCTGCCTCACTCGGAGCACCTTGGAAATGTGGGTCCTCTGGTTTAGGCCACATGTGCTGGGTTCCTCACCTTTCTATAATGTGGCCACACTGGTGTGAGGACACTCCTGCCTTGTTCCGATCCCCTTGGTGATGTGGGCTCTCTGGTGAGAGTCTTATCCTGGCTGGGTTCCTCACCCTTCTGTGAGGTAGGCCCTCTGCTGTGAGGTCAATCCTGCCTGGCTGGCACACGTCAACTTGGCGACGTGGGACCTCAGTTGGGAGTTGGTGCCTGCTGGGAGTCTCCTCCCCTCGGTAATGAGGGCCCTCTGGCGTCAGACCCTAACTCCTGGGCTCCCAAAATTTTCTGATGTGCGCCCTGTGGTGCGAGTACACTCCTGCCAGGATCCCAACCCCATGGGAATGTGGGTCTTCTGCTCTGAGGTCCCAATGGTACGTTCCTCAGTTTCATGATGAGGGCCCTCTGGTGTGAGTTCACTCCGGCATGGACCCCATAGCCTCGCTGCTCCTGGCCTCCTGCGGGGAGGTTCCAACTGTGGGATTCCTCACCTTTTTCCTTCTATGGGCCCTCTGTTTTGAGACTCCTCCTGCCTGCCTCACTCCCAGCCCCTTGGTGATGTGTGTCCTCTGGTTTGAGGCCACGTGTGCTGGGTCCCTCACCTTTCGATGATGTGGCCCCACTGGTGTGAGGACACTCCTGCCTGGTTCCTATCCCCTTGGTGATGTGGGCCCTCTGGTGAGAGTCTGATCCTGGCTGGGTTCCTCCCACTTCTGTGAGGTGGGCCCTCTGCTGTGAGGTCACTCCTGCCTGGCTGGCACACCCCGCCTTGGCAATGTCGGCCCTCTTGTGGCAGTTGGAGCCTGCTCGGAGCCTCCTCCCCTCGGTGATGACGGCCCTCTGGCGTCAGGCCCTAACTGCTGGGTACCCACATTTTCTGATACGTGCTAAGTGGTGCGAGGACACTCGTGCCATGTTCCCAACCCCATGGGGATGTGGGCCTTCTGCTCTGAGGTCCCAACGGCTGGGTTGCTCACAGTTTCATGATGTGGGCCCTCGGCTGTGAGTTCACTGCGGCCTGGATGACATAGACTCGGTGCTCTTGGCCGCCTGCTGGGAGGTTCCCACTGCACGATTCCTCAGCTTTTTTATTCTATTGGCCCTGTGTTGTGAGTCTACTCCTGCCTGCCTCACTCCGAGCCCCTTGGAGATCTGGATCCTCTGGTTTAGGTCACATGTGCTGGGTTCCTCACCTTTCTATGATGTGGCCACCCTGGTGTGAAGACAGTCCTGCCTGGTTCTGATGCCCTTGGTGATGTGGGCCCTCTGGTGAGAGTCTTACCCTGGCTGGGTTCCTCACCATTCTGTGAGGTAGGCCCTCAGCTGTGAGGTCACTCCTGCCTGGCTGTTGCACGTCACCTTGGCGACATGGGCCCTCAGTTGGGAGTTGGTGCCTGCTTGGGGTCTCCTCCCCTTGGTAATGAGGGCCCTCTGGCGTCAGGCCCTAACTTCTGGGCTCCCAAAATTCTCTGATGTGCGCCCTGTGGTGCGAGTACACTTCTGCCAGGGCCCCAACCACATGGGAATGTGGGCCTTCTGCTCTAAGGTCCCAACGGCTGGGTTGCTCACAGTTTCATGATGAGGCCCCTCTGTTTTGAGTTCAGTCAGGCCTGGATCCCATAGCCTCGCTGCTCCTGGCCACCTGCTGGGAGGTTCCAACTGCGGGATTCCTCACCTTTTTTACGCTATGGGCCCTCTGTTTGGAGGCTCCTCCTGCCTGCCTCACTCCCATCCCCTTGGTGATGTGTGTCCTGTAGTTTGAGGCCACGTGTGCTGGGTCCGTCACATTTCGGTGATGTGGCCACACTGGTGTGAGGACACTCCTGCCTGGTTTCCATTCCCTTGGTGATGTGGGCCCTCCGGTGAGAGTCTGATCCTCTTTGGGTTCCTCACACTTTTGTGTGATTGGCCCTCTGCTCTGAGGTCACTCCTGCCTGGCTGGCACACCCCGCATTGGCGACGTCGGCCTTCTGGTAGCAGTTGGAGCTTGCTGGGAGCCTCCTCTCCTCAGTGATGAGGGCCCTCTGGCGTCCGGCCCTAACTGCTGGGCTCCCCACCTTTTCTGATGTGTGCCCACTGGTGCGATGACACTCCTGCTTGGTTCCCTTCCCCATGGGGATGTGGGCCTTGTGCTCTGAGGTTACAACGGCTGGGTTGCTTACAGTATCACGATGAGAGCCCTCTGTTGTGAGTTCATCACTGCCTGGATCCCATAGCCTCGGTGCTCTGGGCCGCCTGCTGGGATGTTCCAACTGCTGGATTCCTCACCTTTTTTATACAATGGGCCATGTGTTTTGAGGTTAATCCTGCCTGCCTCGCTCCGAGACCCATGGTGATGTGGGTCCTCTGGTTTGAGGCCACATGTGCTGGGTACCTCAACTTTCGATGATGTGGCCCCACGGGTGTGAGGACACTCCTGCCTGGTTCCCAGCCCCTTGCTTATGTGGGCACTCTGGTGAGAGTCTGATCCTGACTGGGTTCCTTACCCTTCTGTGAGGTGGGCCCTCTGATGTGAGGTCACTCCTGCCTGGATGTCTCATGTCGCCTTGGCGACGTAGGCCCTCTGTTGGCCACTGAAGCATGCTGGGAGCCTCCTACCCTCTTTAATAAGGGCCCTGGAAGAAACGCATATGCCCTTTTTGACCAAGTGCATCATTGTCGAGGTTCTGCCTCTTCTCCTATACTTTCAGAGGACTTCCCGTCTACCTCCTGAAATCGTATTCCTGGAATTCTGCCCCGCGTTCAAGTCCTCTTTGCAGCCTTACTTCAATATATTTTTGGACGATAGCTGTCATTTATAACTCTGCAGGTTTGTGAATTACAGTGCCCCTGAGCTCCTTTCTTCAACTCGCTTTCTTGTGAGCTGGCCGCAAAACCGCAGGATTGCTTCAGGCCCTAATCTGGTTCCGGCACGGCATGCTGAGCCTTTGGCTAATTCCTCTTCCTGGTGGGAAATGAGCGTTAAATTTGTTCGTGCAGACACCTACAGCTAATCTCTCATTGGTTCTCCCTATTCCTGTTCATCTTGCGCAGAAATTCCAAACTGTGCCAAACAGGAGGTTAAAGGCACTGACTCTCCAAGTGGGCAGAGTGTTAGTAAAGCATCTGGAATGGTAAAACCGAGTAGGAGGGGACGAAAACTGAGATGCATTTAAAAAGGTTTCCCGGTCACACGGTGGACCATATTCTGGGTTTCCCATGCGTGTTTTACCTGAAGGAAGAATCCCTTCAACCTGGAGAGTTGGGACCCATGGAATGGGTACCATGCAGTATGACTTCAAAGGGTTGCCTTTGCTCACCGAACGTCACCAATGTTATCAGCCCGAAGTGTCCAGCCTTATGTCTCACTCAGCTCGGGGTGTAGATGTGGTAATTCCAGGTTGCATCACAAGCCCTGAGTGAATTATTTAAGAATTGCTCTCTATTTCACTGTCATTGTGTTTTGTTTTCAAAATTTATTTTGATAATGGGATTTATCGGATTTTCGCTGCTGCGTTTAGGCCGCTGTACACACGCTTGATTTCCTTATGGAGACATATAAATCCATGGGTTTTAAGATTCTTACTTGTCAGGTATGTTCCCAGGCGTTGAATATGGGGTGTTGAGTACATTTCATTGAGCAAGGAGTAGGTCTTATCTATTATATATTTGGCTTATGGAACGGTATCGGTGCTAATTTCAATCTCTGGTTTTATGCAGCACCCCAACTCACCTTTCCCCATTAGCAAGCATAATTTGGTTTTCTAAATTTGAGACCCTGTTCTGTTTTGTAATTCAGTTCATGTGTAGCCAAGTTTACATTCCGTGTATTAGTGATATCTTATGATGTTTCTTTTTCTGTGTGACTTATTTCTCGTAGAATCATCGTTCCTGAATCCACTCATTATGCCGCTACGGACCTGATGACGTAGATTTCATTGCTGAGTGATATTCCATTGTACGTGCGTACCACAACTTCTTTATCCATTTTTTGCTTTCTCAGATAGTTAACTTATACCGTAGACAATGTTCTTGTAAACAGAGCCATCCCAAACTTTGGGGTGGCTGTGTGTTTTTGATTTTAATTTCCCTAAGCTATAGGACCATAAGTGGAAGTGCCATAGGCTGTGTTGCTTTGTTTCCTACGTGTTTCAGGAAACACCATACACTTCTCCAGAGTGGCTGTTGGCAATTTACATCCCGCCCATCAGCATAACAAGGCTCCCTGTTCTCCATGACCTGTCCTGCCTTTCTGGATTTTACACTTTGTTCAGATGGCCCTTTTGACCGGTGGGCAGTGAGACTTCATTGTAGTGCAGATTTCCTTTACACGCTTGCTTGGTGGCCAAAAAGGGCGTATGCGTTTTTTCCTGAATATATTCAGGAAAAAACGCATACGCGCTTTTTGGCCAAGTGCATCATTGTCAACATTCTGCCTCTTTTCCTATGCTTTAAGTGCAATTCCTGTCTACCCCCTGAAATCGTTTTCCTGAAATTCTGCCCCGCTTTCAAGTCCTCTTCGAAGACTTACTTCAATACATTTTTGGATGATAGCTGTCATTCATAACTCTGCAGGTTTGTGAATTTCAGTGGCCCTGAGCTCCTTTCTTCAACTCACTTTCTTGTGAGCTGGCTGCAAAACCGCAGGATTGCTTAGGGCGCTAATCTGTTTCTGGCAGGGCACGCTGAGCCTTTGGTTAATTCCTCTTCCTGGTGGGAAATGAGCGTTCCATTTGCCCGTGTAGGCACCTACAGCTAGTCTCTCATTGGTTCTCCCTATTACTGTACATCTTGCGCAGAAATTGCAAACTGTGCCCAACAGGAGGTTAATGGCACTGACTCTCCAAGTGGGGAGAGTGTTAGTAAAGCGTCTGGAATGATGAACCCGAGTACCAGGGGACGAAAACTGAGATGCATTTGAAAACGTTTTCCGGTCACACAGTGCACAGTACTGTGGGTTTCCCATGCATGTTTTAGCTGAAGGAAGAATCCCTTAAACCTGGAGAGTTGGGACCCATGTAATGGGTACCATGCAGTATGACTTCAAAGGGTCTGCGTTTGCTCAACGAACCTCACCAATGCTATCCGCCCGAAGTGTCCAGCCTTATGTCTCACCCAGCTCTGGATGTAGATGTGGTAAATCCAGGTTGCATCACATGCCCTGAATGAATTATTTAAGAATTGCTCTCTATTTCACTGTCATTGTGTTTTGTTTTTGTAATTCATTTTGATAATGGGATTTATTGGATTTTCTCTGCTGCGTTCATGCAGCTGTACACACGCTTGATTGTCTTAAGGAGACATATAAATCCATGGGTTTGAAGATTCTTACTAGTCAGGTGTATTCCTAGGCGTTGAATATGAGGTGTTTAGTCCATTTCGTTGAGCAAGGGGTAGGTCTTGACTATTACATATTTGGCTTATGGAAAGGTATCTGTGCTAATTTCTATCCCTGCTTTTATGCAGCACCCCAACACACTTTTCCCCTTAAGCATGCATAAGTTGGTTTTCTAAATTTGAGACCCTGTTCTGTTTTGTAATTCAGTTCATGTGTAGCCAAGTTTACATTCCGTGTATTAGTGATAACTTATGATGTTTCATTTTCTGTGTGACTTATTTCACTTAGAATCATCGTACCGGAATCCACTCATTATGCCGCGACGGGCCTGATGAAATAGATTTCATTGGTGAGTGATATTCCTTTGTAAGTACGTACCACACTTCTTTATCCATTTTTCGCTTTCTGGGATATTTAACTTGTTCCGTAGACGAGGTTCTTGTAAACAGAGCCGTCCGACACTTTGGGGTGGCTGTCTGTGTTTGATTTTAATTTCCGTGATCTATAAGACCATAAGTGGAAGTGCCATAGTCTCCGTTGCTTTGTTTCTTAGGTGTTTCAGGAAACACCATACACTTCTCCAGAGTGGCTGTTGGCATTTACATCCCGCCCATCAGCAATACAAGGCTCCCTGTTCTCCATGGCCTGTCCTGTGTTTCTGGTTTTTACACTTTTTTCAGATGGCCCTTTTGACGAATGGGAAATGAGACTTCATTGTAGTGCGGATTTCCATTTCTCGAGGGCTTGGTTGGCCAAAAAGTGCATATGTGTTTTTTCCTGAATATATTCAGGAAAAAATGTTTACGCACTTTTGTCCAAGTGCATCACTGTCAAAGATCTGCCGCTTTTCACATGCTTTAAATGCAATTCCAATCTACCTCCTGAAATATGATTCCTGCAATTCTGCCTCGTTTTCAAGTCCTCTTTGCAGACTTACTTCCATATATTTTTGCCAATAGCTGTCATTTATAACTCTGCAGGTTTGTGAATTACAGTGCCCGTGATTTCCTTTCTTAACTCGTTTCCTTGAAAACTGGCCACAGAACCGCAGGTTTGCTTCAGGCCGTAATCAGGGTCCGGCACGGCACTCTGAGACTTTGGTTCATTCCACTTCCTGGTGGGAAATTAGAGTTAAATGTGCCCCTCCAGACACCTGCCTCACTCCTAGCCCCTTGGTGATGTGTGTCCTCTGGTTTGAGGCCACATGTGCTGGGTTCCTCACCTTTGGCTGATGTGGCCCCACTGGTGTGAGGACACTCCTGCCTGGTTCCCATCCCCTTGGTGATGTGGGCCCTCCGGTGAGAGTCTGATCCTGGTTGGGTTCCTCACACTTCTGTGAGGTGGGCCCTCTTCTCTGAGGTCACTCCTGCCTGGCTGGCACACCCCGCCTTGGCGACGTCGGCCCTCTGGTGGGATTTGGTGCCTGCTGGGTGTCTCCTCCCCTCGGTAATGAGGGCCCTCTGGCGTCAGGCCCTAACTCCTGGGCTCCCAATATTTTCTGATATGCGCCCTGTGGTTCGAGTACACTCCTGCCAGGTTCCCAACCCCATGGGAATGTGGGCCTTCTGCTCTGAGGTCCCAACCGTGGGTTACTCAGTTTCATGATGAGGGCCCTCTGCTGCGAGTTCTCTCCGGCCTGGATCCCATAGCCTCGCTGCTCTTGGCCACCTGCTGGGAGGTTCCAACTGCGGGATTCCTCACCTTTTTTCTTCTATGGGCCCTCTGTTTTGAGACTCCTCCTGCCTGCCTCACTCCCAGCCCCTTGGTGATGTGTGTCCTCTGGTTTGAGGCCACGTATGCTGGGTCCCTCGCCTTTCGATGATGTGGCCCCACTGATGTGAGGACACTCCTGCCTGGTTCCTATCCCCTTGATGATGTGGGCCCTCTGGTGAGAGTCTGATCCTGGCTGGGTTCCTCACCCTTCTGTGAGGGGGGCCCTCTGCTGTGAGGTCACTCCTGCCTGGCTGGCACACCCCACCTGGGCAACATCGGCCCTCTTGTGGCAGTTGGAGCCTGCTGGGAACCTCCCCTCGGTGATGGGGGCCCTCTTGCCTCAGGCCCTAACTGCTGGGCACCCACATTTTCTGATACGTGCTAAGTGGTGCGAGGACACTCTTGCGAGGTTCCCATCCCCATGGGCATGTGGGCCTTCTCTTCTAAGGTCCCAACACCTGTGTTGTTCACCGTTTCATGATGTTGGCTCTCTGGTGTTAGTTCACCCAGGCCTAGATCCCATAGACTCTGTGCTCTGAGCGGCCTGCTGGGAGGTTCCTACTGCTGGATTCCTTACCTCTTTTATTCTTTGGGTCCTGTGTTTTCATGCTCCTACTTCCTGACTCACTTCCAGCCCATTTGTGATGTAGGTCCTCTGGTTTAAAGCCACATGTACCGGTTTCCTCACCTTTATTGATGTGGCCCCACTGGTGTGAGGACACTCCTGCCTGGTTCCCATCCCCTTGGTGATGGGGGCCCTCTGGTGAGAGTCTGATCCTGTCTGGATTCCTCACACTTCTGGGAGGTGGGCCCTCTGCTGTGAGGTCACTCCTGCCTGGCTGGCACACGTCACCTTGGCGATGTGGGCCCTCAGTTGGGAGTTGGTGCCTGCTGGGAGTCTCCTCCCCTCGGTAATGAGGGCCCTCTGGCGTCAGGCCCTAACTCATGGGCTCCCAAAATTTTCTGATGTGCGCCCTGTCGTGCGAGTACACTCCAGCCAGGGTCCCATCCCCATGGGGATGTGGGCTTTCTGCTCTGAGGTCCCAAAGCCTGGGGTGCTCACAGTGTCAGAATGTGGGCCCTCTGCTGTGAGTTCACTCCGGCATGGATCCCATAGCCTCGGTGCTCTGGGCCACCTGCTTGGAGCTTCCAGCTGCGGGGTTCCTCACCTTTTTTATTCTATGGGCGCTCTGTTGTGAGTTTCCTCCTGCATGCCTCACTCCCAGCCCTTTCGTGGTGTGTGTCCCCTTGTTTGAGGCCACATGTGCTGTGTTCCTCACCTTTCGCTGATGTGGCCCCACTGGTGTGAGGACACTCCTGCCTGGTTTCCATCCCATTGGTGATGTGGGCGCTCTGGTTAGAGTCTGATCCTGTTTGGGCTCCTCACACTTCTGTGAGGTGGGCCCTCTGCTGTGAGGTAACTCCTGCCTGGCTTGCTCCCATTGCCTTGGTGACGTCGGCCCTCTGGTGGCATTTGGAGCCTGCTGGTAGCCTCCTCTCCTCAGTGATGAGGGCCCTCTGGCGTCAGGCCATAACTGCTGGGTTCCCACATTTTCTGATACGTGCTAAGTTGTGCGAGGACACTCCTGCGAGGTTCCCATCCCCAGGGGGATGTGGGCCTTCTGCTCTGAGGTCCCACTGGCTGGGTTGCTCACAGTTTCATGATGTGGGCCCTCTGCTGTGAGTTCACTGTGGCCTGGATCCCATAGACTCCATGCTCTGGACCACCTGCTGGGAGGTCCAAACTGCTGGATTCCTCACATTTTTTATTCTGTGGGCCCTGTGTTGTTAGGCTACTCCTGCCTGCCTCACTCGGAGCACCTTGGAAATGTGGGTCCTCTGGTTTAGGCCACATGTGCTGGGTTCCTCACCTTTCTATAATGTGGCCACACTGGTGTGAGGACACTCCTGCCTTGTTCCGATCCCCTTGGTGATGTGGGCCCTCTGGTGAGAGTCTTATCCTGGCTGGGTTCCTCACCCTTCTGTGAGGTAGGCCCTCTGCTGTGAGGTCAATCCTGCCTGGCTGGCACACGTCAACTTGGCGACGTGGGACCTCAGTTGGGAGTTGGTGCCTGCTGGGAGTCTCCTCCCCTCGGTAATGAGGGCCCTCTGGCGTCAGACCCTAACTCCTGGGCTCCCAAAATTTTCTGATGTGCGCCCTGTGGTGCGAGTACACTCCTGCCAGGATCCCAACCCCATGGGAATGTGGGTCTTCTGCTCTGAGGTCCCAATGGTACGTTCCTCAGTTTCATGATGAGGGCCCTCTGGTGTGAGTTCACTCCGGCATGGACCCCATAGCCTCGCTGCTCCTGGCCTCCTGCGGGGAGGTTCCAACTGTGGGATTCCTCACCTTTTTCCTTCTATGGGCCCTCTGTTTTGAGACTCCTCCTGCCTGCCTCACTCCCAGCCCCTTGGTGATGTGTGTCCTCTGGTTTGAGGCCACGTGTGCTGGGTCCCTCACCTTTCGATGATGTGGCCCCACTGGTGTGAGGACACTCCTGCCTGGTTCCTATCCCCTTGGTGATGTGGGCCCTCTGGTGAGAGTCTGATCCTGGCTGGGTTCCTCCCACTTCTGTGAGGTGGGCCCTCTGCTGTGAGGTCACTCCTGCCTGGCTGGCACACCCCGCCTTGGCAATGTCGGCCCTCTTGTGGCAGTTGGAGCCTGCTCGGAGCCTCCTCCCCTCGGTGATGACGGCCCTCTGGCGTCAGGCCCTAACTGCTGGGTACCCACATTTTCTGATACGTGCTAAGTGGTGCGAGGACACTCGTGCCATGTTCCCAACCCCGTGGGGATGTGGGCCTTCTGCTCTGAGGTCCCAACGGCTGGGTTGCTCACAGTTTCATGATGTGGGCCCTCGGCTGTGAGTTCACTGCGGCCTGGATGACATAGACTCGGTGCTCTTGGCCGCCTGCTGGGAGGTTCCCACTGCACGATTCCTCAGCTTTTTTATTCTATTGGCCCTGTGTTGTGAGTCTACTCCTGCCTGCCTCACTCCGAGCCCCTTGGAGATCTGGATCCTCTGGTTTAGGCCACATGTGCTGGGTTCCTCACCTTTCTATGATGTGGCCACCCTGGTGTGAAGACAGTCCTGCCTGGTTCTGATGCCCTTGGTGATGTGGGCCCTCTGGTGAGAGTCTTACCCTGGCTGGGTTCCTCACCATTCTGTGAGGTAGGCCCTCAGCTGTGAGGTCACTCCTGCCTGGCTGTTGCACGTCACCTTGGCGACATGGGCCCTCAGTTGGGAGTTGGTGCCTGCTTGGGGTCTCCTCCCCTTGGTAATGAGGGCCCTCTGGCGTCAGGCCCTAACTTCTGGGCTCCCAAAATTCTCTGATGTGCGCCCTGTGGTGCGAGTACACTTCTGCCAGGGCCCCAACCACATGGGAATGTGGGCCTTCTGCTCTAAGGTCCCAACGGCTGGGTTGCTCACAGTTTCATGATGAGGCCCCTCTGTTTTGAGTTCAGTCAGGCCTGGATCCCATAGCCTCGCTGCTCCTGGCCACCTGCTGGGAGGTTCCAACTGCGGGATTCCTCACCTTTTTTACGCTATGGGCCCTCTGTTTGGAGGCTCCTCCTGCCTGCCTCACTCCCATCCCCTTGGTGATGTGTGTCCTGTAGTTTGAGGCCACGTGTGCTGGGTCCGTCACATTTCGGTGATGTGGCCACACTGGTGTGAGGACACTCCTGCCTGGTTTCCATTCCCTTGGTGATGTGGGCCCTCCGGTGAGAGTCTGATCCTCTTTGGGTTCCTCACACTTTTGTGTGATTGGCCCTCTGCTCTGAGGTCACTCCTGCCTGGCTGGCACACCCCGCATTGGCGACGTCGGCCTTCTGGTAGCAGTTGGAGCTTGCTGGGAGCCTCCTCTCCTCAGTGATGAGGGCCCTCTGGCGTCCGGCACTAACTGCTGGGCTCCCCACCTTTTCTGATGTGTGCCCACTGGTGCGATGACACTCCTGCTTGGTTCCCTTCCCCATGGGGATGTGGGCCTTGTGCTCTGAGGTTACAACGGCTGGGTTGCTTACAGTATCACGATGAGAGCCCTCTGTTGTGAGTTCATCACTGCCTGGATCCCATAGCCTCGGTGCTCTGGGCCGCCTGCTGGGATGTTCCAACTGCTGGATTCCTCACCTTTTTTATACAATGGGCCATGTGTTTTGAGGTTAATCCTGCCTGCCTCGCTCCGAGACCCATGGTGATGTGGGTCCTCTGGTTTGAGGCCACATGTGCTGGGTACCTCAACTTTCGATGATGTGGCCCCACGGGTGTGAGGACACTCGTGCCTGATTCCCAGCCCCTTGCTTATGTGGGCACTCTGGTGAGAGTCTGATCATGACTGGGTTCCTTACCCTTCTGTGAGGTGGGCGCTCTGATGTGAGGTCACTCCTGCCTGGATGGCTCACGTCGCCTTGGCGACGTAGGCCCTCTGTTGGCCACTGAAGCATGCTGGGAGCCTCCTACCCTCTTTAATGAGGGCCCTGGAAGAAACGCATATGCCCTTTTTGACCAAGTGCATCATTGTCGAAGTTCTGCCTCTTCTCCTATACTTTCAGAGGACTTCCCGTCTACCTCCTGAAATCGTATTCCTGGAATTCTGCCCCGCGTTCAAGTCCTCTTTGCAGCCTTACTTCAATATATTTTTGGACGATAGCTGTCATTTATAACTCTGCAGGTTTGTGAATTACAGTGCCCCTGAGCTCCTTTCTTCAACTCGCTTTCTTGTGAGCTGGCCGCAAAACCGCAGGATTGCTTCAGGCCCTAATCTGGTTCCGGCACGGCATGCTGAGCCTTTGGCTAATTCCTCTTCCTGGTGGGAAATGAGCGTTAAATTTGTTCGTGCAGACACCTACAGCTAATCTCTCATTGGTTCTCCCTATTCCTGTTCATCTTGCGCAGAAATTCCAAACTGTGCCAAACAGGAGGTTAAAGGCACTGACTCTCCAAGTGGGGAAAGAGTTAGTAAAGCGTCTGGAATGGTAAAACCGAGTATGAGGGGAAGAAAACTGAGATGCATTTAAAAAGGTTTCCCGGTCACACGGTGGACCATATTCTGGGTTTCCCATGCGTGTTTTACCTGAAGGAAGAATCCCTTAAACCTGGAGAGGTGGGACCCATGCAATGGGTACCATGCAGTATGACTTCAAATGGCCTGCATTTTCTCACCGAACCTCACCAATGCTATCAGCCCAAAGTGTCGAACCTTATGTCTCACTCAGCTCTAGGTGTAGATGTGGTAAATCCAGGTTGCATCACAAGCCCTGAATGAATTATTTAAGAATTGCTCTCTATTTCACTGTCATTGTGTTTGTTTTTGTAGTTTATTTTGATAATGGGATTTATCGGATTTTCTCTGCTGCCTTCATGCAGCTGTACACACACTTGATTCTCTTACGGAGACATATAAATCCATGGGTTTGAAGATTCTTACTAGTCATGTGTAATCCTAGGAGTTGAATATGGTGTGTTTAGTCCATTTCGTTGAGCAAGGTGTAAGTCTTGACTATTATATATTTGGCTTATGGAAAGGTATGTGTGCTAATTTCTATCTCTGGTTTTATGCAGCACCCCAACTCACCTTTCCCCATAAGCAAGCATAAGTTGATGTTCTAAATTTGAGACCCTGTTCTGTTTTGTAATTCAGTTCATGTGTAGCCAAGTTTACATTCCGTGTATTAGTGATATCTTATGATGTTTCATTTTCTGTGTGACTTATTTCACTTAGAATCATCGTACCTGGATCCACTCAATATGCCGCGACGGGCCTGATGACATAGATTTCATTGGTGAGTGATATTCCATTGTACGTGCGTACCACAACTTCTTTAACCATTTTTCACATTCTGGGATATTTAACTTGTACCGTAGACGACGTTCTTGTAAACAGAGCTGTCCCAAACTTTGGGGTGGCTGTGTGTTTTTGATTTTAATTTCCCTAAGCTATAGGACCATAAGTGGAAGTGACATAGGCTCTGTTGCTTTGTTTCCTACGTGTTTCAGGAAACCCCATAAACTTCTCCAGAGTGGCTGTTTGAAATTTACATCCCCCCATCAGCATAACAAGTCTCCCTGTTCTCCATGACCTGTCCTGCCTTTCTGGATTTTACACTTTTTCAGATGCCCCTTTTGACCGGGGGGCAGTGAGACTTCATTGTAGTGCAGATTTCATTTACCTGCTTGCTTGCTTGGCCAAAAATGGCGTATGCGTTTTTTCCTTAATATATTCAGGAAAAAACGCATACACACTTTTTGGCCAGTGCATCATTGTCGACATTCTGCCTCTATTCCTATGCTTTAAGTGCAATTCCAGTCTACCCCCTGAAATCGTTTTCCTGAAATTCTGCCCCGCTTTCAAGTCCTCTTCGAAGACTTACTTCAATACATTTTTGGACGATAGCTGTCATTCATAACTCTGCAGGTTTGTGAATTACAGTGCCCCTGAGCTCGTTTCCTCAACTCGCTTTCTTGTGAGCTGGCCGCAAAACCGCAGGATTGCTGCAGGCCCTAATCTGTTTCCGTCAGGGCACACTGAGCCTTTGGTGAATTCCTCTTCCTGGTGGGAAATGAGCGTTCCATTTGCCCGTGCAGACACCTACAGCTAGTCTCTCATTGTTTCTCCCTATTCCTGTTAATCTTGCGTAGAAATTGCAAACTGTGCCAAACAGGAGGTTAAAGGCACTGACTCTCCAAGTGGGGAGAATGTTAGTAAAGTGTCTGGAATGGTGAACCCGAGTACCAGGGTTCGAAAACTGAGATATATTTGAAAACGTTTCCCAATCACACGGTGGACAATACTCTGGGTTTCCCATGCATGTCTTAGCTGAAGGAAAAATCCCTTAAACCTGGAGAGCTGGGAACCATTGAATGGGTACCACGCAGTATGACTACAAAGGGTCTGCGTTTGCTCACCGAACCACACAAATGATATCAGCCCGAAGTGTCCAGCCGTATATCTCACCCAGCTCTGGGTGTAGATGTGGTAAATCCAGGTTGCATCACAAGCCCTGAATGAATTATTTAAGAATTGCTCTCTATTTCACTGTCAATGTGTTTTGGTTTTGAACTCTATTTTGATAATGGGATTTATCGGATTTTCACTGCTGCGTTTAGGCTGCTGTACACACGCTTGATTTCCTTATGGAGACATATAAATCCATGGGTTTTAAGATTCTTACTTGTCAGGTATATTCCCAGGCTTTGAGTCCGTTTCGTTGAGCAAGGAGTAGGTCTTGTCTATTATATATTTGGCTTATGGAACGGTATCTGTGCTAATTTCAATCTCTGGTTTTATGCAGCACCCCAACTCACCTTTCCCCATAAGCAAGCATAAGTTGGTTTTCTAAATTTGAGACCCTGTTCTGTTTTGTAATTCTGTTCATGGGTAGCCAAGTTTACATTCCGTGTATTAGTCATATCTTATGATGTTTCTTTTTCTGTGTGACTTATTTCTCGTAGAATCATCATACTTGAATCGACTCATTATGCCGCTACGGGCCTGAAGACGTAGATTTCATTGCTGAGTGATATTCCATTGTACGTGCGTACCAGAACTTCTTTATCCTTTTTTTCGTTTCTCGGATATTTAACTTGTACCGTAGACAAGGTTCTTGTAAACAGAGCCATCCCAAACTTTGGGCTGGCTGTGTGTTTTTGATTTTAATTTCCCTAAGCTATAGGACCATAAGTGGAAGTGCCATAGGCTGTGTTGCTTTGTTTCCTACGTGTTTCTGGAAACACCATACACTTCTCCAGAGTGGTTGTTGGCAATTTACATCCCGCCCATCAGCATGACAAGGCTCCCTGTTCTCCATGACCTGAACTGCCTTTCTGGATTTTACACTTTTTTCAGATGGCCCTTTTGACCGGGGGGACAGTGAGTCTTCATTGTAGTGCAGATTTCCTTTACACGGTTGCTTGGTTGGCCAAAAAGGGCGTATGCGTTTTTTTCTGAATATATTCAGGAAAAAACGCATACGCCCTTTTTGGCCAAGTGCATCGTTGTCGACATTTTGCCTCTAATCTTATTCTTTAAGTGCAATTCCAGTCTACCCCCTGAAATCGTTTTCCTGAAATTCTGCCCCGATTTCACGTCCTCTTCGAAGACTTACATCAAAACATTTTTGGACGATAGCTGTCATTCATTACTCTGCAATTTTGTGAATTACAGTGCCCCTGAGCTCCTTTCTTCAACTCGCTTTCTTGTGAGCTGGCCGCAAACCCGCAGGATTGCTTCAGGCCCTAATATGGTTCCAGCATGGCATGCTGAGCCTTTGGTTAATTCCTCTTCCTGGTGGGAAATGAGCGTTAAATTTCCATGTTCAGACACCTTCACATGAGTCGTCATGGTGCCCCTTTGCCCCGGTTATCTCTATGGAGGTTGGAGTTGGAACGCCTCCTCACTCAAGATCAGTGTGCCCACGGAGCCAACCCTGCAACTTCAGGGCATGGTTGGGGGTTAGGATCACCACGAGGGTTCCTTTTTCCTTAGGAGGGAGGTGGCCTTTTGGGCTGCTGATTTCCAGGTTATCAGATACTGCCAGTATCTTGGCCAGATGTGGTGGTGGGCCAAGCCCCTTGGTGACAGTAGTTTATCCTACCTGGATCGCATTCTTGCATTGTTCCATTTCAAGTGGTCCCAGGTTTTGCACTAATACTCCAATGGCGATTCACCGTTCACCAGGAATGTAAAGGTCAAAGGGTTTAGCTAAATTAGGGAGTTCCAGGGCAAGGGTCTGAATTGACTGCTCTTTCCATTCTTGAAAGGCCACTTCTGCATTCTATTCAAAAGGATCATCACCTTTTCCTTTCAGTGTTTCATATAGAGGCCGAGCTAGTAGACTGTAGTTAGGGATCCAGAAGCAGCAAACCCTGGCCTCCCCAGGAACCCCTAAGCTGTCTTCTAGTTTCAGAAATGGGTAAGGCTGTAAATTGTTTCTTCCCTTTCCTGGGATGGGCTTCTCCGACCTTCTGTGAGAATGAAGCCCAGGCAGGTCACCGTAGTCTGTGATATTTGAGCTTTTTCTTGGACAACTTGTATCCTTTATTGGCTTCGTAGTTCAGAGGTCTCCTTAGTAGGGCTGGCAATCAGAATGTCGTCTGCATATTGAAGGAGTGTTTCCTTTTCCAGAGGTAGGGTCTTTAGCTGAGCTTTCCCCAAAGATGGTGTGGGAATTTTTGAACCCTTGGGACAACACGGCCCGGAAGTATTGTTTTAGTTGTATGTTGAGTCCTGCCACTCACAAGCCAAAATTTCTTGTGACTCTGGGACTAATAGAATACAAAAGAAGGCATCATTGAAGACTAATACAGAATACCATGTCCTGGTGGTTGGTAGAATGACCAGCAGGGTGTAGGATTTAGGAACTACTGGAGGTATATCCTCGGTGGCTTCACTGACTGTCCTGACATCCTTTACCAGGACTCCAGCAGCCCATGGGGCTCTCGAGGTCAGGCCAATCCCAGGATATGGAGCTCACCTGGGCAGGTACCCCACCCCAGCCCACGGGGCTCTCGTGTTCAGGACCCTCCCAGGATATGGGGTTCCCTGGGCAGGTCCCCCTGCAGCCCATGGGGCTCTCGTGGTCAGGCCCCTCCCAGGATACAGAGCTACCCTTGCAGGTACCATGGCAGGGCTGGGAACACAGGAACCGTGCATATCGCCCTCATTGCAGAGCACTCCCAGCTCACCTGTCACTCAGATGTGACACAGAGCATCTCAGAGCAGGACTTGAACTAACAAACAGCAGCTCCGACAGGTCTGTGACCCTGGGCATCACTCTGTGTGGCCTCCCTCCATCTGGTTTTCCAGAGACTTCCACTGCACCTGGGGCACCAGGCCTCTGTCTCCACCCACCAGCCACCCCTCCTCTCCCTGACTCCTGGGTTCCTCTCATTAGGAGAGGGTTTTCTTGAAGTTGTCTCCCACTCATGGGCCAGATAATATAATTAGAAAACAAGCCAGAGCTGCAGCCCCTTGTCTATCCTGACTCTCAGGAGCCCACACCTGTTCCTTGGACCTGGCCGATTCAGCAAGTTCCAGTTTCTGCAACTGTGAGCCCCTGAGGGGTGATTATTGGCTGGCCTGGGAAGCCTGACCGTGCCGGCCAGCCCTCCCCAGGTGTGCCTGGGTTCAGATCAATATAAACACCGCTCCAGGCAGCAAGAGCCCCTGCAGCTGTGCCTGACGCCATTTTCTCTGCCCTGTCAGCAGTCTTGGGGCTGGACTGGTGGGAGGGAGTGAGAGGCCACGGCTTTGTGGGTGGCCCAGTGTGAGTGGGGCTCTGCTGGAATTTCTGCAGCAGTTGCCAAGATGCCACCTGCTAAAGAAGAGGATGTGTCACTCATACCTGCCGCTGGAATTTCTCCCTGGGCAGAGGTGAGTGAGGAAGAAAGCAGTGGGGGCCGGGACAGCAGGGGTATCTCAGGCAGGGAAATGGAAAGCTTCCAGAAGAGCACCCAGGACCAGGACCATCCTGGCTGGCCTGCAGGCACCAAGTCGGCTGGCATGCTGTCGCTCATGTGGCTCCATGGCCCTTCCTCTAGGCTTTCAAGTCCTTGTACATATTCAGGTGTTTTACCTGGGAAGGGTGGGAACATTTCAGCAGCAGCTGGCCTGGGGCTCAGCCCACGTTTACTCACAGATGCCTCGGCACTGTCCCCCAGCTTTGCAATGAGGACGCTTGTTGCGTGGGGCCTGCTGGCTGAATGGGAGATGATTCCCCACCACCGACCAACTTCAGAATTGTTTACAACTGGAGCAAGTGCCCTGATACGGTTTTCCTCTGTGTAGCTGGTGGGTTCTGTTTTTTTTTCTTTTTTGGTTCAAGGTAGATTTTATTCCTCTTTTTTGTATTTACAGATATAAGCATGGAAATAATTTATTCATATAAATACATGTATGTGAAGGGAAGAATATTTTTTCTGTTTTACTTTTTGTAATTTGAATTTTATTTTATTTTTTTATACAGCAGGTTCTTTTTGGTTATCTATTTTATACATATAAATGTATACATGCCAATCCCAATCTCTCAACTCCTCCCACCACCACCCCCCAACAGCTTTCCCCCCTTGGTGTCCATACGTTTGTTGTCTACATCTGTTGCTCTATTTCTGCCTTGCAAAACGGTTCATCTGTACAATTTGTCTAGGTTCCACATATAGGCATTAATAGACAAGATTTCTTTTTCTCTTTCTGACTTACTTCACTCTGTATGACAGTCTCTAGATCCATCAACGTCTCTACAAATGACCCAATTTCATTCCTTTTTATGGCTTAGTAATATTCCATTTTATATATGTACCACGTCTTTATGCATTCGTCTGTCTGTGGGCATTTAGGTTGCTTCCATTACCTGGATATTGTAAATAGTGATGCAATGAACATTGCGGTGAATGTCTCTTTTTGATTTATGGTTTTGTCTGGGTATATGCCCAGTAGTGGGACTGCTGTATCATATGGTAATTCTATTCTTAGTTTTATAAGAAACTCCATAACTTTCTCCACAGTGACTGTATCAATTTCATTCCCAACAATAGCGGAAGAGGGTTCCTTATCTCCACACCCTTTCCAGCATTTGTTGTTTGTAGATTTTCTGATGATGCCCATTCTAACAGGTGTGAGGTGATACACCATGGATGAGTCTATTTCGTTGAGCAAAGAGTAGGTCTTGTCTATTACATATTTGGCTTATGGAACGGTATGTGTGCTAATTTCAATCTCTGGTTTTATACAGCACCGCAACTCAACTTTCCCCTTAAGCAAGCATAAGTTTTTATCTAAATGTGAGACTCTGTTCGGTTTTGGAATTCAGTTGATGTGTAGCCAAGTTTACACTCTCTCTATTAGTGATATCTTATGATAATTACCTTTCTCTGTGTGACATATTTCTCTTAGAATCATCATACTTAAATCCACTCAATTTGCTGCTACAGGCCTGATGACATTGATTTCATTGCTGAGTGATATTCCATTGTACGTAAGTAGCACAACTCCTTTATCCATATTTTTCTTTCTGGGATATTTAATTTGTACTGGACTCAAGGTTCTTGTAAACACAGCAGCCCTAAATTTGGTGTTGGCTGTGTCTTGTTGATTTTAATTTTCCTAAGCTATAGGGCCAAAAGTGGAAGTGTCCTAGGGTCTGTAGCTTTGTTTTTCAGATGTTTCAGGATACACCATAAACATCTCCAGAGTGTCTGTTGGCAATTTACATCCCGCCCATCAGCATAACAAGGCTCCCTGTTCTCCATGGCCTGTCCTGTGTTTCTGGTTTTTACACTTTTTTCAGATGGCCCTTTTGACGAATGGGAAATGAGACTTCATTGTAGTGCGGATTTCCATTGCTCGAATGCTTGGTTGGCCAAAAAGGGCATATGTGTTTTTTCCTGAATATATTCAGGAAAAAATGTTTACGCACTTTTGTCCAAGTGCATCACTGTCAAAGATCTGCCGCTTTTCACATGCTTTAAACGCAATTCCAATCTACCTCCTGAAATATGATTCCTGCAATTCTGCCTCGTTTTGAAGTCCTCTTTGCAGACTTACTTCAGTATATTTTTGCCAATAGCTGTCATTTATAACTCTGCAGGTTTGTGAATTACAGTGCCCGTGATTTCCTTTCTTAACTCGTTTCCTTGAAAGCTGGCCACAGAACCGCAGGTTTGCTTTAGGCCATAATCAGGGTCTGGCACGGCACTCTGAGCCTTTGGTTAATTCCTCTTCCTGGTGGGAAATTAGAGTTAAATGTGCCCCTCCAGACACCTGCCTCACTCCCAGCCCCTTGGTGATGTGTGTCCTGTGGTTTGAGGCCACATGTGCTGGGTTCCTCACCTTTGGCTGATGTGGCCCCACTGGTGTGAGGACACTCCTGCCTGGTTCCCATCCCCTTGGTGATGTGGGCCATCCGGTGAGAGTCTGATCCTGGTTGGGTTCCTCACACTTCTGTGAGGTGGGCCCTCTTCTCTGAGGTCACTCCTGCCTGGCTGGCACACCCCGCCTTGGCGAAGTCGGCCCTCTGGTGGGATTTGGTGCCTGCTGTGTGTCTCCTGCCCTTGGTAATGAGGGCCCTCTGGCGTCAGGCCCTAATTCCTGGGCTCCCAATATTTTCTGATATGCGCCTTGTGGTTCGAGTACACTCGTGCCAGGTTCCCAACCCCATGGGAATGTGGGCCTTCTGCTCTGAGGTCCCAACCGTGGGTTGCTCAGTTTCATGATGAGGGCCCTCTGCTGTGAGTTCTCTCCGGCCTGGATCCCATAGCCTCGCTGCTCCTGGCCACCTGCTGGGAGGTTCCAACTGCGGGATTCCTCACCTTTTTTCTTCTATGGACCCTCTGTTTTGAGACTCCTCCTGCCTGTCTCACTCCCAGTCCCTTGGTGATGTGTGTCCTCTGGTGTGAGACCACGTGTGCTGGGTCCCTCGCCTTTGGATGATGTGGCCACACTGGTGTGAGGACACTCCTGCCTGCTTCCTATCCCCTTGATGATGTGGGCCCTCTGGTGAGAGTCTGATCCTGGCTGGGTTCCTCACCCTTCTGTGAGGTGGGCCCTCTGTTGTGAGGTCACTCCTGCCTGGCTGGCACACCCCACCTGGGCAACATCGGCCCTCTTGTGGCACTTGGAGCCTGCTGGGAGCCTCCTCCCCTCGGTGATGGGGGCCCTCTAGCGTCAGGCCCTAACTGCTGGGTACCCACATTTTCTGATACGTGCTAAGTGGTGCGAGGACACTCCTGCGAGGTTCCCATCCCCATGGGCATGTGGGCCTTCTGCTCTAAGGTCCCAACACCTGTGTTGTTCACCGTTTCATGATGTTGGCTCTCTGGTGTTAGTTCACTCAGGCCTAGATCCCATAGACTCTGTGCTCTGAGCCGACTGCTGGGAGGTTCCTACTGCTGGATTCCTTACCTTTTTTATTCTTTGGGTCCTGTGTTTTTATGCTCCTACTTCCTGACTCACTCCCAGCCCCTTTGTGATGTAGGTCCTCTGGTTTAAGGCCACATGTACCGATTTCCTCACCTTTATTGATGTGGCCCCACTGGTGTGAGGACACTCCTGCCTGGTTCCCATCCCCTTGGTGATTGGGGCCCTCTTGTGAGAGTCTGATCCTGTCTGGATTCCTCACACTTCTGGGAGGTGGGCCCTCTGCTGTGAGGTCACTCCTGCCTGGCTGGCACACGTCACGTTGGCGATGTGGGCCCTCAGTTGGGAGTTGGTGCCTGCTGGGAGTCTCCTCCCCTCGGTAATGAGGGCCCTCTGGCGTCAGGCCCTAACTCATGGGCTCCCAAAATTTTCTGATGTGCGCCCTGTCGTGTGAGTACACTCCAGCCAGGGTCCCTTCCCTAGGGCATGTGGGCTTTCTGCTCTGTTGTCCCAACGGCTGGGTTGCTCACAGTGTCAGAATGTGGGCCCTCTGTTTTGAGTTCAGTCAGGCCTGGATCCCATAGCCTCGCTGCTCCTGGCCGCCTGCTGGGAGGTTCCAACTGCGGGATTCCTCACCTTTTTTACGCAATGGGCCCTCTGTTTTGAGGGTCCTCCTGCCTGCCTCACTCCCAGTCCCTTGGTGATGGGTGTCCTGTAGTTTGAGGCCACGTGTGCTGGGTCCGTCACATTTCGGTGATGTGGCCCCACTGGTGTGAGGACACTCCTGCCTGGTTTCCATTCCCTTGGTGATGTGGGCCCTCTGGTGAGAGTCTGATCCTCTTTGGGTTCCTCACACTTTTGTGTGGTTGGCCCTCTGCTCTGAGGTCACTCCTGCCTGGCTGGCACACCCCGCATTGGCGACGTTGGCCCTCTGGTAGCAGTTGGAGCTTGCTGGGAGCCTCCTCTCCTCAGTGATGAGGGCCCTCTGGCGTCCGGCCCTAACTGCTGGGCTCCCCACATTTTCTTTTGTGTGCCCACTGGTGCGATGACACTCCTGCTTGGTTCCCTTCCCCATGGGGATGTGGGCCTTGTGCTCTGAGGTCACAACGGCTGGGTTGCTTACAGTATCACGATGAGGGCCCTCTGTTGTGAGTTCATCACTGCCTGGATCCCATAGCCTCGGTGCTCTGGGCCGCCTGCTGGGATGTTCCAACTGCTGGATTCCTCACCTTTTTATACAATGGGCCATGTGTTTTGAGGTTAATCCTGCCTGCCTCGCTCCGAGACCCATGGTGATGTGGGTCCTCTGGTTTGAGGCCACATGTGCTGGGTACCTCAACTTTCGATGATGTGGCCCCACGGGTGTGAGGACACTCGTGCCTGATTCCCAGCCCCTTGCTTATGTGGGCACTCTGGTGAGAGTCTGATCATGACTGGGTTCCTTACCCTTCTGTGAGGTGGGCGCTCTGATGTGAGGTCACTCCTGCCTGGATGGCTCACGTCGCCTTGGCGACGTAGGCCCTCTGTTGGCCACTGAAGCATGCTGGGAGCCTCCTACCCTCTTTAATGAGGGCCCTGGAAGAAACGCATATGCCCTTTTTGACCAAGTGCATCATTGTCGAAGTTCTGCCTCTTCTCCTATACTTTCAGAGGACTTCCCATCTACCTCCTGAAATCGTATTCCTGGAATTCTGCCCCGCGTTCAAGTCCTCTTTGCAGCCTTACTTCAATATATTTTTGGACGATAGCTGTCATTTATAACTCTGCAGGTTTGTGAATTACAGTGCCCCTGAGCTCCATTCTTCAACTCGCTTTCTTGTGAGCTGGCCGCAAAACCGCAGGATTGCTTCAGGCCCTAATCTGGTTCCGGCACGGCATGTTGAGCCTTTGGCTAATTCCTCTTCCTGATGGGAAATGAGCGTTAAATTTGCTCGTGCAGACACCTACAGCTAATCTCTCATTGGTTCTCCCTATTCCTGTTCATCTTGCTCAGAAATTCCAAACTGTGCCAAACAGGAGGTTAAAGGCACTGACTCTCCAATTGGGGAAAGAGTTAGTAAAGCGTCTGGAATGGTAAAACCGAGTATGAGGGGAAGAAAACTGAGATGCATTTAAAAAGGTTTCCCGGTCACACGGTGGACCATATTCTGGGTTTCCCATGCGTGTTTTACCTGAAGGAAGAATCCCTTAAACCTGGAGAGTTGGGACCCATGGAATGGGTACCATGCAGTATGACTTCAAAGTGTCTGCGTTTGCTCACCGAACCTCACCAATGCTATCAGCCCGATGTGTCCAGCCTTATGTCTCACCCAGCTCTGGGTGTAGATGTGGTAAATCCAGGTTGCATCACAAGCCCTGAATGAATTATTTAAGAATTGCTCTCTATTTCACTGTCATTGTGTTTGTTTTTGTTGTTTATTTTGATAATGGGATTTATCGGATTTTCACTGCTGCCTTTAGGCCGCTGTACACAAGCTTGATTTCCTTATGGAGACATATAAATCCATGGGTTTTAAGATTCTTACTTGTCAGGTATCTTGCCAGGCGTTGAATATGGGGTGTTGAGTCCATTTCGTTGAGCAAGGAGTAGGTCTTGTCTATTATATATTTGGCTTATGGAACGGTATCTGTGCTAATTTCAATCTCTGGTTTTATGCAGCACCCCAACTCACCTTTCCCCATAAGCAAGCATAAGTTTGTTTTCTAAATTTGAGACCCTGTTCTGTTTTGTAATTCAGTTTATGTGTAGCCAAGTTTACATTCCGTGTATTACTGATATATTATGATGTTTCTTTTTCTGTGTGACTTATTTCTCGTAGAATCATCGTACCTGAATCCACTCATTATGCCGCTATGGGCCTGAAGACGTAGATTTCATTGCTGAGTGATATTCCATTGTACGTGCGTACCAGAACTTCTTTATCCATTTTTTCCTTTCTCGGATATTTAACTTGTACCGCAGACAAGGTTCTTGTAAACAGAGCCATCCCAAACTTTGGGGTGGCTGTGTGTTTTTGATTTTAATTTCCCTAAGCTATAGGACCATAAGTGGAAGTGACATAGGCTGTGTTGCTTTGTTTCCTACGTGTTTCAGGATACACCATACATTTCTCCAGAGTGGCTGTTGGCAATTTACATCCCGCCCATCAGCATAACAAGGCTCCCTGTTCTCCATGACCTGTCCTGTCTTTCTGGATTTTACTCTTTATTCAGATGGCCCTTTTGACCGGGGGGCAGTGAGACTTCATTGTAGTGCAGATTTCCTTTACACGCTTGCTTGGTTGGCCAAAAAGGGCGTATGCGTTTTTTCCTGAATATATTCAGGAAAAAACGCATACGCCCTTTTTGGCCAAGTGCATCATTGTCGACATTCTGCCTCTTTTCCTATGCTTTAAGTGCAATTCCAGTCTACCCCCTGAAATCGTTTTCCTGAAATTCTGGCCCGCTTTCAAGTCCTCTTTGAAGACTTACTTCAGTACATTTTTGGACGATAGCTGTCATTCATAACTCTGCAGGTTTGTGAATTACAGTGCCCCTGAGCCCCTTTCTTCAACTCGTTTTCTTGTGAGCTGGCCGCAAAACCGCAGGATTGCTTCAGGCCCTAATCTGTTTCCGGCATGGCACGCTGAGCCTTTGGTTAATTCCTCTTCCTGGTGGGAAATGAGCGTTCAATTTGCCCGTGCAGACACCAAGAGCTAGTCTCTCATTGGTTCTCCCTATGCCTGTTCATCTTGCGCAGAAATTGCAAACTGTGCCAAACAGGAGGTTAAAGGCATTGACTCTCCAAGTGGGGAGAGTGTTAGTAAAGCGTCTGGAATGGTGAACCCGAGTACCAGAGGACGAAAACTGAGATGCATTTGAAAACGTTTCCCAATCACATGGTGGACCATACTCTGGGTTTCCCATGCATGTTTTAGCTCAAGGAAGAATCCCTTAAACCTGGAGAGTTGGGACCCTTGGAATGGGTACCATGCAGTATGACTTCAAGAGGTCTGCGTTTGCTCACCGAACCTCACCAATGCTTTCAGCCCGAAGGGTCCAGCCTTAAGTCTCACCCAGCTCTGGGTGTAGATGTGGTAATTCCAGGTTGCATCACAATCCCTGTATGAATTATTAAAGAATTGCTCTCTATTTAATTTCAATCTCTGGTTTTATGCATCACCCCAACTCACCTTTCCGCATAAGCAAGCATAAGTTGATTTTCTCAATTTGAGACCATTTTCTGTTTTGTAATTCAGTTCATGTGTAGCCAAGTTTACATTCCGTGTATTAGTCATATCTTATGATGTTTCTTTTTCTGTGTGATTTATTTCTCGTAGAATCATCGTACCTGAATCCACTCATTATGTCGTTTCGGGCCTGATGACGTAGATTTCATTGCTGAGTGATATTCCATTGTACGTGCGTATCACAACTTCTTTATCCATTTTTTGCTTTCTCGGATATTTAACTTGTACCATAGACGACGTTCTTGTAAACAGAGCCGTCCCAAATTTTGGGGTGGCTGTGTGTTTTTGATTTTAATTTCCCTAAGCTATAGGACCATAAGTGGAAGTGCCATAGGCTGTGTTGATTTGTTGCCTACGTGTTTCAGGAAACACTATACACTTCTCCAGATTGACTGTTGGCAATTTATATCCCGCACATCAGCATAACTAGGCTCCCTGTTCTCCATGACCTGTCCTGCCTTTCAAGATTTTACACTTTTTTCAGATGGCCCTTTTGATTGGGGAGCAGTGAGACTTCATTGTAGTGCAGATTTCCTTTACACGCCTGCTTGGTTGGCCAAAAACGGCGTATGCGTTTTTTCCTGAATATATTCAGGAAAAAACGCATACGCCCTTTTTGGCCAAGTGCATCATTGTGGACATTCTCCCTCTTTTCCTATGCTTTAAGTGCAATTCCAGTCTACCCCCTGAAATCGTTTTCCTGAAATTCTGCCCCGCTTTCAACTCCTTTTCGAAGACTTACTTCAATACATTTTTGGACGATAGCTGTCATTCATAACTCTGCAGGTTTGTGAATTTCAGTGGCCCTGAGCTCCTTTCTTCAACTCACTTTCTTGTGAGCTGGCTGCAAAACCGCAGGATTGCTTAAGGCGCTAATCTGTTTCTGGCAGGGCACGCTGAGCCTTTGGTTAATTCCTCTTCCTGGTGGGAAATGAGCGTTCAATTTGCCCGTGCAGACACCAACAGCTAGTCTCTCATTGGTTCTCCCTATGCCTGTTCATCTTGCGCAGAAATTGAAAACTGTGCCAAACAGGAGGTTAAAGCACTGACTCTCCAAGTGGGGAGAGTGTTAGTAAAGCGTCTGGAATGGTGAACCCAAGTACCAGGGGACGAAAACTGAGATGCATTTGAAAACGTTTCCCAATCACACGGTGGACCATACTCTGGGTTTCCCATGCATGTTTTAGCTGAAGGAAGAATCCCTTAAACCTGGAGAGTTGGGACCCATGGAATGGGTACCGTGCAGTATGACTTCAAAGGGTCTGCGTTTGCTCACCGAACCTCACCAATGCTATCAGCCCGAAGTGTCCAGCCTTATGTCTCACCCAGCTCTGGGTGTAGATTTGGTAAATCCAGGTTGCATCACAAGCCCTGAATGAATTATTTAAGAATTGCTCTCTATTTCACTGTCATTGTGTTTTGTTTTTGAAATTTATTTTGATAATGGGATTTATCGGATTTTCACTGCTGCCTTTAGGCCGCTGTACACAAGTTGATTTCCTTATGGAGACATATAAATCCATGGGTTTTAAGATTCTTACTTGTCAGGTATCTTGCCAGGCGTTGAATATGGGGTGTTAAGTCCATTTCGTTGAGCAAGGAGTAGGTCTTGTCTATTATATATTTGGCTTATGGAACGGTATCTGTGCTAATTTCAATCTCTGGTTTTATGCAGCACCCCAACTCACCTTTCCGCATAAGCAAGCATAAGTTGATTTTCTCAATTTGAGACCATTTTCTGTTTTGTAATTCAGTTCATGTGTAGCCAAGTTTACATTCCGTGTATTAGTCATATCTTATGATGTTTCTTTTTCTGTGTGACTTATTTCTCGTAGAATCATCGTACCTGAATCCACTCATTATGTCGTTTCGGGCCTGATGACGTAGATTTCATTGCTGAGTGATATTCCATTGTACGTGCGTATCACAACTTCTTTATCCATTTTTTGCTTTCTCGGATATTTAACTTGTACCATAGACGACGTTCTTGTAAACAGAGCCGTCCCAAATTTTGGGGTGGCTGTGTGTTTTTGATTTTAATTTCCCTAAGCTATAGGACCATAAGTGGAAGTGCCATAGGCTGTGTTGATTTGTTGCCTACGTGTTTCAGGAAACACTATACACTTCTCCAGATTGACTGTTGGCAATTTATATCCCGCACATCAGCATAACTAGGCTCCCTGTTCTCCATGACCTGTCCTGCCTTTCAAGATTCTACACTTTTTTCAGATGGCCCTTTTGATTGGGGAGCAGTGAGACTTCATTGTAGTGCAGATTTCCTTTACACGCCTGCTTGGTTGGCCAAAAAGGGCGTATGCGTTTTTTCCTGAATATATTCAGGAAAAAACGCATACGCCCTTTTTGGCCAAGTGCATCATTGTGGACATTCTCCCTCTTTTCCTATGCTTTAAGTGCAATTCCAGTCTACCCCCTGAAATCGTTTTCCTGAAATTCTGCCCCGCTTTCAACTCCTTTTCGAAGACTTACTTCAATACATTTTTGGACGATAGCTGTCATTCATAACTCTGCAGGTTTGTGAATTTCAGTGGCCCTGAGCTCCTTTCTTCAACTCACTTTCTTGTGAGCTGGCTGCAAAACCGCAGGATTGCTTAAGGCGCTAATCTGTTTCTGGCAGGGCACGCTGAGCCTTTGGTTAATTCCACTTCCTGGTGGGAAATGAGCGTTCCATTTGCCAGTGCAGACACCTACAGCTAGTCTCTCATTGGTTCTCCCTATTCCTGTTCATCTTGCGCAGAAATTGCAAACTGTGCCAAACAGGAGTTTAAAGTCCCTGACTCTCCAAGTGGGGAGAGTGTTAGTAAAGCGTCTGCAATGCTGAACCCGAGTACCAGGGTTCGAAAACTGAGATGCATTTGAAAACATTTCCCAATCACACGGTGGACCATACTCTGGGTTTCCCATGCATGTTTTAGCTGAAGGAAGAATCCCTTAAACGTGGAGAGTTGGGACCCATGGAATGGGTACCGTGCAGTATGACTTCAAAGGGTCTGCGTTTGCTCACCGAACCTCACCAATGCTATCAGCCCGATGTGTACAGCCTTATGTCTCACCCAGCTCTGGGTGTAGATGTTGTAAATCCAGGTTGCATCACAAGCCCGGAATGAATTATGTAAGAATTGCTCTCTATTTCACTGTCATTGTGTTTTGTTTTTGAAATTTATTTGGATAGTGGGACTTATCGGATTTTCACTGCTGCGTTTAGGCCGCTGTACACACGCTTGATTTCCTTATGGAGACATATAAATCCATGGGTTTTAAGATTCTTACTTGTCAGGTATCTTCCGAGGCGTTGAATATGGGGTGTTGAGTCCATTTCGTTGAGCAAGGAGTAGGTCTTGTCTATTATATATTTAGCTTATGGAAAGGTATCTGTGCTAATTTCACTCTCTGGTTTTATGCAGCACCCCAACTCACCTTTCCCCATATGCAAGCATAAGTTGGTTTTCTAAATTTGAGACCCTGTTCTGTTTTGTAATTCAGTTCATGTGTAGGCAAGTTTACATTCCGTGTATTAGTGATATCCTATGATATTTCTTTTTCTGTGTGACTTATTTCTCGTAAAATCATCGTACCTGAATCCACTCATTATGCCGCCATGGGCCTGATGACTTAGATTTCATTGCTGAGTGATATTCAATTGTACGTGCGTAACACAACTTCTTTATCCATTTTTTGCTTTCTCGGATATTTAACTTGTATTGTAGACGAGGTTCTTGTAAACAGAGCCGTCACAAACTTTGGGGTGGCTGTGTGTTTTTGATTTTCATTTCCCTAAGATATACTACCATAAGTGGAAGTGACATAGGCTGTGTTGCTTTGTTTCCTACGTGTTTCTGGAAACACCATACACTTCTCCAGAGTGGTTTTTGGCAATTTACATCCCGCCCATCAGCATGACAAGGCTCCCTGTTCTCCATGACCTGTCCTGTCTTTCTGGATTTTACACTTTTTTCAGATGGCCCTTTTGACCGGGGGGCAGTGAGACTTCATTGTAGTGCAGATTTCCTTTACACGCTTGCTTGGTTGGCCAAAAAGGGCGTATGCGTTTTTTCCTGAATATTCAGGAAAAAACGCATACGCCCTTTTTGACCAAGTGCATCATTGTTGACATTCTGCCTCTTTTCCTACGCTTTAAGTGCAATTCCAGTCTACCCCCTGAAATCGTTTTCCTGAAATTCTGCCCCGCTTTCAAGTCCTCTTTGAAGACTTACTTCAGTACATTTTTGGACGATAGCTGTCATTCATAACTCTGCAGGTTTGTGAATTACAGTGCCCCTGAGCTCCTTTCTTCAACTCGTTTTCTTGTGAGCTGGCCGCAAAACCGCAGGATTGATTCAGGCCCTAATATGTTTCCGGCCGGGCACGCTGAGCCTTTGGTTAATTCCTCTTCCTGGTGGGAAATGAGCATTCAATTTGCCCGTGCAGACACCAAGAGCTAGTCTCTCATTGGTTCTCCCTATGCCTGTTCATCTTGCGCAGAAATTGAAAACTGTGCCAAACAGGAGGTTAAAGCACTGACTCTCCAAGTGGGGAGAGTGTTAGTAAAGCGTCTGGAATGGTGAACCCGAGTACCAGGGGACGAAAACTGAGATGCATTTGAAAACGTTTCCCAATCACACGGTGGACCATACTATGGGTTTCCCATGCATGTTTTAGCTGAAGGAAGAATCCCTTAAACCTGGAGAGTTGGGACCCATGGAATGGGTACCGTGCAGTATGACTTCAAAGGGTCTGCGTTTGCTCACCGAACCTCACCAATGCTATCAGCCCGAAGTGTCCAGCCTTATGTCTCACCCAGCTCTGGGTGTAGATGTGGGAAATCCAGGTTGCATCACAAGCCCTGAATGAATTCTTTAAGAATTGCTCTCTATTTCACTGTCATTTTGTTTTGTTTTTGAAATTTATTTTGATAATGGGATTTATCGGATTTTCACTGCTGCGTTTAGGCCGCTGTACACACGCTTGATTTCCTTATGGAGACATATAAATCCATGGGTTTTAAGATTCTTACTTGTCAGGTATCTTGCCAGGCGTTGAATATGGGGTGTTGAGTCCATTTCGTTGAGCAAGGAGTAGGTCTTGTCTATTATATATTTGGCTTATGGAACGGTATCTGTGCTAATTTCAATCTCTGGTTTTATGCAGCACCCCAACTCACCTTTCCCCATAAGCAAGCATAAGTTGGTTTTCTAAGTGTGGGACACTGTTCTGTTTTGTAATTCAGTTCATGGGTAGCCAAGTTTACATTCCGTGTATTAGTGATATCTTATGATGTTTCTTTTTCTGTGTGACTTATTTCTCGTAGAATCATCGTACCTGAATCCACTCATTATGCCGCCATGGGCCTGATGACTTCGATTTCATTGCTGAGTGATATTCCATTGTACGTGCGTAACGCAACTTCTTTATCCATTTTTTGCTTTCTCGGATATTTAACTTGTATTGTAGACGAGGTTCTTGTAAACAGAGCCGTCACAAACTTTGGGGTGGCTGTGTGTTTTTGATTTTTATTTCCCTAAGCTATAGGACCATAAGTGGAAGTGCCATAGGCTGTGTTGCTTTGTTTCCTACGTGTTTCTGGAAACACCATACACTTCTCCAGAGTGGTTGTTGGCAATTTACATCCCGCCCATCAGCATGACAAGGCTCCCTGTTCTCCATGACCTGTCCTGCCTTTCTGGATTTTACACTTTTTTCAGATGTCTCTTTTGACCGGGGGGGCAGTGAGACTTCATTGTAGTACAGATTTCCTTTACACGCTTGCTTGGTTGGCCAAAAAGAGCGTATGCGTTTTTTCCTCAATATATTCAGGAAAAAACGCATACGCCCTTTTTGGCCAAGTGCATCGTTGTCGACATTCTGCCTCTTTTCCTATGCTTTTAGTACAATTCCAGTCTACCCCCTGAAATCGTTTTCCTGAAATTCTGCCCCGCTTTCAAGTCCTCTTCGAAGACTTACTTCAATACATTTTTGGACGATAGCTGTCATTCATAACTCTGCAGGTTTGTGAATTACAGTGCCCCTGAGCTCATGTCTTCAACTCGCTTTCTTGTGAGCTGGCCGCAAAACCGCAGGATTGCTTCAGGCCAAAGTCTCTTTCCGGCAGGGCACTCTGAGCCTTTGTTTAATTCCTCTTCCTGGTCGGAAATGAGCGTTCCATTTGCCCGTGCAGACACCTACAGCTAGTCTCTCATTGCTTCTCCCTATTCCTGTTCATCTTGCGCAGAAATTGAAAACTGTGCCAAACAGGAGTTTAAAGTCCCTGACTCTCCAAGTGGGGAGACTGTTAGTAAAGCGTCTGCAATGCTGAACCCGAGTACCAGGGTTCGAAAACTGAGATGCATTTGAAAACGTTTCCCAATCACACGGTGGACCATACTCTGGGTTTCCCATGCATGTTTTAGCTGAAGGAAGAATCCCTTAAACGTGGAGAGTTGGGACCCATGGAATGGGTACCGTGCAGTATGACTTCAAAGGGTCTGCGTTTGCTCACCGAACCTCACCAATGCTATCAGCCCGATGTGTCCAGCCTTATGTCTCACCCAGCTCTGGGTGTAGATGTTGTAAATCCAGGTTGCATCACAAGCCCGGAATGAATTATGTAAGAATTGCTCTCTATTTCACTGTCATTGTGTTTTGTTTTTGAAATTAATTTTGATAGTGGGACTTACCGGATTTTCACTGCTGCGTTTAGGCCGCTGTACACACGCTTGATTTCCTTATGGAGACATATAAATCCATGGGTTTTAAGATTCTTACTTGTCAGGTATCTTCCGAGACGTTGAATATGGGGTGTTGAGTCCATTTCGTTGAGCAAGGAGTAGGTCTTGTCTATTATATATTTAGCTTATGGAAAGGTATCTGTGCTAATTTCAGTCTCTGGTTTTATGCAGCACCCCAACTCACCTTTCCCCATATGCAAGCATAAGTTGGTTTTCTAAATTTGAGACCCTGTTCTGTTCTGTAATTCAGTTCATGTGTAGGCAAGTTTACATTCCGTGTATTAGTGATATCCTATGATATTTCTTTTTCTGTGTGACTTATTTCTCGTAAAATCATCGTACCTGAATCCACTCATTATGCCGCCATGGGCCTGATGACTTACATTTCATTGCTGAGTGATATTCAATTGTACGTGCGTAAGACAACTTCTTTATCCATTTTTTGCTTTCTCGGATATTTAACTTGTATTGTAGACGAGGTTCTTGTAAACAGAGCCGTCACAAACTTTGGGGTGGCTGTGTGTTTTTGATTTTAATTTCCCTAAGCTATAGGACCATAAGTGGAAGTGCCATAGGCTGTGTTGCTTTCTTTCCTACGTGTTTCAGGAAACACCATACACTTCTCCAGAGTGGTTGTTGGCAATTTACATCCCGCCCATCAGCATAACAAGGCTCCGTGTTCTCCATGACCTGTCCTGCCTTTCTGGATTTTACACTTTTTTCAGATGGCCCTTTTAACTGGGGGGCAAGGAGACTTCATTGTAGTGCAGATTTCCTTTACACGCTTGCTTGGTTGGCCAAAAAGGGCGTATGCTTTTTTTCCTGAATATATTCAGGAAAAAACGCATACGCCCTTTTTGGCCAAGTGCATCATTGTCGACATTCTGCCTCTTTTCCAATGCTTTAAGTGCAATTCCAGTCTACCCCCTGAAATCGTGTTCCTGAAATTCTGCCCCGCTTTCAAGTCCTCTTCGAATACTTAATTCAGTACATTTTTGGACGATAGGTGTCATTCATAACTCTGCAGGTTTGTGAATTACAGTGCCCCTGAGCTCCTTTCTTCAACTCGCTTTCTTGTGAGCTGGCCGCAAAACCGCAGGATTGCTTCACGCCATAATCTCTTTCTGGCAGGGCACGCTGAGCCTTTGGTTAATTCCTCTTCCTGGTGGGAAATGAGCGTTCCATTTGCCCGTGCAGACACCTACAGCTAGTCTCTCATTGGTTCTCCCTATTCCTGTTCATCTTGCACAGAAATTGCAAACTGTGCCAAACAGGAGGTTAAAGGCACTGACTCTCCAAGTGGGGAGAGTGTTTGTAAAGCGCCTGGAATGGTGAACCCGAGTATCAGGGGCGAAAACTGAGATGCATTTGAAAACGTTTCCCAATCACACGGTGGACCATACTCTGGGTTTCCCATGTATGTTTTAGCTGAAGGAAGAATCCCTTAAACCTAGAGAGTTGGGACCCATGGAATGGGTACCATGCAGTATGACTTCAAAGGGTCTGCGTTTGCTCACCGAACCTCACCAATGCTATCAGCCCGAAGTGTCCAGCCTTATGTCTCACCCAGCTCTGGGTGTAGATGTGGTAAATCCAGGTTGCATCACAAGCCCTGAATGAATTATTTAAGAATTGCTCTCTATTTCACTGTCATTGTGTTTTGTTTTTGAAATTCATTTTGATAATGGGATTTATCGGATATTCACTGCTGCGTTTAGGCCGTTGTACACACGCTTGATTTCCTTATGGAGACATATAAATCCATGGGTTTTAAGATTCTTACTTGTCAGGTATATTCCCAGGCGTGGAATATGGGGTGTTGAGTCCATTTCGTTGAGCAAGGAGTAGGTCTTGTCTATTATATATTTGCCTTATGAAACGGTATCTGTGTTAATTTCAATCTCTGGTTTTATGCAGCACCCCAACTCACCTTTCCCCATAAGCAAGCATAAGTTGGTTTTCTAAATTTGTGACCCTGTTCTGTTTTGTAATTCAGTTCATGTGTAGCCAAGTTTACATTCCGTGTATTAGTGATATCTTATGATGTTTCTTTTTCTGTGTGACTTATTTCTCGTAGAATCATCATACCTGAATCCACTCATTATGCCGCTACGGGCCTGATGACGTAGATTTCATTGCTGAGTGATATTCCATTGTACGTGCGTACCACTACATCTTTTTGCATTTTTTGCTTTCTGGGATATTTAACTTGTACCGTAGACGAGGTTGTTGTAAACAGAGCCCTCCCAAACTTTGGGGTGGCTGTGTGTTTTTGATTTTAATTTCCCTAAGCTATAGAAACATAAGTGGAAATGCCATAGGCTGTGTTGCTTTGTTTCCTACGTGTTTCTGGAAACACCATACACTTCTCCAGAGTGGTTGCTGGCAATTTACATCCCGCCCATCAGCATAACAAGGCTCCCTGTTCTCCATGACCTGTCCTGCCTTTCTGGATTTGACACTTTTTTCAGATGGCCCTTTTGGCCGGGGGGCAGTGAGACTTCATTGTAGTGCAGATTTCCTTTACATGCTTGCTTGGTTGGCCAAAAAGGGCGTATGCGTTTTTTCCTGAATGTATTCAGGAAAAAACGCATACGCCCTTTTTGGCCAAGTGCATCATTGTCGACATTCTGCCTCTTTTCCTATGCGTTAAGTGCAATTCCAGTCTACCTCGTGAAATCGTTTTCCTGAAATTTTGCCCCGCTTTCAAGTCCACTTCAAAGACTTACTTCAATACATTTTTGGACGATAGCTGTCATTCATAACTCTGCAGGTTTCTGAATTACACTGCCCCTGAGCTCCTTTCTTCAACTCGCTTTCTTGTGAGCTGGCCGCAAAACCGCAGGATTGCTTCAGGCCATAATCTCTTTCTGGCAGGGCACGCTGAGCTTTTGGTTAATTCCTCTTCCTGGTGGGAAATGAGCGTTCCATTTGCCCGTGCAGACACCTACAGCTAGTCTCTCATTGGTTCTCCCTATTCCTGTTCATCTTGCGCAGAAATTGCAAATTGTGCCAAACAGGAGGTTAAAGGCACTGACTCTCCAAGTGGGGATAGTGTTAGTAAAGCGTCTGGAATGGTGAACCCGAGTACCAGGGGACGAAAACTGAGATGCATTTGAAAACATTTACCGGTCACACAGTGCACTGTACTGTGGGTTTCCCATGCATGTTTTAGCTGAAGTAAGAATCCCTTAAACCTGGAGAGTTGGGACCCATGGAATGGGTACCATGCAGTATGACTTCAAAGGGTCTGCATTTGCTCACCGAACCTCACCAATGCTATCAGCCCGAAGTGTCCAGCCTTATGTCTCACCCAGCTCTGGGTGTAGATGTGGGAAATCCAGGTTGCATCACAAGCCCTGAATGAATTATTTAAGAATTGCTCTCTATTTCACTGTCATTGTGTTTTGTTTTTGAAATTTATTTTGATAATGGGATTTATCGGATTTTCACTGCTGCGTTTAGGCTGCTGTACACACGCTTGATTTCCTTATGGAGACATATAAATCCATGGGTTTTAAGATTCTTACTTGTCAGGTATCTTGCCAGGCGTTGAATATGGGGTGTTGAGTCCATTTCGTTGAGCAAGGAGTAGGTCTTGTCTATTATATATTTGGCTTATGGAACGGTATCTGTGCTAATTTCAATCTCTGGTTTTATGCAGCACCCCAACTCACCTTTCCCCATAAGCAAGCATAAGTTTGTTTTCTAAATTTGAGACCCTGTTCTGTTTTGTAATTCAGTTTATGTGTAGCCAAGTTTACATTCCGTGTATTACTGATATATTATGATGTTTCTTTTTCTGTGTGACTTATTTCTCGTAGAATCATCGTACCTGAATCCACTCATTATGCCGCTATGGGCCTGAAGACGTAGATTTCATTGCTGAGTGATATTCCATTGTACGTGCGTACCAGAACTTCTTTATCCATTTTTTCCTTTCTCGGATATTTAACTTGTACCGTAGACAAGGTTCTTGTAAACAGAGCCATCCCAATCTTTGGGGTGGCTGTGTGTTTTTGATTTTAATTTCCCTAAGCTATAGGACCATAAGTGGAAGTGACATAGGCTGTGTTGCTTTGTTTCCTACGTGTTTCAGGATACACCATACATTTCTCCAGAGTGGCTGTTGGCAATTTACATCCCGCCCATCAGCATAACAAGGCTCCCTGTTCTCCATGACCTGTCCTGTCTTTCTGGATTTTACTCTTTTTTCAGATGGCCCTTTTGACCGGGGGGCAGTGAGACTTCATTGTAGTGCAGATTTCCTTTACACGCTTGCTTGGTTGGCCAAAAAGGGCGTATGCGTTTTTTCCTGAATATATTCAGGAAAAAACGCATACGCCCTTTTTGGCCAAGTGCATCATTGTCGACATTCTGCCTCTTTTCCTATGCTTTAAGTGCAATTCCAGTCTACCCCCTGAAATCGTTTTCCTGAAATTCTGCCCCGCTTTCAAGTCCTCTTTGAAGACTTACTTCAGTACATTTTTGGACGATAGCTGTCATTCATAACTCTGCAGGTTTGTGAATTATACAGTGCCCCTGAGCTCCTTTCTTCAACTCGTTTTCTTGTGAGCTGGCCGCAAAACCGCAGGATTGCTTCAGGCCCTAATCTCTTTCCGGCATGGCATGATGAGCCTTTGGTTAATTCCTCTTCCTGGTGGGAAATGAGCGTTCAATTTGCCCGTGCAGACACCAACAGCTAGTCTCTCATTGGTTCTCCCTATGCCTGTTCATCTTGCGCAGAAATTGCAAACTGTGCGAAACAGGAGGTTAAAGGCACTGACTCTCCAAGTGGGGAGAGTGTTAGTAAAGCGTCTGGAATGGTGAAACCAAGTACCAGGGGACGAAAACTGAGATGCATTTGAAAACGTTTCCCAATCACACAGCGGACGATAGTCTGGGTTTCCCATGCATGTTTTAGCTGAAGGAAGAATCCCTTAAACCTGGAGAGTTGGGACCCATGGAATGGGTACCATGCAGTATGACTTCAAAGGGTCTGCGTTTGCTCACCGAACCTCACCAATGCTATCAGCCCGAAGTGCCCAGCCTTATGTCTCACCCAGCTCTGGGTGTAGATGTGGAAAATCCAGGTTGCATCACAAGCCCTGAATGAATTATTTAAGAATTGCTCTCTATTTCACTGTCATTGCGTTTTGTTTTTGAAATTTATTTTGATAATTGGATTTATCGGATTTTCACTGCTACGTTTAGGCCGCTGTACACACGCTTGATTTCCTTATGGAGACATATAAATCCATGGGTTTTAAGATTCTTACTTGTCAGGTATCTTGCCAGGCGTTGAATATGGGGTGTTGAGTCCATTTCGTTGAGCAAGGAGTAGGGCTTGTCTATTATATATTTGGCTTATGGAACGGTATCTGTGCTAATTTCAATCTCTGGTTTTATGCAGCACCCCAACTCACCTTTCCCCATAAGCAAGCATAAGTTGGTTTTCTAAATTTGAGACCCTGTTCTGTTTTGTAATTCAGTTCATGTGTACCCAACTTTACATTCCGTGTTTTAGTGATATCTTATGATGTTTCTTTTTCTGTGTGACTTATTTCTCGTAGAATCATCGTACCTAAATACACTCATTATGCCGCTACGGGCCTGATGACGTAGATTTCATTGCTGAGTGATATTCCATTGTACGTGCGTACCACAACTTCTTTATCCATTTTTTGCTTTCTGGGATATTTTACTTGTACCATAGAAGAGGTTCTTGTAAACAGAGCCGTCCAAAACTCTGGGGTGGCTGTGTGTTTTTGATTTTAATGTTCCTAAGCTATAGGACCATATGTGGAAGTGCCATAGGCTGTGTTGCTTTGTTTCCTACGTGTTTCAGGATACACCATACATTTCTCCAGAGTGGCTGTTGGCAATTTACATCCCGCCCATCAGCATAACAAGGCTCCCTGTTCTCCATGACCTGTCCTGCTTTTCTGGATTTTACACTTTTTTCAGATGGCCCTTTTGACCGGGGGGCAGTGAGACTTAATTGTAGTGCAGATTTCCTTTACACGCTTGCTTGGTTGGCCAAAAAGGGCGTATGCGTTTATTCCTGAATATATTCAGGAAAAAACGCATACGCCCTTTATGGCCAAGTGCATCATTGTCGACATTCTGCCTCTTTTCCTATGCTTTAAGTGCAATTCCAGTCTACCCCCTGAAATCATTTTCCTGAAATTCTGCCCCGTTTACAAGTCCTCTTCGAAGACTTACTTCAGTACATTTTTGGACGATACCTGTCATTCATAACTCTGCATGTTTGTGAATTACAGTGCCCCTGAGCTCCTTTCTTCAACTGGCTTTCTTGTGAGCTGGCCGCAAAACCGCAGGATTGCTTCAGGCCCTAATATGTTTCCGGCAGGGCACGCTGAGCCTTTGGTTAATTCCTCTTCCTGGTCGGAAATGAGCGTTCCATTTGCCCATGCAGGCACCTAGAGCTAGTCTCTCATTGGTTCTCCCTATTCCTGTACATCTTGCGCAGAAATTGCAAACTGTGCCAACAGGAGGTTAATGGCACTGACTCTCCAAGTGGGGAGAGTGTTAGTAAAGCGTCTGGAATGATGAACCCGAGTACCAGGGGACGAAATCTGAGATGCATTTGAAAACGTTTCCCGGTCACACAGTGCACAGTTCTGTGGGTTTCCCATGCATGTTTTAGCTGAAGGAAGAACCCCTTAAACCTGGAGAGTTGGGACCCATGGAATGGGTACCATGCAGTATGACTTCAAAGGGTCTGCGTTTGCTCACCGAACCTCACCAATGCTATCAGCCCGAAGTGTCCAGCCTTATGTCTCACCCAGCTCTGGATGTAGATGTGGTAAATCCAGGTTGCATCACATGCCCTGAATGAATTATTTAAGAATTGCCCTCTATTTCACTCTCATTGTGTTTTGTTTTTCTAATTCATTTTGATAATGGGATTTATTGGATTTTCTCTGCTGTGTTCATGCAGCTGTACACACGCTTGATTGTCTTAAGGAGACATATAAATCCATGGGTTTGAAGATTCTTACTAGTCAGGTGTATTCCTAGGCGTTGAATATGAGGTGTTTAGTCCATTTCGTTGAGCAAGGGGTAGGTCTTGACTATTACATATTTGGCTTATGGAAAGGTATCTGTGCTAATTTCTATCTCTGCTTTTATGCAGCACCCCAACTCACTTTTCCCCTTAAGCAAGCATAAGTTGGTTTTCTAAATTTGAGACCCTGTTCTGTTTTGTAATTCAGTTCATGTGTAGCCAAGTTTACATTCCGTGTATTAGTGATAACTTATGATGTTTCATTTTCTGTGTGACTTATTTCACTTAGAATCATCGTACCTGAATCCACTCATTATGCCGCGACGGGCCTGATGAAATAGATTTCATTGGTGAGTGATATTCATTTGTACGTACGTACCACACTTCTTTATCCATTTTTCGCTTTCTGGGATATTTAACTTGTTCCGTAGACGAGGTTCTTGTAAACAGAGCCGTCCGACACTTTGGGGTGGCTGTCTGTTTTTGATTTTAATTTCCGTGATCTATAAGACCATAAGTGGAAGTGCCGTAGTCTCCGTTGCTTTGTTTCTTAGGTGTTTCAGGAAACACCATACACTTCTCCAGAGTGGCTGTTGGCATTTACATCCCGCCTATCAGCATAACAAGGCTCCCTGTTCTCCATGGCCTGTCCTGTGTTTCTGGTTTTTACACTTTTTTCAGATGGCCCTTTTGACGAATGGGAAATGAGACTTCATTGTAGTGCGGATTTCCATTTCTCGAGTGCTTGGTTGGCCAAAAAGGGCATATGTGTTTTTTCCTGAATATATTCAGGAAAAAATGTTTACGCACTTTTGTCCAAGTGCATCACTGTCAAAGATCTGCCGCTTTTCACATGCTTTAAATGCAATTCCAATCTACCTCCTGAAATATGATTCCTGCAATTCTGCCTCGTTTTCAAGTCCTCTTTGCAGACTTACTTCCATATATTTTTGCCAATAGCTGTCATTTATAACTCTGCAGGTTTGTGAATTACAGTGCCCGTGATTTCCTTTCTTAACTCGTTTCCTTGAAAACTGGCCACAGAACCGCAGGTTTGCTTCAGGCCGTAATCAGGGTCCGGCACGGCACTCTGAGACTTTGGTTCATTCCACTTCCTGGTGGGAAATTAGAGTTAAATGTGCCCCTCCAGACACCTGCCTCACTCCTAGCCCCTTGGTGATGTGTGTCCTCTGGTTTGAGGCCACATGTGCTGGGTTCCTCACCTTTGGCTGATGTGGCCCCACTGGTGTGAGGACACTCCTGCCTGGTTCCCATCCCCTTGGTGATGTGGGCCCTCCGGTGAGAGTCTGATCCTGGTTGGGTTCCTCACACTTCTGTGAGGTGGGCCCTCTTCTCTGAGGTCACTCCTGCCTGGCTGGCACACCCCGCCTTGGCGACGTCGGCCCTCTGGTGGGATTTGGTGCCTGCTGGGTGTCTCCTCCCCTCGGTAATGAGGGCCCTCTGGCGTCAGGCCCTAACTCCTGGGCTCCCAATATTTTCTGATATGCGCCCTGTGGTTCGAGTACACTCCTGCCAGGTTCCCAACCCCATGGGAATGTGGGCCTTCTGCTCTGAGGTCCCAACCGTGGGTTACTCAGTTTCATGATGAGGGCCCTCTGCTGCGAGTTCTCTCCGGCCTGGATCCCATAGCCTCGCTGCTCTTGGCCACCTGCTGGGAGGTTCCAACTGCGGGATTCCTCACCTTTTTTCTTCTATGGGCCCTCTGTTTTGAGACTCCTCCTGCCTGCCTCACTCCCAGCCCCTTGGTGATGTGTGTCCTCTGGTTTGAGGCCACGTATGCTGGGTCCCTCGCCTTTCGATGATGTGGCCCCACTGATGTGAGGACACTCCTGCCTGGTTCCTATCCCCTTGATGATGTGGGCCCTCTGGTGAGAGTCTGATCCTGGCTGGGTTCCTCACCCTTCTGTGAGGGGGGCCCTCTGCTGTGAGGTCACTCCTGCCTGGCTGGCACACCCCACCTGGGCAACATCGGCCCTCTTGTGGCAGTTGGAGCCTGCTGAGAACCTCCCCTCGGTGATGGGGTCCCTCTTGCCTCAGGCCCTAACTGCTGGGTACCCACATTTTCTGATACGTGCTAAGTGGTGCGAGGACACTCCTGCGAGGTTCCCATCCCCATGGGCATGTGGGCCTTCTCTTCTAAGGTCCCAACACCTGTGTTGTTCACCGTTTCATGATGTTGGCTCTCTGGTGTTAGTTCACCCAGGCCTAGATCCCATAGACTCTGTGCTCTGAGCGGCCTGCTGGGAGGTTCCTACTGCTGGATTCCTTAACTCTTTTATTCTTTGGGTCCTGTGTTTTCATGCTCCTACTTCCTGACTCACTTCCAGCCCATTTGTGATGTAGGTCCTCTGGTTTAAGGCCACATGTACCGGTTTCCTCACCTTTATTGATGTGGCCCCACTGGTGTGAGGACACTCCTGCCTGGTTCCCATCCCCTTGGTGATGGGGGCCCTCTGGTGAGAGTCTGATCCTGTCTGGATTCCTCACACTTCTGGGAGGTGGGCCCTCTGCTGTGAGGTCACTCCTGCCTGGCTGGCACACGTCACGTTGGCGATGTGGGCCCTCAGTTGGGAGTTGGTGCCTGCTGGGAGTCTCCTCCCCTCGGTAATGAGGGCCCTCTGGCGTCAGGCCCTAACTCATGGGCTCCCAAAATTTTCTGATGTGCGCCCTGTCGTGCGAGTACACTCCAGCCAGAGTCCCATCCCCATGGGTATGTGGGCTTTCTGCTCTGAGGTCCCAACGGCTGGGTTGCTCACAGTGTCAGAATGTGGGCCCTCTGCTGTGAGTTCACTCCGGCATGGATCCCATAGCCTCGGTGCTCTGGGCCACCTGCTTGGAGCTTCCAACTGCGGGGTTCCTCACCTTTTTTATTCTATGGGCGCTCTGTTGTGAGTTTCCTCCTGCATGCCTCACTCCCAGCCCTTTCGTGATGTGTGTCCCCTTGTTTGAGGCCACATGTGCTGTGTTCCTCACCTTTCGCTGATGTGGCCCCACTGGTGTGAGGACACTCCTGCCTGGTTTCCATCCCATTGGTGATGTGGGCGCTCTGGTTAGAGTCTGATCCTGTTTGGGCTCCTCACACTTCTGTGAGGTGGGCCCTCTGCTGTGAGGTAACTCCTGCCTGGCTTACTCCCATTGCCTTGGTGACGTCGGCCCTCTGGTGGCATTTGGAGCCTGCTGGTAGCCTCCTCTCCTCAGTGATGAGGGCCCTCTGGCGTCAGGCCATAACTGCTGGGTTCCCACATTTTCTGATACGTGCTAAGTTGTGCGAGGACACTCCTGCGAGGCTCCCATCCCCATGGGGATGTGGGCCTTCTGCTCTGAGGTCCCACTGGCTGGGTTGCTCACAGTTTCATGATGTGGGCCCTCTGCTGTGAGTTCACTGTGGCCTGGATCCCATAGACTCCATGCTCTGGGCCACCTGCTGGGAGGTTCAAACTGCTGGATTCCTCACATTTTTTATTCTGTGGGCCCTGTGTTGTTAGGCTACTCCTGCCTGCCTCACTCGGAGCACCTTGGAAATGTGGGTCCTCTGGTTTAGGCCACATGTGCTGGGTTCCTCACCTTTCGCTGATGTGGCCCCACTGGTGTGAGGACACTCCTGCCTTGTTCCGATCCCCTTGGTGATGTGGGCCCTCTGGTGAGAGTCTTATCCTGGCTGGGTTCCTCACCCTTCTGTGAGGTAGGCCCTCTGCTGTGAGGTCACTCCTGCCTGGCTGGCCCAGGTCACCTTGGCGACGTGGGCCCTCAGTTGGGAGTTGGTGCCTGCTGGGAGTCTCCTCCCCTCGGTAATGAGGGCCCTCTGGCGTCAGACCCTAACTCCTGGGCTCCCAAAATTTTCTGTTGTGCGCCCTGTGGTGCTAGTACACTCCTGCCAGGTTCCCAACCCCATGGGAATGTGGGCCTTCTGCTCTGAGGTCCCAACCGTGGGTTGCTCAGTTTCTTGATGAGGGCCCTCTGGTGTGAGTTCACTCCAGCATGGATCCCATAGCCTCGCTGCTCCTGGCCACCTGCGGGGAAGTTCCAACTGTGGGATTCCTCACCTTTTTCCTTCTATGGGCCCTCTGTTTTGAGACTCCTCCTGCCTGCCTCACTCCCAGCCCCTTGGTGATGTGTGTCCTCTGGTTTGAGGCCACGTGTGCTGGGTCCCTCACCTTTCGATGATGTGGCCCCACTGGTGTGAGGACACTCCTGCCTGGTTCCTATCCCCTTGGTGATGTGGGCCCTCTGGTGAGAGTCTGATCCTGGCTGGGTTCCTCACACTTCTGTGAGGTGGGCCCTCTGCTGTGAGGTCACTCCTGCCTGGCTGGCACACCCCGCCTTGGCAATGTCGGCCCTCTTGTGGCAGTTGGAGCCTACTGGGAGCCTCCTCCCCTCGGTGATGAGGGCCCTCTGGCGTCAGGCCCTAACTGCTGGGTACCCACATTTTCTGATACGTGCTAAGTTGTGCGAGGACACTCGTGCCATGTTCCCAACCCCATGGTGATGTGGGCCTTCTGCTCTGAGGTCCAAACGGCTGGGTTGCTCACAGTTTCATGATGTGGGCCCTCCGCTGTGAGTTCACTGTGGCCTGGATCGCATAGACTCGGTGCTCTGGGCCGCCCACTGGGAGGTTCCCACTGCAGGATTCCTCAGCTTTTTTATTCTATTCACCCTGTGTTGTGAGGCTACTCATGCCTGCCTCACTCCGAACCCCTTGGAGATCTGGGTCCGCTGGTTAGGCCACATGTGCTGGGTTCCTCACCTTTCTATGATGTGGTCACCCTGGTGTGAAGACAGTCCTGCCTGGTTCTGATGCCCTTGGTGATGTGGGCCCTCTGGTAAGAGTCTAATCCTGGCTGGGTTCCTCACCATTCTGTGAGGTAGGCCCTCAGCTGTGAGGTCACTCCTGCCTGGCTGTTGCACGTCACCTTGGCGACATGGTCCCTCCATAGGGAATTGGTGCCTGCTTGGGGTCTCCTCCCCTTGGTAATGAGGGCCCTCTGGCATCAGGCCCTAATTTCTGGGTTCCCAAAATTCTCTGATGTGCGCCCTGTGGTGCGAGTACACTTCTGCCAAGTTCCCAACCACATGGGAATGTGGGCCTTCTGCTCTAAAGTCCCAACGGCTGGGTTACTCACAGTTTCATGATGAGGGCCCTCTGTTTTGAGTTCAGTCAGGCCTGGATCCCATAGCCTCGCTGCTCCTGGCCGCCTGCTGGGAGGTTCCAACTGCGGGATTCCTCACCTTTTTTACGCAATGGGCCCTCTGTTTTGAGGCTCCTCATGCCTGCCTCACTCCCAGCCCCTTGGTGATGTGTGTCCTGTAGTTTGAGGCCACGTGTGCTGGGTCCGCACATTTCGGTGATGTGGCCCCACTGGTGTGAGGACACTCCTGCCTGGTTTCCATTCCCTTGGTGATGTGGGCCCTCTGGTGAGAGTCTGATCCTCTTTGGGTTCCTCACACTTTTGTGTGGTTGGCCCTCTGCTCTGAGGTCACTCCTGCCTGGCTGGCACACCCCGCATTGGTGACGTCGGCCCTCTGGTAGCAGTTGGAGCTTGCTGGGAGCCTCCTCTCCTCAGTGATGAGGGCCCTCTGGCATCCGGCCCTAACTGCTGGGCTCCCCTCATTTTCTGTTGTGTGCCCACTGGTGCGATGACACTCCTGCTTGGTTCCCTTCCCCATGGGGATGTGGGCCTTGTGCTCTGAGGTCACAACGGCTGGGTTGCTTACAGTATCACGATGAGGGCCCTCTGTTGTGAGTTCATCACTGCCTGGATCCCATAGCCTCGGTGCTCTGGGCCGCCTGCTGGGATGTTCCAACTGCTGGATTCCTCACCTTTTTATACAATGGGCCATGTGTTTTGAGGTTAATCCTGCCTGCCTCGCTCTGAGACCCATGGTGATGTGGGTCTTCTGGTTTGAGGCCACATGTGCTGGGTACCTCAACTTTCGATGATGTGGCCCCACGGGTGTGAGGACACTCGTGCCTGATTCCCAGCCCCTTGCTTATGTGGGCACTCTGGTGAGAGTCTGATCATGACTGGGTTCCTTACCCTTCTGTGAGGTTGGCGCTCTGATGTGAGGTCACTCCTGCCTGAATGGCTCACGTCGCCTTGGCGACGTAGGCCCTCTGTTGGCCACTGAAGCATGCTGGGAGCCTCCTACCCTCTTTAATGAGGGCCCTGGAAGAAACGCATATGCCCTTTTTGACCAAGTGCATCATTGTCGAAGTTCTGCCTCTTCTCCTATACTTTCAGAGGACTTCCCGTCTACCTCCTGAAATCGTATTCCTGGAATTCTGCCCCGCGTTCAAGTCCTCTTTGCAGCCTTACTTCAATATATTTTTGGACGATAGCTGTCATTTATAACTCTGCAGGTTTGTGAATTACAGTGCCCCTGAGCTCCATTCTTCAACTCGCTTTCTTGTGAGCTGGCCGCAAAACCGCAGGATTGCTTCAGGCCCTAATCTGGTTCCGGCACGGCATGTTGAGCCTTTGGCTAATTCCTCTTCCTGATGGGAAATGAGCGTTAAATTTGCTCGTGCAGACACCTACAGCTAATCTCTCATTGGTTCTCCCTATTCCTGTTCATCTTGCTCAGAAATTCCAAACTGTGCCAAACAGGAGGTTAAAGGCACTGACTCTCCAAATGGGGAAAGAGTTAGTAAAGTGTCTGGAATGGTAAAACCGAGTATGAGGGGAAGAAAACTGAGATGCATGTAAAAAGGTTTCCCGGTCACACGGTGGACCATATTCTGGGTTTCCCATGCGTGTTTTACCTGAAGGAAGAATCCCTTAAACCTGGAGAGGTGGGACCCATGCAATGGGTACCATGCAGTATGACTTCAAAGGGCCTGCATTTTCTCACCGAACCTCACCAATGCTATCAGCCCAAAGTGTCGAACCTTATGTCTCACTCAGCTCTAGGTGTAGATGTGGTAAATCCAGGTTGCATCACAAGCCCTGAATGAATTATTTAAGAATTGCTCTCTATTTCACTGTCATTGTGTTTGTTTTTGTAGTTTATTTTGATAATGGGATTTATCGGATTTTCTCTGCTGCCTTCATGCAGCTGTACACACACTTGATTCTCTTACGGAGACATATAAATCCATGGGTTTGAAGATTCTTACTAGTCATGTGTAATCCTAGGAGTTGAATATGGTGTGTTTAGTCCATTTCGTTGAGCAAGGTGTAGGTCTTGACTATTACATATTTGGCTTATGGAAAGGTATGTGTGCTAATTTCTATCTCTGGTTTTATGCAGCACCCCACCTCACCTTTCCCCATAAGCAAGCATAAGTTGGTGTTCTAAATTTGAGACCCTGTTCTGTTTTGTAATTCAGTTCATGTGTAGCCAAGTTTACATTCCGTGTATTAGTGATATCTTATGATGTTTCATTTTCTGTGTGACTTATTTCACTTAGAATCATCGTACCTGGATCCACTCAATATGCCGCGACGGGCCTGATGACATAGATTTCATTGGTGAGTGATATTCCATTGTACGTGCGTACCACAACTTCTTTAACCATTTTTCACATTCTGGGATATTTAACTTGTACCGTAGACGACGTTCTTGTAAACAGAGCCGTCCCAAACTTTGGGGTGGCTGTGTGTTTTTGATTTTAATTTCCCTAAGCTATAGGACCATAAGTGGAAGTGCCATAGGCTCTGTTGCTTTGTTTCCTACGTGTTTCAGGAAACCCCATACACTTCTCCAGAGTGGCTGTTTGCAATTTACATCCCCCCCATCAGCATAACAAGGCTCCCTGTTCTCCATGACCTGTCCTGCCTTTCTGGATTTTACAATTTTTCAGATGCCCCTTTTAACCGGGGGGCAGTGAGACTTCATTGTAGTGCAGATTTCATTTACCTGTTGCTTGCTTGGCCAAAAATGGCGTATGCGTTTTTTCCTGAATATATTCAGGAAAAAACGCATACGCACTTTTTGGCCAGTGCATCATTGTCGACATTCTGCATCTATTCCTATGCTTTAAGTGCAATTCCAGTCTACCCCCTGAAATCGTGTTCCTGAAATTTTGCCCCGCTTTCAAGTCCTCTTCGAAGACTTACTTCAATACATTTTTGGACGATAGCTGTCATTCATAACTCTGCAGGTTTGTGAATTACAGTACCCCTTAGCTCGTTTCCTCAACTCGCTTTCTTGGGAGCTGGCCGCAAAACCGCAGGATTGCTGCAGGCCCTAATCTGTTTCCGTCAGGGCACGCTGAGCCTTTGGTGAATTCCTCTTCCTGGTGGGAAATGAGCGTTAAATTTGTTCGTGCAGACACCTACAGCTAATCTCTCATTGGTTCTGCCTATTCCTGTTCATATTGCGCAGAAATTCCAAACTGTGCCAAACAGGAGGTTAAAGGCACTGACTCTCCAAGTGGGGAGAGTGTTAGTAAAGCGTCTGGAATGGTAAAACCGAGTACGAGGGGACGAAAACTGAGATGCATTTGAAAACGTTTCCCAATCACACGGCGGACGATAGTCTGCGTTCTCATGCATGTTTTAGCTGAAGGAAGAATCCCTTAAAACTGGAGAGTTGGGACTCATGGAATGGGTACCATGCAGTATGACTTCAAAGGGTCTGCGTTTGCTCACCGAACCTCACCAATGCTATCAGCCCGAAGTGTCCAGCCTTATGTCTCACCCAGCTCTGGGTGTAGAACTGGTAAATCCAGGTTGCATCACAAGCCCTGAATGAATTATTTAAGAATTGCTCTCTATTTCACTGTCATTGTGTTTTGTTTTTGAAATTTATTTTGATAATGGGATTTATCGGATTTTCACTGCTGCATTTAGGTCGCTGAACACGCTCTTGATTTCCTTATGGACACATATAAATCCATGGGTTTTAAGATTCTTACTTGTCAGGTATCTTGCCAGGCGTTGAATATGGGGTGTTGAGTCCATTTCGTTGAGCAAGGAGTAGGTCTTGTCTATTATATATTTGGTTTATGGAACGGTATCTGTGCTAATTTCAATCTCTGGTTTTATGCAGCACCCCAACTCACCTTTCCCCATAAGCAAGCATAAGTTGGTTTTCTCAATTTGAGACCCTGCTCTGTTTTGTAATTCACTTCATGTGTAGCCAAGTTTACATTCTGTGTATTAGGGATATCTAATGATGTTTCTTTTTCTGTGTGACTTATTTCTCGTAGAATCATGGTACCTGAATCCACTCATTATGCCGCTAGGGTCCTGATGACGTAGATTTCATTGCTGAGTGATATTCCATTGTACATGCGTACCACAACTTCTTAATCCATTTTTTGCTTTCTCGGATATTTAACTTGTACCGTAGACGAGGTTCTTGTAAACAGTGCCGTCCCAAACTTTGGGGTGGCTCAGTCTTTTTGATTTTAATTTCCCTAAGCTATAGGACCATAAGTGGAAGTACCATAGGCTGTGTTGCTTTGTTTCCTACCTGTTTCAGGAAACACCATACACTTCTCCAGAGTGGCTGTGGGCAATTTACATCCGCCCATCAGCATAACAATGCTCCCTGTTCTCCATGACCTTTTCTGCCATTCTGGATTCTACACTTTTTTTAGATGGCCGTTTTGACCGGGGGGCAGTGAGACTTCATTGTAGTGCAGATTTCCTTTACACGCTTGCTTGTTTGGCCAAAAAGGGCATATGCGTTTTTTCCTGAATATATTCAGGAAAAAACGCATACGCCCTTTATGGCCAAGTGCATCATTGTCGACATTCTTCCTCTTTTCCTATGCTTTAAGTGCAATTCCAGTCTACCCCCTGAAATCGTGTTCCTGAAATTCTGCCCCGCTTTCAAGTCCTCTCCGAAGACTTACTTCAGTACATTTTTGGACGATAGCTGTCATTCATAACTCTGCAGGTTTGTGAATTACTGTGCCCCTGAGCTCCTTTCTTCAACTCGCTTTCTTGTGAGCTGGCCGCAGAACCGCAGGATTCCTTCAGGCCCTAATCTCTTTCTGGCAGGGCACGGTGAGCCTTTGGTTAATTCCTCTTCCTGGTGGGAAATGAGCGTTCAATTTGCCCGTGCACACACCTACAGCTAGTGTCTCATTGGTTCTCCCTATTCTTGTTCATCTTGCCCAGAAATTGCAAACTGTGCCAAACAGGAGGTTAAAGGCACTGACTCTCCAAGTGGGGAGAGTGTCAGTAAAGCGTCTGGAATGGTGAACCCGAGTACCAGGGAACGAAAATTGAGATACATTTGAAAACGTTTCCCAATCACACGGTGGACCATACTCTGGGTTTCCCATGCATGTTTTAACTGGAGGAAGAATCCCTTAAACCTGGAGATTTGAGACCCATGGAATGGGTATCATGCAGTATGACTTCAAAGGGTCTGACTTTGCTCACCGAACCGCACCAATGCTATCAGCGCGAAGTGTCCAGCCTTATGTCTCCCAAAGCTCTGGCTGTAGATGTGGTAAATCCAGGTGGCATCACAAGCCCTGAATGAATGATTTAAGAATTGCTCTCTATTTCACTGTCATTGTGTTTTGTTTTTGAAATTTATTTTGATAATGGGATTTATCGGATTTTCACTGCTGCGTTTAGGCCGCTGTACACACGCTTGATTTCCTTATGGAGACATATAAATCCATGGGTTTTAAGATTCTTACTTGTCAGGTGTCTTGCCAGGCGTTGAATATGGGGTGTTGAGTCCATTTCGTTGAGCAAGGAGTAGGGCTTGTCTATTATATATTTGGCTTATGGAACGGTATCTGTGCTAATTTCAATCTCTGGTTTTATGCAGCACCCCAACTCACCTTTCCCCATAAGCAAGCATAAGTTGGTTTTCTAAATTTGAGACCCTGTTCTGTTTTGTAATTCAGTTTATGTGTAGCCAAGTTTACATTCCGTGTATTACTGATATATTATGATGTTTCTTTTTCTGTGTGACTTATTTCTCGTAGAATCATCGTACCTGAATCCACTCATTATGCCGCTACGGGCCTGAAGACGTAGATTTCATTGCTGAGTGATATTCCATTGTACGTGCGTACCAGAACTTCTTTATCCATTTTTTCCTTTCTCGGATATTTAACTTGTACCGTAGACAAGGTTCTTGTAAACAGAGCCATCCCAAACTTTGGGGTGGCTGTGTGTTTGTGATTTTAATTTCCCTAAGCTATAGGACCATAAGTGGAAGTGACATAGGCTGTGTTGCTTTGTTTCCTACGTGTTTCAGGATACACCATACATTTCTCCAGGGAGGCTGTTGGCAATTTACATCCCGCCCATCAGCATAACAAGGCTCCCTGTTCTCCAAGACCTGTCCTGCCTTTCTGGATTTTACACTTTTTTCAGATGGCCCTTTTGACCGGGGGGCAGTGAGACTTCATTGTAGTGCAGATTTCCTTTACACGCTTGCTTGGTTGGCCAAAAAGGGCGTATGCGTTTTTTCCTGAATATATTCAGGAAAAAACGCATACGCCCTTTTTGGCCAAGTGCATCATTGTCGACATTCTGCCTCTTTTCCTATGCTTTAAGTGCAATTCCAGTCTACCCCCTGAAATCGTTTTCCTGAAATTCTGCCCCGCTTTCAAGTCCTCTTTGAAGACTTACTTCAGTACATTTTTGGACGATAGCTGTCATTCATAACTCTGCAGGTTTGTGAATTACAGTGCCCCTGAGATCCTGTCTTCAACTCCTTTTCTTGTGAGCTGGCCGCAAAGCCGCAGGATTGCTTCAGGCCCTAATATGTTTCCGGCCGGGCACGCTGAGCCTTTGGTTAATTCCTCTTCCTGGTGGGAAATGATCGTTCCATTTGCCCGTGCAGACACCAACAGCTAGCCTCTCATTGGTTCTCCCTATGCCTGTTCATCTTGCGCAGAAATTGCAAACTGTGCCAAACAGGAGGTTAAAGGCACTGACTCTCCAAGTGGGGAGAGTGTTAGTAAAGCGTCTGGAATGGTGAACCCGAGTACCAGGGGACGAAAACTGAGATGCATTTGAAAACGTTTCCCAATCACACGGCGGACGATAGTCTGGGTTTCCCATGCATGTTTTAGCTGAAGGAAGAATCCCTTAAACCTGGAGAGTTGGGACCCATGGAATGGGTACCATGCAGTATGACTTCAAAGGGTCTGCGTTTGCTCACCGAACCTCACCAATGTTGTCAGCCCGAAGTGCCCAGCCTTATGTCTCACCCAGCTCTGGGTGTAGATGTGGTAAATCCAGGTTGCATCACAAGCCCTGAATGAATGATTTAAGAATTGCTCTCTATTTCACTGTCATTGTGTTTTGTTTTTGAAATTTATTTTGATAATGGGATTTATCGGATTTTCACTGCTGCGTTTAGGCCGCTGTACACACGCTTGATTTCCTTATGGAGACATATAAATCCATGGGTTTTAAGATTCTTACTTGTCAGGTATCTTGCCAGGCGTTGAATATGGGGTGTTGAGTCCATTTCGTTGAGCAAGGAGTAGGGCTTGTCTATTATATATTTGGCTTATGGAACGGTATCTGTGCTAATTTCAATCTCTGGTTTTATGCAGCACCCCAACTCACCTTTCCCCATAAGCAAGCATAAGTTGGTTTTCTAAATTTGAGACCCTGTTCTGTTTTGTAATTCAGTTTATGTGTAGCCAAGTTTACATTCCGTGTATTACTGATATATTATGATGTTTCTTTTTCTGTGTGACTTATTTCTCGTAGAATCATCGTACCTGAATCCACTCATTATGCCGCTACGGGCCTGAAGACGTAGATTTCATTGCTGAGTGATATTCCATTGTACGTGCGTACCAGAACTTCTTTATCCATTTTTTCCTTTCTCGGATATTTAACTTGTACCGTAGACAAGGTTCTTGTAAACAGAGCCATCCCAAACTTTGGGGTGGCTGTGTGTTTGTGATTTTAATTTCCCTAAGCTATAGGACCATAAGTGGAAGTGACATAGGCTGTGTTGCTTTGTTTCCTACGTGTTTCAGGATACACCATACATTTCTCCAGAGTGGCTGTTGGCAATTTACATCCCGCCCATCAGCATAACAAGGCTCCCTGTTCTCCAAGACCTGTCCTGCCTTTCTGGATTTTACACTTTTTTCAGATGGCCCTTTTGACCGGGGGGCAGTGAGACTTCATTGTAGTGCAGATTTCCTTTACACGCTTGCTTGGTTGGCCAAAAAGGGCGTATGCGTTTTTTCCTGAATATATTCAGGAAAAAACGCATACGCCCTTTTTGGCCAAGTGCATCATTGTCGACATTCTGCCTCTTTTCCTATGCTTTAAGTGCAATTCCAGTCTACCCCCTGAAATCGTTTTCCTGAAATTCTGCCCCGCTTTCAAGTCCTCTTTGAAGACTTACTTCAGTACATTTTTGGACGATAGCTGTCATTCATAACTCTGCAGGTTTGTGAATTACAGTGCCCCTGAGATCCTGTCTTCAACTCCTTTTCTTGTGAGCTGGCCGCAAAGCCGCAGGATTGCTTCAGGCCCTAATATGTTTCCGGCCGGGCACGCTGAGCCTTTGGTTAATTCCTCTTCCTGGTGGGAAATGATCGTTCCATTTGCCCGTGCAGACACCAACAGCTAGCCTCTCATTGGTTCTCCCTATGCCTGTTCATCTTGCGCAGAAATTGCAAACTGTGCCAAAAAGGAGGTTAAAGGCACTGACTCTCCAAGTGGGGAGAGTGTTAGTAAAGCGTCTGGAATGGTGAACCCGAGTACCAGGGGACGAAAACTGAGATGCATTTGAAAACGTTTCCCAATCACACGGCGGACGATAGTCTGGGTTTCCCATGCATGTTTTAGCTGAAGGAAGAATCCCTTAAACCTGGAGAGTTGGGACCCATGGAATGGGTACCATGCAGTATGACTTCAAAGGGTCTGCGTTTGCTCACCGAACCTCACCAATGTTGTCAGCCCGAAGTGCCCAGCCTTATGTCTCACCCAGCTCTGGGTGTAGATGTGGTAAATCCAGGTTGCATCACAAGCCCTGAATGAATGATTTAAGAATTGCTCTCTATTTCACTGTCATTGTGTTTTGTTTTTGAAATTTATTTTGATAATGGGATTTATCGGATTTTCACTGCTGCGTTTAGGCCGCTGTACACACGCTTGATTTCCTTATGGAGACATATAAATCCATGGGTTTTAAGATTCTTACTTGTCAGGTATCTTGCCAGGCGTTGAATATGGGGTGTTGAGTCCATTTCGTTGAGCAAGGAGTAGGGCTTGTCTATTATATATTTGGCTTATGGAACGGTATCTGTGCTAATTTCAATCTCTGGTTTTATGCAGCACCCCAACTCACCTTTCCCCATAAGCAAGCATAAGTTGGTTTTCTAAATTTGAGACCCTGTTCTGTTTTGTAATTCAGTTTATGTGTAGCCAAGTTTACATTCCGTGTATTACTGATATATTATGATGTTTCTTTTTCTGTGTGACTTATTTCTCGTAGAATCATCGTACCTGAATCCACTCATTATGCCGCTACGGGCCTGAAGACGTAGATTTCATTGCTGAGTGATATTCCATTGTACGTGCGTACCAGAACTTCTTTATCCATTTTTTCCTTTCTCGGATATTTAACTTGTACCGTAGACAAGGTTCTTGTAAACAGAGCCATCCCAAACTTTGGGGTGGCTGTGTGTTTGTGATTTTAATTTCCCTAAGCTATAGGACCATAAGTGGAAGTGACATAGGCTGTGTTGCTTTGTTTCCTACGTGTTTCAGGATACACCATACATTTCTCCAGAGTGGCTGTTGGCAATTTACATCCCGCCCATCAGCATAACAAGGCTCCCTGTTCTCCAAGACCTGTCCTGCCTTTCTGGATTTTACACTTTTTTCAGATGGCCCTTTTGACCGGGGGGCAGTGAGACTTCATTGTAGTGCAGATTTCCTTTACACGCTTGCTTGGTTGGCCAAAACGGGCGTATGCGTTTTTTCCTGAATATATTCAGGAGAAAACGCATACGCCCTTTTTGGCCAAGTGCATCATTGTCGACATTCTGCCTCTTTTCCTATGCTTTAAGTGCAATTCCAGTCTACCCCCTGAAATCGTTTTCCTGAAATTCTGGCCCGCTTTCAAGTCCTCTTTGAAGACTTACTTCAGTACATTTTTGGACGATAGCTGTCATTCATAACTCTGCAGGTTTGTGAATTACAGTGCCCCTGAGCTCCTGTCTTCAACTCCTTTTCTTGTGAGCTGGCCGCAAAACCGCAGGATTGCTTCAGGCCCTAATATGTTTCCGGCCGGGCACGCTGAGCCTTTGGTTAATTCCTCTTCCTGGTGGGAAATGATCGTTCCATTTGCCCGTGCAGACACCAACAGCTAGCCTCTCATTGGTTCTCCCTATGCCTGTTCATCTTGCGCAGAAATTGCAAACTGTGCCAAACAGGAGGTTAAAGGCACTGACTCTCCAAGTGGGGAGAGTGTTAGTAAAGCGTCTGGAATGGTGAACCCGAGTACCAGGGGACGAAAACTGAGATGCATTTGAAAACGTTTCCCAATCACACGGCGGACGATAGTCTGGGTTTCCCATGCATGTTTTAGCTGAAGGAAGAATCCCTTAAACCTGGAGAGTTGGGACCCATGGAATGGGTACCATGCAGTATGACTTCAAAGGGTCTGCGTTTGCTCACCGAACCTCACCAATGTTGTCAGCCCGAAGTGCCCAGCCTTATGTCTCACCCAGCTCTGGGTGTAGATGTGGTAAATCCAGGTTGCATCACAAGCCCTGAATGAATGATTTAAGAATTGCTCTCTATTTCACTGTCATTGTGTTTTGTTTTTGAAATTTATTTTGATAATGGGATTTATCGGATTTTCACTGCTGCGTTTAGGCCGCTGTACACACGCTTGATTTCCTTATGGAGACATATAAATCCATGGGTTTTAAGATTCTTACTTGTCAGGTATCTTGCCAGGCGTTGAATATGGGGTGTTGAGTCCATTTCGTTGAGCAAGGAGTAGGGCTTGTCTATTATATATTTGGCTTATGGAACGGTATCTGTGCTAATTTCAATCTCTGGTTTTATGCAGCACCCCAACTCACCTTTCCCCATAAGCAAGCATAAGTTGGTTTTCTAAATTTGAGACCCTGTTCTGTTTTGTAATTCAGTTTATGTGTAGCCAAGTTTACATTCCGTGTATCACTGATATATTATGATGTTTCTTTTTCTGTGTGACTTATTTCTCGTAGAATCATCGTACCTGAATCCACTCATTATGCCGCTACGGGCCTGAAGACGTAGATTTCATTGCTGAGTGATATTCCATTGTACGTGCGTACCAGAACTTCTTTATCCATTTTTTCCTTTCTCGGATATTTAACTTGTACCGTAGACAAGGTTCTTGTAAACAGAGCCATCCCAAACTTTGGGGTGGCTGTGTGTTTGTGATTTTAATTTCCCTAAGCTATAGGACCATAAGTGGAAGTGACATAGGCTGTGTTGCTTTGTTTCCTACGTGTTTCAGGATACACCATACATTTCTCCAGAGTGGCTGTTGGCAATTTACATCCCGCCCATCAGCATAACAAGGCTCCCTGTTCTCCAAGACCTGTCCTGCCTTTCTGGATTTTACACTTTTTTCAGATGGCCCTTTTGACCGGGGGGCAGTGAGACTTCATTGTAGTGCAGATTTCCTTTACACGCTTGCTTGGTTGGCCAAAAAGGGCGTATGCGTTTTTTCCTGAATATATTCAGGAGAAAACGCATACGCCCTTTTTGGCCAAGTGCATCATTGTCGACATTCTGCCTCTTTTCCTATGCTTTAAGTGCAATTCCAGTCTACCCCCTGAAATCGTTTTCCTGAAATTCTGCCCCGCTTTCAAGTCCTCTTTGAAGACTTACTTCAGTACATTTTTGGACGATAGCTGTCATTCATAACTCTGCAGGTTTGTGAATTACAGTGCCCCTGAGCTCCTGTCTTCAACTCCTTTTCTTGTGAGCTGGCCGCAAAGCCGCAGGATTGCTTCAGGCCCTAATATGTTTCCGGCCGGGCACGCTGAGCCTTTGGTTAATTCCTCTTCCTGGTGGGAAATGATCGTTCCATTTGCCCGTGCAGACACCAACATCTAGCCTCTCATTGGTTCTCCCTATGCCTGTTCATCTTGCGCAGAAATTGCAAACTGTGCCAAACAGGAGGTTAAAGGCACTGACTCTCCAAGTGGGGAGAGTGTTAGTAAAGCGTCTGGAATGGTGAACCCGAGTACCAGGGGACGAAAACTGAGATGCATTTGAAAACGTTTCCCAATCACACGGCGGACGATAGTCTGGGTTTCCCATGCATGTTTTAGCTGAAGGAAGAATCCCTTAAACCTGGAGAGTTGGGACCCATGGAATGGGTACCATGCAGTATGACTTCAAAGGGTCTGCGTTTGCTCACCGAACCTCACCAATGTTGTCAGCCCGAAGTGCCCAGCCTTATGTCTCACCCAGCTCTGGGTGTAGATGTGGTAAATCCAGGTTGCATCACAAGCCCTGAATGAATGATTTAAGAATTGCTCTCTATTTCACTGTCATTGTGTTTTGTTTTTGAAATTTATTTTGATAATGGGATTTATCGGATTTTCACTGCTGCGTTTAGGCCGCTGTACACACGCTTGATTTCCTTATGGAGACATATAAATCCATGGGTTTTAAGATTCTTACTTGTCAGGTATCTTGCCAGGCGTTGAATATGGGGTGTTGAGTCCATTTCGTTGAGCAAGGAGTAGGGCTTGTCTATTATATATTTGGCTTATGGAACGGTATCTGTGCTAATTTCAATCTCTGGTTTTATGCAGCACCCCAACTCACCTTTCCCCATAAGCAAGCATAAGTTGGTTTTCTAAATTTGAGACCCTGTTCTGTTTTGTAATTCAGTTTATGTGTAGCCAAGTTTACATTCCGTGTATTACTGATATATTATGATGTTTCTTTTTCTGTGTGACTTATTTCTCGTAGAATCATCGTACCTGAATCCACTCATTATGCCGCTACGGGCCTGAAGACGTAGATTTCATTGCTGAGTGATATTCCATTGTACGTGCGTACCAGAACTTCTTTATCCATTTTTTCCTTTCTCGGATATTTAACTTGTACCGTAGACAAGGTTCTTGTAAACAGAGCCATCCCAAACTTTGGGGTGGCTGTGTGTTTGTGATTTTAATTTCCCTAAGCTATAGGACCATAAGTGGAAGTGACATAGGCTGTGTTGCTTTGTTTCCTACGTGTTTCAGGATACACCATACATTTCTCCAGAGTGGCTGTTGGCAATTTACATCCCGCCCATCAGCATAACAAGGCTCCCTGTTCTCCAAGACCTGTCCTGCCTTTCTGGATTTTACACTTTTTTCAGATGGCCCTTTTGACCGGGGGGCAGTGAGACTTCATTGTAGTGCAGATTTCCTTTACACGCTTGCTTGGTTGGCCAAAACGGGCGTATGCGTTTTTTCCTGAATATATTCAGGAGAAAACGCATACGCCCTTTTTGGCCAAGTGCATCATTGTCGACATTCTGCCTCTTTTCCTATGCTTTAAGTGCAATTCCAGTCTACCCCCTGAAATCGTTTTCCTGAAATTCTGGCCCGCTTTCAAGTCCTCTTTGAAGACTTACTTCAGTACATTTTTGGACGATAGCTGTCATTCATAACTCTGCAGGTTTGTGAATTACAGTGCCCCTGAGCTCCTGTCTTCAACTCCTTTTCTTGTGAGCTGGCCGCAAAACCGCAGGATTGCTTCAGGCCCTAATATGTTTCCGGCCGGGCACGCTGAGCCTTTGGTTAATTCCTCTTCCTGGTGGGAAATGATCGTTCCATTTGCCCGTGCAGACACCAACAGCTAGCCTCTCATTGGTTCTCCCTATGCCTGTTCATCTTGCGCAGAAATTGCAAACTGTGCCAAACAGGAGGTTAAAGGCACTGACTCTCCAAGTGGGGAGAGTGTTAGTAAAGCGTCTGGAATGGTGAACCCGAGTACCAGGGGACGAAAACTGAGATGCATTTGAAAACGTTTCCCAATCACACGGCGGACGATAGTCTGGGTTTCCCATGCATGTTTTAGCTGAAGGAAGAATCCCTTAAACCTGGAGAGTTGGGACCCATGGAATGGGTACCATGCAGTATGACTTCAAAGGGTCTGCGTTTGCTCACCGAACCTCACCAATGTTGTCAGCCCGAAGTGCCCAGCCTTATGTCTCACCAAGCTCTGGGTGTAGATGTGGTAAATCCAGGTTGCATCACAAGCCCTGAATGAATGATTTAAGAATTGCTCTCTATTTCACTGTCATTGTGTTTTGTTTTTGAAATTTATTTTGATAATGGGATTTATCGGATTTTCACTGCTGCGTTTAGGCCGCTGTACACACGCTTGATTTCCTTATGGAGACATATAAATCCATGGGTTTTAAGATTCTTACTTGTCAGGTATCTTGCCAGGCGTTGAATATGGGGTGTTGAGTCCATTTCGTTGAGCAAGGAGTAGGGCTTGTCTATTATATATTTGGCTTATGGAACGGTATCTGTGCTAATTTCAATCTCTGGTTTTATGCAGCACCCCAACTCACCTTTCCCCATAAGCAAGCATAAGTTGGTTTTCTAAATTTGAGACCCTGTTCTGTTTTGTAATTCAGTTTATGTGTAGCCAAGTTTACATTCCGTGTATTACTGATATATTATGATGTTTCTTTTTCTGTGTGACTTATTTCTCGTAGAATCAGCGTACCTGAATCCACTCATTATGCCGCTACGGGCCTGAAGACGTAGATTTCATTGCTGAGTGATATTCCATTGTACGTGCGTACCAGAACTTCTTTATCCATTTTTTCCTTTCTCGGATATTTAACTTGTACCGTAGACAAGGTTCTTGTAAACAGAGCCATCCCAAACTTTGGGGTGGCTGTGTGTTTGTGATTTTAATTTCCCTAAGCTATAGGACCATAAGTGGAAGTGACATAGGCTGTGTTGCTTTGTTTCCTACGTGTTTCAGGATACACCATACATTTCTCCAGAGTGGCTGTTGGCAATTTACATCCCGCCCATCAGCATAACAAGGCTCCCTGTTCTCCAAGACCTGTCCTGCCTTTCTGGATTTTACACTTTTTTCAGATGGCCCTTTTGACCGGGGGGCAGTGAGACTTCATTGTAGTGCAGATTTCCTTTACACGCTTGCTTGGTTGGCCAAAAAGGGCGTATGCGTTTTTTCCTGAATATATTCAGGAAAAAACGCATACGCCCTTTTTGGCCAAGTGCATCATTGTCGACATTCTGCCTCTTTTCCTATGCTTTAAGTGCAATTCCAGTCTACCCCCTGAAATCGTTTTCCTGAAATTCTGGCCCGCTTTCAAGTCCTCTTTGAAGACTTACTTCAGTACATTTTTGGACGATAGCTGTCATTCATAACTCTGCAGGTTTGTGAATTACAGTGCCCCTGAGCTCCTGTCTTCAACTCCTTTTCTTGTGAGCTGGCCGCAAAGCCGCAGGATTGCTTCAGGCCCTAATATGTTTCCGGCCGGGCACGCTGAGCCTTTGGTTAATTCCTCTTCCTGGTGGGAAATGATCGTTCCATTTGCCCGTGCAGACACCAACAGCTAGCCTCTCATTGGTTCTCCCTATGCCTGTTCATCTTGCGCAGAAATTGCAAACTGTGCCAAACAGGAGGTTAAAGGCACTGACTCTCCAAGTGGGGAGAGTGTTAGTAAAGCGTCTGGAATGGTGAACCCGAGTACCAGGGGACGAAAACTGAGATGCATTTGAAAACGTTTCCCAATCACACGGCGGACGATAGTCTGGGTTTCCCATGCATGTTTTAGCTGAAGGAAGAATCCCTTAAACCTGGAGAGTTGGGACCCATGGAATGGGTACCATGCAGTATGACTTCAAAGGGTCTGCGTTTGCTCACCGAACCTCACCAATGTTGTCAGCCCGAAGTGCCCAGCCTTATGTCTCACCCAGCTCTGGGTGTAGATGTGGTAAATCCAGGTTGCATCACAAGCCCTGAATGAATGATTTAAGAATTGCTCTCTATTTCACTGTCATTGTGTTTTGTTTTTGAAATTTATTTTGATAATGGGATTTATCGGATTTTCACTGCTGCGTTTAGGCCGCTGTACACACGCTTGATTTCCTTATGGAGACATATAAATCCATGGGTTTTAAGATTCTTACTTGTCAGGTATCTTGCCAGGCGTTGAATATGGGGTGTTGAGTCCATTTCGTTGAGCAAGGAGTAGGGCTTGTCTATTATATATTTGGCTTATGGAACGGTATCTGTGCTAATTTCAATCTCTGGTTTTATGCAGCACCCCAACTCACCTTTCCCCATAAGCAAGCATAAGTTGGTTTTCTAAATTTGAGACCCTGTTCTGTTTTGTAATTCAGTTTATGTGTAGCCAAGTTTACATTCCGTGTATTACTGATATATTATGATGTTTCTTTTTCTGTGTGACTTATTTCTCGTAGAATCATCGTACCTGAATCCACTCATTATGCCGCTACGGGCCTGAAGACGTAGATTTCATTGCTGAGTGATATTCCATTGTACGTGCGTACCAGAACTTCTTTATCCATTTTTTGCTTTCTCGGATATTTAACTTGTACCGTAGACAAGGTTCTTGTAAACAGAGCCATCCCAAACTTTGGGGTGGCTGTGTGTTTGTGATTTTAATTTCCCTAAGCTATAGGACCATAAGTGGAAGTGACATAGGCTGTGTTGCTTTGTTTCCTACGTGTTTCAGGATACACCATACATTTCTCCAGAGTGGCTGTTGGCAATTTACATCCCGCCCATCAGCATAACAAGGCTCCCTGTTCTCCAAGACCTGTCCTGCCTTTCTGGATTTTACACTTTTTTCAGATGGCCCTTTTGACCGGGGGGCAGTGAGACTTCATTGTAGTGCAGATTTCCTTTACACGCTTGCTTGGTTGGCCAAAAAGGGCGTATGCGTTTTTCCCTGAATATATTCAGGAAAAAACGCATACGCCCTTTTTGGCCAAGTGCATCATTGTCGACATTCTGCCTCTTTTCCTATGCTTTAAGTGCAATTCCAGTCTACCCCCTGAAATCGTTTTCCTGAAATTCTGCCCCGCTTTCAAGTCCTCTTTGAAGACTTACTTCAGTACATTTTTGGACGATAGCTGTCATTCATAACTCTGCAGGTTTGTGAATTACAGTGCCCCTGAGCTCCTGTCTTCAACTCCTTTTCTTGTGAGCTGGCCGCAAAACCGCAGGATTGCTTCAGGCCCTAATATGTTTCCGGCCGGGCACGCTGAGCCTTTGGTTAATTCCTCTTCCTGGTGGGAAATGATCGTTCCATTTGCCCGTGCAGACACCAACAGCTAGCCTCTCATTGGTTCTCCCTATGCCTGTTCATCTTGCGCAGAAATTGCAAACTGTGCCAAACAGGAGGTTAAAGGCACTGACTCTCCAAGTGGGGAGAGTGTTAGTAAAGCGTCTGGAATGGTGAACCCGAGTACCAGGGGACGAAAACTGAGATGCATTTGAAAACGTTTCCCAATCACACGGCGGACGATAGTCTGGGTTTCCCATGCATGTTTTAGCTGAAGGAAGAATCCCTTAAACCTGGAGAGTTGGGACCCATGGAATGGGTACCATGCAGTATGACTTCAAAGGGTCTGCGTTTGCTCACCGAACCTCACCAATGTTATCAGCCCGAAGTGCCCAGCCTTATGTCTCACCCAGCTCTGGGTGTAGATGTGGTAAATCCAGGTTGCATCACAAGCCCTGAATGAATGATTTAAGAATTGCTCTCTATTTCACTGTCATTGTGTTTTGTTTTTGAAATTTATTTTGATAATGGGATTTATCGGATTTTCACTGCTGCGTTTAGGCCGCTGTACACACGCTTGATTTCCTTATGGAGACATATAAATCCATGGGTTTTAAGATTCTTACTTGTCAGGTATCTTGCCAGGCGTTGAATATGGGGTGTTGAGTCCATTTCGTTGAGCAAGGAGTAGGGCTTGTCTATTATATATTTGGCTTATGGAACGGTATCTGTGCTAATTTCAATCTCTGGTTTTATGCAGCACCCCAACTCACCTTTCCCCATAAGCAAGCATAAGTTGGTTTTCTAAATTTGAGACCCTGTTCTGTTTTGTAATTCAGTTTATGTGTAGCCAAGTTTACATTCCGTGTATTACTGATATATTATGATGTTTCTTTTTCTGTGTGACTTATTTCTCGTAGAATCATCGTACCTGAATCCACTCATTATGCCGCTACGGGCCTGAAGACGTAGATTTCATTGCTGAGTGATATTCCATTGTACGTGCGTACCAGAACTTCTTTATCCATTTTTTCCTTTCTCGGATATTTAACTTGTACCGTAGACAAGGTTCTTGTAAACAGAGCCATCCCAAACTTTGGGGTGGCTGTGTGTTTGTGATTTTAATTTCCCTAAGCTATAGGACCATAAGTGGAAGTGACATAGGCTGTGTTGCTTTGTTTCCTACGTGTTTCAGGATACACCATACATTTCTCCAGAGTGGCTGTTGGCAATTTACATCCCGCCCATCAGCATAACAAGGCTCCCTGTTCTCCAAGACCTGTCCTGCCTTTCTGGATTTTACACTTTTTTCAGATGGCCCTTTTGACCGGGGGGCAGTGAGACTTCATTGTAGTGCAGATTTCCTTTACACGCTTGCTTGGTTGGCCAAAAAGGGCGTATGCGTTTTTTCCTGAATATATTCAGGAGAAAACGCATACGCCCTTTTTGGCCAAGTGCATCATTGTCGACATTCTGCCTCTTTTCCTATGCTTTAAGTGCAATTCCAGTCTACCCCCTGAAATCGTTTTCCTGAAATTCTGCCCCGCTTTCAAGTCCTCCTTGAAGACTTACTTCAGTACATTTTTGGACGATAGCTGTCATTCATAACTCTGCAGGTTTGTGAATTACAGTGCCCCTGAGCTCCTGTCTTCAACTCCTTTTCTTGTGAGCTGGCCGCAAAACCGCAGGATTGCTTCAGGCCCTAATATGTTTCCGGCCGGGCACGCTGAGCCTTTGGTTAATTCCTCTTCCTGGTGGGAAATGATCGTTCCATTTGCCCGTGCAGACACCAACAGCTAGCCTCTCATTGGTTCTCCCTATGCCTGTTTATCTTGCGCAGAAATTGCAAACTGTGCCAAACAGGAGGTTAAAGGCACTGACTCTCCAAGTGGGGAGAGTGTTAGTAAAGCGTCTGGAATGGTGAACCCGAGTACCAGGGGACGAAAACTGAGATGCATTTGAAAACGTTTCCCAATCACACGGCGGACGATAGTCTGGGTTTCCCATGCATGTTTTAGCTGAAGGAAGAATCCCTTAAACCTGGAGAGTTGGGACCCATGGAATGGGTACCATGCAGTATGACTTCAAAGGGTCTGCGTTTGCTCACCGAACCTCACCAATGTTATCAGCCCGAAGTGCCCAGCCTTATGTCTCACCCAGCTCTGGGTGTAGATGTGGTAAATCCAGGTTGCATCACAAGCCCTGAATGAATGATTTAAGAATTGCTCTCTATTTCACTGTCATTGTGTTTTGTTTTTGAAATTTATTTTGATAATGGGATTTATCGGATTTTCACTGCTGCGTTTAGGCCGCTGTACACACGCTTGATTTCCTTATGGAGACATATAAATCCATGGGTTTTAAGATTCTTACTTGTCAGGTATCTTGCCAGGCGTTGAATATGGGGTGTTGAGTCCATTTCGTTGAGCAAGGAGTAGGGCTTGTCTATTATATATTTGGCTTATGGAACGGTATCTGTGCTAATTTCAATCTCTGGTTTTATGCAGCACCCCAACTCACCTTTCCCCATAAGCAAGCATAAGTTGGTTTTCTAAATTTGAGACCCTGTTCTGTTTTGTAATTCAGTTTATGTGTAGCCAAGTTTACATTCCGTGTATTACTGATATATTATGATGTTTCTTTTTCTGTGTGACTTATTTCTCGTAGAATCATCGTACCTGAATCCACTCATTATGCCGCTACGGGCCTGAAGACGTAGATTTCATTGCTGAGTGATATTCCATTGTACGTGCGTACCAGAACTTCTTTATCCATTTTTTCCTTTCTCGGATATTTAACTTGTACCGTAGACAAGGTTCTTGTAAACAGAGCCATCCCAAACTTTGGGGTGGCTGTGTGTTTGTGATTTTAATTTCCCTAAGCTATAGGACCATAAGTGGAAGTGACATAGGCTGTGTTGCTTTGTTTCCTACGTGTTTCAGGATACACCATACATTTCTCCAGAGTGGCTGTTGGCAATTTACATCCCGCCCATCAGCATAACAAGGCTCCCTGTTCTCCAAGACCTGTCCTGCCTTTCTGGATTTTACACTTTTTTCAGATGGCCCTTTTGACCGGGGGGCAGTGAGTCTTCATTGTAGTGCAGATTTCCTTTACACGCTTGCTTGGTTGGCCAAAAAGGGCGTATGCGTTTTTTCCTGAATATATTCAGGAAGAAACGCATACGCCCTTTTTGGCCAAGTGCATCATTGTCGACATTCTGCCTCTTTTCCTATGCTTTAAGTGCAATTCCAGTCTACCCCCTGAAATCGTTTTCCTGAAATTCTGCCCCGCTTTCAAGTCCTCTTTGAAGACTTACTTCAGTACATTTTTGGACGATAGCTGTCATTCATAACTCTGCAGGTTTGTGAATTACAGTGCCCCTGAGCTCCTGTCTTCAACTCCTTTTCTTGTGAGCTGGCCGCAAAACCGCAGGATTGCTTCAGGCCCTAATATGTTTCCGGCCGGGCACGCTGAGCCTTTGGTTAATTCCTCTTCCTGGTGGGAAATGATCGTTCCATTTGCCCGTGCAGACACCAACAGCTAGTCTCTCATTGGTTCTCCCTATGCCTGTTCATCTTGCGCAGAAATTGCAAACTGTGCCAAACAGGAGGTTAAAGGCACTGACTCTCCAAGTGGGGAGAGTGTTAGTAAAGCGTCTGGAATGGTGAACCCGAGTACCAGGGGACGAAAACTGAGATGCATTTGAAAACGTTTCCCAATCACACGGCGGACGATAGTCTGGGTTTCCCATGCATGTTTTAGCTGAAGGAAGAATCCCTTAAACCTGGAGAGTTGGGACCCATGGAATGGGTACCATGCAGTATGACTTCAAAGGGTCTGCGTTTGCTCACCGAGCCTCACCAATGTTATCAGCCCGAAGTGCCCAGCCTTATGTCTCACCCAGCTCTGGGTGTAGATGTGGTAAATCCAGGTTGCATCACAAGCCCTGAATGAATGATTAAGAATTGCTCTCGATTTCACTGTCATTGTGTTTTGTTTTTGAAATTTATTTTGATAATGGGATTTATCAGATTTTCACTGCTGCGTTTAGGCCGCTGTACACACGCTTGATTTCCTTATGGAGACATATAAATCCATGGGTTTTAAGATTCTTACTTGTCAGGTATCTTGCCAGGCGTTGAATATGGGTTGTTGAGTCCATTTCGTTGAGCAAGGAGTAGGGCTTGTCTATTATATATTTGGCTTATGGAACGGTATCTGTGCTAATTTCAATCTCTGGTTTTATGCAGCACCCCAACTCACCTTTCCCCATAAGCAAGCATAAGTTGGTTTTCTAAATTTGAGACCCTGTTCTGTTTTGTAATTCAGTTTATGTGTAGCCAAGTTTACATTCCGTGTATTACTGATATATTATGATGTTTCTTTTTCTGTGTGACTTATTTCTCGTAGAATCATCGTACCTGAATCCACTCATTATGCCACTACGGGCCTGAAGACGTAGATTTCATTGCTGAGTGATATTCCATTGTACGTGCGTACCAGAACTTCTTTATCCATTTTTTCCTTTCTCGGATATTTAACTTGTACCGTAGACAAGGTTCTTGTAAACAGAGCCATCCCAAACTTTGGGGTGGCTGTGTGTTTGTGATTTTAATTTCCCTAAGCTATAGGACCATAAGTGGAAGTGACATAGGCTGTGTTGCTTTGTTTCCTACGTGTTTCAGGATACACCATACATTTCTCCAGAGTGGCTGTTGGCAATTTACATCCCGCCCATCAGCATAACAAGGCTCCCTGTTCTCCAAGACCTGTCCTGCCTTTCTGGATTTTACACTTTTTTCAGATGGCCCTTTTGACCGGGGGGCAGTGAGACTTCATTGTAGTGCAGATTTCCTTTACACGCTTGCTTGGTTGGCCAAAAAGGGCGTATGCGTTTTTTCCTGAATATATTCAGGAAAAAACGCATACGCCCTTTTTGGCCAAGTGCATCATTGTCGACATTCTGCCTCTTTTCCTATGCTTTAACTGCAATTCCAGTCTACCCCCTGAAATCGTTTTCCTGAAATTCTGCCCCGCTTTCAAGTCCTCTTTGAAGACTTACTTCAGTACATTTTTGGACGATAGCTGTCATTCATAACTCTGCAGGTTTGTGAATTACAGTGCCCCTGAGCTCCTGTCTTCAACTCCTTTTCTTGTGAGCTGGCCGCAAAACCGCAGGATTGCTTCAGGCCCTAATATGTTTCCGGCCGGGCACGCTGAGCCTTTGGTTAATTCCTCTTCCTGGTGGGAAATGAGCGTTCCATTTGCCCGTGCAGACACCAACAGCTAGTCTCTCATTGGTTCTCCCTATGCCTGTTCATCTTGCGCAGAAATTGCAAACTGTGCCAAACAGGAGGTTAAAGGCACTGACTCTCCAAGTGGGGAGAGTGTTAGTAAAGCGTCTGGAATGGTGAACCCGAGTACCAGGGGACGAAAACTGAGATGCATTTGAAAACGTTTCCCAATCACACGGCGGACGATAGTCTGGGTTTCCCATGCATGTTTTAGCTGAAGGAAGAATCCCTTAAACCTGGAGAGTTGGGACCCATGGAATGGGTACCATGCAGTATGACTTCAAAGGGTCTGCGTTTGCTCACCGAACCTCACCAATGTTATCAGCCCGAAGTGCCCAGCCTTATGTCTCACCCAGCTCTGGGTGTAGATGTGGTAAATCCAGGTTGCATCACAAGCCCTGAATGAATGATTTAAGAATTGCTCTCTATTTCACTGTCATTGTGTTTTGTTTTTGAAATTTACTTTGATAATGGGATTTATCGGATTTTCACTGCTGCGTTTAGGCCGCTGTACACACGCTTGATTTCCTTATGGAGACATATAAATCCATGGGTTTTAAGATTCTTACTTGTCAGGTATCTTGCCAGGCGTTGAATATGGGGTGTTGAGTCCATTTCGTTGAGCAAGGAGTAGGGCTTGTCTATTATATATTTGGCTTATGGAACGGTATCTGTGCTAATTTCAATCTCTGGTTTTATGCAGCACCCCAACTCACCTTTCCCCATAAGCAAGCATAAGTTGGTTTTCTAAATTTGAGACCCTGTTCTGTTTTGTAATTCAGTTTATGTGTAGCCAAGTTTACATTCCGTGTATTACTGATATATTATGATGTTTCTTTTTCTGTGTGACTTATTTCTCGTAGAATCATCGTACCTGAATCCACTCATTATGCCGCTACGGGCCTGAAGACGTAGATTTCATTGCTGAGTGATATTCCATTGTACGTGCGTACCAGAACTTCTTTATCCATTTTTTCCTTTCTCGGATATTTAACTTGTACCGTAGACAAGGTTCTTGTAAACAGAGCCATCCCAAACTTGGGGTGGCTCTGTGTTTGTGATTTTAATTTCCCTAAGCTATAGGACCATAAGTGGAAGTGACATAGGCTGTGTTGCTTTGTTTCCTACGTGTTTCAGGATACACCATACATTTCTCCAGAGTGGCTGTTGGCAATTTACATCCCGCCCATCAGCATAACAAGGCTCCCTGTTCTCCAAGACCTGTCCTGCCTTTCTGGATTTTACACTTTTTTCAGATGGCCCTTTTGACCGGGGGGCAGTGAGACTTCATTGTAGTGCAGATTTCCTTTACACGCTTGCTTGGTTGGCCAAAAAGGGCGTATGCGTTTTTTCCTGAATATATTCAGGAGAAAACGCATACGCCCTTTTTGGCCAAGTGCATCATTGTCGACATTCTGCCTCTTTTCCTATGCTTTAAGTGCAATTCCAGTCTACCCCCTGAAATCGTTTTCCTGAAATTCTGCCCCGCTTTCAAGTCCTCTTTGAAGACTTACTTCAGTACATTTTTGGACGATAGCTGTCATTCATAACTCTGCAGGTTTGTGAATTACAGTGCCCCTGAGCTCCTGTCTTCAACTCCTTTTCTTGTGAGCTGGCCGCAAAACCGCAGGATTGCTTCAGGCCCTAATATGTTTCCGGCCGGGCACGCTGAGCCTTTGGTTAATTCCTCTTCCTGGTGGGAAATGATCGTTCCATTTGCCCGTGCAGACACCAACAGCTAGTCTCTCATTGGTTCTCCCTATGCCTGTTCATCTTGCGCAGAAATTGCAAACTGTGCCAAACAGGAGGTTAAAGGCACTGACTCTCCAAGTGGGGAGAGTGTTAGTAAAGCGTCTGGAATGGTGAACCCGAGTACCAGGGGACGAAAACTGAGATGCATTTGAAAACGTTTCCCAATCACACGGCGGACGATAGTCTGGGTTTCCCATGCATGTTTTAGCTGAAGGAAGAATCCCTTAAACCTGGAGAGTTGGGACCCATGGAATGGGTACCATGCAGTATGACTTCAAAGGGTCTGCATTTGCTCACCGAACCTCACCAATGTTATCAGCCCGAAGTGCCCAGCCTTATGTCTCACCCAGCTCTGGGTGTAGATGTGGTAAATCCAGGTTGCATCACAAGCCCTGAATGAATGATTTAAGAATTGCTCTCTATTTCACTGTCATTGTGTTTTGTTTTTGAAATTTACTTTGATAATGGGATTTATCGGATTTTCACTGCTGCGTTTAGGCCGCTGTACACACGCTTGATTTCCTTATGGAGACATATAAATCCATGGGTTTTAAGATTCTTACTTGTCAGGTATCTTGCCAGGCGTTGAATATGGGGTGTTGAGTCCATTTCGTTGAGCAAGGAGTAGGGCTTGTCTATTATATATTTGGCTTATGGAACGGTATCTGTGCTAATTTCAATCTCTGGTTTTATGCAGCACCCCAACTCACCTTTCCCCATAAGCAAGCATAAGTTGGTTTTCTAAATTTGAGACCCTGTTCTGTTTTGTAATTCAGTTTATGTGTAGCCAAGTTTACATTCCGTGTATTACTGATATATTATGATGTTTCTTTTTCTGTGTGACTTATTTCTCGTAGAATCATCGTACCTGAAACCACTCATTATGCCGCTACGGGCCTGAAGACGTAGATTTCATTGCTGAGTGATATTCCATTGTATGTGCGTACCAGAACTTCTTTATCCATTTTTTCCTTTCTCGGATATTTAACTTGTACCGTAGACAAGGTTCTTGTAAACAGAGCCATACCAAACTTTGGGGTGGCTGTGTGTTTGTGATTTTAATTTCCCTAAGCTATAGGACCATAAGTGGAAGTGACATAGGCTGTGTTGCTTTGTTTCCTACGTGTTTCAGGATACACCATACATTTCTCCAGAGTGGCTGTTGGCAATTTACATCCCGCCCATCAGCATAACAAGGCTCCCTGTTCTCCAAGACCTGTCCTGCCTTTCTGGATTTTACACTTTTTTCAGATGGCCCTTTTGACCGGGGGGCAGTGAGACTTCATTGTAGTGCAGATTTCCTTTACACGCTTGCTTGGTTGGCCAAAAAGGGCGTATGCGTTTTTTCCTGAATATATTCAGGAGAAAACGCATACGCCCTTTTTGGCCAAGTGCATCATTGTCGACATTCTGCCTCTTTTCCTATGCTTTAAGTGCAATTCCAGTTTACCCCCTGAAATCGTTTTCCTGAAATTCTGCCCCGCTTTCAAGTCCTCTTCGAAGACTTACTTCAGTACATTTTTGGACGATAGCTGTCATTCATAACTCTGCAGGTTTGTGAATTACAGTGCCCCTGAGCTCCTGTCTTCAACTCCTTTTCTTGTGAGCTGGCCGCAAAACCGCAGGATTGCTTCAGGCCCTAATATGTTTCCGGCCGGGCACGCTGAGCCTTTGGTTAATTCCTCTTCCTGGTGGGAAATGATCGTTCCATTTGCCCGTGCAGACACCAACAGCTAGTCTCTCATTGGTTCTCCCTAAGCCTGTTCATCTTGCGCAGAAATTGCAAATTGTGCCAAACAGGAGGTTAAATGCACTGACTCTCCAAGTGGGGAGAGTGTTAGTAAAGCGTCTGGAATGGGGAACCCGAGTACCAGGGGACGAAAACTGAGATGCATTTGAAAACGTTTCCCAATCACACGGTGGACGATAGTCTGGGTTTCCCATGCATGTTTTAGCTGAAGGAAGAATCCCTTAAACCTGGAGAGTTGGGACCCATGGAATGGGTACCATGCAGTATGACTTCAAAGGGTCTGCGTTTGCTCACCGAACCTCACCAATGTTATCAGCCCGAAGTGCCCAGCCTTATGTCTCACCCAGCTCTGGGTGTAGATGTGGTAAATCCAGGTTGCATCACAAGCCCTGAATGAATGATTTAAGAATTGCTCTCTATTTCACTGTCATTGTGTTTTGTTTTTGAAATTTATTTTGATAATGGGATTTATCGGATTTTCACTGCTGCGTTTAGGCCGCTGTACACACGCTTGATTTCCTTATGGAGACATATAAATCCATGGGTTTTAAGATTCTTACTTGTCAGGTATCTTGCCAGGCGTTGAATATGGGGTGTTGAGTCCATTTCGTTGAGCAAGGAGTAGGGCTTGTCTATTATATATTTGGCTTATGGAACGGTATCTGTGCTAATTTCAATCTCTGGTTTTATGCAGCACCCCAACTCACCTTTCCCCATAAGCAAGCATAAGTTGGTTTTCTAAATTTGAGACCCTGTTCTGTTTTGTAATTCAGTTTATGTGTAGCCAAGTTTACATTCCGTGTATTACTGATATATTATGATGTTTCTTTTTCTGTGTGACTTATTTCTCGTAGAATCATCGTACCTGAATCCACTCATTATGCCGCTACGGGCCTGAAGACGTAGATTTCATTGCTGAGTGATATTCCATTGTACGTGCGTACCAGAACTTCTTTATCCATTTTTTCCTTTCTCGGATATTTAACTTGTACCGTAGACAAGGTTCTTGTAAACAGAGCCATCCCAAACTTTGGGGTGGCTGTGTGTTTGTGATTTTAATTTCCCTAAGCTATAGGACCATAAGTGGAAGTGACATAGGCTGTGTTGCTTTGTTTCCTACGTGTTTCAGGATACACCATACATTTCTCCAGAGTGGCTGTTGGCAATTTACATCCCGCCCATCAGCATAACAAGGCTCCCTGTTCTCCAAGACCTGTCCTGCCTTTCTGGATTTTACACTTTTTTCAGATGGCCCTTTTGACCGGGGGGCAGTGAGACTTCATTGTAGTGCAGATTTCCTTTACACGCTTGCTTGGTTGGCCAAAAAGTGCGTATGCGTTTTTTCCTGAATATATTCAGGAAAAAACGCATACGCCCTTTTTGGCCAAGTGCATCATTGTCGACATTCTGCCTCTTTTCCTATGCTTTAAGTGCAATTCCAGTCTACCCCCTGAAATCGTTTTCCTGAAATTCTGCCCCGCTTTCAAGTCCTCTTCGAAGACTTACTTCAGTACATTTTTGGACGATAGCTGTCATTCATAACTCTGCAGGTTTGTGAATTACAGTGCCCCTGAGCTCCTGTCTTCAACTCCTTTTCTTGTGAGCTGGCCGCAAAACCGCAGGATTGCTTCAGGCCCTAATATGTTTCCGGCCGGGCACGCTGAGCCTTTGGTTAATTCCTCTTCCTGGTGGGAAATGATCGTTCCTTTTGCCCGTGCAGACACCAACAGCTAGTCTCTCATTGGTTCTCCCTATGCCTGTTCATCTTGCGCAGAAATTGCAAACTGTGCCAAACAGGAGGTTAAAGGCACTGACTCTCCAAGTGGGGAGAGTGTTAGTAAAGCGTCTGGAATGGTGAACCCGAGTACCAGGGGACGAAAACTGAGATGCATTTGAAAACGTTTCCCAATCACACGGCGGACGATAGTCTGGGTTTCCCATGCATGTTTTAGCTGAAGGAAGAATCCCTTAAACCTGGAGAGTTGGGACCCATGGAATGGGTACCATGCAGTATGACTTCAAAGGGTCTGCGTTTGCTCACCGAACCTCACCAATGTTGTCAGCCCGAAGTGCCCAGCCTTATGTCTCACCCAGCTCTGGGTGTAGATGTGGTAAAGCCAGGTTGCATCACAAGCCCTGAATGAATGATTTAAGAATTGCTCTCTATTTCACTGTCATTGTGTTTTGTTTTTGAAATTTATTTTGATAATGGGATTTATCGGATTTTCACTGCTGCGTTTAGGCCACTGTACACACGCTTGATTTCCTTATGGAGACATATAAATCCATGGGTTTTAAGATTCTTACTTGTCAGGTATCTTGCCAGGCGTTGAATATGGGGTGTTGAGTCCATTTCGTTGAGCAAGGAGTAGGGCTTGTCTATTATATATTTGGCTTATGGAACGGTATCTGTGCTAATTTCAATCTCTGGTTTTATGCAGCACCCCAACTCACCTTTCCCCATAAGCAAGCATAAGTTGGTTTTCTAAATTTGAGACTGTTCTGTTTTGTAATTCAGTTTATGTGTAGCCAAGTTTACATTCCGTGTATTACTGATATATTATGATGTTTCTTTTTCTGTGTGACTTATTTCTCGTAGAATCAGCGTACCTGAATCCACTCATTATGCCGCTACGGGCCTGAAGACGTAGATTTCATTGCTGAGTGATATTCCATTGTACGTGCGTACCAGAACTTCTTTATCCATTTTTTCCTTTCTCGGATATTTAACTTGTACCGTAGACAAGGTTCTTGTAAACAGAGCCATCCCAAACTTTGGGGTGGCTGTGTGTTTGTGATTTTAATTTCCCTAAGCTATAGGACCATAAGTGGAAGTGACATAGGCTGTGTTGCTTTGTTTCCTACGTGTTTCAGGATACACCATACATTTCTCCAGAGTGGCTGTTGGCAATTTACATCCCGCCCATCAGCATAACAAGGCTCCCTGTTCTCCAAGACCTGTCCTGCCTTTCTGGATTTTACACTTTTTTCAGATGGCCCTTTTGACCGGGGGGCAGTGAGACTTCATTGTAGTGCAGATTTCCTTTACACGCTTGCTTGGTTGGCCAAAAAGGGCGTATGCGTTTTTTCCTGAATATATTCAGGAAAAAACGCATACGCCCTTTTTGGCCAAGTGCATCATTGTCGACATTCTGCCTCTTTTCCTATGCTTTAAGTGCAATTCCAGTCTACCCCCTGAAATCGTTTTCCTGAAATTCTGCACCGCTTTCAAGTCCTCTTCGAAGACTTACTTCAGTATATTTCTGGACGATAGCTGTCATTCATAACTCTGCAGGTTTGTGAATTACAGTGCCCCTGAGCTCCTGTCTTCAACTCCTTTTCTTGTGAGCTGGCCGCAAAACCGCAGGATTGCTTCAGGCCCTAATATGTTTCCGGCCGGGCACGCTGAGCCTTTGGTTAATTCCTCTTCCTGGTGGGAAATGATCGTTCCATTTGCCCGTGCAGACACCAACAGCTAGTCTCTCATTGGTTCTCCCTATGCCTGTTCATCTTGTGCAGAAATTGCAAACTGTGCCAAACAGGAGGTTAAAGGCACTGACTCTCCAAGTGGGGAGAGTGTTAGTAAAGCGTCTGGAATGGTGAACCCGAGTACCAGGGGACGAAAACTGAGATGCATTTGAAAACGTTTCCCAATCACACGGCGGACGATAGTCTGGGTTTCCCATGCATGTTTTAGCTGAAGGAAGAATCCCTTAAACCTGGAGAGTTGGGACCCATGGAATGGGTACCATGCAGTATGACTTCAAAGGGTCTGCGTTTGCTCACCGAACCTCACCAATGTTATCAGCCCGAAGTGCCCAGCCTTATGTCTCACCCAGCTCTGGGTGTAGATGTGGTAAATCCAGGTTGCATCACAAGCCCTGAATGAATGATTTAAGAATTGCTCTCTATTTCACTGTCATTGTGTTTTGTTTTTGAAATTTATTTTGATAATGGGATTTATCGGATTTTCACTGCTGCGTTTAGGCCGCTGTACACACGCTTGATTTCCTTATGGAGACATATAAATCCATGGGTTTTAAGATTCTTACTTGTCAGGTATCTTGCCAGGCATTGAATATGGGGTGTTGAGTCCATTTCGTTGAGCAAGGAGTAGGGCTTGTCTATTATATATTTGGCTTATGGAACGGTATCTGTGCTAATTTCAATCTCTGGTTTTATGCAGCACCCCAACTCACCTTTCCCCATAAGCAAGCATAAGTTGGTTTTCTAAATTTGAGACCCTGTTCTGTTTTGTAATTCAGTTTATGTGTAGCCAAGTTTACATTCCGTGTATTACTGATATATTATGATGTTTCTTTTTCTGTGTGACTTATTTCTCGTAGAATCATCGTACCTGAATCCACTCATTATGCCGCTACGGGCCTGAAGACGTAGATTTCATTGCTGAGTGATATTCCATTGTACGTGCGTACCAGAACTTCTTTATCCATTTTTTCCTTTCTCGGATATTTAACTTGTACCGTAGACAAGGTTCTTGTAAACAGAGCCATCCCAAACTTTGGGGTGGCTGTGTGTTTGTGATTTTAATTTCCCTAAGCTATAGGACCATAAGTGGAAGTGACATAGGCTGTGTTGCTTTGTTTCCTACGTGTTTCAGGATACACCATACATTTCTCCAGAGTGGCTGTTGGCAATTTACATCCCGCCCATCAGCATAACAAGGCTCCCTGTTCTCCAAGACCTGTCCTGCCTTTCTGGATTTTACACTTTTTTCAGATGGCCCTTTTGACCGGGGGGCAGTGAGACTTCATTGTAGTGCAGATTTCCTTTACACGCTTGCTTGGTTGGCCAAAAAGGGCGTATGCGTTTTTTCCTGAATATATTCAGGAAAAAACGCATACGCCCTTTTTGGCCAAGTGCATCATTGTCGACATTCTGCCTCTTTTCCTATGCTTTAAGTGCAATTCCAGTCTACCCCCTGAAATCGTTTTCCTGAAATTCTGCCCCGCTTTCAAGTCCTCTTTGAAGACTTACTTCAGTACATTTTTGGACGATAGCTGTCATTCATAACTCTGCAGGTTTGTGAATTACAGTGCCCCTGAGCTCCTGTCTTCAACTCCTTTTCTTGTGAGCTGGCCGCAAAACCGCAGGATTGCTTCAGGCCCTAATATGTTTCCGGCCGGGCACGCTGAGCCTTTGGTTAATTCCTCTTCCTGGTGGGAAATGAGCGTTCAATTTGCCCGTGCAGACACCAACAGCTAGTCTCTCATTGGTTCTTCGTATGCCTGTTCATCTTGCGCAGAAATTGCAAAATGTGCCAAACAGGAGGTTAAAGGCACTGACTCTCCAAGTGGGGAGAGTGTTAGTAAAGCGTCTGGAATGGTGAACCCGAGTACCAGGGGACGAAAACTGAGATGCATTTGAAAACGTTTCCCAATCACACGGCGGACGATAGTCTGGGTTTCCCATGCATGTTTTAGCTGAAGGAAGAATCCCTTAAACCTGGAGAGTTGGGACCCATGGAATGGGTACCATGCAGTATGACTTCAAAGGGTCTGCGTTTGCTCACCGAACCTCACCAATGTTATCAGCCCGAAGTGCCCAGCCTTATGTCTCACCCAGCTCTGGGTGTAGATGTGGTAAATCCAGGTTGCATCACAAGCCCTGAATGAATGATTAAGAATTGCTCTCTATTTCACTGTCATTGTGCTTTGTTTTTGAAATTTATTTTGATAATGGGATTTATCGGATTTTCACTGCTGCGTTTAGGCCGCTGTACACACGCTTGATTTCCTTATGGAGACATATAAATCCATGGGTTTTAAGATTCTTACTTGTCAGGTATCTTGCCAGGCGTTGAATATGGGGTGTTGAGTCCATTTCGTTGAGCAAGGAGTAGGGCTTGTCTATTATATATTTGGCTTATGGAACGGTATCTGTGCTAATTTCAATCTCTGGTTTTATGCAGCACCCCAACTCACCTTTCCCCATAAGCAAGCATAAGTTGGTTTTCTAAATTTGAGACCCTGTTCTGTTTTGTAATTCAGTTTATGTGTAGCCAAGTTTACATTCCGTGTATTACTGATATATTATGATGTTTCTTTTTCTGTGTGACTTATTTCTCGTAGAATCATCGTACCTGAATCCACTCATTATGCCGCTACGGGCCTGAAGACGTAGATTTCATTGCTGAGTGATATTCCATTGTACGTGCGTACCAGAACTTCTTTATCCATTTTTTCCTTTCTCGGATATTTAACTTGTACCGTAGACAAGGTTCTTGTAAACAGAGCCATCCCAAACTTTGGGGTGGCTGTGTGTTTGTGATTTTAATTTCCCTAAGCTATAGGACCATAAGTGGAAGTGACATAGGCTGTGTTGCTTTGTTTCCTACGTGTTTCAGGATACACCATACATTTCTCCAGAGTGGCTGTTGGCAATTTACATCCCGCCCATCAGCATAACAAGGCTCCCTGTTCTCCAAGACCTGTCCTGCCTTTCTGCATTTTACACTTTTTTCAGATGGCCCTTTTGACCGGGGGGCAGTGAGACTTCATTGTAGTGCAGATTTCCTTTACACTCTTGCTTGGTTGGCCAAAAAGGGCGTATGCGTTTTTTCCTGAATATATTCAGGAAAAAACGCATACGCCCTTTTTGGCCAAGTGCATCATTGTCGACATTCTGCCTCTTTTCCTATGCTTTAAGTGCAATTCCAGTCTACCCCCTGAAATCGTTTTCCTGAAATTCTGCCCCGCTTTCAAGTCCTCTTCGAAGACTTACTTCAGTATATTTCTGGACGATAGCTGTCATTCATAACTCTGCAGGTTTGTGAATTACAGTGCCCCTGAGCTCCTGTCTTCAACTCCTTTTCTTGTGAGCTGGCCGCAAAACCGCAGGATTGCTTCAGGCCCTAATATGTTTCCGGCCGGGCACGCTGAGCCTTTGGTTAATTCCTCTTCCTGGTGGGAAATGAGCGTTCAATTTACCCGTGCAGACACCAACAGCTAGTCTCTCATTGGTTCTCCCTATGCCTGTTCATCTTGCGCAGAAATTGCAAACTGTGCCAAACAGGAGGTTAAAGGCACTGACTCTCCAAGTGGGGAGAGTGTTAGTAAAGCGTCTGGAATGGTGAACCCGAGTACCAGGGGACGAAAACTGAGATGCATTTGAAAACGTTTCCCAATCACACGGCGGACGATAGTCTGGGTTTCCCATGCATGTTTTAGCTGAAGTAAGAACCCCTTAAACCTGGAGAGTTGGTACCCATGGAATGGGTACCAGCAATATGACTTCAAAGGGTCTGCGTTTGCTCACCGAACCTCACCAATGTTATCAGCCCGAAGTGCCCAGCCTTATGTCTCACCCAGCTCTGGGTGTAGATGTGGTAAATCCAGGTTGCATCACAAGCCCTGAATGAATGATTTAAGAATTGCTCTCTATTGCACTGTAATTGTGTTTTGTTTTTGAAATTTATTTTGATAATGGGATTTATCGGATTTTCACTGCTGCGTTTAGGCCGCTGTACACACGCTTGATTTCCTTATGGAGACATATAAATCCATGGGTTTTAAGATTCTTACTTGTCAGGTATCTTGCCAGGCGTTGAATATGGGGTGTTGAGTCCATTTCGTTGAGCAAGGAGTAGGGCTTGTCTATTATATATTTGGCTTATGGAACGGTATCTGTGCTAATTTCAATCTCTGGTTTTATGCAGCACCCCAACTCACCTTTCCCCATAAGCAAGCATAAGTTGGTTTTCTAAATTTGAGACCCTGTTCTGTTTTGTAATTCAGTTTATGTGTAGCCAAGTTTACATTCCGTGTATTACTGATATATTATGATGTTTCTTTTTCTGTGTGACTTATTTCTCGTAGAATCATCGTACCTGAATCCACTCATTATGTCGCTACGGGCCTGAAGACGTAGATTTCTTTGCTGAGTGATATTCCATTGTACGTGTGTACCAGAACTTCTTTATCCATTTTTTCCTTTCTCGGGTATTTAACTTGTACCGTAGACAAGGTTCTTGTAAACAGAGCCATCCCAAACTTTGGGGTGGCTGTGTGTTTGTGATTTTAATTTCCCTAAGCTATAGGACCATAAGTGGAAGTGACATAGGCTGTGTTGCTTTGTTTCCTACGTGTTTCAGGATACACCATACATTTCTCCAGAGTGGCTGTTGGCAATTTCCATCCCGCCCATCAGCATAACAAGGCTCCCTGTTCTCCAAGACCTGTCCTGCCTTTCTGGATTTTACACTTTTTTCAGATGGCCCTTTTGACCGGGGGGCAGTGAGACTTCATTGTAGTGCAGATTTCCTTTACACGCTTGCTTGCTTGGCCAAAAAGGGCGTATGCGTTTTTTCCTGAATATATTCAGGAAAAAACGCATACGCCCTTTTTGGCCAAGTGCATCATTGTCGACATTCTGCCTCTTTTCCTATGCTTTAAGTGCAATTCCAGTCTACCCCCTGAAATCGTTTTCCTGAAATTCTGCCCCGCTTTCAAGTCCTCTTTGAAGACTTACTTCAGTACATTTTTGGACGATAGCTGTCATTCATAACTCTGCAGGTTTGTGAATTACAGTGCCCCTGAGCTCCTGTCTTCAACTCCTTTTCTTGTGAGCTGGCCGCAAAACCGCAGGATTGCTTCAGGCCCTAATATGTTTCCGGCCGGGCACGCTGAGCCTTTGGTTAATTCCTCTTCCTGGTGGGAAATGATCGTTCCATTTGCCCGTGCAGACACCAACAGCTAGTCTCTCATTGGTTCTCCCTATGCCTGTTCATCTTGCGCAGAAATTGCAAACTGTGCCAAACAGGAGGTTAAAGGCACTGACTCTCCAAGTGGGGAGAGTGTTAGTAAAGCGTCTGGAATGGTGAACCCGAGTACCAGGGGACGAAAACTGAGATGCATTTGAAAACGTTTCCCAATCACACGGCGGACGATAGTCTGGGTTTCCCATGCATGTTTTAGCTGAAGGAAGAATCCCTTAAACCTGGAGAGTTGGGACCCATGGAATGGGTACCATGCAGTATGACTTCAAAGGGTCTGCGTTTGCTCACCGAACCTCACCAATGTTATCAGCCCGAAGTGCCCAGCCTTATGTCTCACCCAGCTCTGGGTGTAGATGTGGTAAATCCAGGTTGCATCACAAGCCCTGAATGAATGATTTAAGAATTGCTCTCTATTTCACTGTCATTGTGTTTTGTTTTTGAAATTTATTTTGATAATGGGATTTATCGGATTTTCACTGCTGCGTTTAGGCCGCTGTACACACGCTTGATTTCCTTATGGAGACATATAAATCCATGGGTTTTAAGATTCTTACTTGTCAGGTATCTTGCCAGGCGTTGAATATGGGGTGTTGAGTCCATTTCGTTGAGCAAGGAGTAGGGCTTGTCTATTATATATTTGGCTTATGGAACGGTATCTGTGCTAATTTCAATCTCTGGTTTTATGCAGCACCCCAACTCACCTTTCCCCATAAGCAAGCATAAGTTGGTTTTCTAAATTTGAGACCCTGTTCTGTTTTGTAATTCAGTTTATGTGTAGCCAAGTTTACATTCCGTGTATTACTGATATATTAGGATGTTTCTTTTTCTGTGTGACTTATTTCTCGTAGAATCATCGTACCTGAATCCACTCATTATGCCGCTACGGGCCTGAAGACGTAGATTTCATTGCTGAGTGATATTCCATTGTACGTGCGTACCAGAACTTCTTTATCCATTTTTTCCTTTCTCGGATATTTAACTTGTACCGTAGACAAGGTTCTTGTAAACAGAGCCATCCCAAACTTTGGGGTGGCTGTGTGTTTGTGATTTTAATTTCCCTAAGCTATAGGACCATAAGTGGAAGTGACATAGGCTGTGTTGCTTTGTTTCCTACGTGTTTCAGGATACACCATACATTTCTCCAGAGTGGCTGTTGGCAATTTACATCCCGCCCATCAGCATAACAAGGCTCCCTGTTCTCCAAGACCTGTCCTGCCTTTCTGGATTTTACACTTTTTTCAGATGGCCCTTTTGACCGGGGGGCAGTGAGACTTCATTGTAGTGCAGATTTCCTTTACACGCTTGCTTGGTTGGCCAAAAAGGGCGTATGCGTTTTTTCCTGAATATATTCAGGAAAAAACGCATACGCCCTTTTTGGCCAAGTGCATCATTGTCGACATTCTGCCTCTTTTCCTATGCTTTAAGTGCAATTCCAGTCTACCCCCTGAAATCGTTTTCCTGAAATTCTGCCCCGCTTTCAAGTCCTCTTTGAAGACTTACTTCAGTACATTTTTGGACGATAGCTGTCATTCATAACTCTGCAGGTTTGTGAATTACAGTGCCCCTGAGCTCCTGTCTTCAACTACTTTTCTTGTGAGCTGGCCGCAAAACCGCAGGATTGCTTCAGGCCCTAATATGTTTCCGGCCGGGCACGCTGAGCCTTTGGTTAATTCCTCTTCCTGGTGGGAAATGAGCGTTCAATTTACCCGTGCAGACACCAACAGCTAGTCTCTCATTGGTTCTCCCTATGCCTGTTCATCTTGCGCAGAAATTGCAAACTGTGCCAAACAGGAGGTTAAAGGCACTGACTCTCCAAGTGGGGAGAGTGTTAGTAAAGCGTCTGGAATGGTGAACCCGAGTACCAGGGGACGAAAACTGAGATGCATTTGAAAACGTTTCCCAATCACACGGCGGACGATAGTCTGGGTTTCCCATGCATGTTTTAGCTGAAGGAAGAATCCCTTAAACCTGGAGAGTTGGTACCCATGGAAGGGTACCATGCAGTATGACTTCAAAGGGTCTGCGTTTGCTCACCGAACCTCACCAATGTTATCAGCCCGAAGTGCCCAGCCTTATGTCTCACCCAGCTCTGGGTGTAGATGTGGTAAATCCAGGTTGCATCACAAGCCCTGAATGAATGATTAAGAATTGCTCTCTATTTCACTGTCATTGTGTTTTGTTTTTGAAATTTACTTTGATAATGGGATTTATCGGATTTTCACTGCTGCGTTTAGGCCGCTGTACACACGCTTGATTTCCTTATGGAGACATATAAATCCATGGGTTTTAAGATTCTTACTTGTCAGGTATCTTGCCAGGCGTTGAATATGGGGTGTTGAGTCCATTTCGTTGAGCAAGGAGTAGGGCTTGTCTATTATATATTTGGCTTATGGAACGGTATCTGTGCTAATTTCAATCTCTGGTTTTATGCAGCACCCCAACTCACCTTTCCCCATAAGCAAGCATAAGTTGGTTTTCTAAATTTGAGACCCTGTTCTGTTTTGTAATTCAGTTTATGTGTAGCCAAGTTTACATTCCGTGTATTAGTGATATATTATGATGTTTCTTTTTCTGTGTGACTTATTTCTCGTAGAATCATCATACCTGAATCCACTCATTATGCCGCTACGGGCCTGAAGACGTAGATTTCATTGCTGAGTGATATTCCATTGTACGTGCGTACCAGAACTTCTTTATCCATTTTTTCCTTTCTCGGATATTTAACTTGTACCGTAGACAAGGTTCTTGTAAACAGAGCCATCCCAAACTTTGGGGTGGCTGTGTGTTTGTGATTTTAATTTCCCTAAGCTATAGGACCATAAGTGGAAGTGACATAGGCTGTGTTGCTTTGTTTCCTACGTGTTTCAGGATACACCATACATTTCTCCAGAGTGGCTGTTGGCAATTTACATCCCGCCCATCAGCATAACAAGGCTCCCTGTTCTCAAGACCTGTCCTGCCTTTCTGGATTTTACACTTTTTTCAGATGGCCCTTTTGACCGGGGGGCAGTGAGACTTCATTGTAGTGCAGATTTCCTTTACACGCTTGCTTGGTTGGCCAAAAAGGGCGTATGCGTTTTTTCCTGAATATATTCAGGAAAAAACGCATACGCCCTTTTTGGCCAAGTGCATCATTGTCGACATTCTGCCCCTTTTCCTATGCTTTAAGTGCAATTCCAGTCTACCCCCTGAAATCGTTTTCCTGAAATTCTGCCCCGCTTTCAAGTCCTCTTTGAAGACTTACTTCACTACATTTTTGGATGATAGCTGTCATTCATAACTCTGCAGGTCCGTGAATTACAGTGCCCCTGAGCTCCTTTCTTCAACTCCTTTTCTTGTGAGCTGGCCGCAAAACCGCAGGATTGCTTCAGGCCCTAATATGTTTCCGGCCGGACACGCTGAGCCTTTGGTTAATTCCTCTTCCTGGTGGGAAATGAGCGTTCAATTTGCCCGTGCAGACACCAACAGCTAGTCTCTCATTGGTTCTCCCTATGCCTGTTCATCTTGCGCAGAAATTGCAAATTGTGCCAAACAGGAGGTTAAATGCACTGACTCTCCAATTGGGGAGAGTGTTAGTAAAGCGTCTGGAATGGTGAACCGGAGTACCAGGGGACGAAAACTGAGATGCATTTGAAAACGTTTCCCAATCACACGGCGGACGATAGTCTGGGTTTCCCATGCATGTTTTAGCTGAAGGAAGAATCCCTTAAACCTGGAGAGTTGGGACCCATGGAATGGGTACCATGCAGTATGACTTCAAAGGGTCTGCGTTTGCTCACCGAACCTCACCAATGCTATCAGCCCGAAGTGCCCAGCCTTATGTCTCACCCAGCTCTGGGTGTAGATGTGGTAAATCCAGGTTGCATCACAAGCCCTGAAAGAATGATTTAAGAATTGCTCTCTATTTCACTGTCATTGTGTTTTGTTTTTGAAATTTATTTTGATAATGGGATTTATCGGATTTTCACTGCTGTGTTTAGGCTGCTGTACACACGCTTGATTTCCTTATGGAGACATATAAATCCATGGGTTTTAAGATTCTTACTTGTCAGGTATCTTGCCAGGTGTTGAATATGGGGTGTTGAGTCCATTTCGTTGAGCAAGGAGTAGGGCTTGTCTATTATATATTTGGCTTATGGAACGGTATCTGTGCTAATTTCAATCTCTGGTTTTATGCAGCACCCCAACTCACTTCTCCCCATAAGCAAGCATAAGATGGTTTTCTAAATTTGAGACCCTGTTCTGTTTTGTAATTCAGTTCATGTGTAGCCAACTTTACATTCCGTGTATTAGTGATATCTTATGATGTTTCTTTTTCTGTGTGACTTATTTCTCGTAGAATCATCGTACCTGAATCCACTCATTATGCCGCTACGGGCCTGATGACGTACATTTCATTGCTGAGTGATATTCCATTGTACGTGCGTACCACAACTTCTTTTTCCATTTTTTGCTTTCTGGGATATTTTACTTGTACCGTAGACGAGGTTCTTGTAAACAGAGCCGTCCCAAACTCTGGGGTGGCTGTGTGTTTTTGATTTTAATTTCCCTAAGCTATAGGACCATAAGTGGAAGTGCCATAGGCTGTGTTGCTTTGTTTCCTACGTGTTTCTGGAAACACCATACACTTCTCCAGAGTGGCTGTTGGCAATTTATATCCCGCCCATCAGCATAACAAGGCTCCCTGTTCTCCATGACCTGTCCTGCCTTTCTGGATCTTGCACTTTTTTCAGATGGCCCTTTTGACCGGGGGGCAGTGAGACTTCATTGTAGTGCAGATTTCTTTACACGCTTGCTTGGTTGGCCAAAATGGGCGTATGCGTTTTTTCCTGAATATATTCATGAAAAAACGCATACGCCCTTTTTGGCCAAGTGCATCATTGTCGACATTCTGCTTCTTTTCCTATGCTTTAAGTGCAATTCCTGTCTACCCCCTGAAATCGTTTTCCTGAAATTGTGCCCCGCTTTCAAGTCCTCTTCGAAGACTTACTTCAGTACATTTTGGACGATAGGTGTCATTCATAACTCTTCAGGTTTGTGAATTACAGTGCCCCTGAGCTCCTTTCTTCAACTCGCTTTCTTGTGAGCTGGCCGCAAAACCGCAGGATTGCTTCAGGCCCTAATCTGTTTCCGGCAGGGCACACTGAGCCTTTGCTTAATTCTTCTTCCTGGTGGGAAATGAGCGTTCCATTTGCCCGTGCACACAACTACAGCTAGTCTCTCATTGGTTCTCTCTATTCCTGTTCATCTTGCGCAGAAATTGCAAACTGTGCCAAACAGGAGGTTAATGGCACTGACTCTCCAAGTGGGGAGAGTGTTAGTAAAGCGTTGAAATGGTGAACCCGAGTACCAGGGGACGAAAACTGAGATGCATTTGAAAACGTTTCCCAATCACACGGTGGACCATACTCTGGGTTTTCCATGCATGTTTTAGCTGAAGGACGAATCCCTTAAACCTGGAGAGTTAGGCCCCATGGAATGGGTACCATGCAGTATGACTTCAAAGGGTCTGCGTTTGCTCACCGAACCTCACCAATGCTATCAGCCCGAAGTGTCCAGCCTTATGTCTCATCCAGCTCTGGTTGTAGATGTGGTAAATCCAGGTTGCATCAGAAGCCCTGAATGAATTATTTAAGAATTGCTCTCTATTTCACTGTCATTGTGTTTTGTTTTTGAAATTCATTTTGATAATGGGATTTATCGGATTTTCACTGCTGCTTTTAGGCCACTGTACACACGCCTGATTTCCTTATGGAGACATATAAATCCATGGGTTTTAAGATTCTTACTGGTCAGGTATCTTCCCAGGCAATGAATATAGGGTGTTGAGTCCTTTTCGTTGAGCAAGGTGTAGGTCTTGTGTATTATATATTTGGCTTATGGAACGGTATCTGTGCTAATTTCAATCTCTGGTTTTATGCCACATCCCAACTGACCTTTCCCCATAAGCAAGCATAAGTTGGTTTTCTAAAGTTGAGACCCTGTTCTGTTTTGTAACTCAGTTCATGTGTAGCCAAGGTTACATTCCGTGTATTACTGATATATTATGATGTTTCTTTTTCTGTGTGACTTATTTCTCGTAGAATCATCGTACCTGAATCCACTCATTATGCCGCTAGGGACCTGATGACGTAGATTTCATTGCTGAGTGATATTTCATTGTACGTGCGTACCACAGCTTCTTTATCCATTTTTTGCTTTCTCGGATATTTAACTTGTACCGTAGACGAGGTTCTTGTAAACAGAGCCGTCCCAAACTTTGGGGTGGCTGTGTCTTTTTGATTTTAATTTCCCTAAGCTATAGGACCATAAGTGGAAGTGCCATAGGCTGTGTTGCTTTGTTTCCTACGTGTTTCTGGAAACAACATACACTTCTCCAGAGTGGTTGTTGGCAATTTACATCCCCCCCATCAGCATTACAAGGCTCCCTGTTCTCCATGACCTGTCCTGCCTTTCTGGATTTTACACTTTTTTCAGATGGCCCTTTTGACCGGTGGGCAGTGAGACATCTTTGTAGTGCAGATTTCCTTTACATGCTTGCTTGGTTGGCTAAAAAGTGCGTATGCGTTTTTTCCTGAATATATTCAGGAAAAAACGCATACGCCCTTTTTGGCCAAGTGCATCTTTGTCGACATTCTGCCTCTTTTCCTATGGTTTAAGTGCAATTCCAGTCTACCCCCTGAAATCGTTTTCCTGAAATTCTGCCCCGCTTTCAAGTCCTCTTCGAAGACTTACTTCAATACATTTTTGGACGATAGCTGTTATTCATAACTCTGCAGGTTTGTGAATTACAGTGCCCCTGAGCTCCTTTCCTCAACTAGTTTCTTGTGAGCTGGCCGAAAAAGCGCAGGATTGCTTCAGGCCCTAATCTGTTTCCAGCCGGGCACGCTGAGCCTATGGTTAATTCCTCTTCCTGGTGGGAAATGAGCGTCCCATTTGCCCGTGCAGACACCAACAGTTAGTCTCTCATTGGTTCTCCCTATTCCTGTTCATCTTGCGCAGAAATTGCAAACTGTGCCAAACAGGAGGTTAAAGGCACTGACTCTCCAAGTGGGGAGAGTGTTAGTAAAGCGCCTGGAATGGTGAACCCGAGTACCAGGGGCGAAAACTGAGATGCATTTGAAAACGTTTCCCAATCACACGGTGGACCATACTCTGGGTTTCCCATGCATGTTTTAGCTGAAGGAAGAATCCCTTAAACCTAGAGAGTTGGGACCCATGGAATGGGTACCATGCAGTATGATTTCAAAGGGTCTGCGTTTGCTCACCGAACCTCACCAATGCTATCAGCTCGAAGAGTCCAGCCTTATGTCTCACCCAGATCTGGGTGTAGATGTGGGAAATCCAGGTTGCATCACAAGCCCTGAATGAATGATTTAAGAATTGCTCTCTATTTCACTGTCATTGTGTTTTGTTTTTGATATTTATTTTGATAATGGGATTTATCGGATTTTCACTGCTGCGTTTAGGCCGCTGTACACATGCTTGATTTCCTTATGGAGACATATAAATCCATGGGTTTTAAGATTCTTACTTGTCAGGTATATTCCCAGGCGTTGAATATGGGGTGTTGAGTCCATTTCGTTGAGCAAGGAGTAGGTCTTGTCTATTATATATTTGGCTTATGGAACAGTATCTGTGCTAATTTCAATCTCTGGTTTTATGCAGCACCCCAACTCACCTTTCCCCGTAAGCAAGCATAAGTTGGTTTTCTAAATTTGAGACCCTGTTCTGATTTGTAATTCAGTTCATGTGTAGCCAAGTTTATATTCCGTGTATTAGTGATATCTTATGATGTTTCTTTTTCTGTGTGACTTATTTCTCGTAGAATCATCGTACCTGAATCCACTCATTATGCCGCTAGGGACCTGGTGACGTAGATTTCATTGCTGAGTGATATTCCATTGTACGTGCGTACCACAACTTCTTTATCCATTTTTTGCTTTCTCGGATATTTAACTTGTACCGTAGACGAGGTTCTTGTAAACAGAGCCGTCCCAAATTTTGGGGTGGCTGTTTCTTTTTGATTTTAATTTCCCTAAGCTATAGGACCATAAATGTAAGTGCCATAGGCTGTGTTGCTTTGTTTCCTTCGTGATTCAGGATACACCATAGACTTCTCCAGAGTGGCTGTTGGCAATTTATATCCCGCCCATCAGCATAACAAGGCTCCCTGTTCTCCATGACCTGTCCTGCCTTTCTGGATCTTGCACTTTTTTCAGATGGCCCTTTTGACCGGGGGGCAGTGAGACTTAATTGTAGTGCAGATTTCCTTTACGCGCTTGCTTGGTTGGCCAAAATGGGCGTATGCGTTTTTTCCTGAATATATTCAGGAAAAAACGCATACGCACTTTTTGGCCAAGTGCATCATTGTCGACATTCTGCTTCTTTTCCTATGCTTTAAGTGCAATTCCTGTCTACCCCATGAAATCGTTTTCCTGAAATTCTGCCCCGCTTTCAAGTCCTCTTCGAAGACTTAATTCAGTACATTTTTGGACGATAGGTGTCATTCATAACTCTGCAGGTGTGTGAATTACAGTGCCCCTGAGCTCCTTTCTTCAACTCGCTTTCTTGTGAGCTGGCCGCAAAACCGCAGGATTGCTTCAGGCCGTAATCTGTTTCCGGCGGGGCACACTGAGCCTTTGGTTAATTCCTCTTCCTGGTGGGAAATGAGCATTCCATTTGCCCGTGCAGACACCTACAGCTAGTCTCTCATTGGTTCTCCCTATTCCTGTTCATCTTGCGCAGAAATTGCAAACTGTGCCAAAGAGGAGGTTAAAGGCACTGAGTCTCCAACTGGGGAGAGTGTTAGTAAAGCGTCTGGAATGGTGAACCCGAGTGCCAGGGGCGAAAATTGAGATGCATTTGAAAACGTTTCCCGGTCACACAGTGCACTGTACTGTGGGTTTCCCATGCATGTTTTAGCTGAAGGCAGAATGCCTTAAACCTGGAGAGTTGGGACCCATGGAATGGGTACCATGCAGTATGACTTCAAAGGGTCTGCGTTTGCTCACCGAACCTCACCAATGCTATCAGCCCGAAGTGTCCAGCCTTATGTCTCAGCCAGCTCTGGGTGTAGATGTGGTAAATCCAGGTTGCATCACAGGCCTTGAATGAATTATTTAAGAATTGCTCTCTATTTCACTGTCATTGGGTTTTGTTTTTGAAATTTATTTTGGTAATGGGATTTATCGGATGTTCACTGCTGCATTTAGACCGCTGTACACACGCTTGATTTCCTTATGGAGACATATAAATCCATGGGTTTTAAGATTCTTACTTGTCAGGTATCTTCCCAGGCGTTGAATATGGGGTGTTGAGTCCATTTCGTTGAGCAAGGAGTAGGTCTTGTCTATTATATATTTGGCTTATGGAACGGTATCTGTGCTAATTTCAATCTCTGGTTTTATGCAGCACCCCAACTCACCTTTCCCCATAAGCAAGCATAAGTTGGTTTTCTAAATTTGAGACACTGTTCTGTTTTGTAATTCAGTTCATGTGTAGCCAAGTTTACATTCCGTGTATTAGTGATATCTTATGATATTTCTTTTTCTGTGTGACTTATTTCTCGTAGAATCATCGTACCTGAATCCACTCATTATGCCGCTACGGGCCTGATGACGTAGATTTCATTGCTGAGTGATATTCCATTGTACGTGCGTACCACAACATCTTTATGCATTTTTTGCTTTCTGGGATATTTAACTTGTACCGTAGACGAGGTTGTTGTAAACAGAGCCGTCCCAAACTTTGGGGTGGCTGTGTGTTTTTGATTTTAATTTCCCTAAGCTATAGGACCATAAGTGGAAGTGCCATAGGCTGTGTTGCTTTGTTTCCTACGTGTTTCAGGAACCACCATACACTTCTCCAGAGTGGTTGTTGGCAATTTACATCCCGCCCATCAACATAACAAGGCTCCCTGTTCTCCATGACCTGTCCTGCCTTTCTGGATTTTACACTTTTTTCAGATGGCCCCTTTGACCGGGGGGCAGTGAGACTTCATTGTAGTGCAGATTTCCTTTACAGGCTTGCTTGGTTGGCCAAAAAGGGCGTATGCGTTTTTTCCTGAATATATTCAGGAAAAAACGCATACGCCCTTTTTGGCCAAGTGCATTATTGTCGACATTCTGCCTCTTTTTCTATCCTTTAAGTGCAATTCCAGTCTACCCCGTGAAATCGTTTTCCTGAAATTCTGCCCCGCTTTCAAGTCCTCTTTGAAGACTTACTTCAATACATTTTTGGACGACAGCTGTCATTCATAACTCTGCAGGTTTCTGAATTACCCTGCCCCTGAGCTCCTTTCTTCAACTCGCTTTCTTGTGAGCTGGCCGCAAAACCGCAGGATTGCTTCAGGCCATAATCTCTTTCTGGCAGGGCACGCTGAGCTTTTGTTTAATTCCTCTTCCTGGTGGGAAATGATCGTTCCATTTGCCCGTGCAGACACCTACAGCTAGTCTCTCATTGGTTCTCCATATTCCTGTTCATCTTGCACAGAAATTGCAAACTGTGCCAAACAGGAGGTTAATGGCACTGACTCTCCAAGTGGGGAGAGTGTTCGTAAAGCATTGAAAAGGTGAACCCGAGTACCAGGGGACGAAAACTGAGATGCATTTGAAAACGTTTCCCAATCACACGGTGGACCATACTCTGGGTTTCCCATGCATGTTTTAGCTGAAGGAAGAATCCCTTAAACCTGGAGAGTTGGGAACCATGGAATGGGTACCATGCAGTATGACTTCAAAGGGTCTGCGTTTGCTCACCGAACCTCACAAATGCTATCAGCCCGAAGTGTCCAGCCTTATGTCTCATCCAGCTCTGGTTGTAGATGTGGTAAATCCAGGTTGCATCACATGCCCTGAATGAATGATTTAAGAATTGCTCTCTATTTCACTGTCATTGTGTTTTGTTTTTGAAATTCATTTTGATAATGGGATTTATCGGATTTTCACTGCTGCTTTTAGGCCACTGTACACACGCCTGATTTCCTTATGGAGACATATAAATCCATGGGTTTTAAGATTCTTACTGGTCAGGTATCTTCCCAGGCAATGAATATAGGGTGTTGAGTCCATTTCGTTGAGCAAGGAGTAGGTCCTGTGTATTATATATTTGGCTTATGGAATGGTATCTGTGCTAATTTCAATCTCTGGTTTTATGCAGCATCCCAACTGACCTTTCCCCATAAGCAAGCATAAGTTGGTTTTCTAAAGTTGAGACCCTGTTCTGTTTTGTAACTCAGTTCATGTGTAGCCAAGGATACATTCCGTGTATTACTGATATATTATGATGTTTCTTTTTCTGTGTGACTTATTTCTCGTAGAATCATCGTACCTGAATCCACTCATTATGCCGCTAGGGACCTGATGACGTAGATTTCATTGGTGAGTGATATTTCATTGTACGTGCGTACCACAACTTCTTTAACCATTTTTCACATTCTGGGATATTTAACTTGTACCGTAGACGACGTTCTTGTAAACAGAGCTGTCCCAAACTTTGGGGTGGCTGTGTGTTTTTGATTTTAATTTCCCTAAGCTATAGGACCATAAGTGGAAGTGCCATAGGCTGTGTTGCTTTGTTTCCTACGTGTTTCAGCAAACCCCATACACTTCTCCAGAGTGGCTGTTTGCAATTTACATCCCCCCCATCAGCATAAGAAGGCTCCCTGTTCTCCATGACCTGTCCTGCCTTTCTGACTTTTACACTTTTTCAGATGGCCCTTTTGACCGGGGGGCAGTGAGACTTCATTGTAGTGCAGATTTCATTTACCTGCTTGCTTGCTTGGCCAAAAATGGCGTATGCGTTTTTTCCTGAATATATTCAGGAAAAAACGCATACGCACTTTTTGGCCAAGTGCATCATTGTCGACATTCTGCCTCTATTCCTATGCTTTAAGTGCAATTCCAGTCTACCCCCTGAAATCGTTTTCCTGAAATTCTGCCCCGCTTTCAAGTCCTCTTCGAAGACTTACTTCAATACATTTTTGGACGATAGCTGTCATTCATAACTCTGCAGGTTTGTGAATTACAGTGCCCCTGAGCTCGTTTCCTCAACTCGCTTTCTTGTGAGCTGGCCGAAAAACCGCAGGATTGCTTCAGGCCCTAATCTGTTTCCGGCAGGGCACGCTGAGCCTTTGGTGAATTCCTCTTCCTGGTGGGAAATGAGCGTTCCATTTGCCCGTGCAGACACCTACAGCTAGTCTCTCATTGGTTCTCCCTATTCCTGTTAATCTTGCGTAGAAATTGCAAACTGTGCCAAACAGGAGGTTAAAGGCACTGACTCTCCAAGTGGGGAGAATATTAGTAAAGTGTCTGGAATGGTGAACCCGAATACCAGGGTTCGAAAACTGAGATATATTTGAAAACGTTTCCCAATCACACGGTGGACAATACTCTGGGTTTCCCATGCATGTCTTAGCTGAAGGAAGAATCCTTTAAACCTGGAGAGCTGGGAACCATGGAATGGGTACCATACAGTATGACTACAAACGGTCTGCGTTTTCTCACCGAACCTCACAAATGCTATCAGCCCGAAGTGTCCAGCCTTATGTCTCACCCAGCTCTGGGTGTAGATGTGGTAAATCCAGGTTGCATCACAAGCCCTGAATGAATTATTTAAGAATTGCTCTCTATTTCACTGTCAATGTGTTTTGGTTTTGAAATTTATTTTGATAATGGGATTTATCGGATTTTCACTGCTGCGTTTAGGCCGGTGTACACACGCTTGATTTCCTTTTGGAGACATATAAATCCATGGGTTTTAAGATTCTTATTTGTCAGGTATATTTCCAGGCTTTGAGTCCGTTTCGTTGAGCAAGGAGTAGGCCTTGTCTATTATATATTTGGGTTATGGAACGGTATCTGTGCTAATTTCAATCTCTGGTTTTATGCAGCACCCCAACTCACCTTTCCGCATAAGCAAGCATAAGTTGGTTGTCTCAATTTGAGACCCTTTTCTGTTTTGTAATTCAGTTCATGTGTAGCCAAGTTTACATTCCGTGTATTAGTCATATCTTATGATGTTTCTTTTTCTGTGTGACTTATTTTTCATAGAATCATCGTACCTGGATCCACTCTTTATGGCGCTACGGGCCTGATGATGTAGATTTCATTGCTGTGTGATATTCCATTGTACGTATGTAGCACAACTTCTTTATCCATTTTTTGCTTTCTCGGATATTTAACTTGTACCATAGACGAGGTTCCTATAAACGGAGCCGTCCCAAATTTTGGGGTGGCTGTGTGTTTTTGATTTTAATTTCCCTAAGCTATAGGACCATAAGTGGAAGTGCCATAGGCTGTGTTGCTTTGTTTCCTATGTGTTTCAGGAAACACCATACACTTCTCCAGAGTGGCTGTTGGCAATTTACATCCCGTCCATCAGCATAACAAGGCTCCCTGTTCTCCATGACCTGTCCTGCCTTTCTGGATTTTACACTTTTTTCAGATGGCCCTTTTGACTGGGGTGCAGTGAGACTTCATTGTAGTGAAAATTTCCTTTACACGCCTGCTTGGATGGCCAAAAAGTGCGTATGCGTTTTTTCCTGAATATATTCAGGAAAAAACCCATACGCCCTTTTTGGCCAAGTGCATCATTGTCGACATTCTGCCCCTTTTCCTATGCTTTAACTGCAATTCCAGTCTACACCCTGAAATCGTTTTCCTGAAATTCTGCCCCGCTTTCAAGTCCTCTTCGAAGACTTACTTCAATACATTTTTGGACGATAGCTGTTATTCATAACTCTGCAGGTTTGTGATTTACAGTGCCCCTGAGCTCCTTTCCTCAACTAGTTTCTTGTGAGCTGGCCGAAAAACCGCAGGATTGCTTCAGGCCCTAATCTGTTTCCAGCCGGGCACGCTGAGCCTATGGTTAATTCCTCTTCCTGGTGGGAAATGAGCGTTCCATTTGCCCGTGCAGACACCAACAGCTAGTCTCTCATTGGTTCTCCCTATGCCTGTTCATCTTGCGCAGAAATTGCAAACTGTGCCAAACAGGAGGTTAAAGGCACTGACTCTCCAAGTGGGGAGAGTGTTAGTAAAGTTCTGGAATGGTGAACCCGAGTAAAAGGGGACGAAACCTGAGATGCATTTGAAAACGTTTCCTGGTCACACGGTGCACCATACTGTGGGTTTCCCATGCACGTTTTAGCTGAAGGAAGAATCCCTTAAACCTGGAGAGTTGGGACCCATGGAATGGGTAACATGCAGTATGATTTCAAAGGGTCTGCGTTTGCTCACCGAACCTCACCAATGCTATCAGCCCGAAGTGTCCAGCCTTATGTCTCACCCAGCTCTGGGTGTAGATGTGGTAAATCCAGGTTGCAACACAAGCCCTGAATGAATTGTTTAAGAATTGCTCTCTATTTCACTGTCATTGTGTTTTGTTTTTGAAATTCATTTTGATAATGGGATTTATCGGATTTTCACTGCTGCGTTTAGGCCGTTGTACACACACTTGATTTCCTTATGGAGACATATAAATCCATGGGTTTTAAGATTCTTACTTGTCAGGTATCCTGCCAGGCGTTGAATATGGGGTGTTGAGTCCATTTCGTTGAGCAAGGAGTAGGTCTTGTCTATTATATATTTGGCTTATGGAACGGTATCTGTGCTAATTTCAATCTCTGGTTTTATGCAGCACCCCAACTCAACTTTCCCCATAAGCAAGCATAAGTTGGTTTTCTAAATTTGAGACCCTGTTCTGTTTTGTAATTCAGTTCATGCGTAGCCAAGTTTACATTCCGTGTATTAGAGATATCTTATGATGTTTCTTTTCTGTGTGACTTATTTCTCGTAGAATCATCGTACCTGAATCCACTCATTATGCCGCGAGGGACTTGATGACGTAGATTTCATTGCTGAGTGATATTCCATTGTACGTGCGTACCAGGACTTCTTTATCCATTTTTTCCTTTCTCGGATATTTTACTTGTACCGTAGACAAGGTTCTTGTAAACAGATCCATCCCAAACTTTGGGGTGGCTCTGTGTATTTGATTTTAATTTCCCTAAGCTATAGGACCATAAGTGGAAGTGACATAGGCTGTGTTGCTTTGTTTCCTACGTGTTTCAGGATACACCATACATTTCTCCAGAGTGGCTGTTGGCAATTTACATCCCGCCCATCAGCATAACAAGGCTCCCTGTTCTCCATGACCTGTCCTGCCTTTCTGGATTTTACACTTTTTTCAGATGGCACTTTTGACCGGGGGGCAGTGAGACTTCATTGTAGTGCAGATTTCCTTTACACGCTTGCTTGGTTGGCCAAAAAGGGCGTATGCGTTTTTTCCTGAATATATTCAGGAAAAAACGCATACGCCCTTTTTGGCCAAGTGCATCATTGTCGACATTCTGCCTCTTTTCCTATGCTTTAAGTGCAATTCCAGTCTACCCCCTGAAATAGTTTTCCTGAAATTCTGCCCCGCTTTCAACTCCTCTTTGAAAACTTACTTCGGTATATTTTTGGACGATAGCTGTCATTCATAACTCTGCAGGTTTGTGAATTACAGTGCCCCTGAGCTCCTTTCTTCAACTCGCTTTCTCGTGAGCTGGCCGCCAATCCGCAAGATTGCTTCAGGCCCTAATCTGTTTCCAGCAGCGCACGTTGAGCCTTTGGTTAATTCCTCTTCCTGGTGAGAAATGTGTATTTCATTTGCCCGTGCAGACGCCTACAGCTAACCTCTCATTGGTTCTCCCTATTCCTGTTCATCTTGCGCAGAAATTGCAAACTGTGCCAAACAGGAGGTGAAAGGCACTGACTCTCCAAATGGGGAGAGTGTTAGTAAAGCGTCTGGAATGGTGAACCCGAGTACCAGGGGACGAAAACTGAGATGCATTTGAAAACGTTTCCCAATCACACGGTTGACCATACTCTGGGGTTCCCATGCATGTTTTAACTGAAGAAGAATCCCTAAACCTGGAGAGTTGGGACCCATGGAATGGGTACCATGCAGTATGACTTCAAAGGGTCTGCGTTTGCTCACCGAACCTCACCAATGCTATCAGCCCGAAGTGTCCAGCCTTATGTCTCACCCAGCTCTGGGTGTAGATGTGGTAAATCCAGGTTGCATCACAAACCCTGAATGAATTATTTAAGAATTGCTCTCTATTTCACTGTCATTGTGTTTGGTTTTTGAAATTTATTTTGATAATGGGATTTATCGGATGTTCACTGCTGCGTTTAGGCCGCTGTACACACGCTTGATTTCCTTATGGAGACATATAAATCCATGGGTTTTAAGATTCTTACTTGTCAGGTATCTTCCCAGGCGTTGAATATGGAGTGTTGAGTCCATTTCGTTGAACAAGGAGTAGGTCTGGTCTATTATATATTTGGCTTATGGAACGGTATGTGTGCTAATTTCAATCTCTGGTTTTATGCAGCACCCCAACTCACCTTTCCCCATAAGCAAGCATAAGTTGGTTTTCTAAATTTGAGACCCTGTCCTGTTTTGTAATTCAGTTCATGTGTAGCCAAGTTTACATTCCGTGTATTAGTGATATCTTATGATGTTTCTTTTTCTGTGTGACTTATTTCTCGTAGAATCATCGTACCTGAATCCACTCATTATGCCGATAGGGACCTGATGACGTAGATTTCATTGCTGAGTGATATTCCATTGTACGTGCGTACCACAACTTCTTTATCCATTTTTTGCTTTCTCGGATATTTAAAATGTACTGTAGACGAGGTTCTTGTAAACAGAGCCATCCCAAATTTTGGGGTGGCTGTGTCTTTTTGAATTTAATTTCCCTAAGCTATAGGACCATAAGTGGAAGTGCCATAGGCTGTGTTGCTTTGGTCCTACATATTTCAGGAAACACCATACACTTCTCCAGAGTGGCTGTTGGCAATTTACATCCCACCCATCAGCATAACAAGGCTCCCTGTTCTCCATGAACTGTCCTGCCTTTCTGGATTTTACACTTTTTTCAGATGGCCCTTTTGACCGGGGGGCATTGAGACTTCATTGTAGTGTAGATTTCCTTTACACGCTTGCTTGGTTGGCCAAAAAGTGCGTATGCTTTTTTCCTGAACATATTGAGGAAAAAACGCATACGCACTTTTTGGCCAAGTGCATCATTGTCGACATTCTGCCTCTTTTCCTATGCTTTAAGTGCAATTCCAGTCTACCCCCTGAAATCGTTTTCCTGAAATTCTGCCCCACTTTCAAGTCCTCTTCGAAGACTTACTTCAGTACATTTTTGGACGATAGCTGTCATTCATAACTCTGCAGGTTTGTGAATTTCACTGCCCCTGAGCTCCTTTCTTCAACTCGCTTTCTTGTGAGTTGGCCGCAAAACCGCAGGATTGCTTCAGGCCCTTATCTGTTTCCAGCTGGGCACGCTGAGCCTTTGGTTAATTCCTCTTCCTCGTAGAAATGAGTGTTTCATTTGCCCGTGCAGACACCTACAGTTATCCTCTAATTGGTTCTCCCTATTCCTGTTCATCTTGCGCAGAAATTGCAAACTGTGCCAAACAGGAGGTTAAAGGCACTGACTCTCCAAGTGGGGAGAGTGTTAGTAAATCGTCTGGAATGGTGAACCCGTGTACCAGGGTTCGAAAAGTGAGATGCATTTGAAAACTTTTCCCAATCACACGGTGGACCATACTCTGGGTTTCCCATTCATGTTTTAGCTGAAGGAAGAATCCCTTAAACCTGGAGAGTTCGGAACCATAGATTGGATACCATGCAGTATGACTTCAAAGGGTCTACATTTGCTCATCGAACCTCACCCATACTATCAGCCCGAAGTGTCCAGCCTTATGTCGCACTCAGCTCTGGGTGTAGATGTGGAAAACCCAGGTTGCATCACAATCCCTGAATGAATTATTTAAGAATTGCTCTCTATTTCACTGTCATTGCTTTTGTTTTTGTAATTTATTTTGATAATGGGATTTATCGGATTTTCTCTGCTGCGTTCATGCAGCTGTACACACGCTTGATTCTGTTATGGAGACATATAAATCCATGGGTTTGAAGCTTCTTACTAGTCATGTGTAATCCTACGCGCTGAATAAGGGGTGTTTAGTTCATTTCGTTGAGCAAGGGGTAGGTCTTGACTATTACATATTTGGCTTATGGAAAGGTATCTGTGCTAATTTCTATCTCTGGTTTTATGCAGCACCCCAACTCACCTTTCCCCTTAAGAAAGCATAAGCTGGTTTTCTCAATATGAGTCCCTGTTCTGTTTTGTAATTCAGTTCATGTGTAGCCAAGTTTACATTCCGTGTATTAGTGATATCTTATGATGTTTCATTTTCTGTGTGATTTATTTCACTTAGAATCATCGTACCTGAATCCACTCATTATGCCACGATGGGCCTGATGACATAGATTTCATTGGTGAGAGCTATTCCATTGTACGTACGTACCACAACTTCTTTATCCATTTTTAACATTCTGGGATATTTAACTTGTCCCGTAGACGAGGTTCTTGTAAACAGAGCTGTCCAAAACTTTGGGGTGGCTGTGTGTTTTTGATTTTAATTTCCCTAAGCTATAGGACCATAAGTGGAAGTGCCATAGGCTGTGTTGCTTTGTTTCCTACGTGTTTCAGGAAACACCATACACTTCTCCAGAGTGGCTGTTGGCAATTTATATCCCACAGTTCAGCATAACAAGGCTCCCTGTTCCCTGTCCTGCCTTTCTGGATTTTACACTTTTTTCAAATGACTCTTTGGACCGGGGAGCAGTGAGACTTCATTGTAGTGCAGATTTCCTTTACACGCTTGCTTGGTTGGCCAAAAAGGGCGTATGCGTTTTTTCCTGAATATATTCAGGAAAAAACGCATACGTCCTTTTTGGCCAAGTGCATCATTGTCGACATTCTGCCTCTTTTCCTATGCTTTAAGGGCAATTCCAGTCTACCCCCTGAAATCGTTTTCCTATAATTCTGCCCCGCTTTCAAGTCCTCTTCGAAGACTTACTTCAATACATTTTTGGACGATAGCTGTCATTCATAACTCTGCAGGTTTGTGAATTACAGTGCCCCTGAGCTCCTTTCTTCAACTCGCTTTCTTGTGAGCTGGCCGCAAAACTGCAGGATTGCTTCAGGCCCTAATCTGTTTCCGGCAGGGCACGCAGATCCTTTGGTTAATTCCTCTTCCTGGTGGGAAATGAGCGTTCCATTTGCCCGTGCAGACACCTACAGCTAGTCTCTCACTGGTTCTCCCTATTCCTGTTCATCTTGCGCAGAAATTGCAAACTGTGCCAAACAGGAGGTTAAAGGCACTGACTCTCCAAGTGGGGAGAGTGTTAGTAAAGCGTCTGGAATGATGAACCCGAGTACCAGGGTTCGAAAACTGAGATGCATTTGAAAACGTTTCCCAATCATACGGTGGTCCATACTCTGGGTTTCCCATGCATGTTGTAGCTGAAGGAAGAATCCCTTAAACCTGGAGAGTTGGGACCCATGGAATGGGTACCATGCAGTATGACTTCAAAAGGTCTGCGTTTACTCACCGAACCTCACCAATGCTATCAGCACGAACTGTCCAGCCTTATGTCTCACCCAGCTCTGGGTGTAGATGTGGTTAATCCAGGTTGCATCGCAAACCCTGAATGAATTATTTAAGAAGTGCTCTCTATTTCACTGTCATTGTATATTGTTTTTGAAATTTATTTCGATAATGGCATTTATCGGATTTTCACTGCTGCGTTTAGGCCGCTGTACACACGCTTGATTTCCTTATGGAGACATATAAATCCATGGGTTTTAAGATTCTTACTTGTCAGGTATATTCCCAGGCGTTGAATATGGGGTGTTGAGTCCATTTCGTTGAGGAAGTAGTAGGTCTGGTCTATTATATATTTGGCTTATGGAAAGGTGTCTGTGCTACTTTCAATCTCTGGTTTTATGTAGCACCCCAACTCACCTTTCCCCATAAGCAAGCATAAGTTGCTTTTCTCAATTTGAGACCCTGTTCTGTTTTGTAATTCAGTTCATGCGTAGCCAAGTTTACATTCCGTGTATTAGTGATATCTTATGATGTTTCTTATTCTGTGTGACTTATTTCTCGTAGAATCATCGTACCTGAATCCACTCATTATGCTGCTACGGGCCTGATGACGTAGATTTCATTGCTGTGTGATATTCCATTGTACGTGCGTACCACAACTTCTTTATCCATTTTGTGATTTCTCGGATATTTAACTTGTACCGTAGACGAGGTTCTTGTAAACAGAGCCGTCCCAAACTTTGGGGTGGCTGTGTGTTTTTGATTTTAATTTCCCTAAGCTATAGGACCATAAGTGGAAGTGCCATAGGCTGTGTTTCTTTGTTTCCTATGTGTTTCAGGAAACACCATACACTTCTGCAGAGTGGCTGTTGGCAATTTATAACCCACAGGTCAGCATAACAAGGCTCCCTGTTCTCCATGACCTGTCCTGTCTTTCTGGATTTTACACTTGTTTCAGATGGCCCTTTTGACCGGGGGGCAGTGAGACTTCATTGTAGTGCAGATTTCCTTTACACGCTTGCTTGGTTGGCCAAAAAGGGCGTATGCGTTTTTTCCTGAATATATTCAGGAAAAAACGCATACGCCCTTTTTGGCCAAGTGCATCATTGTCGACATTCTGCCTCTTTTCCTATGCTTTAAGTGCAATTCCAGTCTACCCCCTGAAATCGTTTTCCTGAAATTCTGTCCCGCTTTCAAGTCCTCTTCGAAGACTTACTTCAATACATTTTTGGACGATAGCTGTCATTCATAACTCTGCAAGTTTATGAATTACAGGACCCTGAGCTCCTTTCTTCAACACTCTTTCTTGTGAGCTGGCCGCAAACCGCAGGATTGCTTCAGGCCCTAATCTGTTTCAGGCAGGGCATGCTGAGCCTTTGGTTAATTCCTCTTCCTGGTGGGAAATGAGCGTTCCATTTTCCCGTGCAGACACCTACAGCTAGTCTCTCATTGGTTCTCCCTATTCCTGTTCATCTTGCGCAGAAATTGCAAACTGTGCCAAACAGGAGTTTAAAGGAACTGACTCTCCAAGTGGGGAGAGTGTTAGTAAAGCGTCTGGAAAGGTGAACCCGAGTACCAGGGGACGAAAAATGAGATGCATTTGAAAACGTTTCCCAATCACACCGTGGACCATACTCTGGGTTTCCCATGCATGTTTTAGCTGAAGGAAGAATACCTTAAGCCTGGAGAGTTGGGACACATGGAATGGGTACCATGCAGTATGATTTCAAAGGGTCTGCGTTTGCTCACCGCACCTCACCAATGCTATCAGCCCAAAGTGTCCAGCCTTATGTCTCACCCAGCTCTGGGTGTAGATGTGGTAAATCCAGGTTGCCTCACAAGCCCTGAATGAATGATTTAAGAATTGCTCTCTATTTCACTGTCATTGTGTTTTGTTTTTGAAATTTATTTTGGTAATGGGATTTATCAGATGTTCACTGCTGCGTTTAGGCCGCTGTACACGCGCTTGATTTCCTTATGGAGACATATAAATCTATGGGTTTTAAGATTCTTACTTCTCAGGTATCTTCCCTGGCGTTGAATATGGGGTGTTGAGTCCATTTCGTTGAGCAAGGAGTAGATCTTGTCTATTATATATTTGGCTTATGGAACGGTATCTGTGCTAATTTCAATCTCTGGTTTTATGCAGCACCCCAACTCACCTTTCCCCATAAGCAAGCATAAGTTGGTTTTCTAAATTTGAGACCCTGTTCTGTTTTGTAATTCAGTTCATGTGTAGCCAAGTTTATATTCCGTGTATTAGGGATATCTAATGATGTTTCTTTTTCTGTGTGACTTATTTCTCGTAGAATCAACGTAACTGAATCCACTCATTATGCCGCTAGGGACCTGATGTCATAGATTTCATTGCTGAGTGATATTCCATTGTACGTGCGTACCACAACTTCTTTATCCATTTTTTGCTTTCTTGGATATTTAACTTGCACCGTAGACGAGGTTCTTGTAAACAGAGCCGTCCCAAACTTTGGGGTGGCTGTGTCTTTTTGATTTTACTTTCCCTAAGCTATAGGACCATAAGTGGAAGTGCCATAGGCTGTGATGCTTTGTTTCCTATCTGTTTCAGGAAACACCATACACTTCTCCAGAGTGGCTGTTGGCAATTTACATCCTCCCATCAGCATTACAAGGCTCCTTCTTCTCCATGGCCAGTCCTGCCTTTCTGGATTTTACACTTTTTGCAGATGGCCCTTTTGACCGGGGGGCAGTGAGACTTCATTGTAGTGCAGATTTCCTTTACACGCTTGCTTGGTTGGCCAAAAAGTGTGCATGCGTTTTTTCCTGAATATATTCAGGAAAAAACGCATACGCCCTTTTTGGCCAAGTGCATCATTGTCGACATTCTGCCTCTTCTCCTATGCTTTAAGTTCAATTCCAGTCTACCTGCTGAAATCGTTTTCCTGAAATTCTGCCCCGCTTTCAAGTCCTCTTCGAAGACTTACTTCAATACATTTTTGGACGATAGCTGTCATTCATAACTCTGCAAATTTATGAATTACAGAGCCCCTGAGCTCCTTTCTTCAACACGCTTTCTTGTGAGCTGGCCGCAAATCACAGGATTGCTTCAGGCCCTAATCTGTTTCCGGCAGGGCACGCTGAGCATTTGGTTAATTCCTCTTCCTGGTGGGTAATGAGTGTTCCATTTTCCCGTGCAGACACCTACATCTAGTCTCTCATTGGTTCTCCCTATTCCTGTTCATCTTGCGCAGAAATTGCAAACTGTGCCAAACAGGAGGTGAAAGGCACTGACTCTCCAAGTGAGGAGACTGTTAGTAAAGCGTCTGGAATGGTGAACCCGAGTACCAGGGGACGAAAACTGAGATGCGTTTGAAAACGTTTCCCAATCACAAGTTGGACCATACTCTGGGTTTAATATGCATGTTTTAACTGAAGGAAGAATTCCTTAAACCTGGAGAGTTGGGACCCATGGAATGGGTATCATGCAGTATGACTTCAAAGGGTCTGACTTTGCTGACCAAACCTCACCAGTGCTATTAGCGCGAAGTGTCCAGCCTTATGTCTCACCCAGCTCTGGGTGTAGATGTGGTAAATCCAGGTGGCATCACAAGCCCTGAATGAATGATTTAAGAATTGCTCTCTATTTCACTGTCATTGTGTTTTGTTTTTGAAATTTATTTTGATAATGGGATTTATCGGATGTCCACTGTTGCGTTTAGGCCGCTGTACACATGCTTGATGTCCTTATGGAGACATATAAATCCATGGGTTTTAAGATTCTTACTTGTCAGGTATCTTCCCAGGCGTTGAATATGGGGTGTTGAGTCCATTTCGTTGAGCAAAGTGTAGGTCTTGTCTATTATATATTTGGCTTATGGAAAGGTATCTGTGCTAATTTCAATCTCTGGTTTTATGCAGCACCCCAACTCACCTTTCCCCATAAGCAAGCATAAGTTGTTTTTCTAAACTTGAGACCCTGTTCTGTTTTGTAATTCAGTACATGTTTCGCCAAGTTTACATTCCGTGTATTAGGGATATCTTATGATGTTTCTTTTTCTGTGTGACTTATTTCTCGTAGAATCATTGTACCTGAATCCACTCATTATGCCGATAGGGACCTGATGACGTAGATTTCATTGCTGAGTGATATTCCATTGTACGTGCGTACCACAACTTCTTTATCCATGTTTTGCTTTCTCGGATATTTAAATTGTACTGTAGACGAGGTTCTTGTAAACAGAGCCATCCCAAATTTTGGGGTGGCTGTGTCTTTTTGATTTTAATTTCCGTAAGCTATAGGACCATAAGTGGAAGTGCCATAGGCTGTGTTGCTTTGTTTCCTACGTGTTTCTGGAAACACCATACACTTCTCCAGAGTGGTTGTTGGCAATTTACATCCCACCCATCAGCATAACAAGGCTCCCTGTTCTCCATGACCTGTCCTGCCTTTCTGGATTTTACACTTTTTTCAGATGGCCCTTTTGACCGGGGGGCAGTGAGGCTTCATTGTAGTGCAGATTTCCTTTACACGCTTGCTTGGTTGGCCAGAAAGAGCGTATGCGTTTTTTCCTGAATATATTCAGGAAAAAACGCATACGCCCTTTTTGGCCAAGTGCATCATTGTTGACATTCTGCCTCTTTTCCTATGCTTTAAGTGCAATTCCAGTTTACCCCCTGAAATCGTGTTCCTGAAATTCGGCCCCGCTTTCAAGTCCTCTTCGAAGACTTACTTCAATATATTTTTGGATGATAGCTGTCATTCATAACTCTGCAGGTTTCTGAATTACACTGCCCCTGAGCTCCTTTCTTCAACTCGCTTTCTTGTGAGCTGTCCGCAAAACCGCAGGAATGCTTCACGCCATAATCTCTTTCTGGCAGGGCAAGCTGAGCCTTTGGTTAATTCCTCTTCCTGGTGGGAAATGAGCGTTCCATTTGCCCGTGCAGACACCTACAGCTAGTCTCTCATTGGTTCTCCCTATTCCAGTTCATCTTGCGCAGAAATTGCAAACTGTGCCAAACAGGAGGTTAAAGGCACTGACTCTCCAAGTGGGGAGAGTGTTAGTAAAGCGTCTGGAATGGTGAACCCGAGTACCAGGGGCGAAAACTGAGATGCATTTGAAAACGTTTCCCAATCACACGGTGGTCCATACTCTGGGTTTCCCATGCATGTTTTAGCTGAAGGAAGAATCCCTTAAACCTGGAGAGTTGGGACCCATAGAATGGGTACCATGCAGTATGACTTCAAAGGGTCTGCGTTGCTCACCGAACCTCACCAATGCTATCAGCCCGAAGTGTCCGGCCTTATGTCTCACGCAGCTCCGTGTGTAGATGTGGTAAATCCAGGTTGCATCACAAGCCCTCAATGAATTATTTAAGAATTGTTCTCTATTTCACTGTCATTGTGTTTTGTTTTTGAAATTTATTATGATAATGGGATTTATCGGATTTTCATTGCTGCGTTTAGGCCACTGTACACACTCTTGATTTCCTTATGGAGACATATAAATCCATGGGTTTTAAGATTTTAGTTGTCCGGTATCTTCCCAGGTGTTGAATATGGGGTGTTGAGTCCATTTCGTTGAGCAAGGAGTAGGTCTTGTCTATTATATATTTGGTTTATGGAACGGTATCTGTGCTAATTTCAATCTCTGGTTTTATGCAGCACCCCAACTCACCTTTCCCCATAAGCAAGCATAAGTTTGTTTTCTCAATTTGAGACCCTGTTCTGTTTTGTAATTCAGTTCATGTGTAGCCAAGTTTACATTCCGTGTATTAGTGATATCTTATGATGTTTCTTTTTCTGTGTGACTTATTTATCGTAGAATCATCGTACCTGAAACCACTCATTATGCCGCTACGGGCCTGATGACGTAGATTTCATTGCTGAGTGATATTCCACTGTACGTGTGTGCCACAACTTCTTTATCCATTTTTTGCTTTCTCGGATATTTAACTTGTACCGTAGAGGACGTTCTTGTAAACAGAGACGTCCCAAATTTTGGGGTGGCTGTGACTTTTTTATTTTAATTTCCCTAAGCTATAGGACCATAAGTGGAAGTGCCATAGGCTGTGTTGTTTTGTTTCCTACGTGTCTCTGGAAACACCATACACTTCTCCAGAGTGGTTGTTGGCAATTTACATCCCGCCCATCAGCATAACAAGGCTCCCTGTTCTCCATAACCTGTCCTGCCTTTCTGGATTTTACACTTTTTTCAGATGGCCCTTTTGACCGGGGGGCAGTGAGACTTCATTGTAGTGCAGATTTCCTTTACACGCTTGCTTGGATGGCCAAAAAGGGCGTATGCGTTTTTTCCTGAATATATTCAGGAAAAAACGCATACGCCCTTTTTGGCCAAGTGCATCATTGTCGACATTCTGCCTCTTTTCCTATGCTTTAAGTGCAATTCCAGTCTACCCCCTGAAATCGTGTTCCTGAAATTCTGCCCCGCTTTCAAGTCCTCTTCGAAGTCTTACTTCAATACATTTTTGGACGATAGCTGTCATTCATATCTCTGCAGGTCTGTGAATTACAGTGCCCCTGAGCTCCTTTCTTCAACTCGCTTTCTTGTGAGCTGGCCGCAATACCGCAGGATTGCTTCAGGCCCTAATCTGTTTCTGGCAGGGCACGGTGAGCCTTTCGTTAATTCCTCTTACTGTTGGGAAATGAGCGTCCCATTTGCCCGTGCAGACACCTACATCTAGTCTCTCATTGGTTCTCCCTATTCCTGTTCATCTTGCACAGAAATTGCAAACTGTGCCAAACAGGAGGTTAAAGGCACTGACTCTCCAAGTGGGGAGAGAGTTAGTAAAGCGTCTGGAATGGTGAACCCGAGTACCAGGGGACGAAAACTGAGATGCATTTGAAAACGTTTCCCAATCACACGGTGGACCATACTCTGGGTTTCCCATGCATGTTTTAACTGAAGGAAGAATTTTTTAAACCTGGAGAGTTGGGACCCATGGAATGGGTATCATGCAGTATGACTTCAAAAGGTCTGACTGTGCTCACCGAACCTCACCAATGCTATCAGCGCGAAGTGTCCAGCCTTATGTCTCACCCAGCTCTGGGTGTAGATGTGGTAAATCCAGGTGGCATCACCAACCCTGAATGAATTATTTAAGTATTGCTCTCTATTTCACTGTCATTGTGTTTTGTTTTTGAAATTTATTTTGATAATGGGATTTATCGGATGTCCACTGTTCCGTTTAGGCCGCTGTACACACGCTTGATTTCCTTATGGAGACATATAAATCCATGGGTTTTAAGATTCTTACTTGTCAGGTATCTTCCCAGGCGTTGAATATGGGGTGTTGAGTCCATTTCGTTGAGCAAGGAGTAGGTCTTGTCTATTATATATTTGGCTTATGGAAAGGTATCTGTGCTAATTTCAATCTCTGGCTTTATGCAGCACCCCAACTCACCTTTCCCCATAAGCAAGCATAAGTTGTTTTTCTAAACTTGAGACCCTGTTCTGTTTTGTAATTCAGTTCATGTGTAGCCAAGTTTACATTCCGTGTATTAGAGATATCTTATGATATTTCTTTTTCTGTGTGACTTATTTCTTGTAGAATCATCGTACCTGAATCCACTCATTATGCCGCGAGGGACCTGATGACGTAGATTTCATTGCTGAGTGATATTCCATTGTACGTGCGTACCACAACTTCATTATACATTTTTTGCTTTCTCGGATATTTAACTTGTACCATAGATGACGTTCCTGTAAACAGAGCCGTCCCAAATTTTGGGGTGGCTGTGTCTTTTTGATTTTAATTTCCGTAAGCTATAGGACCATAAGTGGAAGTGCCATAGGCTGTGTTGCTTTGTTTCCTACCTGTTTCAGGAAACACCATACACTTCTCCAGACTGGCTGTTGGCAATTTACATCCGCCCATCAGCATAACAAGGCTCCCTGTTCTCCATGACCTGTCCTGCCTTTCTGGATTTTACACTTTTTTCAGATGGCCCTTTTGACCGGGGGGCAGTGAGACTTCATTGTAGTGCAGATTTCCTTTACACGCTTGCTTGGTTGGCCAAAAAGGGCATATGCGTTTTTTCCTGAATATATTCAGGAAAAAACGCATACGCCCTTTTGGCCAAGTGCATCATTGTCGACATTCTGCCTGTTTTCCTATGCTTTAAGTGCAATTGCAGTCTACCCCCTGAAATCGTTTTCCTGAAATTCTGCCCCGCTTTCAACTCCTCTTCGAAGACTTACTTCAGTACATTTTTGGACGATATCTGTCATTCATATCTCTGCAGGTTTGTGAATTACTGTGCCCCTGAGCTCCTTTCTTCAACTCGCTTTCTTGTGAGCTGGCCGCAAAACCGCAGGATTGCTTCAGGCCATAATCTCTTTCTGGTAGGGCATGCTGAGCTTTTGGTTAATTCCTCTTCCTGGTGGGAAATGAGCGTCCCATTTGCCCGTGCAGACACCTACATCTAGTCTCTCATTGGTTCTCCCTATTGCTGTTCATCTTGCACAGATATTGCAAACTGTGCCAAACAGGAGGTTAAAGGCACTGACTCTCCAAGTGGGGAGAGAGTTAGTAAAGCGTCTGGAATGGTGAACCCGAGTACCAGGGGACGAAAACTGAGATGCATTTGAAAACGTTTCCCAATCACACGGTGGACCATACTCTGGGTTTCCCATGCATGTTTTAACTGAAGGAAGAATTTTTTAAACCTGGAGAGTTGGGACCCATGGAATGGGTATCATGCAGTATGACTTCAAAAGGTCTGACTGTGCTCACCGAACCTCACCAATGCTATCAGCGCGAAGTGTCCAGCATTATGTCTCACCCAGCTCTGGGTGTAGATGTGGTAAATCCAGGTGGCATCACCAACCCTGAATGAATTATTTAAGTATTGCTCTCTATTTCACTGTCATTGTGTTTTGTTTTGAAATTTATTTTGATAATGGGATTTATCGGATGTCCACTGTTCCGTTTAGGCCGCTGTACACACGCTTGATTTCCTTATGGAGACATATAAATCCATGGGTTTTAAGATTCTTACTTGTCAGGTATCTTCCCAGGCGTTGAATATGGGGTGTTGAGTCCATTTCGTTGAGCAAGGAGTAGGTCTTGTCTATTATATATTTGGCTTATGGAAAGGTATCTGTGCTAATTTCAATCTCTGGCTTTATGCAGCACCCCAACTCAACTTTCCCCATAAGCAAGCATAAGTTGTTTTTCTAAACTTGAGACCCTGTTCTGTTTTGTAATTCAGTTCATGTGTAGCCAAGTTTACATTCCGTGTATTAGAGATATCTTATGATATTTCTTTTTCTGTGTGACTTATTTCTTGTAGAATCATCGTACCTGAATCCACTCATTATGCCGCGAGGGACCTGATGACGTAGATTTCATTGCTGAGTGATATTCCATTGTACGTGCGTACCACAACTTCATTATACATTTTTTGCTTTCTCGGATATTTAACTTGTACCATAGATGACGTTCCTGTAAACAGAGCCGTCCCAAATTTTGGGGTGGCTGTGTCTTTTTGATTTTAATTTCCGTAAGCTATAGGACCATAAGTGGAAGTGCCATAGGCTGTGTTGCTTTGTTTCCTACCTGTTTCAGGAAACACCATACACTTCTCCAGACTGGCTGTTGGCAATTTACATCCGCCCATCAGCATAACAAGGCTCCCTGTTCTCCATGACCTGTCCTGCCTTTCTGGATTTTACACTTTTTTCAGATGGCCCTTTTGACCGGGGGGCAGTGAGACTTCATTGTAGTGCAGATTTCCTTTACACGCTTGCTTGGTTGGCCAAAAAGGGCATATGCGTTTTTTCCTGAATATATTCAGGAAAAAACGCATACGCCCTTTTGGCCAAGTGCATCATTGTCGACATTCTGCCTGTTTTCCTATGCTTTAAGTGCAATTGCAGTCTACCCCCTGAAATCGTTTTCCTGAAATTCTGCCCCGCTTTCAACTCCTCTTCGAAGACTTACTTCAGTACATTTTTGGACGATATCTGTCATTCATATCTCTGCAGGTTTGTGAATTACTGTGCCCCTGAGCTCCTTTCTTCAACACGCTTTCTTGTGAGCTGGCCGCAAAACCGCAGGATTGCTTCAGGCCATAATCTCTTTCTGGTAGGGCATGCTGAGCTTTTGGTTAATTCCTCTTCCTGGTGGGAAATGAGCGTCCCATTTGCCCGTGCAGACACCTACATCTAGTCTCTCATTGGTTCTCCCTATTGCTGTTCATCTTGCACAGATATTGCAAACTGTGCCAAACAGGAGGTTAAAGGCACTGACTCTCCAAGTGGGGAGAGAGTTAGTAAAGCGTCTGGAATGGTGAACCCGAGTACCAGGGGACGAAAACTGAGATGCATTTGAAAACGTTTCCCAATCACACGGTGGACCATACTCTGGGTTTCCCATGCATGTTTTAACTGAAGGAAGAATTTTTTAAACCTGGAGAGTTGGGACCCATGGAATGGGTATCATGCAGTATGACTTCAAAAGGTCTGACTGTGCTCACCGAACCTCACCAATGCTATCAGCGCGAAGTGTCCAGCATTATGTCTCACCCAGCTCTGGGTGTAGATGTGGTAAATCCAGGTGGCATCACCAACCCTGAATGAATTATTTAAGTATTGCTCTCTATTTCACTGTCATTGTGTTTTGTTTTGAAATTTATTTTGATAATGGGATTTATCGGATGTGCACTGTTCCGTTTAGGCCGCTGTACACACGCTTGATTTCCTTATGGAATCATATAAATCCATGGGTTTTAAGATTCTTACTTGTCAGGTATCTTCCCAGGCGTTGAATATGGGGTGTTGAGTCCATTTCGTTGAGCAAGGAGTAGGTCTTGTCTATTATATATTTGGCTTATGGAAAGGTATCTGTGCTAATTTCAATCTCTGGCTTTATGCAGCACCCCAACTCAACTTTCCCCATAAGCAAGCATAAGTTGTTTTTCTAAACTTGAGACCCTGTTCTGTTTTGTAATTCAGTTCATGTGTAGCCAAGTTTACATTCCGTGTATTAGAGATATCTTATGATATTTCTTTTTCTGTGTGACTTATTTCTTGTAGAATCATCGTACCTGAATCCACTCATTATGCCGCGAGGGACCTGATGACGTAGATTTCATTGCTGAGTGATATTCCATTGTACGTGCGTACCACAACTTCATTATACATTTTTTGCTTTCTCGGATATTTAACTTGTACCATAGATGACGTTCCTGTAAACAGAGCCGTCCCAAATTTTGGGGTGGCTGTGTCTTTTTGATTTTAATTTCCGTAAGCTATAGGACCATAAGTGGAAGTGCCATAGGCTGTGTTGCTTTGTTTCCTACCTGTTTCAGGAAACACCATACACTTCTCCAGACTGGCTGTTGGCAATTTACATCCGCCCATCAGCATAACAAGGCTCCCTGTTCTCCATGACCTGTCCTGCCTTTCTGGATTTTACACTTTTTTCAGATGGCCCTTTTGACCGGGGGGCAGTGAGACTTCATTGTAGTGCAGATTTCCTTTACACGCTTGCTTGGTTGGCCAAAAAGGGCATATGCGTTTTTTCCTGAATATATTCAGGAAAAAACGCATACGCCCTTTTGGCCAAGTGCATCATTGTCGACATTCTGCCTGTTTTCCTATGCTTTAAGTGCAATTGCAGTCTACCCCCTGAAATCGTTTTCCTGAAATTCTGCCCCGCTTTCAACTCCTCTTCGAAGACTTACTTCAGTACATTTTTGGACGATATCTGTCATTCATATCTCTGCAGGTTTGTGAATTACTGTGCCCCTGAGCTCCTTTCTTCAACTCGCTTTCTTGTGAGCTGGCCGCAAAACCGCAGGATTGCTTCAGGCCATAATCTCTTTCTGGTAGGGCATGCTGAGCTTTTGGTTAATTCCTCTTCCTGGTGGGAAATGAGCGTTCCATTTGCCCGTGCAGACACCTACAGCTAGTCTCTCATTGGTTCTCCCTATTCCTGTTCATCTTGCGCAGAAATTGCAAACTGTGCCAAACAGGAGGTTAAGGCACTTACTCTCCAAGTGGGGATAGTGTTAGTAAAGCGTCTGGAATGGTGAACCCGAGTACCAGGGGACGAAACCTGAGATGCATTTGAAAACGTTTCCCGGTTACACAGTGCACTGTACTGTGGGTTTCCCATGCATGTTTTAGCTGAAAGAAGTATCCCTTAAACCTGGAGAGTTGGGACCCATGGAATGGGTACCATGCAGTATGACTTCAAAGGGTCTGCGTTTGCTCACCGAACCTCACCAATTCTATCAGCCCGAAGTGTCCAGCCTTATGTCTCCTCCAGCTCTGGGTGTAGATGTGGTAAATCCAGGTTGCATCACAAGCCCTGAATGAATTATTTAAGAATTGCTCTCTATTTCATTGTCATTGTGTTTTGTTTTTGAAATTCATTTTGATAATGGGATTTATCGGATGTTCACTGCTGCGTTTAGGCCGCTGTACACATGCTTGATTTCCTTATGGAGACATATAAATCCATGGGTTTTAAGATTCTTACTTGTCAGGTATCTTGCCAGGCGTTGAATATGGGGTGTTGAGTCCATTTCGTTGAACAAGGAGTAGGTCTTGTCTATTATATATTTGGCGTATGGAACGGTATCTGTGCTAATTTCAATCTCTGGTTTTATGCAGCACCCCAACTCACTTTTCCCCATAAGCAAGCATAAGTTGGTTTTCTAAATTTGAGACCCTGTTCTGTTTTGTAATTCAGTTCATGTGTAGCCAAGGTTACATTCCTTGTATTAGTGATATCGTATGATGTTTCTTTTCCTGTGTGACTTATTTCTCATAGAATCATCGTACCTGAATCCACTCATTATGCCGCTACGGGCCTTATGACGTAGATTTCATTGCTGAGTGATATTCCATTGTACGTGTGTACCACATCGTTGTTATCCATTTTTTGCTTTCTTGGATATTTAACTTGTACCGTAGACGAGGTTCTTGTAAACAGAGCCGTCCCAAACTTTGGGGTGGCTGTGTGTTTTTGATTTTAATTTCCCTAAGCTATAGGACCATAAGTGGAAGTGCCATAGGCTGTGTTTCTTTGTTTCCTATGTGTTTCAGGAAACACCATACACTTCTCCAGAGTGGCTGTTGGCAATTTATATCCCACAGGTCAGCATAACAAGGCTCCCTGTTCTCCATGACCTGTCCTGTCTTTCTGGATTTTACACTTGTTTCAGATGGCCCTTTTGACCGGGGGGCAGTGAGACTTCATTGTAGTGCAGATTTCCTTTACACGCTTGCTTGGTTGGCCAAAAAGGGCGTATGCGTTTTTTCCTGAATATATTCAGGAAAAAACGCATACGCCCTTTTTGGCCAAGTGCATCATTGTCGACATTCTGCCTCTTTTCCTATGCTTTAAGTGCAATTCCAGTCTACCCCCTGAAATCGTTTTCCTGAAATTCGGCCCCGCTTTCAAGTCCTCTTCGAAGACTTACTTCAATACATTTTTGGACGATAGCTGTCATTCATAACTCTGCAAGTTTATGAATTACAGGACCCTGAGCTCCTTTCTTCAACACGCTTTCTTGTGAGCTGGCCGCAAACCGCAGGATTGCTTCAGGCCCTAATCTGTTTCAGGCAGGGCATGCTGAGCCTTTGGTTAATTCCTCTTCCTGGTGGGAAATGAGCGTTCCATTTTCCCGTGCAGACACCTACAGCTAGTCTCTCATTGGTTCTCCCTATTCCTGTTCATCTTGCGCAGAAATTGCAAACTGTGCCAAACAGGAGTTTAAAGGAACTGACTCTCCAAGTGCGGAGAGTGTTAGTAAAGCGTCTGGAAAGGTGAACCCGAGTACCAGGGGACGAAAAATGAGATGCATTTGAAAACGTTTCCCAATCACACGGTGGACCATACTCTGGGTTTCCCATGCATGTTTTAGCTGAAGGAAGAATACCTTAAGCCTGGAGAGTTGGGACACATGGAATGGGTACCATGCAGTATGATTTCAAAGGGTCTGCGTTTGCTCACCGAACCTCACCAATGCTATCAGCCCAAAGTGTCCAGCCTTATGTCTCACCCAGCTCTGGGTGTAGATGTGGTAAATCCAGGTTGCCTCACAAGCCCTGAATGAATGATTTAAGAATTGCTCTCTATTTCACTGTCATTGTGTTTTGTTTTTGAAATTTATTTTGGTAATGGGATTTATCAGATGTTCACTGCTGCGTTTAGGCCGCTGTACACGTGCTTGATTTCCTTATGGAGACATATAAATCCATGGGTTTTAAGATTCTTACTTCTCAGGTATCTTCCCTGGCGTTGAATATGGGGTGTTGAGTCCATTTCGTTGAGCAAGGAGTAGATCTTGTCTATTATATATTTGGCTTATGGAACGGTATCTGTGCTAATTTCAATCTCTGGTTTTATGCAGCACCCCAACTCACCTTTCCCCATAAGCAAGCATAAGTTGGTTTTCTAAATTTGAGACCCTGTTCTGTTTTGTAATTCAGTTCATGTGTAGCCAAGTTTACATTCCGTGTATTAGGGATATCTAATGATGTTTCTTTTTCTGTGTGACTTATTTCTCGTAGAATCAACGTAACTGAATCCACTCATTATGCCGCTAGGGACCTGATGTCATAGATTTCATTGCTGAGTGATATTCCATTGTACGTGCGTACCACAACTTCTTTATCCATTTTTTGCTTTCTTGGATATTTAACTTGCACCGTAGACGAGGTTCTTGTAAACAGAGCCGTCCCAAACTTTGGGGTGGCTGTGTCTTTTTGATTTTACTTTCCCTAAGCTATAGGACCATAAGTGGAAGTGCCATAGGCTGTGATGCTTTGTTTCCTATCTGTTTCAGGAAACACCATACACTTCTCCAGAGTGGCTGTTGGCAATTTACATCCTCCCATCAGCATAACAAGGCTCATTCTTCTCCATGGCCAGTCCTGCCTTTCTGGATTTTACACTTTTTGAAGATGGCCCTTTTGACCGGGGGGCAGTGAGACTTCATTGTAGTGCAGATTTCCTTTACACGCTTGCTTGGTTGGCCAAAAAGTGTGCATGCGTTTTTTCCTGAATATATTCAGGAAAAAACGCATACGCCCTTTTTGGCCAAGTGCATCATTGTCGACATTCTGCCTCTTCTCCTATGCTTTAAGTGCAATTCCAGTCTACCCCCTGAAATCGTGTGCCTGAAATTCTGCCCCGCTTTCAAGTGCTCTTCGAAGACTTACTTCAGTATATTTTTGGACGATAGCTGTCGTTCATAACACTGCAGGTTTCTGAATTACACTGCCCCTGAGCTCCTTTCTTCAACTCGCTTTCTTGTGAGCTGGCCGCAAAACCGCAGGATTGCTTCACGCCATAATCTCTTTCTGGCAGGGCAAGCTGAGCCTTTGGTTAATTCCTCTTCCTGGTGGGAAATGAGCGTTCCATTTGCCCGTGCAGACACCTACATCTAGTCTCTCATTGGTTCTCCCTATTCCTGTTCATCTTGCGCAGAAATTGCAAACTGTGCCAAACAGGAGGTTAAAGGCACTGACTCTCCAAGTGGGGAGAGTGTTAGTAAAGCGTCTGGAATGGTGAACCCGAGTACCAGGGGCGAAAACTGAGATGCATTTGAAAACGTTTCCCAATCACACGGTGGTCCATACTCTGGGTTTCCCATGCATGTTTTAGCTGAAGGAAGAATGCCTTAAACCTGGAGAGTTGGGACCCATAGAATGGGTACCATGCAGTATGACTTCAAAGGGTCTGCGTTTGTTCTCTGAAACTCACCAATGCTATCAGCCCAAAGTGTCCAGCCTTATGTCTCACCCAGCTCTGGCTGTAGATGTGGTAAATCCAGGTTTCATCACAAGCCCTGAATGAATTATTTAAGAATTGCTCTCTATTTCACTGTCATTGTGTTTTGTTTTTGAAATTTATTTTGATAATGGGATTTATCGGATTTTCACTGCTGCGTTTAGGTCGCTGTACACACGCTTGATTTCCTTATGGAGACATATAAATCCATGGGTTTTAAGATTCTTACTTGTCAGGTATCTTCCCAGGCGTTGAATATGGGGTGTTGAGTCCATTTCGTTGAGCAAGGAGTAGGTCTTGTCTATTATATATTTGGTTTATGGAACGGTATCTGTGCTAATTTCAATCTCTGGTTTTATGCAGCACCCCAACTCACCTTTCCCCATAAGCAAGCATAAGTTTGTTTTCTCAATTTGAGACCCTGTTCTGTTTTGTAATTCAGTTCATGTGTAGCCAAGTTTACATTCCGTGTATTAGTGATATCTTATGATGTTTCTTTTTCTGTGTGACTTATTTCTCGTAGAATCATCGTACCTGAAACCACTCATTATGCCGCTACGGGCCTGATGACGTAGATTTCATTGCTGAGTGATATTCCACTGTACGTGTGTACCACAACTTCTTTATCCATTTTTTGCTTTCTCGGATATTTAACTTGTACCGTAGAGGACGTTCTTGTAAACAGAGACGTCCCAAATTTTGGGGTGGCTGTGACTTTTTTATTTTAATTTCCCTAAGCTATAGGACCATAAGTGGAAGTGCCATAGGCTGTGTTGTTTTGTTTCCTACGTGTCTCTGGAGACACCATACACTTCTCCAGAGTGGTTGTTGGCAATTTACATCCCGCCCATCAGCATAACAAGGCTCCCTGTTCTCCATAACCTGTCCTGCCTTTCTGGATTTTACACTTTTTTCAGATGGCCCTTTTGACCGGGGGGCAGTGAGACTTCATTGTAGTGCAGATTTCCTTTACACGCTTGCTTGGATGGCCAAAAAGGGCGTATGCGTTTTTTCCTGAATATATTCAGGAAAAAACGCATACGCCCTTTTTGGCCAAGTGCATCATTGTCGACATTCTGCCTATTTTCCTATGCTTTAAGTGCAATTCCAGTCTACCCCCTGAAATCGTGTTCCTGAAATTCTGCCCCGCTTTCAAGTCCTCTTCGAAGTCTTACTTCAGTACATTTTTGGACGATAGCTGTCATTCATATCTCTGCAGGTCTGTGAATTACAGTGCCCCTGAGCTCCTTTCTTCAACTCGCTTTCTTGTGAGCTGGCCGCAATACCGCAGGATTGCTTCAGGCCCTAATCTGTTTCTGGCAGGGCACGGTGAGCCTTTCGTTAATTCCTCTTACTGTTGGGAAATGAGCGTCCCATTTGCCCGTGCAGACACCTACATCTAGTCTCTCATTGGTTCTCCCTATTCCTGTTCATCTTGCACAGAAATTGCAAACTGTGCCAAACAGGAGGTTAAAGGCACTGACTCTCCAAGTGGGGAGAGAGTTAGTAAAGCGTCTGGAATGGTGAACCCGAGTACCAGGGGACGAAAACTGAGATGCATTTGAAAACGTTTCCCAATCACACGGTGGACCATACTCTGGGTTTCCCATGCATGTTTTAACTGAAGGAAGAATTTTTTAAACCTGGAGAGTTGGGACCCATGGAATGGGTATCATGCAGTATGACTTCAAAAGGTCTGACTGTGCTCACCGAACCTCACCAATGCTATCAGCGCGAAGTGTCCAGCCTTATGTCTCACCCAGCTCTGGGTGTAGATGTGGTAAATCCAGGTGGCATCACCAACCCTGAATGAATTATTTAAGTATTGCTCTCTATTTCACTGTCATTGTGTTTTGTTTTTGAAATTTATTTTGATAATGGGATTTATCGGATGTCCACTGTTCCGTTTAGGCCGCTGTACACACGCTTGATTTCCTTATGGAGACATATAAATCCATGGGTTTTAAGATTCTTACTTCTCAGGTATCTTCCCAGGCGTTGAATATGGGGTGTTGAGTCCATTTCGTTGAGCAAGGAGTAGGTCTTGTCTATTATATATTTGGCTTATGGAAAGGTATCTGTGCTAATTTCAATCTCTGGCTTTATGCAGCACCCCAACTCACCTTTCCCCATAAGCAAGCATAAGTTGTTTTTCTAAACTTGAGACCCTGTTCTGTTTTGTAATTCAGTTCAAGTGTAGCCAAGTTTACATTCCGTGTATTAGAGATATCTTATGATATTTCTTTTTCTGTGTGACTTATTTCTTGTAGAATCATCGTACCTGAATCCACTCATTATGCCGCGAGGGACCTGATGACGTAGATTTCATTGCTGAGTGATATTCCATTGTACGTGCGTACCACAACTTCATTATACATTTTTTGCTTTCTCGGATATTTAACTTGTACCATAGATGACGTTCCTGTAAACAGAGCCGTCCCAAATTTTGGGGTGGCTGTGTCTTTTTGATTTTAATTTCCGTAAGCTATAGGACCATAAGTGGAAGTGCCATAGGCTGTGTTGCTTTGTTTCCTACCTGTTTCAGGAAACACCATACACTTCTCCAGACTGGCTGTTGGCAATTTACATCCGCCCATCAGCATAACAAGGCTCCCTGTTCTCCATGACCTGTCTTGCCTTTCTGGATTTTACACTTTTTTCAGATGGCCCTTTTGACCGGGGGGCAGTGAGACTTCATTGTAGTGCAGATTTCCTTTACACGCTTGCTTGGTTGGCCAAAAAGGGCATATGCGTTTTTTCCTGAATATATTCAGGAAAAAACGCATACGCCCTTTTGGCCAAGTGCATCATTGTCGACATTCTGCCTGTTTTCCTATGCTTTAAGTGCAATTGCAGTCTACCCCCTGAAATCGTTTTCCTGAAATTCTGCCCCGCTTTCAACTCCTCTTCGAAGACTTACTTCAGTACATTTTTGGACGATATCTGTCATTCATATCTCTGCAGGTTTGTGAATTACTGTGCCCCTGAGCTCCTTTCTTCAACTCGCTTTCTTGTGAGCTGGCCGCAAAACCGCAGGATTGCTTCAGGCCATAATCTCTTTCTGGTAGGGCATGCTGAGCTTTTGGTTAATTCCTCTTCCTGGTGGGAAATGAGCGTTCCATTTGCCCGTGCAGACACCTACAGCTAGTCTCTCATTGGTTCTCCCTATTCCTGTTCATCTTGCGCAGAAATTGCAAACTGTGCCAAACAGGAGGTTAAGGCACTTACTCTCCAAGTGGGGATAGTGTTAGTAAAGCGTCTGGAATGGTGAACCCGAGTACCAGGGGACGAAACCTGAGATGCATTTGAAAACGTTTCCCGGTTACAGAGTGCACTGTGCTGTGGGTTTCCCATGCATGTTTTAGCTGAAAGAAGTATCCCTTAAACCTGGAGAGTTGGGACCCATGGAATGGGTACCATGCAGTATGACTTCAAAGGGTCTGCGTTTGCTCACCGAACCTCACCAATTCTATCAGCCCGAAGTGTCCAGCCTTATGTCTCCTCCAGCTCTGGGTGTAGATGTGGTAAATCCAGGTTGCATCACAAGCCCTGAATGAATGATTTAAGAAATGCTCTCTATTTCACTGTCATTGTGTTTTGTTTTTGAAATTCATTTTGATAATGGGATTTATCGGATGTTCACTGCTGCGTTTAGGCCGCTGTACACACGCTTGATTTCCTTATGGAGACATATAAATCCATGGGTTTTAAGATTCTTACTTGTCAGGTATCTTGCCAGGCGTTGAATATGGGGTGTTGAGTCCATTTCGTTTAACAAGGAGTAGGTCTTGTCTATTATATATTTGGCTTATGGAACGGTATCTGTGCTAATTTCAATCTCTGGTTTTATGCAGCACCCCAACTCACTTTTCCCCATAAGCAAGCATAAGTTGGTTTTCTGAATTTGAGACCCTGTTCTGTTTTGTAATTCATTTCATGTGTAGCCAAGGTTACATTCCTTGTATTAGTGATATCGTATGATGTTTCTTTTCCTGTGTGACTTATTTCTCATAGAATCATCGTACCTGAATCCACTCATTATGCCGCTACGGGCCTTATGACGTAGATTTCATTGCTGAGTGATATTCCATTGTACGTGTGTACCACATCTTTGTTATCCATTTTTTGCTTTCTCGGATATTTAACTTGTACTGTAGACGAGGTTCTTGTAAACAGAGCCGTCCCAAACTTTGGGGTGGCTGTGTGTTTTTGATTTTAATTTCCCTAAGCTATAGGACCATAAGTGGAAGTGCCATAGGCTGTGTTTCTTTGTTTCCTATGTGTTTCAGGAAACACCATACACTTCTCCAGAGTGGCTGTTGGCAATTTATATCCCACAGGTCAGCATAACAAGGCTCCCTGTTCTCCATGACCTGTCCTGTCTTTCTGGATTTTACACTTGTTTCAGATGGCCCTTTTGACCGGGGGGCAGTGAGACTTCATTGTAGTGCAGATTTCCTTTACACGCTTGCTTGGTTGGCCAAAAAGGGCGTATGCGTTTTTTCCTGAATATATTCAGGAAAAAACGCATACGCCCTTTTTGGCCAAGTGCATCATTGTCGACATTCTGCCTCTTTTCCTATGCTTTAAGTGCAATTCCAGTCTACCCCCTGAAATCGTTTTCCTGAAATTCGGCCCCGCTTTCAAGTCCTCTTCGAAGACTTACTTCAATACATTTTTGGACGATAGCTGTCATTCATAACTCTGCAAGTTTATGAATTACAGGACCCTGAGCTCCTTTCTTCAACACGCTTTCTTGTGAGCTGGCCGCAAACCGCAGGATTGCTTCAGGCCCTAATCTGTTTCAGGCAGGGCATGCTGAGCCTTTGGTTAATTCCTCTTCCTGGTGGGAAATGAGCGTTCCATTTTCCCGTGCAGACACCTACAGCTAGTCTCTCATTGGTTCTCCCTATTCCTGTTCATCTTGCGCAGAAATTGAAAACTGTGCCAAACAGGAGGTTAAATGCACTGACTCTCCAAGTGGGGAGAGTGTTAGTAAAGCGTCTGGAATGGTGAACCCGAGTACCAGGGTACGAAAACTGAGATGCATTTGAAAACGTTTACCAATCACACGGTGGACCATACTATGGGTTTCCCATGCATGTTTTAGCTGAAGGAAGAATCCCTTAAACCTGGAGAGTTGGGACCCATGGAATGGGTACCATGCAGTATGACTTCAAAGGGTCTGCGTTTGCTCACCAAACCTCACCAATGCTATCAGCCCAAAGTGTCCAGCCTTATGTCTCAACCAGCTCTGGGTGTAGATGTGGAAAATCCAGGTTGCATCACAAGACCTGAATGAATTATTTAAGAATTGCTCTCTATTTCACTGTCATTGTGTTTTGTTTTTGAAATTTATATTGATAATGGGATTTATCGGATTTTCACTGCTGCGTCTAGGCCGCTGTACACACGCTTGATTTCCTTATGGAGACATATAAATCAATGGGTTTTAAAATTCTTACTTGTCAGGTATCTTGCCAGGCGTTGAATATGGGGTGTTGAGTCCATTTCGTTGAGCAAGGAGTAGGGCTTGTCTATTATATATTTGGCTTATGGAACGGTATCTGTGCTAATTTCAATCTCTGGTTTTATGCAGCACCCCAACTCACCTTTCCCCATAAGCAAGCATAAGTTGGTTTTCTAAATTTGAGACCCTGTTCTGTTTTGTACTTCAGTTCATGTGTATCCAACTTTACATTCCGTGTATTAGTGATATCTTATGATGTTTCTTTTTCTGTGTGACTTATTTCTCGTAGAATCATCGTACCTGAATCCACTCATTATGCCGCTACGGGCCTGATGACGTAGATTTCATTGCTGAGTGATATTCCATTGTACGTGCGTACCACAACTTCTTTATCCATTTTTTGCTTTCTGGGATATTTTACTTGTACCGTAGACGAGGTTCTTGTAAACAGAGCCATCCCAAACTCTGGGGTGGCTGTGTGTTTTTGATTTTAATTTCCCTAAGCTATAGGACCATAAGTGGAAGTGCCATAGGCTGTGTTGCTTTGTTTCCTACGTGTTTCTGGAAACACCATACACTTCTCCAGAGTGGTTGTTGGCAATTTACATCCCGCCCATCAGCATGAAAAGGCTCCCTGTTCTCCATGACCTGTCCTGACTTTCTGGATTTTACATTTTTTTCAGATGGCCCTTTTGACCGGGGGGCAGTGAGACTTCACTGTAGTGCAGATTTCCTTTACACGCTTGCTTGGTTGGCCAAAAAGGGCGTATGCGTTTTTTCCTGAATATATTCAGGAAAAAACGCATACGCCCTTTTTGGCCAAGTGCATCATTGTTGACATTCTCCCTCTTTTCCTATGCTTTTAGTACAATTCCAGTCTACCCCCTGAAATCGTTTTCCTGAAATTCTGCCCCGCTTTCAAGTCCTCTTCGAAGACTTACTTCAATACATTTTCGGACGATAGCTGTCATTCATAACTCTGCAGGTTTGTGAATTACAGTGCCCCTGAGCTCATTTCTTCAACCCGCTTTCTTGTGAGCTGGCCGCAAAACCGCAGGATTGCTTCAGGCCCTAATCTGTTTCCGGCAGGGCACGCTGAGCCTTTGGTTAATTCCTCTTCCTGGTGGGAAATGAGCGTTCCATTTGCCCGTGCAGACACCTACAGCTAGTCTCTCATTGCTTCTCCCTATTCCTGTTCATCTTGCGCAGAAATTGCAAACTGTGCCAAACAGGAGGTTAATGGCACTGACTCTCCAAGTGGGGACAGTGTTAGTAAAGCGTTCAAATGTTGATCCCGAGTACCAGGGGACGAAAACTGAGATGCATTTGAAAACGTTTCCCAATCACATGGTGGACCATACTCTGGGTTTCCCATGCATGTTTTAGCTGAAGGAAGAATCCCTTAAACCCGGAGAGTTGGGACCCATGGAATGGGTTCCATGCAGTGTGACTTCAAAGGGTCTGCGTTTGCTCACCGAACCACACCAATGCTATCAGCCCGAAGTGTCCAGCCTTATGTCTCATCCAGCTCTGGGTGTAGATGTGGTAAATACAGGTTGCATCACAAGCCCTGAATGAATTATTTAAGAATTGCTCTCTATTTCACTGTCATTGTGTTTTGTTTTTGAAATTCATTTTGATAATGGGATTTTTCGGATTTTCACTGCTGCTTTTAGGCCACTGTACACACGCTTGATTTCCTTATGGAGACATATAAATCCATGGGTTTTAAGATTCTTACTTGTCAGGTATCTTCCCAGCCGTTGAATATAGGGTGTTGAGTCCATTTCGTTGAGCAAGGAGTAGGTTTTGTCTATTATATATTTGGCTTATGGAACGGTATCTGTGCTAATTTCAATCTCTGGTTTTATGCAGCCTCCCAACGGACCTTTCCCCATAAGCAAGCATAAGTTGGTTTGCTAAATTTGAGACCCTGTTCTGTTTTGTAGTTCAGTTCATGGGTAGCCAAGTTTACATTCCGTGTATTAGTGATAATTTATGATGTTTCTTTTTCTGTCTGACTTATTTCTCATAGAATCATCGTACCTGAATCCACTCATTATGCCGCTACGGTCCTGATGACGTAGATTTCATTGCTGAGTGATATTCCATTGTACGTGCGTACCACAACTTCTTTATCCATTTTATGCTTTCTCGGATATTTAAGTTCTACCGTAGATGAGGTTCTTGTAAACAGAGCCATCCCAAACTTTGGGGTGGCTGTGTGTTTTTGATTTTAATTTCCCTAAGCTATAGGACCATAAGTGGAATTGCCATAAGCTGTGTTGCTTTGTTTCCTACGTGTTTCCGGAAACACCATACAGTTTTCCAGAGTGGCTGTTGGCAATTTAAATCCGCCCATCAGCATAAAAGTCTCCCTGTTCTCCAAGACCTGTCCTGCCTTTCTGGATTTTACACTTTTTTCAGATGGCCCTTTTGACCGGGGAACAGTGAGACTTCATTGTAGTGCGGATTTCCTTTACACGCTTGCTTCGTTGGCCAAAAGGGGCGTATGCTTTTTTTCCTGAACATATTCAGGAAAAAACGCATACGCCCTTTTTGGCCCAGTGCATCATTGTCGACATTCTGCCTCTTTTCCTATGCTTTAAGTGCAATTCCAGTCTACCCCCTGAAATCGTTTTCCTGAAATTCTGCCCCGCTTTCAAGTCCTCTCCGAAGACTTACTTCTATACATTTTTGGACGATAGCTGTCATTCATAACTCTGCAGGTTTGTGAATTACAGTGTCCCTGAGCTCCTTTCTTCAACTCCTTTTCTTGTGAGCTGGCCGCAAAACCGCAGGATTGCTTCAGGCCCTAATATGTTTCCGGCCGGGCACGCTGAGCCTTTGGTTAATTCCTCTTCCTGGTGGGAAATGATCGTTCCATTTGCCCGTGCAGACACCAACAGCTAGTCTCTCATTGGTTCTCCCTATGCCTGTTCATCTTGCGCAGAAATTGCAAACTGTGCCAAACAGGAGGTTAAAGACACTGACTCTCCAAGTGGGGAGAGTGTTAGTAAAGCGTCTGGAATGGTGAACCCGAGTACCAGGGGACGAAAACTGAGATGCATTTGAAAACGTTTCCCAATCACACGGCGGACGATAGCCTGGGTATCCCATGCATGTTTTAGCTGAAGGAAGAATCCCTTAAACCTGGAGAGTTGGGACCCATGGAATGGGTATCATGCAGTATGACTTCAAAGGGTTTGCGTTTGCTCACCGAACCTCACCAATGCTATCAGCCCGAAGTGTCCAGCCTTATGTCTCACCCAGCTCTGGGTGTAAATGTAGTAAATCCAGGTTGCATCACAAGCCCTGAATGAATTATTTAAGAATTGCTCTCTATTTCACTGTCATTGTGTTTTGTTTTTGAAATTTATTTTGATAATGGGATTTATCGGATTTTCACTGCTGCGTTTAGGCCGCTGTACACACGCTTGATTTCCTTATGGAGACATATAAATCCATGGGTTTTAAGATTCTTACTTGTCACGTATCTTGCCAGGCGTTGAATATGGGGTGTTGAGTCCATTTCGTTGAGCAACGAGTAGGGCTTGTCTATTATATATTTGGCTTATGGAACGGTATCTGTGCTTATTTCAATCTCTGGTTTTATGCAGCACCCCAACTCACCTTTCCCCATAAGCAAGCATAAGTTGGTTTTCTAAATTTGAGACCCTGTTCTGTTTTGTAATTCAGTTCATGTGTATCCAACTTTACATCCCGTCTATTAGTGATATCTTATGATGTTTCCTTTTCTGTGTGACTTATTTCTCGTAGAATCATCGTACCTGAATCCACTCATTATGCCGGTACGGGCCTGATGACGTAGATTTCATTGCTGAGTGATATTCCATTGTACGTGTGTACCACAACTTCTTTATCCATTTTTTACTTTCTGGGATATTTTACTTGTACCGTAGACGAGGTTCTTGTAAACAGAGCCATCCCAAACTTTGGGGTGGCTGTGTGTTTTTGATTTTAATTTCCCTAAGCTATAGGACCATAAGTTGAAGTGACATAGGCTGTGTTGCTTTGTTTCCTATGTGTTTCAGGATACACCATACATTTCTCCAGAGTGGCTGTTGGCACTTTACATCCCACCCATCAGCACAAGAAGGCTCCCTGTTCTCCAAGACCTGTCCTGCCTTTCTGGATTTTACACTTTTTTCAGATGGCCCTTTTGACCGGGGGGCAGTGAGACTTCATTGTAGTGCAGATTTCCTTTACACGCTTGATTGGTTGGCCAAAAAGGGCGTATGCGTTTTTTCCTGAATATATTCAGGAAAAAACGCATACGCCCTTTTTGGCCAAGTGCATCATTGTCGACATTCTGCCTCTTTTCCTATGCTTTAAGTGCAATTCCACTCTACCCCCTGAAATCGTTTTCCTGAAATTCTGCCCCGCTTTCAAGTCCTCTTTGAAGACTTACTTCAGTACATTTTTGGACGATAGCTGTCATTCATAACTCTGCAGGTTTGTGAATTACAGTGCCCCTGAGCTCCTTTCTTCAACTCGTTTTCTTGTGAGCTGGCCGCAAAACCGCAGGATTGCTTCAGGCCCTAATATGTTTCCGGCCGGGCACGCTGAGCCTTTGGTTAATTCCTCTTCCTGGTGGGAAATGATCGTTCAATTTGCCCGTGCAGACACCAACAGCTACTCTCTCATTGGTTCTCCCTATGCCTGTTCATCTTGTGCAGAAATTGCAAACTGTGCCAAACAGGAGGTTAAAGGCACTGACTCTCCAAGTGGGGAGAGGGTTAGTAAAGCGTCTGGAATGGTGAACCCGAGTACCAGGGGACGAAAACTGAGATGCATTTGAAAACGTTTCCCCATCACACGGCGGACGATAGTCTGAGATTCCCATGCATGTTTTAGCTGAAGGAAGAATCCCTTAAACCTGGAGAGTTGGGACCCATGGAATGGGTACCATGCAGTATGACTTCAAAGGGTCTGCGTTTGCTCACCGAACCTCACCAATGCTATCAGCCCGAAGTGTCCAGCCTTATGTCTCACCCAGCTCTGGGTGTAGATGTGGGAAATCCAGGTTGCATCACAAGCCCTGAATGAATTATTTAAGAATTGCTCTCTATTTCACTGTCATTGTGTTTTGTTTTTGAAATTTATTTTGATAATGGGATTTATCGGATTTTCACTGCTGCGTTTAGGCCGCTGTACACACGCTTGATTTCCTTATGGAGACATATAAATCCATGGGTTTTAAGATTCTTACTTGTCAGGTATCTTGCCAGGCGTTGAATATGGGGTGTTGAGTCCATTTCGTTGAGCAAGGAGTAGGGCTTGTCTATTATATATTTGGCTTATGGAACGGTATCTGTGCTAATTTCAATCTCTGGTTTTATGCAGCACCCCAACTCACCTTTCCCCATAAGCAAGCATAAGTTGGTTTTCTAAATTTGAGACCCTGTTCTGTTTTGTAATTCAGTTCATGTGTATCCAACTTTACATTCCGTGTATTAGTGATATTTTATGATGTTTCTTTTTCTGTGTGACTTATTTCTCGTAGAATCATCGTACCTGAATCCACTCATTATGCCGCTACGGTCCTGATGACGTAGATTTCATTGCTGAGTGATATTCCATTGTACGTGCGTACCACAACTTCTTTATCCATTTTTTGCTTTCTGGGATATTTTACTTGTACCGTAGACGAGGTTCTTGTAAACATAGCCGTCCCAAACTCTGGGGTGGCTGTGTGTTTTTGATTTTAATTTCCCTAAGCTATAGGACCATAAGTGGAAGTGCCATAGGCTGTGTTGCTTTGTTTCCTACGTGTTTCTGGAAACACCATACATTTCTCCAGAGTGGTTGTTGGCAATTTACATCCCGTCCATCAGCATGACAAGGCACCCTGTTCTCCATAACCTGTCCTGACTTTCTGGATTTTACATTTTTTTCAGATAGCCCTTTTGACCGGGGGGCAGTGAGACTTCACTGTAGTGCAGATTTCCTTTACACGCTTGCTTGGTTGGCCAAAAAGGGCGTATGCGTTTTTTCCTGAATATATTCAGGAAAAAACGCATACGCCCTTTTTGGCCAAGTGCATCATTGTCGACATTCTCCCTCTTTTCCTATGTTTTTAGTACAATTCCAGTCTACCCCCTGAAATCGTTTTCCTGAAATTCTGCCCCGCTTTCAAGTCCTCTTCGAAGACTTACTTCAATACATTTTCGGACGATAGCTGTCATTCATAACTCTGCAGGTTTGTGAATTACAGTGCCCCTGAGCTCATTTCTTCAACCCGCTTTCTTTTGAGCTGGCCGCAAAACCGCAGGATTGCTTCAGGCCCTAATCTGTTTCTGGCAGGGCACGCTGAGCCTTTGGTTAATTCCTCTTCCTGGTGGGAAATGAGCGTTCCATTTGCCCGTGCAGACACCTACAGCTAGTCTCTCATTGCTTCTCCCTATTCCTGTTCATTTTGCGCAGAAATTGCAAACTGTGCCAAACAGGAGGTTAATGGCACTGACTCTCCAAGTGGGGACAGTGTTAGTAAAGCGTTCAAATGTTGAACCCGAGTACCAGGGCACGAAAACTGAGATGCATTTGAAAACGTTTCCCAATCACATGGTGGACCATACTCTGGGTTTCCCATGCATGTTTTAGCTGAAGGAAAAATCCCTTAAACCCGGAGAGTTGGGACCCATGGAATGGGTTCCATGCAGTGTGACTTCAAAGGGTCTGCGTTTGCTCACCGAACCTCACCAATGCTATCAGCCCGAAGTGTCCAGCCTTATGTCTCATCCAGCTCTGGGTGTAGATGTGGTAAATCCAGGTTGCATCACAAGCCCTGAATGAATTATTTAAGAATTGCTCTCTATTTCACTGTCATTGTGTTTTGTTTTTGAAATTCATTTGGTAATGGGATTTATCGGATTTTCACTGCTGCTTTTAGGCCACTGTACACACGCTTGATTTCCTTATGGAGACATATAAATCCATGGGTTTTAAGATTCTTACTTGTCAGGTATCTTCCCAGGCGTTGAATATAGGGTGTTGAGTCCATTTCGTTGAGCAAGGAGTAGGTTTTGTCTATTATATATTTGGCTTATGGGACGGTATCTGTGCTAATTTCAATCTCTGGTTTTATGCAGCATCCCAACTGACCTTTCCCCATAAGCAAGCATAAGTTGGTTTGCTAAATTTGAGACCCTGTTCTGTTTTGTAGGTCAGTTCATGGGTAGCCAAGTTTACATTCCGTGTATTAGTGATAACTTATGATGTTTCTTTTTCTGTCTGACTTATTTCTCATAGAATCATTGTACCTGAATCCACTCATTATGCCGCTACGGTCCTGATGACGTAGATTTCATTGCTGAGTGATATTCCATTGTACGTGCGTACCACAACTTCTTTATCCATTTTTTGCTTTCTCGGATATTTAACTTCTACCGTAGATGAGGTTCTTGTAAACAGAGCCATCCCAAACTTTGGGGTGGCTGTGTGTTTTTGATTTTAATTTCCCTAAGCTATAGGACCATAAGTGGAATTGCCATAAGCTGTGTTGCTTTGTTTCCTACGTGTTTCAGGAAACACCATACACTTTTCCAGAGTGGCTGTTGGCAATTTAAATCCGCCCATCAGCATAACAAGGCTCCCTGTTCTCCATGACCTGTCCTGCCTTTCTGGATTTTACACTTTTTTCAGATGGCCCTTTTGACCGGGGGGCAGTGAGACTTCATTGTAGTGCAGATTTATTTACACGCTTGCTTGGCTGGCCAAAAAGGGCGTATGCGTTCTTTCCTGAATATATTCAGGAAAAAACGGATACGCCCTTTTTGGCCAAGTGCATCATTGTCGACATTCTGCCTCTTTTACTATGCTTTAGTGCAATTCCAGTCTACCCCCTGAAATCGTTTTCCTGAAATTCTGCCCCGCTTTCAAGTCCTCTTCGAAGACTTACTTCTATACATTTTTGGACGATAGCTGTCATTCATAACTCTGCAGGTTTGTGAATTACAGTGCCCCTGAGCTCCTTTTTTCAACTCGCTTTCTTGTGAGCTGGCCGCTAAACCGCAGGATTGCTTCAGGCCCTAATCTCTTTCCGGCAGGGCACGCTGAGCCTTTGGTTAATTCCTCTTCCTGGTGGGAAATGAGCGTTCCATTTGCCCGTGCAGACACCTACAGCTAGTCTCTCATTGCTTCTCCCTATTCATGTTCATCTTGCGCAGAACTTGCAAAGTGTGCCAAACAGGAGGTTAAATGCACTGACTCTCCAAGTGGGGAGAGTGTTAGTAAAGCGTCTGGAATGGTGAACCCGAGTACCAGGGGACGAAAACTGAGATGCATTTGAAAACGTTTCCCAATCACACGGTGGACCATACTATGTGTTTCCCATGCATGTTTTAGCTGAAGGAAGAATCCCTTAAACCTGGAGAGTTGGGACCCATGGAATGGGTACCATGCAGTATGACTTCAAAGGGTCTGCATTTGCTCACCGAACCTCACCAATGCTATCAGCCCGAAGTGTCCAGCCTTATGTCTCACCCAGCTCTGGGTGTAGATGTGGTAAATCCAGGTTGCATCACAAGCCCTGAATGAATTATTTAAGAATTGCTCTCTATTTCACTGTCATTGTGTTTTGTTTTTGAAATTTATTTTGATAATGGGATTTATCGGATTTTCACTGCTGCGTTTAGGCCGCTGTACACACGCTTGATTTCCTTATGGAGACATATAAATCCATGGGTTTTAAGATTCTTACTTGTCAGGTATCTTGCCAGGCATTGAATATGGGGTGTTGAGTCCATTTCGTTGAGCAAGGAGTAGGGCTTGTCTATTATATATTTGGCTTATGGAACAGTATCTGTGCTAATTTCAATCTCTGGTTTTATGCAGCACCCCAACTCACCTTTCGCCATAAGCAAACATAAGTTGGTTTTCTAAATTTGAGACCCTGTTCTGTTTTGTAATTCAGTTCATGTGTAGCCATCTTTACATTCCGTGTATTAGTGATATCTTATGATGTTTCTTTTTCTGTGTGACTTATTTCTCGTAGAATCATCGTACCTGAATCCACTCATTATGCCGCTACGGGCCTGATGACGTTGATTTCATCGCTGAGTGATATTCCATTGTACCTGCGTACCACAACTTCTTTATCCATTTTTAACTTTCTGGGATATTTTACTTGTACCGTAGACGAGGTTCTTGTAAACAGAGCCATCCCAAACTTTGGGGTGGCTGTGTGTTTTTGATTTTAATTTCCCTAAGCTATAGGACCATAAGTGGAAGTGACATAGGCTGTGTTGCTTTGTTTCCTACGTGTTTCAGGATACACCATACATTTCTCCAGAGTGGCTGTTGGCACTTTACATCCAACCCATCAGCATAACAAGGCTCCCTGTTCTCCAAGACCTGTCCTGCCTTTCTGGATTTTACACTTTTTTCAGATGGCCCTTTTGACCGCGGGGCAGTGAGACTTCATTGTAGTGCAGATTTCCTTTACACGCTTGCTTGGTTGGCCAAAAAGGGCGTATGCATTTTTTCCTGAATATATTCAGGAAAAAACGCATACGCCCTTTTTGGCCAAGTGCATCATTGTCGACATTCTGCCTCTTTTCCTATGCTTTAAGTGCAATTCCAGTCTACCCCCTGAAATCGTTTTCCTGAAATTCTGCCCCGCTTTCAAGTCCTCTTTGAAGACTTACTTCAGTACATTTTTGGACGATAGCTGTCATTCATAACTCTGCAGGTTTGTGAATTACAGTGCCCCTGAGCTCATGTCTTCAACTCGCTTTCTTGTGAGTTGGCCACAAAACCGCAGGATTGCTTCAGCCCAAAGTCTCTTTCCGGCAGGGCACGCTGAGCCTTTGTTTAATTGCTCTTCCTGGAAGGAAATGAGCGTTCCATTTGCCCGTGCAGACACCTACAGCTACTCTCTCATTGCTTCTCCCTATTCCTGTTCATCTTGCGCAGAAATTGCAAAGTGTGCCAAACAGGAGGTTAAATGCACTGACTCTCCAAGTGGGGAGAGTGTTAGTAAAGCGTCTGGAATGGTGAACCCGAGTACTAGGGGATGAAAACTGAGATGCATTTGAAAACGTTTCCCAATCACACGGTGGACCATACTATGGGTTTCCCATGCATGTTTTAGCTGAAGGAAGAATCCCTTAAACCTGGAAATTTGGAACCCATGGAATGGGTACCATGCAGTATGACTTCAAAGGGTCTGCGTTTGCTCACCGAACCTCACCAATGCTATCAGCCCGAAGTGTCCAGCCTTATGTCTCACCCAGCTCTGGGTGTAGATGTGGGAAATCCAGGTTGCATCACAAGCCCTGAATGAATTATTTAAGAATTGCTCTCTATTTCACTGTCATTTTGTTTTGTTTTTGAAATTTATTTTGATAATGGGATTTATCGGATTTTCACTGCTGCATTTAGGCCGCTGTACACATGCTTGATTTCCTTATGGAGACATATAAATCCATGGGTTTTAAGATTCTTACTTGTCAGGTATCTTGCCAGGCGTTGAATATGGGGTGTTGAGTCCATTTCGTTGAGCAAGGGGTAGGTCTAGTCTATTATATATTTGGCTTATGGAACGGTATCTGTGCTAATTTCAATCTCTGGTTTTATGCAGCACCCCAACTCACCTTTCCCCATAAGCAAGCATAAGTTGGTTTTCTAAATTTGAGAACCTGTTCTGTTTTGTAATTCAGTTCATGGGTAGCCAAGTTTACATTCCGTGTATTAGTGATATCTTATGATGTTTCTTTTTCTGTGTGACTTATTTCTCGTAGAATCATCATACCTGAATCCACTCATTATGCCGCTACGGGCCTGATGACGTAGATTTCATTGCTGAGTGATATTCCATTGTACGTGCGTACCACAACTTCTTTATCCATTTCTTACTTTCTGGGATAATTTACTTGTACCGTAGACGAGGTTGTTGTAAACAGAGCCGTCCCAAACTCTGGGGTGGCTGTGTGTTTTTGATTTTAATTTCCCTAAGCTATAGGACCATAAGTGGAAGTGCCATAGGCTGTGTTGCTTTGTTTCCTACGTGTTTCTGGAAACACCATACACTTCTCCAGAGTGGTTGTTGGCAATTTACATCCCGCCCATCAGCATGACAAGGCTCCCTGTTCTCCATGACCTGTCCTGCCTTTCTGGATTTTACACTTTTTTCAGATGGCCCTTTTGACCGGGGGGGCAGTGAGACTTCATTGTAGTGCAGATTTCCTTTACACGCTTGCTTGGTTGGCCAAAAATGCGTATGCGTTTTTTCCTGAATATATTCAGGAAAAAACGCATACGCCCTTTTTGGGCAAGTGCATCGTTGTCGACATTCTGCCTCTTTTCCTATGCTTTTAGTACAATTCCAGTCTACCCCCTGAAATCGTTTTCCTGAAATTCTGCCCCGCTTACAAATCCTCTTGGAAGACTTACTTCAATACATTTTTGTACGATAGCTGTCATTTATAACTCTGCAGGTTTTTGAATTACAGTGCCCTGAGCTCATGTCTTCAACTCGCTTTCTTGTGAGCTGGCCGCAAAACCTCAGGATTGCTTCAGGCCAAAATCTCTTTCCGGCAGAGCATGCTGAGCCTTTATTTAATTCCTCTTCCTGGTCGGAAATTAGCGTTCCTTTTGCCCGTGCAGGCACCTACAGCTAGTGTCTCATTGGTTCTCCCTATTCCTGTACATCTTGCGCAGAAATTGCAAACTGTGCCAAACAGGAGGTTAATGGCACTGACTCTCCAAGTGGGGAGAGTGTTAGTAAAGCGTCTGGAATGGTGAACCCGAGTACCAGGGGACGATAACTGAGATGCATTTGAAAACGTTTCCTGGTCTCACAGTGCACTGTACTGTGGGTTTCCCATGCATGTTGTAGCTGAAGGAAGAATTCCTTAAACCTGGAGAGTTGGGACCCATGGAATGGTTACCATGCAGTATGACTTCAAAGGGTCTGCGTTTGCTCACCGAACCTCACCAATGCTATCAGCCCGAAGTGTCCAGCCTTATGTCTCACCCAGCTCTGGGTGTAGATGTGGTAAATCCAGGTTGCATCACAAACCCTGAATGAATTATTTAAGAATTGCTCTCTATTTCACTGTCAATTTGTTTTGTTTTTGAAATTTATTTTGAAAATGGGATTTATCGGATTTTCACTGCTGCGTTTAGGCCGCTGTACACACGCTTGATTTCCTTATGGAGACATATAAATCCATGGGTTTTAAGATTCTTACTTGTCAGGTATCTTGCCAGGCGTTAAATATGGGGTGTTGAGTCCATTTCGTTGAGCAAGGAGTAGGGGTTGTCTATTATATATTTGGCTTATGGAACGGTATCTGTGCTAATTTCAATCTCTGGTTTTATGCAGCACCCCAACTCCCCTTTCCCCATAACCAAGCATAAGTTGGTTTTCTAAATTTCAGACCCTGTTCTGTTTTGTAATTCAGTTTATGTGTAGCCAAGATTACATTCCGTGTATTACTGATATATTATGGTGTTTCTTTTTCTGTGTGACTTATTTCTCGTAGAATCATCGTACCTGAATCCACTCATTATGCCGCTATGGGCCTGAAGACGTAGATTTCATTGCTGTGTGGTATTCCATTGTACGTACGTAGCACAACTTCTTTATCCATTTTTTGCTTTCTCGGATATTTAACTTGTACCGTAGACAAGGTTCTTGTAAACAGAGCCGTCCCAAACTTTGGGGTGGCTCTGTGTTTTGGATTTTAATTTCCCTAAGCTATAGGACCATAAGTTGAAGTGCCATAGGCTGTGTTGCTTTGTTTCCTATGTGTTTCAGGAAACACCATACACTTCGCCAGAGTGGCTGTTGGTAATTTACATCCCGCCCATCAGCATAACAAGGCTCCCTGTTCTCCATGACCTGTCCTGCCTTTCTGGATTTTACGCTTTTTTCAGATGGCTCTTTTGACAGGGGGGCAGAGAGACTTCATTGTAGTGCAGATTTCCATTACATGCCGGTTTGGTTGGCCAAAAAGGGCGTATGCGTTTTTTCCTGAATATATTCAGGAAAAAACGCATACGCCCTTTTTGGCCAAGTGCATCATTGTCGACATTCTGCCTCTTTTCCTATGCTTTAAGTGCAATTCCAGTCTACCCCCTGAAATCGTTTTCCTGAAATTTTGCCCCGCTTTCAAGTCCTCTTCAAAGACTTACTTCAATACATTTTTGGACGATAGCTGTCATTCATAACTCTGCAGGTTTCTGAATTACACTGCCCCTGAGCTCCTTTCTTCAACTCGCTTTCTTGTGAGCTGGCCGCAAAACCGCAGGATTGCTTCAGGCCATAATCTCTTTCTGGCAGGGCACGCTGAGCTTTTGGTTAATTCCTCTTCCTGGTGGGAAATGAGCGTTCCATTTGCCCGTGCAGACACCTACAGCTAGTCTCTCATTGGTTCTCCCTATTCCTGTTCATCTTGCGCAGAAATTGCAAATTGTGCCAAACAGGAGGTTAAAGGCAATGACTCTCCAAGTGCGGATAGTGTTAGTAAAGCGTCTAGAATGGTGAACCCGAGTACCAGGGGACGAAAACTGAGATGCATTTGAAAACATTTACCGGTCACACAGTGCACTGTACTGTGGGTTTCCCATGCATGTTTTAGCTGAAGTAAGAATCCCTTAAACCTGGAGAGTTGGGACCCATGGAATGGGTACCATGCAGTATGACTTTAAAGGGTCTGCATTTGCTCACCGAACCTCACCAATGCTATCAGGCCGAAGTGTCCAGCCTTATGTCTCACCCAGCTCTGGGTGTAGATGTGGGAAATCCAGGTTGCATCACAAGCCCTGAATGAATTATTTAAGAATTGCTCTCTATTTCACTGTCATTGTGTTTTGTTTTTGAAATTTATTTTGATAATGGGATTTATCGGATTTTCACTGCTGCGTTTAGGCCGCTGTACACACGCTTGATTTCCTTATGGAGACATATAAATCCATGGGTTTTAAGATTCTTACTTGTCAGGTATCTTGCCAGGCATTGAATATGGGGTGTTGAGTCCATTTCGTTGAGCAAGGAGTAGGGCTTGTCTATTATATATTTGGCTTATGGAACGGTATCTGTGCTAATTTCAATCTCTGGTTTTATGCAGCACCCCAACTCACCTTTCGCCATAAGCAAGCATAAGTTGGTTTTCTAAATTTGAGACCCTGTTCTGTTTTGTAATTCAGTTCATGTGTAGCCATCTTTACATTCCGTGTATTAGTGATATCTTATGATGTTTCTTTTTCTGTGTGACTTATTTCTCGTAGAATCATCGTACCTGAATCCACTCATTATGCCGCTACGGGCCTGATGACGTTGATTTCATCGCTGAGTGATATTCCATTGTACGTGCGTACCACAACTTCTTTATCCATTTTTAACTTTCTGGGATATTTTACTTGTACCGTAGACGAGGTTCTTGTAAACAGAGCCATCCCAAACTTTGGGGTGGCTGTGTGTTTTTGATTTTAATTTCCCTAAGCTATAGGACCATAAGTGGAAGTGACATAGGCTGTGTTGCTTTGTTTCCTACGTGTTTCAGGATACACCATACATTTCTCCAGAGTGGCTGTTGGCACTTTACATCCAACCCATCAGCATAACAAGGCTCCCTGTTCTCCAAGACCTGTCCTGCCTTTCTGGATTTTACACTTTTTTCAGATGGCCCTTTTGACCGCGGGGCAGTGAGACTTCATTGTAGTGCAGATTTCCTTTACACGCTTGCTTGGTTGGCCAAAAAGGGCGTATGCGTTTTTTCCTGAATATATTCAGGAAAAAACGCATACGCCCTTTTTGGCCAAGTGCATCATTGTCGACATTCTGCCTCTTTTCCTATGCTTTAAGTGCAATTCCAGTCTACCCCCTGAAATCGTTTTCCTGAAATTCTGCCCCGCTTTCAAGTCCTCTTTGAAGACTTACTTCAGTACATTTTTGGACGATAGCTGTCATTCATAACTCTGCAGGTTTGTGAATTACAGTGCCCCTGAGCTCATGTCTTCAACTCGCTTTCTTGTGAGCTGGCCACAAAACCGCAGGATTGCTTCAGCCCAAAGTCTCTTTCCGGCAGGGCACGCTGAGCCTTTGTTTAATTGCTCTTCCTGGAAGGAAATGAGCGTTCCATTTGCCCGTGCAGACACCTACAGCTACTCTCTCATTGCTTCTCCCTATTCCTGTTCATCTTGCGCAGAAATTGCAAAGTGTGCCAAACAGGAGGTTAAATGCACTGACTCTCCAAGTGGGGAGAGTGTTAGTAAAGCGTCTGGAATGGTGAACCCGAGTACCAGGGGATGAAAACTGAGATGCATTTGAAAACGTTTCCCAATCACACGGTGGACCATACTATGGGTTTCCCATGCATGTTTTAGCTGAAGGAAGAATCCCTTAAACCTGGAAATTTGGAACCCATGGAATGGGTACCATGCAGTATGACTTCAAAGGGTCCGCGTTTGCTCACCGAACCTCACCAATGCTATCAGCCCGAAGTGTCCAGCCTTATGTCTCACCCAGCTCTGGGTGTAGATGTGGGAAATCCAGGTTGCATCACAAGCCCTGAATGAATTATTTAAGAATTGCTCTCTATTTCACTGTCATTTTGTTTTGTTTTTGAAATTTATTTTGATAATGGGATTTATCGGATTTTCACTGCTGCATTTAGGCCGCTGTACACACGCTTGATTTCCTTATGGAGACATATAAATCCATGGGTTTTAAGATTCTTACTTGTCAGGTATCTTGCCAGGCGTTGAATATGGGGTGTTGAGTCCATTTCGTTGAGCAAGGGGTAGGTCTAGTCTATTATATATTTGGCTTATGGAACGGTATCTGTGCTAATTTCAATCTCTGGTTTTATGCAGCACCCCAACTCACCTTTCCCCATAAGCAAGCATAAGTTGGTTTTCTAAATTTGAGAACCTGTTCTGTTTTGTAATTCAGTTCATGGGTAGCCAAGTTTACATTCCGTGTATTAGTGATATCTTATGATGTTTCTTTTTCTGTGTGACTTATTTCTCATAGAATCATCATACCTGAATCCACTCATTATGCCGCTACGGGCCTGATGACGTAGATTTCATTGCTGAGTGATATTCCATTGTACGTGCGTACCACAACTTCTTTATCCATTTCTTACTTTCTGGGATAATTTACTTGTACCGTAGACGAGGTTGTTGTAAACAGAGCCGTCCCAAACTCTGGGGTGGCTGTGTGTTTTTGATTTTAATTTCCCTAAGCTATAGGACCATAAGTGGAAGTGCCATAGGCTGTGTTGCTTTGTTTCCTACGTGTTTCTGGAAACACCATACACTTCTCCAGAGTGGTTGTTGGCAATTTACATCCCGCCCATCAGCATGACAAGGCTCCCTGTTCTCCATGACCTGTCCTGCCTTTCTGGATTTTACACTTTTTTCAGATGGCCCTTTTGACCGGGGGGGCAGTGAGACTTCATTGTAGTGCAGATTTCCTTTACACGCTTGCTTGGTTGGCCAAAAATGCGTATGCGTTTTTTCCTGAATATATTCAGGAAAAAACGCATACGCCCTTTTTGGGCAAGTGCATCGTTGTCGACATTCTGCCTCTTTTCCTATGCTTTTAGTACAATTCCAGTCTACCCCCTGAAATCGTTTTCCTGAAATTCTGCCCCGCTTACAAATCCTCTTGGAAGACTTACTTCAATACATTTTTGTACGATAGCTGTCATTTATAACTCTGCAGGTTTTTGAATTACAGTGCCCTGAGCTCATGTCTTCAACTCGCTTTCTTGTGAGCTGGCCGCAAAACCTCAGGATTGCTTCAGGCCAAAATCTCTTTCCGGCAGAGCATGCTGAGCCTTTATTTAATTCCTCTTCCTGGTCGGAAATTAGCGTTCCTTTTGCCCGTGCAGGCACCTACAGCTAGTCTCTCATTGGTTCTCCCTATTCCTGTACATCTTGCGCAGAAATTGCAAACTGTGCCAAACAGGAGGTTAATGGCACTGACTCTCCAAGTGGGGAGAGTGTTAGTAAAGCGTCTGGAATGGTGAACCCGAGTACCAGGGGACGATAACTGAGATGCATTTGAAAACGTTTCCTGGTCTCACAGTGCACTGTACTGTGGGTTTCCCATGCATGTTGTAGCTGAAGGAAGAATTCCTTAAACCTGGAGAGTTGGGACCCATGGAATGGTTACCATGCAGTATGACTTCAAAGGGTCTGCGTTTGCTCACCGAACCTCACCAATGCTATCAGCCCGAAGTGTCCAGCCTTATGTCTCACCCAGCTCTGGGTGTAGATGTGGTAAATCCAGGTTGCATCACAAACCCTGAATGAATTATTTAAGAATTGCTCTCTATTTCACTGTCAATTTGTTTTGTTTTTGAAATTTATTTTGAAAATGGGATTTATCGGATTTTCACTGCTGCGTTTAGGCCGCTGTACACACGCTTGATTTCCTTATGGAGACATATAAATCCATGGGTTTTAAGATTCTTACTTGTCAGGTATCTTGCCAGGCGTTAAATATGGGGTGTTGAGTCCATTTCGTTGAGCAAGGAGTAGGGGTTGTCTATTATATATTTGGCTTATGGAACGGTATCTGTGCTAATTTCAATCTCTGGTTTTATGCAGCACCCCAACTCCCCTTTCCCCATAACCAAGCATAAGTTGGTTTTCTAAATTTCAGACCCTGTTCTGTTTTGTAATTCAGTTTATGTGTAGCCAAGATTACATTCCGTGTATTACTGATATATTATGGTGTTTCTTTTTCTGTGTGACTTATTTCTCGTAGAATCATCGTACCTGAATCCACTCATTATGCCGCTATGGGCCTGAAGACGTAGATTTCATTGCTGTGTGGTATTCCATTGTACGTACGTAGCACAACTTCTTTATCCATTTTTTGCTTTCTCGGATATTTAACTTGTACCGTAGACAAGGTTCTTGTAAACAGAGCCGTCCCAAACTTTGGGGTGGCTCTGTGTTTTGGATTTTAATTTCCCTAAGCTATAGGACCATAAGTTGAAGTGCCATAGGCTGTGTTGCTTTGTTTCCTATGTGTTTCAGGAAACACCATACACTTCGCCAGAGTGGCTGTTGGTAATTTACATCCCGCCCATCAGCATAACAAGGCTCCCTGTTCTCCATGACCTGTCCTGCCTTTCTGGATTTTACGCTTTTTTCAGATGGCTCTTTTGACAGGGGGGCAGAGAGACTTCATTGTAGTGCAGATTTCCATTACATGCCGGTTTGGTTGGCCAAAAAGGGCGTATGCGTTTTTTCCTGAATATATTCAGGAAAAAACGCATACGCACTTTTTGGCCAAGTGCATCATTGTCGACATTCTGCCTCTTTTCCTATGCTTTAAGTGCAATTCCAGTCTACCCCCTGAAATCGTTTTCCTGAAATTTTGCCCCGCTTTCAAGTCCTCTTCAAAGACTTACTTCTATACATTTTTGGACGATAGCTGTCATTCATAACTCTGCAGGTTTCTGAATTACACTGCCCCTGAGCTCCTTTCTTCAACTCGCTTTCTTGTGAGCTGGCCGCAAAACCGCAGGATTGCTTCAGGCCATAATCTCTTTCTGGCAGGGCACGCTGAGCTTTTGGTTAATTCCTCTTCCTGGTGGGAAATGAGCGTTCCATTTGCCCGTGCAGACACCTACAGCTAGTCTCTCATTGGTTCTCCCTATTCCTGTTCATCTTGCGCAGAAATTGCAAATTGTGCCAAACAGGAGGTTAAAGGCACTGACTCTCCAAGTGCGGATAGTGTTAGTAAAGCGTCTAGAATGGTGAACCCGAGTACCAGGGGACGAAAACTGAGATGCATTTGAAAACATTTACCGGTCACACAGTGCACTGTACTGTGGGTTTCCCATGCATGTTTTAGCTGAAGTAAGAATCCCTTAAACCTGGAGAGTTGGGACCCATGGAATGGGTACCATGCAGTATGACTTCAAAGGGTCTGCATTTGCTCACCGAACCTCACCAATGCTATCAGCCCGAAGTGTCCAGCCTTATGTCTCACCCAGCTCTGGGTGTAGATGTGGAAAATCCAGGTTGCATCACAAGCCCTGAATGAATTATTTAAGAATTGCTCTCTATTTCACTGTCATTGCGTTTTGTTTTTGAAATTTATTTTGATAATGGGATTTATCGGATTTTCACTGCTACGTTTAGGCCGCTGTACACACGCTTGATTTCCTTATGGAGACATATAAATCCATGGGTTTTAAGATTCTTACTTGTCAGGTATCTTGCCAGGCGTTGAATATGGGGTGTTGAGTCCATTTCGATGAGCAAGGAGTAGGTCTTGTCTATTATATATTTGGCTTATGGTACGGTATCTGTGCTAATTTCAATCTCTGGTTTTATGCAGCACCCCAACTCACCTTTCCCCATAAGCAAGCATAAGTTGGTTTTCTAAATTTGTGACCCTGTTCTGTTTTGTAATTCAGTTCATGTGTAGCCAACTTTACATTCCGTGTATTATTGATATCTTATGATGTTTCATTTTCTGTGTGACTTAATTCTTGTAGAATCATCGTACGTGAATCCACTCATTATGCCGCTGCAGGCCTGATGACGTAGATTTCATTGATGAGTGATAATCTATTGTACGTGCGTACCAGAACTTCTTTATCCATTTTTTGCATTCTCAGATATTTAACTAGTATTGTAGATGACGTTCCTGTAAACAGAGCCGTCCCAAATTTTGGGGTGGCTGTGTCTTTTTGATTTTAATTTCCCTAAGCTATAGGACCATAAGTGGAAGTGCCATAGGCTGTGTTGCTTTGTTTCCTATGCGTTTCAGGAAACACCATACACTTCTCCAGAGTGGCTGTTGGCAATTTACATCCCGCCCATCAGCATAACAAGGCTCCGTGTTCTCCATGACCTGTCCTGCCTTTCTGGATTTTACACTTTTTTCAGATGGCCCTTTTAACCGGGGGGCAGTGAGACTTCATTGTAGTGCAGATTTCCTTTACACGCTTGCTTGGTTGGCCAAAAAGGGCGTATGCTTTTTTTCCTGAATATATTCAGGAAAAAACGCATACGCCCTTTTTGGCCAAGTGCATCATTGTCGACATTCTGCCTCTTTTCCTATGCTTTAAGTGCAATTCCAGTCTACCCCCTGAAATCGTGTTCCTGAAATTCTGCCCCGCTTTCAAGTCCTCTTCGAATACTTAATTCAGTACATTTTTGGACGATAGGTGTCATTCATAACTCTGCAGGTTTGTGAATTACAGTGCCCCTGAGCTCCTTTCTTCAACTCGCTTTCTTGTGAGCTGGCCGCAAAACCGCAGGATTGCTTCACGCCATAATCTCTTTCTGGCAGGGCACGCTGAGCCTTTGGTTAATTCCTCTTCCTGGTGGGAAATGAGCGTTCCATTTGCCCGTGCAGACACCTACAGCTAGTCTCTCATTGGTTCTCCCTATTCCTGTTCATCTTGCACAGAAATTGCAAACTGTGCCAAACAGGAGGTTAAAGGCACTGACTCTCCAAGTGGGGAGAGTGTTTGTAAAGCGCCTGGAATGGTGAACCCGAGTATCAGGGGCGAAAACTGAGATGCATTTGAAAACGTTTCCCAATCACACGGTGGACCATACTCTGGGTTTCCCATGTATGTTTTAGCTGAAGGAAGAATCCCTTAAACCTAGAGAGTTGGGACCCATGGAATGGGTACCATGCAGTATGACTTCAAAGGGTCTGCGTTTGCTCACCGAACCTCACCAATGCTATCAGCCCGAAGTGTCCAGCCTTATGTCTCACCCAGCTCTGGGTGTAGATGTAGTAAATCCAGGTTGCATCACAAGCCCTGAATGAATTATTTAAGAATTGCTCTCTATTTCACTGTCATTGTGTTTTGTTTTTGAAATTCATTTTGATAATGGGATTTATCGGATATTCACTGCTGCGTTTAGGCCGTTGTACACACGCTTGATTTCCTTATGGAGACATATAAATCCATGGGTTTTAAGATTCTTACTTGTCAGGTATCTTCCCAGGCGTGGAATATGGGGTGTTGAGTCCATTTCGTTGAGCAAGGAGTAGGTCTTGTCTATTATATATTTGCCTTATGAAACGGTATCTGTGCTAATTTCAATCTCTGGTTTTATGCAGCACCCCAACTCACCTTTCCCCATAAGCAAGCATAAGTTGGTTTTCTAAATTTGTGACCCTGTTCTGTTTTGTAATTCAGTTCATGTGTAGCCAAGTTTACATTCCGTGTATTAGTGATATCTTATGATGTTTCTTTTTCTGTGTGACTTATTTCTCGTAGAATCATCATACCTGAATCCACTCATTATGCCGCTACGGGCCTGATGACGTAGATTTCATTGCTGAGTGATATTCCATTGTACGTGCGTACCACTACATCTTTTTGCATTTTTTGCTTTCTGGGATATTTAACTTGTACCGTAGACGAGGTTTTTGTAAACAGAGCCCTCCCAAACTTTGGGGTGGCTGTGTGTTTTTGATTTTAATTTCCCTAAGCTATAGGAACATAAGTGGAATTGCCATAGGCTGTGTTGCTTTGTTTCCTACGTGTTTCAGGAAACACCATACACTTCTCCAGAGTGGTTGCTGGCAATTTACATCCCGCCCATCAGCATAACAAGGCTCCCTGTTCTCCATGACCTGTCCTGCCTTTCTGGATTTGACACTTTTTTCAGATGGCCCTTTTGACCGGGGGGCAGTGAGACTTCATTGTAGTGCAGATTTCTTTACACGCTTGCTTGGTTGGCCAAAAAGGGCGTATGCGTTTTTTCCTGAATATATTCAGGAAAAAACGCATACGCCCTTTTTGGCCAAGTGCATCATTGTCGACATTCTGCCTCTTTTCCTATGCTTTAAGTGCAATTCCAGTCTACCCCCTGAAATCGTTTTCCTGAAATTCTGCCCCGCTTTCATGTCCTCCTTGAAGACTTACTTCAGTACATTTTTGGACGATAGCTGTCATTCATAACTCTGCAGGTTTGTGAATTATACAGTGCCCCTGAGCTCCTTTCTTCAACTCGTTTTCTTGTGAGCTGGCCGCAAAACCGCAGGATTGCTTCAGGCCCTAATCTCTTTCCGGCATGGCATGATGAGCCTTTGGTTAATTCCTCTTCCTGGTGGGAAATGAGCGTTCAATTTGCCCGTGCAGACACCAACAGCTAGTCTCTCATTGGTTCTCCCTATGCCTGTTCATCTTGCGCAGAAATTGCAAACTGTGCGAAACAGGAGGTTAAAGGCACTGACTCTCCAAGTGGGGAGAGTGTTAGTAAAGCGTCTGGAATGGTGAAACCAAGTACCAGGGGACGAAAACTGAGATGCATTTGAAAACGTTTCCCAATCACACAGCGGACGATAGTCTGGGTTTCCCATGCATGTTTTAGCTGAAGGAAGAATCCCTTAAACCTGGAGAGTTGGGACCCATGGAATGGGTACCATGCAGTATGACTTCAAAGGGTCTGCGTTTGCTCACCGAACCTCACCAATGCTATCAGCCCGAAGTGCCCAGCCTTATGTCTCACCCAGCTCTGGGTGTAGATGTGGAAAATCCAGGTTGCATCACAAGCCCTGAATGAATTATTTAAGAATTGCTCTCTATTTCACTGTCATTGCGTTTTGTTTTTGAAATTTATTTTGATAATGGGATTTATCGGATTTTCACTGCTACGTTTAGGCCGCTGTACACACGCTTGATTTCCTTATGGAGACATATAAATCCATGGGTTTTAAGATTCTTACTTGTCAGGTATCTTGCCAGGCGTTGAATATGGGGTGTTGAGTCCATTTCGTTGAGCAAGGAGTAGGGCTTGTCTATTATATATTTGGCTTATGGAACGGTATCTGTGCTAATTTCAATCTCTGGTTTTATGCAGCACCCCAACTCACCTTTCCCCATAAGCAAGCATAAGTTGGTTTTCTAAATTTGAGACCCTGTTCTGTTTTGTAATTCAGTTCATGTGTATCCAACTTTACATTCCGTGTATTAGGGATATCTTATGATGTTTCTTTTTCTGTGTGACTTATTTCTCGTAGAATCATCGTACCTGAATACACTCATTATGCCGCTACGGGCCTGATGACGTAGATTTCATTGCTGAGTGATATTCCATTGTACGTGCGTACCACAACTTCTTTATCCATTTTTTGCTTTCTGGGATATTTTACTTGTACCATAGACGAGGTTCTTGTAAACAGAGCCGTCCCAAACTCTGGGGTGGCTGTGTGTTTTTGATTTTAATTTCCCTAAGCTATAGGACCATAAGTGGAAGTGCAATAGGCTGTGTTGCTTTGTTTCCTACGTGTTTCTGGAAACACCATACACTTCTCCAGAGTGGTTGTTCGCAATTTACATCCCGCCCATCAGCATGACAAGGCTCCCTGTTCTCCATGACCTGTCTTGACTTTCTGGATTTTACATTTTTTTCAGATGGCCCTTTTGACCGGGGGGCAGTGAGACTTCATTGTAGTGCAGATTTCCATTACAAGCATGCTTGGTTGGCCAAAAAGGGCGTATGCGTTTTTTCCTGAATATATTCAGGAAAAAACGCATACACCCTTTTTGGCCAAGTGCATCATTGTCGACATTCTGCCTCTTTTCCTATGCTTTAAGTGCAATTCCAGTCTACCCCCTGAAATCGTTTTCCTGAAATTCTGCCCCGCTTTCAAGTCCTCTTTGAAGACTTACTTCAGTACATTTTTGGACGATAGCTGTCATTCATAACTCTGCAGGTTTGTGAATTATACAGTGCCCCTGAACTCCTTTCTTCAACTCGTTTTCTTGTGAGCTGGCCGCAAAACCGCAGGATTGCTTCAGGCCCTAATCTCTTTCCGGCATGGCATGATGAGCCTTTGGTTAATTCCTCTTCCTGGTGGGAAATGAGCGTTCAATTTGCCCGTGCAGACACCAACAGCTAGTCTCTCATTGGTTCTCCCTATGCCTGTTCATCTTGCGCAGAAATTGCAAACTGTGCGAAACAGGAGGTTAAAGGCACTGACTCTCCAAGTGGGGAGAGTGTTAGTAAAGCGTCTGGAATGGTGAAACCAAGTACCAGGGGACGAAAACTGAGATGCATTTGAAAACGTTTCCCAATCACACAGCGGACGATAGTCTGGGTTTCCCATGCATGTTTTAGCTGAAGGAAGAATCCCTTAAACCTGGAGAGTTGGGACCCATGGAATGGGTACCATGCAGTATGACTTCAAAGGGTCTGCGTTTGCTCACCGAACCTCACCAATGCTATCAGCCCGAAGTGCCCAGCCTTATGTCTCACCCAGCTCTGGGTGTAGATGTGGAAAATCCAGGTTGCATCACAAGCCCTGAATGAATTATTTAAGAATTGCTCTCTATTTCACTGTCATTGCGTTTTGTTTTTGAAATTTATTTTGATAATGGGATTTATCGGATTTTCACTGCTACGTTTAGGCCGCTGTACACACGCTTGATTTCCTTATGGAGACATATAAATCCATGGGTTTTAAGATTCTTACTTGTCAGGTATCTTGCCAGGCGTTGAATATGGGGTGTTGAGTCCATTTCGTTGAGCAAGGAGTAGGGCTTGTCTAGTATATATTTGGCTTATGGAACGGTATCTGTGCTAATTTCAATCTCTGGTTTTATGCAGCACCCCAACTCACCTTTCCCCATAAGCAAGCATAAGTTGGTTTTCTAAATTTGAGACCCTGTTCTGTTTTGTAATTCAGTTCATGTGTATCCAACTTTACATTCCGTGTATTAGGGATATCTTATGATGTTTCTTTTTCTGTGTGACTTATTTCTCGTAGAATCATCGTACCTGAATACACTCATTATGTCGCTACGGGCCTGATGACGTAGATTTCATTGCTGAGTGATATTCCATTGTACGTGCGTACCACAACTTCTTTATCCATTTTTTGCTTTCTGGGATATTTTACTTGTACCATAGACGAGGTTCTTGTAAACAGAGCCGTCCCAAACTCTGGGGTGGCTGTGTGTTTTTGATTTTAATTTCCCTAAGCTATAGGACCATAAGTGGAAGTGCAATAGGTTGTGTTGCTTTGTTTCCTATGTGTTTCTGGAAACACCATACACTTCTCCAGAGCGGTTGTTGGCAATTTACATCCCGCCCATCAGCATGACAAGGCTCCCTGTTCTCCATGACCTGTCTTGACTTTCTGGATTTTACATTTTTTTCAGATGGCCCTTTTGACCGGGGGGCAGTGAGACTTCATTGTAGTGCAGATTTCCATTACAAGCATGCTTGGTTGGCCAAAAAGGGCGTATGCGTTTTTTCCTGAATATATTCAGGAAAAAACGCATACGCCCTTTTTGGCCAAGTGCATCATTGTCGACATTCTGCCTCTTTTCCTATGCTTTAAGTGCAATTCCAGTCTACCCCCTGAAATCGTTTTCCTGAAATTCTGCCCCGCTTTCAAGTCCTCTTCGAAGACTTACTTCAATACATTTTTGGACGATAGCTGTCATTCATAACTCTGCAGGTTTGTGAATTACAGTGCCCCTGAGCTCATTTCTTCAACTCGCTTTCTTGTGAGCTGGCCGCAAAACCGCAGGATTGCTTCAGGCCCTAATCTGTTTCCGGCAGGGCACGCTGAGCCTTTGGTTAATTCCTCTTCCTGGTGGGAAATGAGCGTTCCATTTGCCCGTGTAGACACCAACAGCTAGTCTCTCATTGCTTCTCCCTATTCCTGTTCATCTTGTGCAGAAATTGCAAAGTGTGCCAAACAGGAGGTTAATGGCACTGACTCTCCAAGTGGGGAGAGTGTTAGTAAAGCGTTCAAATGTTGAACCCGAGTACCAGGGTCGAAAACTGAGATGCATTTGAAAACGTTTCCCAATCACATGGTGGACCATACTCTGGGTTTCCCATGCATGTTTTAGCTGAAGGAAGAATCCCTTAATCCTGGAGAGTTGGGACCCATGGAATGGGTACCATGCAGTATGACTTCAAAGGGTTTACGTTTGCTCATCAAACCTCACCAATGCTATCAGCCCGAAGTGTCCAGCCTTATGTCTCACCCTGCTCTGCGTGTAGATGTGGTAAATCCAGGTTGCATCACAAGCCCTGAATGAATTATTTAAGAATTGCTCTCTATTTCACTGTCATTGTGTTTTGTTTTTGAAATTTATTTTGATAATGGGATTTATCGGATTTTCACTGCTGCGTTTAGGCCGCTGTACACACGCTTGATTTCCTTATGGACACATATAAATCCATGGGTTTTAAGATTTTTACTTCTCAGGTATATTCCCAGGCGTTGAATATGGGGTGTTGAGTCCATTTCGATGAGCAAGGAGTAGGTCTTGTCTATTATATATTTGGCTTATGGTACGGTATCTGTGCTAATTTCAATCTCTGGTTTTATGCAGCACCCCAACTCACCTTTCCCCATAAGCAAGCATAAGTTGGTTTTCTAAATTTGAGACCCTGTTCTGTTTTGTAATTCAGTTCATGTGTATCCAACTTTACATTCCGTGTATTAGGGATATCTTATGATGTTTCTTTTTCTGTGTGACTTATTTCTCGTAGAATCATCGTACCTGAATACACTCATTATGCCGCTACGGGCCTGATGACGTAGATTTCATTGCTGAGTGATATTCCATTGTACGTGCGTACCACAACTTCTTTATCCATTTTTTGCTTTCTGGGATATTTTACTTGTACCATAGACGAGGTTCTTGTAAACAGAGCCGTCCCAAACTCTGGGGTGGCTGTGTGTTTTTGATTTTAATTTCCCTAAGCTATAGGACCATAAGTGGAAGTGCAATAGGCTGTGTTGCTTTGTTTCCTACGTGTTTCTGGAAACACCATACACTTCTCCAGAGTGGTTGTTCGCAATTTACATCCCGCCCATCAGCATGACAAGGCTCCCTGTTCTCCATGACCTGTCTTGACTTTCTGGATTTTACATTTTTTTCAGATGGCCCTTTTGACCGGGGGGCAGTGAGACTTCATTGTAGTGCAGATTTCCATTACAAGCATGCTTGGTTGGCCAAAAAGGGCGTATGCGTTTTTTCCTGAATATATTCAGGAAAAAACGCATACACCCTTTTTGGCCAAGTGCATCATTGTCGACATTCTGCCTCTTTTCCTATGCTTTAAGTGCAATTCCAGTCTACCCCCTGAAATCGTTTTCCTGAAATTCTGCCCCGCTTTCAAGTCCTCTTTGAAGACTTACTTCAGTACATTTTTGGACGATAGCTGTCATTCATAACTCTGCAGGTTTGTGAATTATACAGTGCCCCTGAACTCCTTTCTTCAACTCGTTTTCTTGTGAGCTGGCCGCAAAACCGCAGGATTGCTTCAGGCCCTAATCTCTTTCCGGCATGGCATGATGAGCCTTTGGTTAATTCCTCTTCCTGGTGGGAAATGAGCGTTCAATTTGCCCGTGCAGACACCAACAGCTAGTCTCTCATTGGTTCTCCCTATGCCTGTTCATCTTGCGCAGAAATTGCAAACTGTGCAAAACAGGAGGTTAAAGGCACTGACTCTCCAAGTGGGGAGAGTGTTAGTAAAGCGTCTGGAATGGTGAAACCAAGTACCAGGGGACGAAAACTGAGATGCATTTGAAAACGTTTCCCAATCACACAGCGGACGATAGTCTGGGTTTCCCATGCATGTTTTAGCTGAAGGAAGAATCCCTTAAACCTGGAGAGTTGGGACCCATGGAATGGGTACCATGCAGTATGACTTCAAAGGGTCTGCGTTTGCTCACCGAACCTCACCAATGCTATCAGCCCGAAGTGCCCAGCCTTATGTCTCACCCAGCTCTGGGTGTAGATGTGGAAAATCCAGGTTGCATCACAAGCCCTGAATGAATTATTTAAGAATTGCTCTCTATTTCACTGTCATTGCGTTTTGTTTTTGAAATTTATTTTGATAATGGGATTTATCGGATTTTCACTGCTACGTTTAGGCCGCTGTACACACGCTTGATTTCCTTATGGAGACATATAAATCCATGGGTTTTAAGATTCTTACTTGTCAGGTATCTTGCCAGGCGTTGAATATGGGGTGTTGAGTCCATTTCGTTGAGCAAGGAGTAGGGCTTGTCTATTATATATTTGGCTTATGGAACGGTATCTGTGCTAATTTCAATCTCTGGTTTTATGCAGCACCCCAACTCACCTTTCCCCATAAGCAAGCATAAGTTGGTTTTCTAAATTTGAGACCCTGTTCTGTTTTGTAATTCAGTTCATGTGTATCCAACTTTACATTCCGTGTATTAGGGATATCTTATGATGTTTCTTTTTCTGTGTGACTTATTTCTCGTAGAATCATCGTACCTGAATACACTCATTATGTCGCTACGGGCCTGATGACGTAGATTTCATTGCTGAGTGATATTCCATTGTACGTGCGTACCACAACTTCTTTATCCATTTTTTGCTTTCTGGGATATTTTACTTGTACCATAGACGAGGTTCTTGTAAACAGAGCCGTCCCAAACTCTGGGGTGGCTGTGTGTTTTTGATTTTAATTTCCCTAAGCTATAGGACCATAAGTGGAAGTGCAATAGGTTGTGTTGCTTTGTTTCCTATGTGTTTCTGGAAACACCATACACTTCTCCAGAGCGGTTGTTGGCAATTTACATCCCGCCCATCAGCATGACAAGGCTCCCTGTTCTCCATGACCTGTCTTGACTTTCTGGATTTTACATTTTTTTCAGATGGCCCTTTTGACCGGGGGGCAGTGAGACTTCATTGTAGTGCAGATTTCCATTACAAGCATGCTTGGTTGGCCAAAAAGGGCGTATGCGTTTTTTCCTGAATATATTCAGGAAAAAACGCATACGCCCTTTTTGGCCAAGTGCATCATTGTCGACATTCTGCCTCTTTTCCTATGCTTTAAGTGCAATTCCAGTCTACCCCCTGAAATCGTTTTCCTGAAATTCTGCCCCGCTTTCAAGTCCTCTTCGAAGACTTACTTCAATACATTTTTGGACGATAGCTGTCATTCATAACTCTGCAGGTTTGTGAATTACAGTGCCCCTGAGCTCATTTCTTCAACTCGCTTTCTTGTGAGCTGGCCGCAAAACCGCAGGATTGCTTCAGGCCCTAATCTGTTTCCGGCAGGGCACGCTGAGCCTTTGGTTAATTCCTCTTCCTGGTGGGAAATGAGCGTTCCATTTGCCCGTGTAGACACCAACAGCTAGTCTCTCATTGCTTCTCCCTATTCCTGTTCATCTTGTGCAGAAATTGCAAAGTGTGCCAAACAGGAGGTTAATGGCACTGACTCTCCAAGTGGGGAGAGTGTTAGTAAAGCGTTCAAATGTTGAACCCGAGTACCAGGGTCGAAAACTGAGATGCATTTGAAAACGTTTCCCAATCACATGGTGGACCATACTCTGGGTTTCCCATGCATGTTTTAGCTGAAGGAAGAATCCCTTAATCCTGGAGAGTTGGGACCCATGGAATGGGTACCATGCAGTATGACTTCAAAGGGTTTGCGTTTGCTCATCAAACCTCACCAATGCTATCAGCCCGAAGTGTCCAGCCTTATGTCTCACCCTGCTCTGCGTGTAGATGTGGTAAATCCAGGTTGCATCACAAGCCCTGAATGAATTATTTAAGAATTGCTCTCTATTTCACTGTCATTGTGTTTTGTTTTTGAAATTTATTTTGATAATGGGATTTATCGGATTTTCACTGCTGCGTTTAGGCCGCTGTACACACGCTTGATTTCCTTATGGACACATATAAATCCATGGGTTTTAAGATTTTTACTTCTCAGGTATATTCCCAGGCGTTGAATATGGGGTGTTGAGTCCATTTCGATGAGCAAGGAGTAGGTCTTGTCTATTATATATTTGGCTTATGGTACGGTATCTGTGCTAATTTCAATCTCTGGTTTTATGCAGCACCCCAACTCACCTTTCCCCATAAGCAAGCATAAGTTGGTTTTCTAAATTTGTGACCCTGTTCTGTTTTGTAATTCAGTTCATGTGTAGCCAACTTTACATTCCGTGTATTATTGATATCTTATGATGTTTCATTTTCTGTGTGACTTAATTCTTGTAGAATCATCGTACGTGAATCCACTCATTATGCCGCTGCAGGCCTGATGACGTAGATTTCATTGATGAGTGATAATCTATTGTACGTGCGTACCAGAATTTCTTTATCCATTTTTTGCATTCTCAGATATTTAACTAGTATCGTAGATGACGTTCCTGTAAACAGAGCCGTCCCAAATTTTGGGGTGGCTGTGTCTTTTTGATTTTAATTTCCCTAAGCTATAGGACCATAAGTGGAAGTGCCATAGGCTGTGTTGCTTTGTTTCCTACGCGTTTCAGGAAACACCATACACTTCTCCAGAGTGGCTGTTGGCAATTTACATCCCGCCCATCAGCATAACAAGGCTCCGTGTTCTCCATGACCTGTCCTGCCTTTCTGGATTTTACACTTTTTTCAGATGGCCCTTTTAACCGGGGGGCAGTGAGACTTCATTGTAGTGCAGATTTCCTTTACACGCTTGCTTGGTTGGCCAAAAAGGGCGTATGCTTTTTTTCCTGAATATATTCAGGAAAAAACGCATACGCCCTTTTTGGCCAAGTGCATCATTGTCGACATTCTGCCTCTTTTCCTATGCTTTAAGTGCAATTCCAGTCTACCCCCTGAAATCGTGTTCCTGAAATTCTGCCCCGCTTTCAAGTCCTCTTCGAATACTTAATTCAGTACATTTTTGGACGATAGGTGTCATTCATAACTCTGCAGGTTTGTGAATTACAGTGCCCCTGAGCTCCTTTCTTCAACTCGCTTTCTTGTGAGCTGGCCGCAAAACCGCAGGATTGCTTCACGCCATAATCTCTTTCTGGCAGGGCACGCTGAGCCTTTGGTTAATTCCTCTTCCTGGTGGGAAATGAGCGTTCCATTTGCCCGTGCAGACACCTACAGCTAGTCTCTCATTGGTTCTCCCTATTCCTGTTCATCTTGCACAGAAATTGCAAACTGTGCCAAACAGGAGGTTAAAGGCACTGACTCTCCAAGTGGGGAGAGTGTTTGTAAAGCGCCTGGAATGGTGAACCCGAGTATCAGGGGCGAAAACTGAGATGCATTTGAAAACATTTCCCAATCACACGGTGGACCATACTCTGGGTTTCCCATGTATGTTTTAGCTGAAGGAAGAATCCCTTAAACCTAGAGAGTTGGGACCCATGGAATGGGTACCATGCAGTATGACTTCAAAGGGTCTGCGTTTGCTCACCGAACCTCACCAATGCTATCAGCCCGAAGTGTCCAGCCTTATGTCTCACCCAGCTCTGGGTGTAGATGTGGTAAATCCAGGTTGCATCACAAGCCCTGAATGAATTATTTAAGAATTGCTCTCTATTTCACTGTCATTGTGTTTTGTTTTTGAAATTCATTTTGATAATGGGATTTATCGGATATTCACTGCTGCGTTTAGGCCGTTGTACACACGCTTGATTTCCTTATGGAGACATATAAATCCATGGGTTTTAAGATTCTTACTTGTCAGGTATCTTCCCAGGCGTGGAATATGGGGTGTTGAGTCCATTTCGTTGAGCAAGGAGTAGGTCTTGTCTATTATATATTTGCCTTATGAAACGGTATCTGTGCTAATTTCAATCTCTGGTTTTATGCAGCACCCCAACTCACCTTTCCCCATAAGCAAGCATAAGTTGGTTTTCTAAATTTGTGACCCTGTTCTGTTTTGTAATTCAGTTCATGTGTAGCCAAGTTTACATTCCGTGTATTAGTGATATCTTATGATGTTTCTTTTTCTGTGTGACTTATTTCTCGTAGAATCATCATACCTGAATCCACTCATTATGCCGCTACGGGCCTGATGACGTAGATTTCATTGCTGAGTGATATTCCATTGTACGTGCCTACCACTACATCTTTTTGCATTTTTTGCTTTCTGGGATATTTAACTTGTACCGTAGACGAGGTTGTTGTAAACAGAGCCCTCCCAAACTTTGGGGTGGCTGTGTGTTTTTGATTTTAATTTCCCTAAGCTATAGGAACATAAGTGGAAATGCCATAGGCTGTGTTGCTTTGTTTCCTACGTGTTTCAGGAAACACCATACACTTCTCCAGAGTGGTTGCTGGCAATTTACATCCCGCCCATCAGCATAACAAGGCTCCCTGTTCTCCATGACCTGTCCTGCCTTTCTGGATTTGACACTTTTTTCAGATGGCCCTTTTGACCGGGGGGCAGTGAGACTTCATTGTAGTGCAGATTTCCTTTACACGCTTGCTTGGTTGGCCAAAAAGGGCGTATGCGTTTTTTCCTGAATATATTCAGGAAAAAACGCATACGCCCTTTTTGGCCAAGTGCATCATTGTCGACATTCTGCCTCTTTTCCTATGCTTTAAGTGCAATTCCAGTCTACCCCCTGAAATCGTTTTCCTGAAATTCTGCCCCGCTTTCAAGTCCTCCTTGAAGACTTACTTCAGTACATTTTTGGACGATAGCTGTCATTCATAACTCTGCAGGTTTGTGAATTATACAGTGCCCCTGAGCTCCTTTCTTCAACTCGTTTTCTTGTGAGCTGGCCGCAAAACCGCAGGATTGCTTCAGTCCCTAATCTCTTTCCGGCATGGCATGATGAGCCTTTGGTTAATTCCTCTTCCTGGTGGGAAATGAGCGTTCAATTTGCCCGTGCAGACACCAACAGCTAGTCTCTCATTGGTTCTCCCTATGCCTGTTCATCTTGCGCAGAAATCGCAAACTGTGCGAAACAGGAGGTTAAAGGCACTGACTCTCCAAGTGGGGAGAGTGTTAGTAAAGCGTCTGGAATGGTGAAACCAAGTACCAGGGGAGGAAAACTGAGATGCATTTGAAAACGTTTCCCAATCACACAGCGGACGATAGTCTGGGTTTCCCATGCATGTTTTAGCTGAAGGAAGAATCCCTTAAACCTGGAGAGTTGGGACCCATGGAATGGGTACCATGCAGTATGACTTCAAAGGGTCTGCGTTTGCTCACCGAACCTCACCAATGCTATCAGCCCGAAGTGCCCAGCCTTATGTCTCACCCAGCTCTGGGTGTAGATGTGGAAAATCCAGGTTGCATCACAAGCGCTGAATGAATTATTTAAGAATTGCTCTCTATTTCACTGTCATTGCGTTTTGTTTTTGAAATTTATTTTGATAATGGGATTTATCGGATTTTCACTGCTACGTTTAGGCCGCTGTACACACGCTTGATTTCCTTATGGAGACATATAAATCCATGGGTTTTAAGATTCTTACTTGTCAGGTATCTTGCCAGGCGTTGAATATGGGGTGTTGAGTCCATTTCGTTGAGCAAGGAGTAGGGCTTGTCTATTATATATTTGGCTTATGGAACGGTATCTGTGCTAATTTCAATCTCTGGTTTTATGCAGCACCCCAACTCACCTTTCCCCATAAGCAAGCATAAGTTGGTTTTCTAAATTTGAGACCCTGTTCTGTTTTGTAATTCAGTTCATGTGTATCCAACTTTACATTCCGTGTATTAGTGATATCTTATGATGTTTCTTTTTCTGTGTGACTTATTTCTCGTAGAATCATCGTACCTGAATCCACTCATTATGCCGCTACGGGCCTGATGACGTAGATTTCATTGCTGAGTGATATTCCATTGTACGTGCGTACCACAACTTCTTTATCCATTTTTTGCTTTCTGGGATATTTTACTTGTACCATAGACGAGGTTCTTGTAAACAGAGCCGTCCCAAACTCTGGGGTGGCTGTGTGTTTTTGATTTTAATTTCCCTAAGCTATAGGACCATAAGTGGAAGTGCAATAGGCTGTGTTGCTTTGTTTCCTACGTGTTTCTGGAAACACCATACACTTCTCCAGAGTGGTTGTTGGCAATTTACATCCCGCCCATCAGCATGACAAGGCTCCCTGTTCTCCATGACCTGTCTTGACTTTCTGGATTTTACATTTTTTTCAGATGGCCCTTTTGACCGGGGGGCAGTGAGACTTCATTGTAGTGCAGATTTCCATTACAAGCATGCTTGGTTGGCCAAAAAGGGCGTATGCGTTTTTTCCTGAATATATTCAGGAAAAAACGCATACGCCCTTTTTGGCCAAGTGCATCATTGTCGACATTCTGCCTCTTTTCCTATGCTTTAAGTGCAATTCCAGTCTACCCCCTGAAATCGTTTTCCTGAAATTCTGCCCCGCTTTCAAGTCCTCTTCGAAGACTTACTTCAATACATTTTTGGACGATAGCTGTCATTCATAACTCTGCAGGTTTGTGAATTACAGTGCCCCTGAGCTCATGTCTTCAACTCGCTTTCTTGTGAGCTGGCCGCAAAACCGCAGGATTGCTTCAGGCCCTAATCTGTTTCCGGCAGGGCACGCTGAGCCTTTGGTTAATTCCTCTTCCTGGTGGGAAATGAGCGTTCCATTTGCCCGTGTAGACACCAACAGCTAGTCTCTCATTGCTTCTCCCTATTCCTGTTCATCTTGCGCAGAAATTGCAAAGTGTGCCAAACAGGAGGTTAATGGCACTGACTCTCCAAGTGGGGAGAGTGTTAGTAAAGCGTTCAAATGTTGAACCCGAGTACCAGGGTCGAAAACTGAGATGCATTTGAAAACGTTTCCCAATCACATGGTGGACCATACTCTGGGTTTCCCATGCATGTTTTAGCTGAAGGAAGAATCCCTTAAACCTGGAGAGTTGGGACCCATGGAATGGGTACCATGCAGTATGACTTCAAAGGGTTTGCGTTTGCTCATCAAACCTCACCAATGCTATCAGCCCGAAGTGTCCAGCCTTATGTCTCACCCTGCTCTGCGTGTAGATGTGGTAAATCCAGGTTGCATCACAAGCCCTGAATGAATTATTTAAGAATTGCTCTCTATTTCACTGTCATTGTGTTTTGTTTTTGAAATTTATTTTGATAATGGGATTTATCGGATTTTCACTGCTGCGTTTAGGCCGCTGTACACACGCTTGATTTCCTTATGGACACATATAAATCCATGGGTTTTAAGATTTTTACTTCTCAGGTATATTCCCAGGCGTTGAATATGGGGTGTTGAGTCCATTTCGATGAGCAAGGAGTAGGTCTTGTCTATTATATATTTGGCTTATGGTACGGTATCTGTGCTAATTTCAATCTCTGGTTTTATGCAGCACCCCAACTCACCTTTCCCCATAAGCAAGCATAAGTTGGTTTTCTAAATTTGTGACCCTGTTCTGTTTTGTAATTCAGTTCATGTGTAGCCAACTTTACATTCCGTGTATTATTGATATCTTATGATGTTTCATTTTCTGTGTGACTTAATTCTTGTAGAATCATCGTACGTGAATCCACTCATTATGCCGCTGCAGGCCTGATGACGTAGATTTCATTGATGAGTGATAATCTATTGTACGTGCGTACCAGAACTTCTTTATCCATTTTTTGCATTCTCAGATATTTAACTAGTATCGTAGATGACGTTCCTGTAAACAGAGCCGTCCCAAATTTTGGGGTGGCTGTGTCTTTTTGATTTTAATTTCCCTAAGCTATAGGACCATAAGTGGAAGTGCCATAGGCTGTGTTGCTTTGTTTCCTACGCGTTTCAGGAAACACCATACACTTCTCCAGAGTGGCTGTTGGCAATTTACATCCCGCCCATCAGCATAACAAGGCTCCGTGTTCTCCATGACCTGTCCTGCCTTTCTGGATTTTACACTTTTTTCAGATGGCCCTTTTAACCGGGGGGCAGTGAGACTTCATTGTAGTGCAGATTTCCTTTACACGCTTGCTTGGTTGGCCAAAAAGGGCGTATGCTTTTTTTCCTGAATATATTCAGGAAAAAACGCATACGCCCTTTTTGGCCAAGTGCATCATTGTCGACATTCTGCCTCTTTTCCTATGCTTTAAGTGCAATTCCAGTCTACCCCCTGAAATCGTGTTCCTGAAATTCTGCCCCGCTTTCAAGTCCTCTTCGAATACTTAATTCAGTACATTTTTGGACGATAGGTGTCATTCATAACTCTGCAGGTTTGTGAATTACAGTGCCCCTGAGCTCCTTTCTTCAACTCGCTTTCTTGTGAGCTGGCCGCAAAACCGCAGGATTGCTTCACGCCATAATCTCTTTCTGGCAGGGCACGCTGAGCCTTTGGTTAATTCCTCTTCCTGGTGGGAAATGAGCGTTCCATTTGCCCGTGCAGACACCTACAGCTAGTCTCTCCTTGGTTCTCCCTATTCCTGTTCATCTTGCACAGAAATTGCAAACTGTGCCAAACAGGAGGTTAAAGGCACTGACTCTCCAAGTGGGGAGAGTGTTTGTAAAGCGCCTGGAATGGTGAACCCGAGTATCAGGGGCGAAAACTGAGATGCATTTGAAAACGTTTCCCAATCACACGGTGGACCATACTCTGGGTTTCCCATGTATGTTTTAGCTGAAGGAAGAATCCCTTAAACCTAGAGAGTTGGGACCCATGGAATGGGTACCATGCAGTATGACTTCAAAGGGTCTGCGTTTGCTCACCGAACCTCACCAATGCTATCAGCCCGAAGTGTCCAGCCTTATGTCTCACCCAGCTCTGGGTGTAGATGTGGTAAATCCAGGTTGCATCACAAGCCCTGAATGAATTATTTAAGAATTGCTCTCTATTTCACTGTCATTGTGTTTTGTTTTTGAAATTCATTTTGATAATGGGATTTATCGGATATTCACTGCTGCGTTTAGGCCGTTGTACACACGCTTGATTTCCTTATGGAGACATATAAATCCATGGGTTTTAAGATTCTTACTTGTCAGGTATCTTCCCAGGCGTGGAATATGGGGTGTTGAGTCCATTTCGTTGAGCAAGGAGTAGGTCTTGTCTATTATATATTTGCCTTATGAAACGGTATCTGTGCTAATTTCAATCTCTGGTTTTATGCAGCACCCCAACTCACCTTTCCCCATAAGCAAGCATAAGTTGGTTTTCTAAATTTGTGACCCTGTTCTGTTTTGTAATTCAGTTCATGTGTAGCCAAGTTTACATTCCGTGTATTAGTGATATCTTATGATGTTTCTTTTTCTGTGTGACTTATTTCTCGTAGAATCATCATACCTGAATCCACTCATTATGCCGCTACGGGCCTGATGACGTAGATTTCATTGCTGAGTGATATTCCATTGTACGTGCGTACCACTACATCTTTTTGCATTTTTTGCTTTCTGGGATATTTAACTTGTACCGTAGACGAGGTTGTTGTAAACAGAGCCCTCGCAAACTTTGGGGTGGCTGTGTGTTTTTGATTTTAATTTCCCTAAGCTATAGGAACATAAGTGGAAATGCCATAGGCTGTGTTGCTTTGTTTCCTACGTGTTTCAGGAAACACCATACACTTCTCCAGAGTGGTTGCTGGCAATTTACATCCCACCCATCAGCATAACAAGGCTCCCTGTTCTCCATGACCTGTCCTGCCTTTCTGGATTTGACACTTTTTTCAGATGGCCCTTTTGACCGGGGGGCAGTGAGACTTCATTGTAGTGCAGATTTCCTTTACATGCTTGCTTGGTTGGCCAAAAAGGGCGTATGCGTTTTTTCCTGAATGTATTCAGGAAAAAACGCATACGCCCTTTTTGGCCAAGTGCATCATTGTCGACATTCTGCCTCTTTTCCTATGCGTTAAGTGCAATTCCAGTCTACCTCGTGAAATCGTTTTCCTGAAATTTTGCCCCGCTTTCAAGTCCTCTTCAAAGACTTACTTCAATACATTTTTGGACGATAGCTGTCATTCATAACTCTGCAGGTTTCTGAATTACACTGCCCCTGAGCTCCTTTCTTCAACTCGCTTTCTTGTGAGCTGGCCGCAAAACCGCAGGATTGCTTCACGCCATAATCTCTTTCTGGCAGGGCACGCTGAGCTTTTGGTTAATTCCTCTTCCTGGTGGGAAATGAGCGTTCCATTTGCCCGTGCAGACACCTACAGCTAGTCTCTCATTGGTTCTCCCTATTCGTGTTCATCTTGCGCAGAAATTGCAAATTGTGCCAAACAGGAGGTTAAAGGCACTGACTCTCCAAGTGCGGATAGTGTTAGTAAAGCGTCTGGAATGGTGAACCCGAGTACCAGGGGACGAAAACTGAGATGCATTTGAAAACATTTACCGGTCACACAGTGCACTGTACTGTGGGTTTCCCATGCATGTTTTAGCTGAAGTAAGAATCCCTTAAACCTGGAGAGTTGGGACCCATGGAATGGGTACCATGCAGTATGACTCAAAGGGTCTGCATTTGCTCACCGAACCTCACCAATGCTATCAGCCCGAAGTGTCCAGCCTTATGTCTCACCCAGCTCTGGGTGTAGATGTGGGAAATCCATGTTGCATCACAAGCCCTGAATGAATTATTTAAGAATTGCTCTCTATTTCACTGTCATTGTGTTTTGTTTTTGAAATTTATTTTGATAATGGGATTTATCGGATTTTCACTGCTGCGTTTAGGCCGCTGTACACACGCTTGATTTCCTTATGGAGACATATAAATCCATGGGTTTTAAGATTCTTACTTGTCAGGTATCTTGCCAGGCGTTGAATATGGGGTGTTGAGTCCATTTCGTTGAGCAAGGAGTAGGTCTTGTCTATTATATATTTGGCTTATGGAACGGTATCTGTGCTAATTTCAATCTCTGGTTTTATGCAGCACCCCAACTCACCTTTCCCCATAAGCAAGCATAAGTTGGTTTTCTAAATTTGAGACCCTGTTCTGTTTTGTAATTCAGTTTATGTGTAGCCAAGTTTACATTCCGTGTATTACTGATATATTATGATGTTTCTTTTTCTGTGTGACTTATTTCTCGTAGAATCATCGTACCTGAATCCACTCATTATGCCGCTATGGGCCTGAAGACGTAGATTTCATTGCTGAGTGATATTCCATTGTACGTGCGTACCAGAACTTCTTTATCCATTTTTTCCTTTCTCGGATATTTAACTTGTACCGTAGACAAGGTTCTTGTAAACAGAGCCATCCCAAACTTTGGGGTGGCTGTGTGTTTTTGATTTTAATTTCCCTAAGCTATAGGACCATAAGTGGAAGTGCCATAGGCTGTGTTGCTTTGTTTCCTACGTGTTTCAGGATACACCATACATTTCTCCAGAGTGGCTGTTGGCAATTTACATCCCGCCCATCAGCATAACAAGGCTCCCTGTTCTCCATGACCTGTCCTGTCTTTCTGGATTTTACTCTTTTTTCAGATGGCCCTTTTGACCGGGGGGCAGTGAGACTTCATTGTAGTGCAGATTTCCTTTACACACTTGCTTGGTTGGCCAAAAAGGGCGTATGCGTTTTTTCCTGAATATATTCAGGAAAAAACGCATACGCCCTTTTTGGCCAAGTGCATCATTGTCGACATTCTGCCTCTTTTCCTATGCTTTAAGTGCAATTCCAGTCTACCCCCTGAAATCGTTTTCCTGAAATTCTGCCCCGCTTTCAAGTCCTCTTTGAAGACTTACTTCAGTACATTTTTGGACGATAGCTGTCATTCATAACTCTGCAGGTTTGTGAATTATACAGTGCCCCTGAGCTCCTTTCTTCAACTCGTTTTCTTGTGAGCTGGCCGCAAAACCGCAGGATTGCTTCAGGCCCTAATCTCTTTCCGGCATGGCATGATGAGCCTTTGGTTAATTCCTCTTCCTGGTGGGAAATGAGCGTTCAATTTGCCCGTGCAGACACCAACAGCTAGTCTCTCATTGGTTCTCCCTATGCCTGTTCATCTTGCGCAGAAATTGCAAACTGTGCGAAACAGGAGGTTAAAGGCACTGACTCTCCAAGTGGGGAGAGTGTTAGTAAAGCGTCTGGAATGGTGAAACCAAGTACCAGGGGAGGAAAACTGAGATGCATTTGAAAACGTTTCCCAATCACACAGCGGACGATAGTCTGGGTTTCCCATGCATGTTTTAGCTGAAGGAAGAATCCCTTAAACCTGGAGAGTTGGGACCCATGGAATGGGTACCATGCAGTATGACTTCAAAGGGTCTGCGTTTGCTCACCGAACCTCACCAATGCTATCAGCCCGAAGTGCCCAGCCTTATGTCTCACCCAGCTCTGGGTGTAGATGTGGAAAATCCAGGTTGCATCACAAGCCCTGAATGAATTATTTAAGAATTGCTCTCTATTTCACTGTCATTGCGTTTTGTTTTTGAAATTTATTTTGATAATGGGATTTATCGGATTTTCACTGCTACGTTTAGGCCGCTGTACACACGCTTGATTTCCTTATGGAGACATATAAATCCATGGGTTTTAAGATTCTTACTTGTCAGGTATCTTGCCAGGCGTTGAATATGGGGTGTTGAGTCCATTTCGTTGAGCAAGGAGTAGGGCTTGTCTATTATATATTTGGCTTATGGAACGGTATCTGTGCTAATTTCAATCTCTGGTTTTATGCAGCACCCCAACTCACCTTTCCCCATAAGCAAGCATAAGTTGGTTTTCTAAATTTGAGACACTGTTCTGTTTTGTAATTCAGTTCATGTGTATCCAACTTTACATTCCGTGTATTAGTGATATCTTACGATGTTTCTTTTTCTGTGTGACTTATTTCTCGTAGAATCATCGTACCTGAATACACTCATTATGCCGCTACGGGCCTGATGACGTAGATTTCATTGCTGAGTGATATTCCATTGTACGTGCGTACCACAACTTCTTTATCCATTTTTTGCTTTCTGGGATATTTTACTTGTACCATAGACGAGGTTCTTGTAAACAGAGCCGTCCCAAACTCTGGGGTGGCTGTGTGTTTTTGATTTTAATTTCCCTAAGCTATAGGACCATAAGTGGAAGTGCCATAGGCTGTGTTGCTTTGTTTCCTACGTGTTTCTGGAAACACCATACACTTCTCCAGAGTGGTTGTTGGCAATTTACATCCCGCCCATCAGCATGACAAGGCTCCCTGTTCTCCATGACCTGTCTTGACTTTCTGGATTTTACATTTTTTTCAGATGGCCCTTTTGACCGGGGGGCAGTGAGATTTCATTGTAGTGCAGATTTCCATTACACGCTTGCTTGGTTGGCCAAAAAGTGCGTATGCGTTTTTTCCTGAATATATTCAGGAAAAAACGCATACGCCCTTTTTGGCCAAGTGCATCATTGTCGACATTCTGCCTCTTTTCCTATGCTGTTAGTACAATTCCAGTCTACCCCCTGAAATCGTTTTCCTGAAATTCTGCCCCGCTTTCAAGTCCTCTTCGAAGGCTTACTTCAATACATTTTTGGACGATAGCTGTCATTCATAACTCTGCAGGTTTGTGAATTACAGTGCCCCTGAGCTCATTTCTTCAACTCGCTTTCTTGTGAGCTGGCCGCAAAACCGCAGGATTGCTTCAGGCCCTAATCTGTTTCCGGCAGGGCACGCTGAGCCTTTGGTTAATTCCTCTTCCTGGTGGGAAATGAGCGTTCCATTTGCCCGTGCAGACACCTACAGCTAGTCTCTCATTGGTTCTCCCTATTCCTGTTCATCTTGCCCAGAAATTGCAAAGTGTGCCAAACAGGAGGTTAAATGCACTGACTCTCCAAGTGGGGAGAGTGTTAGTAAAGTGTCTGGAATGGTGAACCCGAGTACCAGGGGACGAAAACTGAGATGCATTTGAAAACGTTTCCCAATCACACGGTGGACCATACTATGGGTTTCATATGCATGTTTTAGCTGAAGGAAGAATCCCTTAAACCTGGAAATTTGGAACCCATGGAATGGGTACCATGCAGTATGACTTCAAAGGGTCTGCGTTTGCTCACCGAACCTCACCAATGCTATCAGCCCGAAGTGTCCAGCCTTATGTCTCATCCAGCTCTGGGTGTAGATGTGGGAAATCCAGGTTGCATCACAAGCCCTGAATGAATTATTTAAGAATTGCTCTCTATTTCACTGTCATTGTGTTTTGTTTTTGAAATTTATTTTGATAATGGGATTTATCGGATTTTCACTGCTGCGTTTAGGCCGCTGTACACACGCTTGATTTCCTTATGGAGACATATAAATCCATGGGTTTTAAGATTCTTACTTGTCAGGTATCTTCCCAGGCGTGGAATATGGGGTGTTGAGTCCATTTCGTTGAGCAAGGAGTAGGTCTTGTCTATTATATATTTGGCTTATGGAACGGTATCTGTGCTAATTTCAATCTCTGGTTTTATGCAGCACCCCAACTCACCTTTCCCCATAAGCAAGCATAAGTTGGTTTTCTAAATTTGAGACCCTGTTCTGTTTTGTAATTCAGTTCATGGGTAGCCAAGTTTACATTCCGTGTATTAGTGATATCTTATGATGTTTCTTTTTCTATGTGTCTTATTTCTCGTAGAATCATCATACCTGAATCCACTCATTATGCCGCTACGGGCCTGATGACGTAGATTTCATTGCTGAGTGATATTCCATTGTACGTGCGTACCACTACATCTTTTTGCATTTTTTGCTTTCTGGGATATTTAACTTGTACCGTAGACGAGGTTGTTGTAAACAGAGCCCTCCCAAACTTTGGGGTGGCTGTGTGTTTTTGATTTTAATTTCCCTAAGCTATAGGAACATAAGTGGAAATGCCATAGGCTGTGTTGCTTTGTTTCCTACGTGTTTCAGGAAACACCATACACTTCTCCAGAGTGGTTGCTGGCAATTTACATCCCGCCCATCAGCATAACAAGGCTCCCTGTTCTCCATGACCTGTCCTGCCTTTCTGGATTTGACACTTTTTCCAGATGGCCCTTTTGACCGGGGGGCAGTGAGACTTCATTGTAGTGCAGATTTCCTTTACATGCTTGCTTGGTTGGCCAAAAAGGGCGTATGCGTTTTTTCCTGAATGTATTCAGGAAAAAACGCATACGCCCTTTTTGGCCAAGTGCATCATTGTCGACATTCTGCCTCTTTTCCTATGCGTTAAGTGCAATTCCAGTCTACCTCGTGAAATCGTTTTCCTGAAATTTTGCCCCGCTTTCAAGTCCTCTTCAAAGACTTACTTCAATACATTTTTGGACGATAGCTGTCATTCATAACTCTGCAGGTTTCTGAATTACACTGCCCCTGAGCTCCTTTCTTCAACTCGCTTTCTTGTGAGCTGGCCGCAAAACCGCAGGATTGCTTCACGCCATAATCTCTTTCTGGCAGGGCACGCTGAGCTTTTGGTTAATTCCTCTTCCTGGTGGGAAATGAGCGTTCCATTTGCCCGTGCAGACACCTACAGCTAGTCTCTCATTGGTTCTCCCTATTCGTGTTCATCTTGCGCAGAAATTGCAAATTGTGCCAAACAGGAGGTTAAAGGCACTGACTCTCCAAGTGGGGATAGTGTTAGTAAAGCGTCTGGAATGGTGAACCCGAGTACCAGGGGACGAAAACTGAGATGCATTTGAAAACGTTTCCCGGTCACACAGTGCACTGTACTGTGGGTTTCCCATGCATGTTTTAGCTGAAGGAAGAATCCCTTAAATTTGGAGAGTTGGGACCCATGGAATGGATACCCTGCAGGATGACTTCAAAGGGTCTGCGTTTGCTCACCGAACCTCACCAATGCTATCAGCCTGAAGTGTCCAGCCTTATGTCTCACCCAGCTCTGGGTGTAGATGTGATAAATCCAGGTTGCATCACAAGCCCTGAATGAATTATTTAAGAATTGCTCTCTATTTCACTGTCATTGTGTTTTGTTTTTGAAATTTATTTTGATAATGGGATTTATCGGATGTTCACTGCTGCGTTTAGGCCGCTGTTCACATGCTTGATTTCCTTATGGAGACATATAAATCCATGGGTTTTAAGATTCTTACTTGTCAAGTATCTTGCCAGGCGTTGAATATGCGGTGTTGAGTCCATTTCGTTGAGCAAGGAGTAGGTCTTGTCTATTATATATTTGGCTTATGGAATGGTATCTTTGCTAATTTCAATCTCTGGTTTTATGCAGCACCCCAACTCACCTTTCCTCATAAGCAAGCATAAGTTGGTTTTCTAAATTTGAGACCCTGTTCTGTTTTGTAATTCAGTTCATGTGTAGCCAACTTTACATTCCGTGTATTAGTGATATCTTATGATGTTTCTTTTTCTGTGTGACTTATTTCTCGTAGAATCATCGTACCTGAATCCACTCATTATGCCGCTATGGGCCTGATGACGTAGATTTCATTGCTGAGTGATATTCCATTGTTCGTGCGTACCACAACTTCTTTATCCATTTTTCACATTCTGGGATATTTAACTTGTACCGTAGGCGAGGTTCTTGTAAACAGAGCCGTCCCAAACTTTGGGGTGGCTGTGTCTTTTTGATTTTAATTTCCCTAAGCTATAGGGCCATAAGTGGAAGTGCCATAGGCTGTGTTGCTTTGTTTCCTATGTGTTTCAGGATACACAATACACTTCTCCCGAGTGGCTGTTGGCAATTTTCATCCCGCCCATCAGCATAACAAGGCTCCCTGTTTTCCATGACCTGTCCTGCCTTTCTGGATTTTGCACTTTTTTCAGATGGCCCTTTTGACCGGGGGGCAGTGAGACTTCATTGTAGTGCACATTTCCTTTACACGCTTGCTTGGTTGGCCAAAAAGAGCGTATGCTTTTTTTCCTGAATATATTCAGGAAAAAACGCATACGCCCTTTATGGGCAAGTGCATCATTGTCGACATTCTGCCTCTTTTCCTATGCTTTAAGTGCAATTCAAGTCTACCCCCTGAAATCGTTTTCCTGAAATTCTGCCCCGCTATCAAGTCCTCTTCGCATCCTTACTTCAGTACATTTTTGGACGATAGCTGTCATTCATAACCTTGCAAGTTTGTGAATTACAGTGCCCCTGAGTTCCTTTTTTCAACTCGCTTTCTTGTGAGGTGGCCGCAAAACCGCAGGATTGCTTCAGGCCCTAATCTGTTTCCGGCAGGGCACGCTGAGACTTTGGTTAATTCCTCTTCCTGGTGGGAAATGGGCGTTCCATTTGCCTGTGCACACACCTACAGCTAGTCTCTCATTGGTTCTCCCTATTCCTGTTCATCTTGCGCAGAAATTGCAAACTGTGCCAAACAGGAGGTTAAGGGCACTGACTCTCCAAGTGGGGAGAGTGTTACTAAAGCGTCTGGAATGGTGAACCCGAGTACCAGGGGCGAAAACTGAGATGCATTTGAAAACGTTTCCCAATCACACGGCGGACGATAGTCTGGGTTTCCCATGCATGTTTTAGCTGAAGGAAGAATCCCTTAAACCTGGAGAGTTGGGACCCATGGAATGGGTACCATGCAGTATGACTTCAAAGGGTCTGCGTCTGCTCACCGAACCTCACCAATGCTATCAGCCCGAAGTGTCCAGCCTTATGTCTCACCCAGCTCTGGGTGTAGATGTGGTAAATCCAGGTTGCATCACAAGCCCTGAATGAATTATTTAAGAATTGCTCTCTATTTCACTGTCATTGTGTTTTTTTTTTTGAAATTTATTTTGATAATGGGATTTACCGGATTTTCACTGTTCCGTTTAGGCTGCTGTACACACGCTTGTTTTCCTTATGGAGACATATAAATCCATGGTTTTTAAGATTCTTACTTGTCAGGAATCTTGCCAGGCGTTGAATATGGGGTGTTGAGTCCATTTCGTTGAGCAATTAGTAGGTCTTGTCTATAATATATTTGGCTTATGGAACGGTACCTGTGCTAATTCCAATCTCTGGTTTTATGCAGCACCCCAACTCACCTTTCCCCATAAGCAAGCATAAGTTGGTTTTCTAAATTTGAGACCCTGTTCTGTTTTGTAATTCAGTTTATGTGTAGCCAAGTTTACATTCCGTGTATTACTGATATCTTATGATGTTTATTTTTCTGTGTGACTTATTTCTCGTAGAATCATCGTACCTGAATCCACTCATTATACCGCTACGGGCCTGAAGACGTAGATTTAATTGCTGAATGATATTCCATTGTACGTGCGTACCAGAACTTCTTTATCCATTTTTTCCTTTCTCGGATATTTAACTTGTACCGTAGACAAGGTTCTTGTAAACAGAGCCATCCCAAACTTTGGGGTGGCTGTGTGTTTTTGATTTTTATTTCTTTAAGCTATAGGACCATAAGTGGAAGTGACATAGGCTGTGTTGCTTTGTTTCCTACGTGTTTCAGGATACACCATACATTTCTCCAGAGTGGCTGTTGGCAATTTACATCCCGCCCATCAGCATAACAAGGCTCCCTGTTCTCCAAGACCTGTCCTGCCTTTCTGGATTTTACACATTTTTCAGATGGCCCTTTTGACCGGGGGGCAGTGAGACTTCATTGTAGTGCACATTTCCTTTACACGCTTGCTTGGTTGTCGAAAAAGTGCGTATGCGTTTTTTCCTGAATATATTCAGGAAAAAACGCATACGCCCTTTTTGGCCAAGTGCATCATTGTCGACATTCTGCCTCTTTTCCTATGCTTTAAGTGCAATTCCAGTCTACCCCCTGAAATCGTTTTCCTGAAATTCTGCCCCGCTTTCAAGTCCTCTTCTAAGACTTACTTCAATACATTTTTGGACGATAGCTGTCATTCATAACTCTGCAGGTTTGTGAATTGCAGTGCCCCTGAGCTCCTTTCTTCAACTCTCTTTCTTGTGAGCTGGCCGCAAAACCGCAGGATTGCTTCAGGCCATAATCTCTTTCCGGGGGGGAACGCTGAGCCTTTGTTTAATTCCTCTTCCTGGTCGGAAATGAGCGTTCCATTTGCCCATGCAAGCACCTACAGCTAGTCTCTCATTGGTTCTCCCTATTCCTGTACATCTTGCGCAGAAATTGCAAACTGTGCCAACAGGAGGTTAATGGCACTGACTCTCCAAGTGGGGAGAGTGTTAGTAAAGCGTCTGGAATGATGAACCCGAGTACCAGGGGACAAAATCTGAGATGCATTTGAAAACGTTTCCCGGTCACACAGTGCACAGTTCTGTGGGTTTCCCATGCATGTTTTAGCTGAAGGAAGAACCCCTTAAACCTGGAGAGTTGGGACCCATGGAATGGGTACCATGCAGTATGACTTCAAAGGGTCTGCGTTTGCTCACCGAACCTCACCAATGCTATCAGCCCGAAGTGTCCAGCCTTATGTCTCACCCAGCTCTGGATGTAGATGTGGTAAATCCAGGTTGCATCACATGCCCTGAATGAATTATTTAAGAATTGCTCTCTATTTCACTCTCATTGTGTTTTGTTTTTCTAATTCATTTTGATAATGGGATTTATTGGATTTTCTCTGCTGCGTTCATGCAGCTGTACACACGCTTGATTGTCTTAAGGAGACATATAAATCCATGGGTTTGAAGATTCTTACTAGTCAGGTGTATTCCTAGGCGTTGAATATGAGGTGTTGAGTCCATTTCGTTGAGCAAGGGGTAGGTCTTGACTATTACATATTTGGCTTATGGAAAGGTATCTGTGCTAATTTCTATCTCTGCTTTTATGCAGCACCCCAACTCACTTTTCCCCTTAAGCAAGCATAAGTTGGTTTTCTAAATTTGAGACCCTGTTCTGTTTTGTAATTCAGTTCATGTGTAGCCAAGTTTACATTCCGTGTATTAGTGATAACTTATGATGTTTCATTTTCTGTGTGACTTATTTCACTTAGAATCATCGTACCTGAATCCACTCATTATGCCGCGACGGGCCTGATGAAATAGATTTCATTGGTGAGTGATATTCATTTGTACGTACGTACCACACTTCTTTATCCATTTTTCGCTTTCTGGGATATTTAACTTGTTCCGTAGACGAGGTTCTTGTAAACAGAGCCGTCCGACACTTTGGGGTGGCTGTCTGTTTTTGATTTTAATTTCCGTGATCTATAAGACCATAAGTGGAAGTGCCGTAGTCTCCGTTGCTTTGTTTCTTAGGTGTTTCAGGAAACACCATACACTTCTCCAGAGTGGCTGTTGGCATTTACATCCCGCCTATCAGCATAACAAGGCTCCCTGTTCTCCATGGCCTGTCCTGTGTTTCTGGTTTTTACACTTTTTTCAGATGGCCCTTTTGACGAATGGGAAATGAGACTTCATTGTAGTGTGGATTTCCATTTCTCGAGGGCTTGGTTGGCCAAAAAGGGCATATGTGTTTTTTCCTGAATATATTCAGGAAAAAATGTTTACGCACTTTTGTCCAAGTGCATCACTGTCAAAGATCTGCCGCTTTTCACATGCTTTAAATGCAATTCCAATCTACCTCCTGAAATATGATTCCTGCAATTCTGCCTCGTTTTCAAGTCCTCTTTGCAGACTTACTTCCATATATTTTTGCCAATAGCTGTCATTTATAACTCTGCAGGTTTGTGAATTACAGTGCCCGTGATTTCCTTTCTTAACTCGTTTCCTTGAAAACTGGCCACAGAACCGCAGGTTTGCTTCAGGCCGTAATCAGGGTCCGGCACGGCACTCTGAGACTTTGGTTCATTCCACTTCCTGGTGGGAAATTAGAGTTAAATGTGCCCCTCCAGACACCTGCCTCACTCCTAGCCCCTTGGTGATGTGTGTCCTCTGGTTTGAGGCCACATGTGCTGGGTTCCTCACCTTTGGCTGATGTGGCCCCACTGGTGTGAGGACACTCCTGCCTGGTTCCCATCCCCTTGGTGATGTGGGCCCTCCGGTGAGAGTCTGATCCTGGTTGGGTTCCTCACACTTCTGTGAGGTGGGCCCTCTTCTCTGAGGTCACTCCTGCCTGGCTGGCACACCCCGCCTTGGCGACGTCGGCCCTCTGGTGGGATTTGGTGCCTGCTGGGTGTCTCCTCCCCTCGGTAATGAGGGCCCTCTGGCGTCAGGCCCTAACTCCTGGGCTCCCAATATTTTCTGATATGCGCCCTGTGGTTCGAGTACACTCCTGCCAGGTTCCCAACCCCATGGGAATGTGGGCCTTCTGCTCTGAGGTCCCAACCGTGGGTTACTCAGTTTCATGATGAGGGCCCTCTGCTGCGAGTTCTCTCCGGCCTGGATCCCATAGCCTCGCTGCTCTTGGCCACCTGCTGGGAGGTTCCAACTGCGGGATTCCTCACCTTTTTTCTTCTATGGGCCCTCTGTTTTGAGACTCCTCCTGCCTGCCTCACTCCCAGCCCCTTGGTGATGTGTGTCCTCTGGTTTGAGGCCACGTATGCTGGGTCCCTCGCCTTTCGATGATGTGGCCCCACTGATGTGAGGACACTCCTGCCTGGTTCCTATCCCCTTGATGATGTGGGCCCTCTGGTGAGAGTCTGATCCTGGCTGGGTTCCTCACCCTTCTGTGAGGGGGGCCCTCTGCTGTGAGGTCACTCCTGCCTGGCTGGCACACCCCACCTGGGCAACATCGGCCCTCTTGTGGCAGTTGGAGCCTGCTGAGAACCTCCCCTCAGTGATGGGGTCCCTCTTGCCTCAGGCCCTAACTGCTGGGTACCCACATTTTCTGATACGTGCTAAGTGGTGCGAGGACACTCCTGCGAGGTTCCCATCCCCATGGGCATGTGGGCCTTCTGATCTAAGGTCCCAACACCTGTGTTGTTCACCGTTTCATGATGTTGGCTCTCTGGTGTTAGTTCACCCAGGCCTAGATCCCATAGACTCTGTGCTCTGAGCGGCCTGCTGGGAGGTTCCTACTGCTGGATTCCTTAACTCTTTTATTCTTTGGGTCCTGTGTTTTCATGCTCCTACTTCCTGACTCACTTCCAGCCCATTTGTGATGTAGGTCCTCTGGTTTAAAGCCACATGTACCGGTTTCCTCACCTTTATTGATGTGGCCCCACTGGTGTGAGGACACTCCTGCCTGGTTCCCATCCCCTTGGTGATGGGGGCCCTCTGGTGAGAGTCTGATCCTGTCTGGATTCCTCACACTTCTGGGAGGTGGGCCCTCTGCTGTGAGGTCACTCCTGCCTGGCTGGCACACGTCACCTTGGCGATGTGGGCCCTCAGTTGGGAGTTGGTGCCTGCTGGGAGTCTCCTCCCCTCGGTAATGAGGGCCCTCTGGCGTCAGGCCCTAACTCATGGGCTCCCAAAATTTTCTGATGTGCGCCCTGTCGTGCGAGTACACTCCAGCCAGTGTCCCATCCCCATGGGTATGTGGGCTTTCTTCTCTCAGGTCCCAAAGGCTGGGTTGCTCACAGTGTCAGAATGTGGGCCCTCTGCTGTGAGTTCACTCCGGCATGGATCCCATAGCCTCGGTGCTCTGGGCCACCTGCTTGGAGCTTCCAACTGCGGGGTTCCTCACCTATTTTATTCTATGGGCGCGCTGTTGTGAGTTTCCTCCTGCATGCCTCACTCCCAGCCCTTTCGTGATGTGTGTCCCCTTGTTTGAGGCCACATGTGCTGTGTTCCTCACCTTTCGCTGATGTGGCCCCACTGGTGTGAGGACACTCCTGCCTGGTTTCCATCCCATTGGTGATGTGGGCGCTCTGGTTAGAGCCTGATCCTGTTTGGGCTCCTCACACTTCTGTGAGGTGGGCCCTCTGCTGTGAGGTAACTCCTGCCTGGCTTACTCCCATTGCCTTGGTGACGTCGGCCCTCTGGTGGCATTTGGAGCCTGCTGGTAGCCTCCTCTCCTCAGTGATGAGGGCCCTCTGGCGTCAGGCCATAACTGCTGGGTTCCCACATTTTCTGATACGTGCTAAGTTGTGCGAGGACACTCCTGCGAGGTTCCCATCCCCATGGGGATGTGGGCCTTCTGCTCTGAGGTCCCACTGGCTGGGTTGCTCACAGTTTCATGATGTGGGCCCTCTGCTGTGAGTTCACTGTGGCCTGGATCCCATAGACTCCATGCTCTGGGCCACCTGCTGGGAGGTTCAAACTGCTGGATTCCTCACATTTTTTATTCTGTGGGCCCTGTGTTGTTAGGCTACTCCTGCCTGCCTCACTCGGAGCACCTTGGAAATGTGGGTCCTCTGGTTTAGGCCACATGTGCTGGGTTCCTCACCTTTCGCTGATGTGGCCCCACTGGTGTGAGGACACTCCTGCCTTGTTCCGATCCCCTTGGTGATGTGGGCCCTCTGGTGAGAGTCTTATCCTGGCTGGGTTCCTCACCCTTCTGTGAGGTAGGCCCTCTGCTGTGAGGTCACTCCTGCCTGGCTGGCCCAGGTCACCTTGGCGACGTGGGCCCTCAGTTGGGAGTTGGTGCCTGCTGGGAGTCTCCTCCCCTCGGTAATGAGGGCCCTCTGGCGTCAGACCCTAACTCCTGGGCTCCCAAAATTTTCTGTTGTGCGCCCTGTGGTGCTAGTACACTCCTGCCAGGTTCCCAACCCCATGGGAATGTGGGCCTTCTGCTCTGAGGTCCCAACCGTGGGTTGCTCAGTTTCTTGATGAGGGCCCTCTGGTGTGAGTTCACTCCAGCATGGATCCCATAGCCTCGCTGCTCCTGGCCACCTGCGGGGAAGTTCCAACTGCGGGATTCCTCACCTTTTTCCTTCTATGGGCCCTCTGTTTTGAGACTCCTCCTGCCTGCCTCACTCCCAGCCCCTTGGTGATGTGTGTCCTCTGGTTTGAGGCCACGTGTGCTGGGTCCCTCACCTTTCGATGATGTGGCCCCACTGGTGTGAGGACACTCCTGCCTGGTTCCTATCCCCTTGGTGATGTGGGCCCTCTGGTGAGAGTCTGATCCTGGCTGGGTTCCTCACACTTCTGTGAGGTGGGCCCTCTGCTGTGAGGTCACTCCTGCCTGGCTGGCACACCCCGCCTTGGCAATGTCGGCCCTCTTGTGGCAGTTGGAGCCTACTGGGAGCCTCCTCCCCTCGGTGATGAGGGCCCTCTGGCGTCAGGCCCTAACTGCTGGGTACCCACATTTTCTGATACGTGCTAAGTGGTGCGAGGACACTCGTGCCATGTTCCCAACCCCATGGTGATGTGGGCCTTCTGCTCTGAGGTCCAAACGGCTGGGTTGCTCACAGTTTCATGATGTGGGCCCTCTGCTGTGAGTTCACTGTGGCCTGGATCGCATAGACTCGGTGCTCTGGGCCGCCCACTGGGAGGTTCCCACTGCAGGATTCCTCAGCTTTTTTATTCTATTCACCCTGTGTTGTGAGGCTACTCATGCCTGCCTCACTCCGAACCCCTTGGAGATCTGGGTCCGCTGGTTTAGGCCACATGTGCTGGGTTCCTCACCTTTCTATGATGTGGTCACCCTGGTGTGAAGACAGTCCTGCCTGGTTCTGATGCCCTTGGTGATGTGGGCCCTCTGGTGAGAGTCTAATCCTGGCTGGGTTCCTCACCATTCTGTGAGGTAGGCCCTCAGCTGTGAGGTCACTCCTGCCTGGCTGTTGCACGTCACCTTGGCGACATGGTCCCTCCATAGGGAATTGGTGCCTGCTTGGGGTCTCCTCCCCTTGGTAATGAGGGCCCTCTGGCATCAGGCCCTAATTTCTGGGTTCCCAAAATTCTCTGATGTGCGCCCTGTGGTGCGAGTACACTTCTGCCAAGTTCCCAACCACATGGGAATGTGGGCCTTCTGCTCTAAAGTCCCAACGGCTGGGTTGCTCACAGTTTCATGATGAGGGCCCTCTGTTTTGAGTTCAGTCAGGCCTGGATCCCATAGCCTCGCTGCTCCTGGCCGCCTGCTGGGAGGTTCCAACTGCGGGATTCCTCACCTTTTTTACGCAATGGGCCCTCTGATTTGAGGCTCCTCCTGCCTGCCTCACTCCCAGCCCCTTGGTGATGTGTGTCACCGGGGGGCAGTGAGACTTCATTGTAGTGCAGATTTCCTTTACACGCTTGCTTGGTTGGCCAAAAAGGGCGTATGCGTTTTTTCCTGAATATATTCAGGAAAAAACGCATACGCCCTTTTTGGCCAGTGCATCATTGTCGACATTCTGCCTCTATTCCTATGCTTTAAGTGCAATTCCAGTCTACCCCCTGAAATCGTTTTCCTGAAATTCTGCCCCGCTTTCAAGTCCTCTTCGAAGACTTACTTCAATACATTTTTGGACGATAGCTGTCATTCATAACTCTGCAGGTTTCTGAATTACAGTACCCCTGAGCTCGTTTCCTCAACTCGCTTTCTTGTGAGCTGGCCGCAAAACCGCATGATTGCTTCACGCCATAATCTCTTTCTGGCAGGGCACGCTGAGCCTTTGGTTAATTCGTCTTCCTGGTGGGAAATGAGCGTTCCATTTGCCCGTGTAGACGCCTACAGCTAGTCTCTCATTGGTTCTACCTATTCCTGTTCATCTTGCGCAGAAATTGCAAACTGTGCCAAACAGGAGGTTAAAAGCACTGACTCTCCCAGTGGGGAGAGTTTTAGTAAAGCATCTGGAATGGTGAACCCGAGTACCAGGGGCGAAAACTGAGATGCATTTGAAAACGTTTCCCAATCACTCGGTGGTCCATACTCTGGGTTGCCCATGCATGTTTTAGCTGAAGGAAGAATCCCTTAAACCTGGAGAGTTGGGACCCATAGAATGGGTACCATGCATTATGACTTCAAAGGGTCTGCGTTGTTCAACGAACCTCACCAATGCTATCAGCCCTAAGTGTCCGGCCTTATGTCTCACGCAGCTCTGTGTGTAGATGTGGTAAATCCAGGTTGCATCACAAGCCCTGAATGAATTATGTAAGAATTGTTCTCTATTTCACTGTTATTGTGTTTTGTTTTTGAAATTTATTTTGATAATGGTATTTATCGGATTTTCATTGCTGCATTTAGGCCACTGTACACACTCTTGATTTCCTTATGGAGACATATAAATCCATGGGTTTTAAGATTTTACTTGTCAGGTATCTTCCCAGGCGTTTAATATGGGGTGTTGAGTCCATTTCGTTGAGCAAGGAGTAGGTCTTGTCTATTATATATTTGGTTTATGGAACGGTATCTGTGCTAATTTCAAACTCTGGTTTTATGCAGCACCCCAACTCACCTTTCCCCATAAGCAAGCATAAGTTGGTTTTCTCAATTTGAGACCCTGTTCTGTTTTGTAATTCAGTTCATGTGTAGCCAAGTTTACATTCCGTGTATTAGTGATATATTATGATGTTTCTTTTTCTGTGTGACTTATTTCTCGTAGAATCATCGTACCTGAATCCACTCATTATGCCGCTACGGGCCTGATGACGTAGATTTCATTGCTGAGTGATATTCCACTGTACATGCGTACCACAACTTCTTTATCCATTTTTTGCTCTCTCGGATATTTAACTTGTACCGTAGAGGACGTTCTTGTAAAGCGAGACGTCCCAAATTTTGGGGTGACTGTGTCTTTTTGATTTTAATTTCCCTAAGCTATAGGACCATAAGTGGAAGTGCCATAGGCTGTGTTGTTTTGTTTCCTACGTGTCTCTGGAAACACCATACACTTCTCCAGAGTGGTTGTTGGCAATTTACATCCTGCCCATCAGCATAACAAGGCTCCCTGTTCTCCATGACCTGTCCTGCCTTTCTGGATTTTACACTTTTTTCAGATGGCCCTTTTGACCGGGGGCAGTGAGACTTCATTGTAGTGCAGGTTTCCTTTACACGCTTGCTTGGTTGGCCAAAAAGGGCGTATGCGTTTTTTCCTGAATATATTCAGGAAACTACGCATACGCCCTTTTTGGCCAAGTGCATCATTGTCGACATTCTGCTTCTTTTCCTATGCTTTAAGTGCAATTCCAGTCTACCCCCTGAAATCGTGTTCCTGAAATTCTGCCCCGCTTTCAAGTCCTCTTCGAAGACTTACTTCAATACATTTTTGGACGATAGCTTTCATTCATAACTCTGCAGGTTTCTGAATTACACTGCCCCTGAGCTCCTTTCTTCAACTCGCTTTCTTGTGAGCTGGCCGTAAAACCACAGGATTGCTTCACGCCATAATCTCTTTCTGGCAGGGCACGCTGAGCCTTTGGTTAATTCCTCTTCCTGGTGGGAAATGAGCGTTCCATTTGCCCGTGCAGACACCTACATCTAGTCTCTCATTGGTTCTCCCTATTCCTGTTCATCTTGCGCAGAAATTGCAAACTGTGCCAAACAGGAGGTTAAAGGCACTGACTCTCCAAGTGGGGAGAGTGTTAGTAAAGCGTCTGGAATGGTGAACCCGAGTACCAGGGGCGAAAACTGAGATGCATTTGAAAACGTTTCCCAATCACACGGTGGACCATACTCTGGGTTTCCCATGCATGTTTTAGCTGAAGGAAGAATCCCTTAAACCTGGAGAGTTGGGACTCATGGAACGGGTACCATGCAGTATGACTTCAAAGGGTCTGCGTTTGCTCATCGAACCTCACCAATGCTATCAGCCCGAAGTGTCCAGCCTTATGTCTCACCCAGCTCTGGGCATAGAAGTGGTAAATCCAGGTTGCATCACAAGCCCTGAATGAATTATTTAAGAATTGCTCTCTATTTCACTGTCATTGTGTTTTGTTTTTGAAATTTATTTTGATAATGGGATTTATCGGATTTTCACTGCTGCATTTAGGCCGCTGTACACACTCTTGATTTCCTTATGGAGACATATAAATCCATGGGTTTTAAGATTCTTACTTGTCAGGTATCTTGCCAGGCGTTGAATATGGGGTGTTGAGTCCATTTCGTTGAGCAAGGAGTAGGTCTTGTCTATTATATATTTGGCTTATGGAACGGTATCTGTGCTAATTTCAATCTCTGGTTTTATGCAGCACCCCAACTCACCTTTCCCCGTAAGCAAGCATAAGATGGTTTTCTCAATTTGAGACCCTGTTCTGTTTTGTAATTCAGTTCATGTGTAGCCAAGTTTACATTCCGTGTATTAGGGATATCTAATGATGTTTCTTTTTCTGTGTGACTTATTTCTCGTAGAATCATGGTACCTGAATCCACTCATTATGCCGCTAGGGACCTGATGACGTAGATTTCATTGCTCAGTGATATTCCATTGTACGTGCGTACCACAACTTCTTTATCCATTTTTTGATTTCTTGGATATTCAACTTGTACCGTAGACGAGGTTCTTGTAAACAGAGCCATCCCAAACTTTGGGGTGGCTGTGTCTTTTTGATTTTAATTTCCCTAAGCTATAGGACCATAAGTGGAAGGGCCATAGGCTGTGTTGCTTTGTTTCCTATGTGTTTCAGGAAACACCATACACTTCTCCAGAGTGGCTGTTGGCAATTTACATCCCGCCCATCAGCATAACAAGGCTCCCTGTTCTCCATGACCTTTCCTGCCTTTCTGGATTTTACACTTTTTTCAGATGGCCCTTTTGACCTGGGGGCAGTGAGACTTCATTGTAGTGCCGATTTCATTTACACGCTTGCTTGGTTGGCCAAAAAGTGCGTTTGCGTTTTTTCCTGAATATATTCAGGAAAAAACGCATATGCCCTTTTTAGCCAAGTGCATCATTGTCGACATTCTTCCTCTGTTCATATGCTTTAAGCGCAATTCCAGTCTACCCCCTGAAATCGTTTTCCTGAAATTCTGCCCCGCTTTAAAGTCCTCTTCGAAGACATACTTCAGTACATTTTGGACGATAGCTGTCATTCATAACTCTGCAGGTTTGTGAATTACAGTGCCCCTGAGCTCCTTTCTGCAACTCGCTTCATGTAAGCTGGCCGCCAAACCACAGGATTGCTTCAGGCCATAATCTGTTTCCGGCAGGGCACGTTAAGCCTTTGGTTAATTCCTCTTCCTGGTGGGAAATGAGCATTCCATTTGCCCGTGCAGACACCTACAGCTAGTCTCTCATTGGTTCTCCCTATTCCTGTTAATCTTGCGCAGAAATTGCAAACTGTGCCAAACAGGAGGTTAAAGGCACTGACTCTCCAAGTGGTGAGAGTATTAGTAAAGCTTCTGGAATGGTGAACCCGAGTACCAGGTTTCGAAAATTGAGATGCATTTGAAAACGTTTCCCAATCACACGGCGGACAATAATCTGGGTTTCCCATGCATGTTTTAGCTGAAGGAAGAATCCCTTAAACCTGGAGAGTTAGGACCCATGGAATGGGTACCATGCAGTATGACTTCAAAGGGTCTGCGTTTGCTCACCGAACCTCACCAATGCTATCAGCCCGAAGTGTCCAGCCTTATGTCTCACCCAGCTCTGGGTGTAGATGTGATAAATCCAGGTTGCATCACAAGCCCTGAATGAATTATTTAAGAATTGCTCTCTATTTCACTGTCATTGTGTTTTGTTTTTGAAATTTATTTTGATAATGGGATTTATCGGATGTTCACTGCTGCGTTTAGGCCGCTGTACACATGCTTGATTTCCTTATGGAGACATATAAATCCATGGGTTTTAAGATTCTTACTTGTCAAGTATCTTGCCAGGCGTTGAATATGCGGTGTTGAGTCCATTTCGTTGAGCAAGGAGTAGGTCTTGTCTATTATATATTTGGCTTATGGAATGGTATCTTTGCTAATTTCAATCTCTGGTTTTATGCAGCACCACAACTCACCTTTCCTCATAAGCAAGCATAAGTTGGTTTTCTAAATTTGAGACCCTGTTCTGTTTTGTAATTCAGTTCATGTGTAGCCAACTTTACATTCCGTGTATTAGTGATATCTTATGATGTTTCTTTTTCTGTGTGACTTATTTCTCGTAGAATCATCGTACCTGAATCCACTCATTATGCCGCTAT